>NW_027223761.1:29137526-29737526 GCF_028538775.1 Myotis yumanensis
GACAAGAAAACAATGTCCTTGAGAATGGACAAATTGTGAACATGTTTTTGTATAATAAGAGGAGGATGTACGCCTGAACCCTCCTTCAGCTGAAGGGCCTGGGACAATTTAGCAAATAAAAGACAAGACAGAAAGGACAGGTCTGCCCCAGTGACACCATGAGAATGGGGCCTGAGAACTGCCCTTCCTCCAGGGCAATGTGTGACAATGCCCACCTACCCCTTGGCTCCCCTGCCAGGACATGGGCAGCATTTCCAGGGGAGGTAGGACCAACCCATGAGTCACCAAGACCTGGGGGTTAACTCTAAGACATTCATTCATCTCAGTATCCTCCCTTTTCTCCCTGGTGACCAGCTGCCCATAAGCCTGAAGACTGTTTTTTTCTGGACCAAGGTTTCCCCTTACAGTAGCTTCACCAGGTCACCAGAGAAACACCTGGGGTTACAAACCAATGAGGGAGAAGGGTGAGACCTCCTGAAACAAGGAGGTTATCTCCAGGAGGCCTGTCGGCTGGCCAAGGAAATGCAGGTGGGGCAGGCCATTGCAGGGCACCACGTGAATTTCTCCAGCCAGCATTTCACTGGGAACAAGGTCCTTCTCCCCGTTCTTCCCACAGCCCCCATCCAAGAGAAGTGCCCACGTGGCAAAGGTCCTACCATGGGGACTTCTCAAACTCTGCTGACATTCTCCTCCGGCGTGGCTCCTTGTCACCGCCTCTCAGAACAAGATGTGTGGTTTTCCGTGTGGTTCTCCGCATGACTAACGCAGACCACAGGCCTCGTTCCTCAGCCGGCACCCCCTCCCTGTTTCACTCAGGCTGAGTTTGTTGACAGGCGTGAAGGATGCACATCCCACACCACTTACAGGATTTCTGCTGGAGTGGTTTGGGGTTGGCACATGGCAAAGCCTGAATGGTTCTGATGATCTGAAATATGATGTGGGGAAGAGGTTTCCGCTTGGTCACCTGCTTGCTGTGTGTCCTCAGGCAAATCTGTGCACTTCTCTGGGCCCCAGATTTGCCATCTGTCAATGGTACAATTGGACAAGAGGATCCTTTCTAGCTCTGCTGGGCTCTAGCTCTGTGAAGTCCACTCTGGTTTAAGGTGCTTCATTCTGGCTTGAATTTGTGACCTAGATGGCCATTTGAATGCCAATTCGATATTTATTTTATGAAGAAATTAATATATCATTCACAGGGTAATAACCCATGAGCCAATTCAAACCAGGGATTAGCAGGGAGGGAAAAAAATGCTCTGTACAAACTCACTTAAATATAATTGTGTTTATATAGACACTGGTCTTACACAATTCTAAATACTAAATGCTAAGTGTCTGTTAGCTAAGGCTGAGGGCCTTGGTCATCCCAATTTTAAATAATAATTGTAGGAAGCCCAGAAACTCCTAAGGAATGGATAGGAAAAGGACAATGTCTCCCAGAGAATTCCCTAGAGCTTATGTGGCTTAAGAAAATGTGGGAGTGGTGTGCTGAGGCTTCCCAATACGAAATTCAGATCTTAAAAATAAACAACATCTCAGAATTTAGAATGGAAGCAGGACCCCTTTCCTAACCTTTCCAAGTGCTGGTTCCAAGGACTGGCTCTTCTGCCCCCACCAGGGCCTGCGCTGACGTCAGCTCACCGTCTCCGCAGCCCACAGCCCTGGGAGCTTGGACTTGCTAGATCAATGAAAACATCAACCTCGCCAGACGTGTCTGCCCCACTCCAAGCCTGCCGTGGAGCCAGGGGTCCAGGCACGCAGCCGGACCATCTGTCATTAGGCGCTGCTGTTAATTGCTGTGCTAATGAACAAGGTTTGAAGGGAGGCACACATGCACATGCAGATTTAGACACAGTTCCTCAGTACCGGGTGCTGTCCCCTAACAGCCTGCCTAGTCTGCAGGATGCAAAGGTGGCCGAGTCACTTCATGGGCACAGACAGCACATAACCCTGTGGGCAGATCTTCAAACAGCAAGTCTTGAGACTTTTCAGCCAATGCTCATTCATCCATCCATCCATCTATCCCCTCAACAACCAGTGGCTTTATGGTGGACACTGTGTCAAATGCCAGGGCTCCAGAGATGACAGGTATGTACTCCCTGCCCCCAGGGGACCACAGCCTAACAAGGAAGAAGGACAGCTGGATATACATTGTGATAAGTGCTAAGAGAGAGGTCAGCCTAGGGACTGGGAGAACCCAGGGAAGGGGTTATCTAACAAATCTGGAAAGACTTCCTGGAGGTGGAGAGAATGTCTGGCCAAATTTTTAAAAAGGAGCAGAGGTTACCTAGGGAAAGAATGGAGGAGGGCATTGCAGACAGAAGGACGAGGAGGTAAGAGAGATAGCAGACATCAGAGGAAGCACAGGGTGTTGGGTGTGTGATGAGTGAAGGTGAAGACACTAGGGGTACAAGGTGAGTATGCTGGAGAGGGAGACAGGGGACAGATGGTGAGGAGCCCCAAAGAGCTATCACCCTGCAAACCTTGATGAAGCTCTTGCACTGTGCAAAGGATGGGACTAGGTCAATGTGGGCCCTGCCTTCAAGGACTATGACAAGCAAGGGACACAAGTGATGGCACATATTGGCTTGGAAGGAGAAATGCCAACCATCTAGATTAGTCAGAGAAGGTCTTGATGCAGAGGAAGCCAGAGCTGGGCCAATTTCAGGCAGAGCTTGGGCAGATGAGCCAGTGTTAGGAGCCAGATGCTTTGAGTATGTAGATTCATCAAACCAATGAGGCCATCCCATCCTCCCGTTTTCTAGGTAAGGAAACTGAGGCCCAGGGAGCTTAAATAGTTTGGCAGCTGGGAAGAGGTACAGCCAGGATTCTGACCCCTAATATGCCCGACTTCAGAGCCTGTGCCTTATGCACTATCCATGCTGCTTCCCAAAGCCTTCCTGGTAGAGGGGACAGCATGAGCAAGGATGGTGGGGAGACATGTGGAAGACACTTCGGAGCCAGACAGGAGGAGAGAGTGTGTGGAGGAGACTGAGGCCTGGGTATGTGGGTGATGGCCTCAGAGCCCAACAGTCCATGGACAAGCGGCTCACCCTCTCTTGTCCTCACTGGAAACTTCTTGTGGTTGTTATTAGAACTCAGTGGGATAGTGCAAGGAGAGGGCTTAGGACAGTGGTTCTCAACCTTGGCTGCACATTAGAATCACCTGGGAATCTTTTTAAAATCGTGATTTCTGGGCCTCATCCTCCGGAAATTCTGTTTCTTTGTTACTAATGTTGTGGCCCCACCCCATAACAAAGAAACAGAATGTCTGGAGGATGAGGCCCAGAAATCAGGATTTTAAAAAGATTCTCAGGTGATTCTAATGTGCAGCCAAGGTTGAGAACCACTGGCTTAGGACATGGCCTCACATTTATGAATCCTCAAACTCAGGTGATGATTATGTTAATCACGGTGATCATTATTCCCAATAATGATAGTAACTCTCAGTAAGAACCCAGAGGCAGGTTGGAGCCAGTAGGTGGAGAACTTTGAGCATCAGAATAGACCCGTCGTCCTGATCTTGTCAACATTGGAGAACCGCAGGGAAAGGTTTCAAGCACAGACATGAAATGGCAGCTTAGAGCATATCCCCCTCTCGTACAGAATAACACAGCAACTCTCTCTTCAACATGCCGCAGTTCTTCCTTCATGGTAACCCTGCTCCACGATGAAGAAAGGCCCTTTCAAGGCCTGCAAATGCTGGCCACGTGCTGACTGGGGTGTCAGAGTGACTGTCTGGAGCTGGACACAGAGCACAGGGCCTTGTGGGTCCTGCTGGGGCCAGGAGGGCTCTGATCCCACCCGCTGGTGAGGAAGAGAAGAAGGAGGAGTCATGGCTGCTGGCCCCTTACTGTGGGCTCTGGGCTCTGGGAGCCTCCTGAAGGTGTGAGGCAATATCCTCTCAGCTATTTATCACCAAATCAGAAGCCTCGGGAGGCCACACTCCTGTAACCATAGAAACGAACACTCTTATTCAGAGGGTTGAGGGGGGTTTCCCTCCTCCAGCGATGGGTGATGGGCTGGAGATGACTGAGGGAGGGAGGCCTTTGTGCCCGCCCACTGTGGCTTCCTGTCCAGCCTGCCCCCACCCTCTTGCTGGTCTGCAGAAGGGGACTGGCATCTCCCTGGCATGGGCACACCCTCGAGCTCTTCTCCCTCATGACCTCTCTGTGAAGCAGACCTTATCACCACTTTAAAAACAGGTAAGTGTGGCCCAAAGAGGGGAAATGACTTGTCCAAGCCACACAGGTAGCAGGAGGCTGTGTTGGATCCAAACCCCTATCTGTTTGAATTCCAAACCCTGCCACATTCTGCCTCTCAGAGCAGCGGGCAGGAGAGATAATAGCTGGCTACAGCTCTTTGGAAAAGAGACCTAATAATAGTGTCCACATAGATAGTTATCCAGCTGACCCCTGGCCCAAGCCAGGCAGAGGAACAGTGCTGGGTCACCTCTCCCTGAGGGACCTTGCATGGGTTGCATATCCTCCCTGATTCCTGCATCCTCATCTGGAAAGTGCATCGTGGAGGACCTACCTGCACGGTGGTTGTAAAGATCAGAAATATGATATCTAAGCCCTGGTCTTCAACAAGTGCTCACCGAGCCCTGGCCAGTGTGGCTCACTTGGTTGGCGCATAGTCCCATACACTGAAAGGTCATGAGTTCAATTCCTGGTCAGGACACAAACCCAAGTTGTGGGTCCAGTCCCTGGTCAAGGAGTGTATGAGAGGCAACCCATAGATGTTTCTCTCTCACATCAATGTTTCCCCCTCTCTCTCTCCTTCCTCTCTCTAGATCAGTAAACACATCCTCAAGTGAGAATAAAAAGACCTAAGTGCTCACTGATGGCAGCTCTGATTGATGGTTATTAACACAGACTGCAGACAGGATTGGGGCTCCTCAAATAACCCCACTAACACGCAAGATAAGCCAAGAATGGAATTGTGTGCTGGCAGGTTGTGAGAATCTTCTCCCCTGACGACCCGTTCTTGGGAGCCGTCCTTTACTGCTAAGCACTTAGGTACAGTACCTAATTCCATCTCCCCACAGCCCAGAGAGGTAAGCGTTCCTCTCCCATGGCACAGGTGAGGAAACTGAGACTCAGAGACTAAGCGACCTGTCACCCGGTCAGCCAGCTCCTGCTTGTCAGGCTGCAGAGCCCTCTCCCCACTCCTCTGGCTAGCTGCCCCTCCCCACGGCCACCCAGGACCTGGGCCTGGCCTCTGAGTCCCTGATCTCCGGAATGAAGCCTCGTCTCTCCCCTCTGCCCTCACACCCTCCTCTCAGAGGGTCAGCCAGCAGCCACAGGAGACTCTGCCACTCTCCTGAGCCCATTGGTAACCGCTGACCCCCGAGGTGAAAGCTCCACGCTGAGGATGTGGGAGAAATGGGGTGGGGCCCACCAACCACCCTGCCTCATCACCAAATGGTTGCAGGGTCCAAATCAACCAGCTGGGCAGGCACAGGGGCTCCTTGAAGGGATTCCCCGGCTGGCCTTCCTTTCCCCTCCATCACGGCACTGCCACGGCTCACAACGAGGGCCGGGGGAGCTGTAAAATCCCCATTTGCCACAATTAGCAGATGAGTAATGAAATGGCATGGCAGCTGGCGGCTCTCCCAAGGCCCATGCCCCTGCCTCCTGTGAGGGTCAGATCGGGACAGAAGTCAGCAATGGCCTGGTACCCAGAGACACCTGGAGACACACCACCAGGGTCTCCTGTCCTTCCTCCCTAAAATCAAGACGGTCTTTGATGTTATGGGGAGCTCGTGGTCTCTGCAAGAAGCCTGCATTTGGAGTCTCCAAAGACAGGGCGAGGAGGAAGGAGAGAAGAGGAGGGGACAGCATTTGCAAGGTCCCTGGGGCAGGAAGGCACTGTCATGGGAAGAGGAAGGAGGCTGTGTGGCGGAGCATGGTGAGGTGCAGACAGGTGGGACAGACAATGGGGGGCGGGCATAGGCCATAGGGAGGATCCTTCCCTTCTGCACTGGCAAGTTTCCCTAGATTTCAGGGCATTTTTGGATTCGTCTGTAGATAAACATACTGAACATGGGCTGGTGTTGGCTCTGGGCCATCGTCTGATCAAATGCCCACATGTTTGTTTACAGGCACATCACACATAAGAGGTGAGAGGCAGCCATGCCTTTCCAGTGGTCCCTGAGGCCAGGGGCTGCCTGAGCGTGGAGGAGAGCAGCTCCAGGCACCCTGCCAGATACCTTCACCTCCTCTGGTCCAGCCAGGAAAGGGCCTCAGGACCCTGGGCCCAAAGAGAAGAGTTGAAGAAAGTCTTAGACAGAAAGAAAGAGCTGTTCCCTCCAAACGCTTCCATCCTGCCCAGTTCATCAAATCGGTCTCATGTAGCACTGAACAAACACAACCCTAATTAGCAGGTTCGTGCTGCAGCTGAATAATCAAAAGCACATCCCGATTCCAGCCTCAGCATCCCCAGAGAAGGCACGGCATATCCCCAAGAAACCCAGCTGGCGTCTGTGGAATCATCAGTCGTCTGGTGTTCTCACAGTTTGCTTCATTTCCTCCAAGGAGCTATTTGCTGAAGGACATTCTCCTCCAGGTCTGAGCCTCGGTGAACTCCCACACCCCGGCAGGTCTGAGTAAATGAGGCGGGAGGGATATTATGATGCGCCCGACGTGCTGGGCTGGATCACAAGCTAAGGCAGGCGCAGCCAGGGAAAGCCTACCTGAATGCCAGAACTGCATTTCTTCACTCACTCATCATATATCGACAGAGTGCCCCCTCTCTGTTGGGTGATGGGAGGCAGCAGGGGGTGGCAGTTATTGGTGGAGTTTCTAGTGGTCAGGATTCAAATCCTGACCCTACCTTGCAGTTATAACAAAATTGCTTTTACCCAGTGATTTGAATTGGTTTTCTCACCCGTGAAGGGCTCTGGCACACAAGGAAGAGGGCCATAGAACCAACCCGCCTACGTCAGCTGTCTGGTGCGTCACTGGTTGCTGGTGCAACTTCTGGATAAGCCTGGTCGAGAGCCACACCCCTCTGTTGGCCTGATCTAGAATTTTGGAATGACTCCTGACCTTTAGTGCTCACCTCCTGCTTGTAGGGCTAAAAGTAACTCAGCCACTTATTGGCAGAGAAGACAGATGTGGGTTTGGAGTGCAAGATACTGAACTAAGTGCCAGGCACTGATGGGCAATGTGTGGGCACTGTTTTACTTCGCCTCTCAACAATTCTACAGGGAGATATCATGATCCCCATTTAAAAGATGAAGACACTGAAACTTGAGATTTGGTGATGTGTCCAGCGACAGGTGAGTGTCAGGATCAGGGCCAGAAAGTCTCGAATCGGGAAAGAGATGCCACAGAGGAGTCCCCAGACCAGGGCACGCTCGCCCGCAGAAGCCCTGCAGGCTGTGCCAGGGCAGCGAGTGTCTCAGTGACCATATAACAACCAGGGGCAACAGAGAGAGTGGACTGTGGGGGCCAGAGGAAGGGAATTAGCAATGACTCCTTCAGTCACTGTCTCACCAATTCAAGTTCACTCTCCTCTGCAAATACTTGAAATGTTCCCTTTAACACTTTGCTGATAGTTTCACCTATCATTGTATCTTTCTTCTTTGTCCACTGACATTCCCAGCATTTATCCCCTAAATACCATGGTTAACAGGTATACTTGGGGCGCTGTAGGTGGTGACCTTGGTCTATTGCCCACCCTCTCTGAGCCTCAGGTCTGCATCTGAGTGAAAGCACCAGGCCAGCAGGGCACCATTCAGCCTTATTTCCGACCCCATTTCTCCTGCTCTCTCTCTGTTGAGGTTGATGACCAATGATCATTGGGACCAAACCAGAGCCAGCCAAAACTGCAAGTGGATTCACCATCTTCTCCTAACCCTCCACCTCCACCCTGTGACATCAGCTAGAGAAAAACACAACAGTGAAAGTAGACGTGTCTTGATTTGCTTTCAACATGGGGCTGAGGGGTGGTGGGGAAGGATGAACCCAGGTATGCAAATTAGCACAAGCCTAAGGCTGAATGAGGTCAGCCTGGAAAGCTTGCCAGGGTGGCCTCTTCCACCCACAGCTGAGGAAGGTTTCCTGTCCAACCTGCTATTAAGAGTAGCAATTCTGGACCTTGGGGCGGGGGGGGGGGGGGGGGGGGGGGGGGAGCGGGTTGGAAGTGAAGGTAGGAATGTTTGTTTGGTATTGTGGGGTGTTGGCTTAGGGGAAAGAGGGGCACATGTCCCTTTTCCCTGCAGCAGAAAGGCAGAAGGTCCCCAGTGATGTGGTGGCAGCTAGTCTGAGTTCTGCAGCTCCCTGGCGGATCTGGGGTCCCTTAGCCATCTCCTGTGATCTCAAGTCTTTAAATCCACGCACACACTGATAACCTACTTTATATCTCCAGCCAGGGCGCCTTCCCTGAATTCCATACTCATACATACAACTGCCTACATGCCTTCTCCACTTGGATCTCTAAAAGAACTCTTCAACTTCATGTCTTACAAGCAAACACGTACGAGTCTTTTCCTCCAAGGGCAGCCTTCCGCCTCTCAGTCAATGCCAAGTCAATCCTTCTCACTGCTCAGGCTGAAACCCTTGGAGCCACTGTTGATTACTTTCTCTTCCTCACATGTCTCATCCAATCAATCAGCTGATCCCGCTCCTCCACCTTCAAAACACAGCCCAGTCCCACCACTTCTCACCCTCCCTGGCTTCCTCCTGGCCCGAGCCTCCCAGCTCACTTACCTGAGTTATTGCAATGACCTGCTAATAGTATCAAGAGGAAACTGAAAATTAATTTAGTGTCCAACAATATAAAGTTTATAGAATAATTTTTAAGATTTCCACACTCCGGACAGTCAAAGAGCTATTCAAGATGTTACTGAAAAACAAGAAGTAATTGCCTAGTAAAAGTGCATATGAAATTGTACAATAAAAACAAAGGATACATGTATACTGGAAAGTTATATTCAAAAATGTTCTCCAGGTTTCAAAGTTACAGTAATTGTATGTTTATGTTTGTTTATATTTTCTAAAATGTTCAAAAATGAATTTTCATTATTAGTAAAAATTGCTACTTCAAAGAATAAAATGATGGGTGGTGCAGGGGGAGACAGAAAAAAGACAGAAGCAGAGACAATGTGCTGCTGATGAAGAGGAGGGAGAGGCTGCTGGCTCCCTCTCTGACACACAATGTCCCAGCTGCACGCTCCCATTTCACAGGTGAAGAAAGAGAGGCCCGGAGATGTGTGGTGAGTTGCCTGGGATAAAACACCTGCTTTCATTTATTCCTGTGAGCCAGACACTGTGCTACATGCTTTATAAACAGATATTTGTCCTTCACACTAGCTGCCTCAGGCCCGGCATCGCCTCTCTCCAACTCTACCCCATTCCACAGCGGAGGCAACTGAACCTTAGGGAAGTTATATAACTTGTCCAGAGTCACATGGCGGGTCACGTTCAGAGCTGGTATGGAAAATCCAAAGTCCATGCTCTTTATCATTATTATTTTTTTACTTTACAAAAATGTCAGTTTAGTTGGGAGCAGAGAACTAGGTTTCCAAACTCAGAACTAGATTTCCAAACTCTCTAGTCAGTTTGCCCCATTTTAAAATGGAAGGTGTAGGAGCAGAGTTAAACAGCTCAGAGCCTCCCCAATATTTCTCCTCTGGGCCCCATCATCCCAGCACAGCCTGGGCCTGCCTGGGCCACAGCCACCTCCTTTGGTCCAACGGATAAGTCTGAAGCTTCACCTTGTAAAAGGACAGCTGCCCTGGGCAGGCTTTCAGAGCCTGGAGCGGCTGCTGGGATCACTAACCGGCCTGGAAAGTGGGCGTTTGCCGGGGAGGACTGACTGCCTACCCAGAATCCTCTCCTCTGTGATTCCCTCCTGGCAGTAAATTCGAAATTGATTGAGGGAGCATCTCCTAGGGTTGAATGTCAGACACACCTTCAAATCAAAGATCAGGGATAAGGCTAATGAGCTGGCCTCTGAGACGCAGAGAAAGTGGACTATGGGCCCCTCCACAGCTTCTGGGCTGCGTGGGAAGGAGTTGTACCTGCGGGATCCCTGAGGCCTGAGGGGGAGAACTAGGCTGGGAGGTTGACAAATAGTTTCACCTAAAGTGTCTGTAAAAATACAGCCAGAAGAACAGCAACGGTAAAGCAGTAAAGCATTGTTGAGAGGATGTAATGAGAGAATGTCCATTACACCCTGGATGAACTGAGTTGTGTCTAGTTCTCAGGACATCAGCCATACTCCTGAGCTAGAAAATGGACAAGCTACTGTAAGATTTTCCTGCTACCGGCACCCTCCAGATGAACACAATATGGGCTGGAGCAGAGGGAGCCAGGGGCATCTGGAGGAGACAGAATGGCCCTCAGGCCTGTGGGACAAGTATTAGCATTTTTAAATAACAAATATAGATCAGGCTGAAATGGTGGGGCCGGGTGGAAGACGTGCATCAGTATTCTAGGCCTGTGGTAACAAAGCACAAACTGGGTGACTTAAAACAACAGACATTCCTTGTCTTCCAGGTCTGGAGGCTAGAAATCCAAAATCCAGGTGTCAGCAGGCGGTAGAATCCTTCCGTCCCAGCTTCTGAGAGTGGCCATCCATCCCTGGCTTTCCTTGGCTGGCAGCCACATCCCTCCAGTCTGCCTCCATCGTCACAAGGCGTTCCCCTCCACGTGTGCCTCTCCCTCAACTTCTCATAAGGACACAAGTCCTATTGGGTTAAGGGCTCATTCTACTCCAATATGACCTCGTTTTAATTAATTACATCTGCAATGGCCCTATTTCCAAATAAGATTGCATTCTGAGGTACTGGGAGTTAGGACTTGAACATACCTTTGTTGGGGAATGCAATTCAACCCATAATGGTTGGCTACAAGGGAAACAATACAATTGGGAGCATCAGAGAGGGGATGTATACAACGTGTCGAGCATCACTGTGGCCTGTGACTCATCCGTCCCCTCCATGGAGACCTTCTGCTGCTCCTGCTCAGTGACAGGAGCATGGCAGCCACCCAGGGGCCACACTCAGGGATATAACTGGTCAACCAGTGGCCTCGCTAGGGGACATTGGCCCCCACTGCACAGTGTTCCGTGCAAACAGCCACTGCAATCATTAGGGTCATTAGACATTCCGCTTGCTCTCCGACACCAGTGGATCTCACCGTTTTTTAGGGGTTGAAATTAACACCCCTTCACCTACAAAACCTGACACACTCCAAGGGATAAAAGATGAGAAATCTGATGAAATAGTGATAATCACATGGTTGCTGCAGCAGCAGAATGCAGTCTCACCCTTTCTATAAAAGTGCCCGGTGATCGCGCCTGTCACACAGGGTCTATAAAAGCACCTGCGGAAATGACACGGCGCTGGCCTCCCCCACCCGCCTAAACCCCCCATGCGGGCCCCACTCCAGCCTGGTTCACTGTATGAGTTATTTATTGCGCTTTCGATGCTGTTTTACGTATTTTTGAAGCAAAGTTCTCACCTCTTTCAGGTCAACTGTAAGCATTCACTTTTTACTTTTTATCCACAGAGATCGTGTCCCCTCCTTGCAGCACCACTCACACCAGTGTAAACAGCACCTGTAAGTGTTACTGCAGAAATGAGCCATACTGTGGCCCTGGTCACCGTTCGGCCACACGCCTGTGTAGGGACGTGAGGGATGTGGGCACTCAGGCACACTGCTGGGGAACCCCCTCGAGGCCAGAGGGCACCCAGGGCTTTCTGAACTTTTCTCTGAAAAACTTGAAATAGAAAAATGCTTTCTGCCTAACTCTGAGTTATCTAGAATTCACAATAGCCACTTTGCTCCATTTTAGTGATTGAACTTCCTCTCTGATAACCTAAATGCTATGTGAATGCATCCCAGTTACCTTGTGACCTTAGCCCACCACCGGGGGATGGGCTCTTTCTTTTTCCCTCCACACATCTCTCCCTGGCACTCCATACACTGGGGCCACTTGGCAACTGGCACCTCTGTACCACTTCCCAGAGCTTCCTGCTGGTGGACTCCTCTCTCACCTCCATCTCTAATTAAGTCCCAGACCCAGGGCTCAGAGGCTGCATGAGAAAGTGAAAGTCAGAGGAGTCTTCCAACTGCCACCAGCCCCTCCGGCAGCCCCAGCTCTCAGGGTTGACCAGGCACCCCACCTCCTTCCCAACCCTTGGGAAAGGCACCGAAGGGTCCCAGCAGAATCTGCTGAGTACAGAGCTCCCAGGAGAACAGGGTGGTTTCCCGATGGGGAGGAAACAGGGCTTATGTATTTTCCTTGGAATCTGTCCAGGACGGGGCTGGGTATGAAAGGCATTCGTCAGGGACCACAGTGTGCAGAATTCTGGCCATCAGACCCCAGAATGTGTTGCTCCTGGCTACGCCCATTCCTATTTGGCAAATGCAGGTTTGGATAGGACTTTCTGTCAGGGCTGGAGTTGTAAAGTGCCCTGGATCAGGCGCGAAAGGCCGGTGTCCACGCCAGATGGCAGGGCCTGAGGCTGGGGAGCGGCTGCACGCTCTCCAGAGCCCCAGCAGTGGCCCAGGCCCAGCAGGATGGTCACCAGGGCACTGAGACCGGGTAAGCAGGGCAGCGGTTCCCTCACTCTGGCCCTCCTCTGCGGTCCCTGCCTAATGCCCTAGGCACCCCAGCCCAGTCTTTGCTTGTGATCAGAAGGATGACGGAGACGGCAGAGAAGCATTAGTGGTTATTGGTGAGAAGTCAACCATGTCTGCTTTTAGAGGCTTTACACCCCGGAAAGGCTGTCTGAAAAAGCTCGCACTCCCAGCCTGGCACCTCTCACATACTTGTCCTCCCTACTCCACGCCGCCAAATACCTTCCTCGCCTCGCTTTATTTCAATAAGAGCAGATCTATTGATGCATCAATCTCATACAATTCACCTATCAAAAGTCCACAATTCAGTGATTTTTAGTGTAGTCACAGAATGGTGCATCCATCGCCACAATCGATTGTCATCCCCACCCCCGATAAACCACGTATCATTTCTGAGAAGAGGCAGTGCATGGGCCCCCTTCTGGCTACATCACCGTCAGCTTAACCACTGCCTACTCAGGTGCTCTAGTAGCTCTGGGCGTTTGTGTATTTCAGAAGAGAACATGAACTAAAAGAGAAGAAGCAGTACAGCATCATCAAGAGACCTGGCCTGCTGTACAGGAAAACGACCACGAAGAAGGAAACCTAGTGAGCAGAGAGATTCTTCTCAATGAAGCCCATGACGAGCCAGCTCATGGTCAACCATCAACCGTAGTCACCGCTATCAGTATTGCCACGGTTGCCATTAGTACGGCTGCTATCAGAGGAGACACAGCATGAATGAAGAGCACAGGCTCTCTCCATGGTTTTTTTTTAAAGGGATGATGATACATCTTTAATCATTTAAAAAAAGGCTAAAAAAAGTTCATTCTCCGGATTGGTTTTAGTAAACGCTCTGTGCTCCTTTGCGAGTATGTAATAAAGTTCCATGGGTTTGTTCACTTTCCAGTATTTCTCACTGACCAATCCCAAAGAAAAAGAGCCATTTAATATAGTGAACTGCCCACTGGCTAATGCTATGCTCACCCCGGTTTAAGGCCAGGGTCTACCACCCCTCTGTGCCTCAGTTTCCTCATATTCCAAATGGACACAAAAATAGTACCAAACTCATAGTGCAACTGTGCAGGTCCATGCGTTCTTACACAGAGTGGGCTTGGAACGAGGCCTAGCACATGGAGCTATGGAAGGGTTTGTTACCAGCACTTTCTAAAAAGCTTTTCCCTGTTCGCTCACAGATCCACAGGGGCTCCTGTGTATCTTCCTCTCACTTTCTCCCCTGTACACCTTCTCTTGGTCCCTGTTTTCCATCTAAAAGGTCCTTCTGGTAGGTCTCCAACTTGTAAAGTAGCCTCTGGTTTTCCAATTCCCTCTAACAGTCTGTTTGCACCCACAAAGTCAAAGAACTAAAATCACTAGACAGTTAGTTCCTCCCGAAAAACGCTAATGCCCAGCAGAAGAACACCCCCAGGAATGAGAAAAGGCCCCCAGACCCATTTCAGGGGGTGGGTCCCTGGCTGCAAGGTCCAGCTCATGACATTTCTTTATGGCTGGATGTTTTGGGTAAGATTACAGCAATTCCAGCTCGTGCCCAGCCCCCAGAATAAAATTTCATTTCTTCCTTAGAGTTCTAGGGGCAGCAAACCTGTGGCTTAAGGGGGTACACTGATGAACTCAAAAGAGCCAGCAAAGAGAAGGTGGAGCAACTGATTATCTTCCCCCTTTTTCCCTGCTGATTGCATTATCATTTATCATGGCTCAGCAGGAAAAAGCTGGGCAAAGCATCTTGTGATCCTAGGTGGCATAAATATCTATCCCAACTGTCAGTGCTGGGAATACAAGCCCGATTCAGCCAACTCTTAAATGCATTTACATCTAACCCCTTTATAGTCCTTTCTATAGGGTGGCATAAACGCTGAAGACCACACTCCCGCCTTCCCAGGATGCACAGGGCACAGACACTCCTGTACAGAATCTGGGATGCATCACCCGAGGCTGGGGGCTCCTCTGAGAGCTGGAAGCCGGCACTCGTGCTAATGACAGTGGCCCTGTCCCAGTGACTGCGCACACATGCACACACAGGGATGAACCACAGGGACTAAACCTCAGTCCGAGCGGAAGATCCAAGTTGAAAGGAATCTTAAAGTGTCTCGGCCACCTAACCATCCTCATTTTACAGAGAGAGCACAGATCGAAAGCAAGAATTAACTTGCCTTAATTAATGCTCTTTCCTTTCTCTTTTTTTGTTTCATTTATCAGATGCAAATAATTTCCCCTACATTGCATTTCATTTCTGCATTTTCTGTTTCTTCATTTGTCAGATGCAAATCATTTCCCCTGCATTACAGGGCTTTTGAGGCCTAAATGGGAAGCACGGGCAGGAAGTGCGGCCCATGCTTAGTGATGTTACCCTCTTCCCTTCCTTCCCACTGTCCTGCTGTGTGATGAGTCTGCTTTGTTTGCTTTCTCCTGAACACTCGGCGGGACCACAGTCATTCTACCAAATACTGAGGAATCGAGGAAAGCCATGAAGTTCTCACCTTGCAAGGCCCAAGCTTTCCCCCAGTGCAGATGGTGGGACTCTGGAAGTTTTATTTATTCATCCATGTAGTCCACAAATTCACTCAGCCATTGTCATAAGCGTTTTGGGAATATGGTAGTGAATAAAACAGGTGTAGAGAGAGACAGCTCTCAGACAAACCATTATGCCCCTAATTATTTAATTACAATTCTGATGAGTGGTACAAAAGGCAGACAGGTGGCTGTACGAATGTATTACAGGGCGACGTAACAGAGCCTGGGGTCAGGGCAGCGTCTGCCCTGAAGACTTCCTTGTAGACCTAAGGAAGGTTTCCCTGAGGAACACTGGCACTCACATATGAAGGATGAGTAGGAATTTGTCGAACAAGTGGGGCTGGAGTGAGGGCTGGGAAAAGCAGCCCCTGGAAGAGAGAGAGCAACATGTGCACAGGCCCTGGGGAGAGAAGTTACTTGTCATATTTGAGGAACCAGATACAATTAGTGAGAAATACAAGGGGCTGCTTTTGGGCCTGTATGCTTCCTTGTTGTTGTTTAGCTTGGGGGAGGACACAGGTCAGCAGCCCCAGAGCTCTGGGGAGAAAGGACCGTTGGAGGGGGAATCAATGAGCAAGTCCTTTGAGGCTGACCTTGATCCTGACCCACACATCAGACCAGGGAAAGAGTTGCTGCAACTCCAGTGGAATCAGTGGTATGGTCCTAGGAAGAGAACTTTGACCCCTGACTGAACAAGGCTGGTCCACAGAGCAGCCCCCACCAGCAGGTACTTATTAAAATATCCTCTTACCCACTCTCACCCCATCACTGCCTTTGTTATAAAAGGAAATACACTCATTTCATCCAGTACCAATCTTTCAGTTCCAACTTGAAATCTGGAAGTCTATATATCTCCCCGAATTCACTCAGGGTTCATGTCATTAATCTTTATCCGAGGGCGTTGTATATAATAGTAAAAACTTGTGTTCTGGTGTCAGATTACCGGGGTTTGAATCCTGACACTGTCATTTACCAGCTGTGTGACTTTAGGCAAGTCTCTTAACCTCTCTGTGTTATCTATAAAATGAGAATAACAATATGTTTACTTGATAGGGTTGTTATATAAAGATTAAAAGGGATAATGTATGCAAATATAGGGACACATAGGTGAAAGTCCTGGATAAACAGAAGTTTTATTATTATTGTTGTTGTTATTATTTCAATAATATCATTATCAACATGTAGTACACATCACCACTCTTTCAAAAACTGAGTAAGTATTTCATCCACTTTATTTTTTTTTTTTTTTTTTTTTATTTATTTATTTATTTTTTTTTTTATTTTTCGCTTAAAGTATTACAAAGGGTATTACATAAGTGTCCTTCCCCCCCCCCCCCCCCGCCCTTGACAAACCCCTACCTTCCCTTACCCCCCAGTGTCTTATGTCCATTAGTTATGCTTATATGCATGCATACAAGTCCTTCGGTTGATCTCTTACTCCCCTCCCTCCTGCCCCCCAACTCTCTCTGGCCTTCCCACTGCAGTTTGACAATCAGTTTGAGGCAGCTCTGCCTCTGTATCTATTATTGTTCAAAAGTTTGTAATGGTCTTTATTATCCATGAATGAGTGAGATCATGTGGTATTTTTCCTTCATTGACTGGCTTGTTTCACTTAGCATTATGCTCTCCAGTTCCATCCATGATGTTGCAAATGGTAGGAGTTCCTTCTTTTTAACAGCAGCATAGTATTCCATCGTGTAGATGTACCACAGTTTTCTAATCCATTCATCTACTGATGGGCACTTAGGCTGTTTCCAGATCTTAGCTATGGTGAATTGTGCTGCTATGAACATCTGGTTACATATATCCTTTCTGATAGGTGTTTCTGGTTTCTTGGGATATATTCCTAGTAGTGGGATCACAGGGTCAAATGGGAGTTCCATTTCCAATTTTTTGAGGAACCTCCATACTGCCTTCCATAGTGGCTGCACCAGTCTGCATTCCCACCAGCAGTGCACAAGTGTTCCTTTTTCTCCACATCCTCTCCAGCACTTGTCGTTTGTTGATTTGTTGATGATGGCCATTCTGACAGGTGTGAGATGGTACCTCATTGTTGTTTTGATTTGCATCTCTCGGATGATTAGTGACTTTGAGCATGTTTTCATATGCCTCTTGGCTTTCTGAATGTCCTCTTTTGAAAGGTGTCTATTTAGATCCTTTGCCCATTTTTTGATTGGATTGTTTATCTTCTTTTTGTTAAGTTGTATGAGTTCCCTATAAATTTTGGAGATTAAGCCCTTATCAGATATGACGTTGGCAAATATGTTTTCCCAAGAGGTGGGTTTTCTTGTTGTTTTGTTGATGGTTTCTTTTGCTGTGCAGAAGCTTTTTATTTTGATGTAGTCCCATTTGTTCAGTTTCTCTTTAGTTTCAACTGCCCTAGGAGCTGTATCAGTGAAGAAATTGTTTTGGCATAAGTCTGAGATTTTGTTGCCTTTGTATTCTTCTAGAATTTTTATGGTTTCCTGTCGTACATTTAAGTCCTTTATCCATTTTGAGTTTATTCTTGTGTATGGTGTAAGTTGGTGGTCTAGTTTCATTTTCTTGCATATATCTATCCAATTTTCCCAACACCATTTATTGAAGAGACTATCTTGGCTCCATTGTATGTTCATGCCTCCTTTGTCAAAAATTAATTGAGCATATTGGTTCGGGCTAATTTCTGGACTCTCTATTCTATTCCACTGGTCTATATGTCTGTTCTTGTGCCAGTACCAGGCAGTTTTGAGAACAGTGGCTTTGTAATACAGTTTGATATCTGGCATTGAGATCCCACCTACTTTGTTCTTTCTCAGGATCGCTGCAGCTATTCGGGGTCTTTTTTTATTCCAGATGAATTTTTGGAGAGTTCGTTCTAGATCTTTGAAGAAGGCCATTGGTATTTTAATGGGAAGTGCGTTGAATGTATAGATTGCTTTGGGTAGTATGGACATTTTAATGATGTTGATTCTACCAATCCAAGAACATGGTATGTTCTTCCATCTGTTTATGTCTTCCTCTATCTCTTTTCTCAACGTCCTGTAGTTTTCTGGGTAGAGGTCTTTAACCTCTTTAGTTAAGTTTATTCCTAGGTATCTTAATTTTTTTGGTGCGATGGTAAATGGGATTGTTTTTCTAATCTCTCTTTCTGAAAGTTCATTATTGGTGTATAGAAATGCCTCAGATTTCTTGGGGTTAATTTTGTATCCTGCTACATTGCCAAATTCATGTATTAAGTCTAGTAGCTTTTTCATGGAGTCTCTAGGGTTTTGTATGTATAATATCATGTCATCTGCAAATAAGGACAGTTTTACTTCCTCTTTTCCAATTTGGATGCCTTTTATTTCTTCTTCTTGCCTAATTGCAATGGCTAATACTTCCAGTACTATGTTGAACAGGAGTGGTGAGAGTGGGCATCCCTGTCTTGTTCCTGTTCTTAGGGGAAATGGTGTTAGTTTTTGTCCATTGAGTATGATGTTGGCTGTGGGCTTGTCATATATGGCTTTTATTATGTTGAGGTATGATCCTTCTATTCCCACCTTTCTGAGAGTTTTTATCAAAAATGGGTGTTGGATTTTGTCGAATGCTTTTTCTGCATCAATTGATATGACCATGTGGTTTTTTTCTTTCAATTTGTTTATGTGATGTATCACATTTATTGATTTACGGATGTTGTACCATCCTTGCATCTCTGGGATAAATCCTACTTGGTCATGGTGTATGATCCTTCTGATGTACTGCTGGATCCGATTTGCTAAGATTTTGTTGAGGATTTTGGCATCTATGTTCATGAGGGATATTGGCCTGTAATGCTCTTTCATTGTGATGTCTTTACCTGGTTTTGGTATTAGGGTGATGCTGGCTTCATAGAATGAGCTTGGAAGTGTTCCTTCCTCTTGAATTTTTTGTAGTAGTCTGAGGAGGGTAGGTTTTAGTTCTTCCTTGAATGTTTGGTAGAACTCCCCTGTGAAGCCGTCTGGCCCTGGGCTTTTGTTTGCTGGAAGCTTTCTGATGACTGCTTCAATTTCTTCCATAGTTATTGGCCTATTGAGGTTTTTAGATTCTTCCTGATTGAGTTTTGGAATGTTGTATTTTTCTAGGAATTTGTCCATTTCCTCCAGGTTGTCTAGTTTGTTGGAGTAGAGTTGCCCGTAGTATTGTTTAACAATCATTTGTATTTCTGTGGGGTCTGTTGTTATTTCGCCTCTATCATTTCTGATTTGGTTTATTTGGGACCTTTCTCTTTGCTTCTTGGTGAGCCTGGCGAGGGGTTTGTCAATCTTGTTTATCCTTTCAAAGAACCAGCTCTTGGTTTCATTGATTTTCTGTATTGTTTTTTTGGTCTCTATGTCATTGATTTCTGCTCTAATCTTTATTATCTCCTTCCTTCTGCTCACTCTGGGGTTTTCTTGTTGCTCTCTTTCTAATTCTTTGAGTTGTAGAGTTAGATGATTAACTACCATTTTTTCTTGTTTTTTGAGATAGGCCTGTAGAGCTATAAACTTCCCTCTCAGGACTGCTTTCATTGTGTCCCAGAGGTTTTGGATTGTTGTGTTTTCATTGTCATTAGTGTCCAGGATGTTTTTAATTTCTTCTTTGATGTCATCGGTAACCCAATCAATATTTAATAACATGCTATTCAGCTTCCAAGTGTTTGAGTATTTTGGGTTGTTTTTATTGTAGTTTATTTCTAACATTATGCCATCGTGGTCTGAGAAGATGCTTTTTATGATCTCAATCTTCTTGAATTTGTGGAGACTTTGCTTGTGACCCAATATGTGGTCTATTTTTGAATATGTCCCATGAGCACCTGAGAGGAATGTATATTCCGCAGCTGTGGGGTGTAGAGTTCTGAAGATGTCAATTAAGTCCATCTGATCTAGTGAGTCATTTAGGATTGCTGTTTCTTTGCTGATTGTTTGTCTAGCGGATTTATCCAGTGATGTCAGTGGTGTATTAAAGTCCCCTACTATGATTGTGTTATTGTCGATATCTCCCCTGATATCTTCCAGAAGTTTTCTTATGTATGTGGGTGCTCCTGCATTGGGTGCATATATGTTTACCAGGGTTATATCTTCTTGTTGTATTGATCCCTTTAGTATTATGAAGTGGCCTTCCTTATCTCTGGTTATGGCCTTCACTTTGAGATGTATTTTGTCAGATATAAGTATTGCTACCCCAGCTTTCTTTTCCTTTCCATTTGCGTGAAAGATATTTTTCCATCCCTTCACTTTCAGTCTGTGTGAGTCCTTTCCAATGAGGTGGGTCTCTTGTAGACAGCAGATGTATGGGTCATGTTTTTTTATCCATTCAGCCACTCGATGTCTTTTATTTGGAGCATTTAGTCCATTTACATTTAAAGTTATTATTGAAAGGTACTTGTTTGTAGCCATTTCTTTTGTGTGTGTGTGTGTGTGGCTGTTTTCTTTCTGAGCTTGATATTTCTTCTTTTACACCAGTCCCTTTAGCATTTCTTGCATGGCTGGCTTGGTGGTGATAAACTCCCTTAGCCCTTTTTTGTCTGTGAAGCTTCTTATTTCCCCTTCAATTTTGAATGATAGCCTTGCTGGATAGAGTATTCTTGGATTCAGTCCTTTGCTTTGCATCACTTTGTAGATTTCCGTCCATTCTTTTCTGGCCTGATGTGTTTCTGTTGAGAAATCATTTGATAATCTAATGGGAGATCCCTTGTATGTTACTTTCCGCCTCTCTCTTGCAGCCTGTAAGATTCTCTCTTTATCCTGAACATTTGCCATGGTAATTATGATGTGTCTTGGTGTGGGTCTTTTCGGGTTCACCTTGTTTGGGACTCTCTGGGCTTGTGTGACTTTTTTCTTCCCCACCTCAGGGAAGTTTTCTGATATTATTTCTTCGAATAGGTTTTCTAATCCATGTTCATCTTTCTGTTGTTCTGGCACCCCTATTATTCGTATGTTGCTTCGTTTCATGTTGTCCCAAAGTTCCCTTAGGCTCTCCTCCTGTCTTTTAATTTTTTTCTCCATTTGCAGTACAGTTTGAGTGTGTTTTGCTTCCTTGTCTTCTAATTCACTGATTCGGTCCTCCGCTTCTCCCAGTCTACTGTTGATACTTTCAATGGTGTTTTTTATTGCAGCTATGTCGCTCTTCATTTCTTCTTGGGACTTACTTAAGTTGTTGATTTTTTCATCTGTTTCTTCTAGCTTCTTGCATACGTAGTTGAGTTTTTCATCTGTTTCTTCTTGCTTCTTGAACATCCGGTGCATGTACTCTAGGAACCTTATTCTGAATTCTTTTTCCGTCATGTTGCATATCTCTGTCTCACTTAGCTGCTTTTCTGGCGAGTCCTCCTTTTCTTTCCTTTGGGGGTTTCTTTGTCTACCCATGTTTGATCTCACTGACATTGCTTGTTGTTGAATCGTTCAGTGGCTGGACCCTGGGTGGCAGTGGCTGCTCCCTGGGTGGCAGTGGCTCCTCGGTCTGTGGTTGCTCCTTGGGCGGTTGTGGTAGCAGCGGCTCCTCTGTTGATAGCAGAGCCTCTGATGGGTGCTGTTCACAGTTGTGGTGGCTCTTCTGGCTGGTGGAGGGTGGCTTCAGACTCAGCAACTGTTCCCCAGGCAGAGCGTGTGGTGATCAGGAGGCCGCTGTTGCTTGAATCTTTCCGTGGAGGGGTGCAGGTCTCCCCTTGGCTCTTGCAGTCGCGCTGTTTGCGAATCGTTGCCTCCGGGTCAGTCATCCACTTTATTTTTAATGCTTCCATAAGTTTGTTATAATGACCCCCATATTCTAAATGAGGAAACTGAGGCTCAGAGGAATTAAGTGACAAAGGATTCAAACAGAGTCTCCAGAAGCAGTTCACTCTCTACATTTCTACCCCAAATTAGCTACTTCTCATCAAAGTGCTGTAAAATCCTCTTAATTACCACTAATGAGAATGAGGGCCTGTACACTACCTGCTCACTGATTTGCAGATTTTTAGCATCATTCCTTGCTCCAGGAGAACTCTCCAGGGACCATCATTACCATACAATTCTTTGGGGGAGGTGAAACAACAGCTGGCCCTGCCAGTCACCATGGCAACACTCATGTAAGTACATAGCATTGTATCAACAGAGAAAATTTATATAAACATATACATTCTATTTCTGCCCTTAATAGCTATGTTATACCTTGACTTTCTGGTGACACCATCTGGGCTCAGGTAGAGGTATTTTTAATCAGCTTCAAAAGGTCTCTTCCCCTCCCTGGCTGTTTCCCAGACCACATCAAGCCCAGCACAGGCAGGGAGAGAGGTTGCTAGGGAAAGGGAAACATGCCAAGCTCTGCCCACAGCAGCACGTGCTCCACTCTGGCAGCGAGCAAGTGTGGGGACAGGCCCCGTGTTGTGGGCGTGTGACCCATACAGTTGCATGGGACTTGCACTCAGAAGGGCCCCACAGTTGGTTTAATGCTCTGCTGACACCACCTTGTAATTCTTATTAATCTTTGAACAAGGCCCCACATGTCCATTTTGCAGGGAGCCCCACAAATGATGCAGCAGGTCCTGTGGGAGGAGGGAGTCATGGACAGGCACTTCCTGCATTTCCCTCCTGAATGGCACGTCCTCCCTCTTTTCACCTCTTCTCAGATCTGCCAATCCACCTGACACTCTAGCGCAAGCGCTTTTATCAAAAGCCAGTGGTCTTTCCCCAGGGAATGCAGCCATGACAATGTCATCAGAACTGAGTCACTCAAATAAATACTGGTGGCTCTGTATGTAGTGTCAGGCATCACACTCAACCAGAACTGTTATTATTTCTGATCTGGAAGGCAGGGAGGTACTATCAGCCTCATTTTACAGTTGAGGACACTGAGGCTCAGAGAAGTTCAGTGACTTTCCCTAAGTCACACAGCACTTGGCACACAAATCTTACAGCCCTTCCACAAGGCCCTTCTCAAAGGCTGCTCCTGTGCCTGAGTTGAGCAAAGGTGGTCCTGCCATTGGTGGCAGACCTCTCACTAGTCCTAGGAGTGTGGGCCCTTCTCAGGCACAGGCCCAGAGTTTTGGCTCCTCTGAGCTCTCCCAGGCTTAGATAAGACACTATACAGCCTGCTGTGGGAACTGACATCCTGGGCTGCTGCGGGCAGGACTGGGGGATACAATCTTGAAGTGAAGCAGAGTTAATTCCCCATTGGGTACACTGACCAATGGGAAGGTGGGCACACCCATTCCCTCTCCATGGACTACTTCACGACAGTCTCTCCTTGCTGAGAAGTCCCGTGCAGCAAGGCGAGAGGCCTTATGCAGTGACACCATGAACACCTAAAACTCAGCAGCAGAGAACACTCAGCATTCACTTTCATTTCAGCTAAATAACATCATCTGGTCCTTCCATAGCCTGGTGTCAGTAGAGTTCTTCGGTTCTCGTCTAAGTGCTGCGTACCCATCTATCTCTTTAATCCTCACAACAACCCTACGTGGGAGTGCTGTTATAATCGCTAATCTATTATCATAGGAAACTGAGGCACAAAATCATTAAGTCACTTGCCAAAGGTCATCCAGCTAGAGAGGAGCAAATCAGGATTTGAACCCAGATATTTCAGCTCCTGAGACCATGCACTTAACCACTGAACACACTGTCACTCAGAAGGGCCAGGGCACTAACACTAACCCTGGGGAAAAGCCAGGGCATCTTAGGTCAACTCAGGGGCAGACTGGCTTCCTCCACAGTTCTTAAGTCCTGCAAAGGTCTCCGGAAGCTTCCAGGAAACTTGAGACCCCCCCCCCCCCCCCCCCCCCCGCCCCGCACCCCCCAGCAATTGTTCAATTACAACATGGAGCAAAGCTATAAAGAACATGAATGCTTTATATCCAGTTGGGTAAAGGGAAGCATCTTTGTGTCTGCCTGAAACCCTGACAGAGGAGCCAGGCCACCCAACAAATGCCACAATTAATTTCCCAGTGTGCAACATCGCCTGTGGGGAGAGGAGGCGCCGGTTCATTTCTTATTCATGAAGTCACACTGCCAAGCCTCATTTGCATGAAGTAATTTCTGTGGCTGCTATCCCTGCCATAAAATAAATCCATTTCTCCTACAGAATCGGGTCTCTTTACACCAAGAGAGATGAGTAAGCAGTACTAGTATATGCTGAGGAACCAAACCCTTTGGACAATTTTAGTAATCAGAAACATGTCTGTAGGTAACAATAAGTGATTTTATAGAAATATAAAATATCTTGGACTCAGAGTACTCAAATGCAACTCTGCCTCAAGGTCTGTTTTGAAAACTGCTTCTAGCATTTCTCTCTGCTTAGCCAAGCAGTGAGGTTTTTACAACCTGTGGAGCTGTGGAAATAGGGCTACTGCACCCTTGCCAGGAAAAGAAGGGGGAGAAGGAAGAGGAGGAGGAGGAGGAGGAGGAGGAGGAGGAGTAGGAGGAGGAGGAGGAGGAGGAGGAGGAGGAGAAGAAAAAGAAGAAGAAATGGGGGGGGGGGGGGGTGGTAACAGCCTGCCAAATCCTGATGAGATGAATTACTGGAAATGTAGATGACCCTTCATATGGCAGGCAACATAGTGGTCCTGCAAAGATGTCCACATCATAGTTGCTAGAACCTGTGAATAAATTATGTGCAAAAAAGGACTTTGCAACTGTGATTAAGGTTAAGGACTTTGGCAGAGAGAGAATTCTGGGTTATCCAGGTGAGCCCAATCTAGTCATGTGAATCCTTAAAAATGGATGAACTTTTCTGACTGTAGTCAGAGAGAGGTATGACCACAAATGATCAGAGAGGTGCAATGTTGCTGGTTTTGAAGATGGAGAAAGACACCATGAACCAAGGAACGTGGGCAGCCTCTAGGTACCAAAAAAGTCAAAGAAATAGATTTACCCTTAGATCCTCCAAAAAAATATTGAAGTCCTCCTTTCACCTTGATTGTGAAACCCTGTTAGACTTCTAACTACAGGACTGTAAAATAATAAATTTGGGTTGTTTAAAGTCACTGAGTTTGTGGTAATTTGTAATGGCGGTCATAAAAAATGAACTCACCTTGTATCAAGAGTTTTCTCTACCACCGGTAGCTGTGTGACCCTGTATTCTGGACGGAATCAGTAATTTAGATAAAACATCTGAAAGTTTTGTAAGTCTCAAAGTGCACTGTGGAGCTAAGAGTTTAATACCATTAATATTATTATTCCATCTGACTACACTCTGTGCAAGACAGACAGCCCAACAGGGACAGCTGTGACTTCCCAATTCATAATGCTTAAAATCATTTCAGCAATTAATGCCAGCTTCCTCCTGACCAAATATTTCCCATAGGATACATTTTTATTTTTGAAATGACAAGAAGTGCTTCATCATTGCTCCTGGCCACATTTAAGATCCATCCCAGATATTAATCACGGAGGGGTACATCAGCTATTTATTGCCACAATAATGCTATGTAACAAAGTACCCCAAAGTCTATTGCTGGGAACAATAAGTATTTATTTTATGAATCTGTGGGGCTATGATTTTGGCTGGGCTTGTCTGGGTGGTGCTGGCTATGGCTCAGTAACTCTCATGACAGGTGGTCAGATGGCTGTTGGGTGACTCAGTTCTTCTTTACATGCCTTCCTCCATCCCCCAGGCTAGCTTGGGCATCTTCTCCTGGCAATTGAATAGGAGCAGTAGCCTATTGGTCAAAACATGTCACATGACCAATCTTAGAACCAAATAAGTGGTTCTTTAGTGAAAGGAAATGCAGATACATGGCAAGGGGCATGGGAACTTGAGAGAGAGAGAGAGAGAGAGAGAGAGAGAGAGAGAGAGAGAGAGAGATAATATTAGAGTAGAAGAGAGACAAAATAAGAGAGAGAGAATGATAGAGAAATTGGAGGCATTGATATAGTTATCCTACCACAGGGAAGAAGAGCAAAGAAAACGGGGACATCCTTATTTGAGATTTATTAAGCACATACTATAAGCCAGAAACTCATCTAGGAGACATAGAGATAAACATATCTTACTCAGGGGATTTGTGTCCTAATAGAATGTCTAAAATGAGTGCTTATGAGGCAAAAGAATAGCATTTGATGTGCTCCTACGAAGTGCCAGGCCCAGGCCAGTCACTGGGGATACAGCTGTGAACATTATGTTATCTCATTTATTCCACACAATAGCCCTGAAAAGTGGGCACTATTTAACAGACAGGGAAACCACAGCTGAGCAAGGTCAACTGTCCACATGCCCAAGTTCAAGATACCGAGCTACATCTCATTCAGAAACCCAGATTCATTCTACTCTGTTCTATAGTAGATGCAATAGACATTAAGTGCCGATAATATCAGGCACTGCTCACATCTCCTTAGAAATGACTCTTGCCCTAGCCAGTTTGGTTCAGTGGATAGAGTGTCAGCCTGCAGACCAGAGAGTCCTGGGTTTGATTCCTGTCAAAGGCATGTACCTTGGTTACAGACTCCTCCCCGGCCCAAGCCCTGGTCGGGGCATGTGCAGGAGGCAACCAATTGATGTGTTTCTCTCACATTGATGTTTCTCTGTCTTTCCCTCTCTCTTCCATTCTCTCTAAAAAAAAAAAAAAAAAAAAAAAAAAATCAATGGAAAAAATACCCTTGGGGGAGGATTAAAAAAAAGAAAGAAAGAAATGACTCTTGACACTTCTCCCTCGCAGCAGCTATCAGGCATCTCCAGAATCCCCACCCTCTCCCACCTCTCCCCTGGTGTGGGGTTATCATGGTTGAGAGGTGCCAACCAGCTCCTTTAAAAAACACCACAGTAACAACAAAAACCCTCCAGGAGAAACAATCCATCATCATTACTGAAACCTCTGGTTCCCTTCCATCTTGGGCTCCTGGCCTTTTATTTATAGTGCCTTCAAAGAGGTTCCATGTCATTAATTGCTCACCATTTAGGCCAATTAGATGAGATTAGCACTCCTGGAGAAATTCTCCCCACCCTGGTGGCAAAGGCAGCTGAGCAGGCCTGGGGTGCTGGCTCTGCCCTCTACGAAATACAACCACCCAGAGGTTATATGAGCAGGTTGGCCGGGCTGCGTGCCTCACATAAAACGAATGAGCTACAGATAGACGGTGACTGTGGATTTATTTCAACAAAACAGATTTGAACATGATGAGAGGTTAAACTAATGGTTTAACCATAGTACCTTGCCAGTGAGGAAAAACCCAGGGGAAAGGCTGGTTTAATAACAGAGCTGTCAACTGTGTGAATGAAATGGCTGAGCAAAGCTGTGTACACCTGATTGTGACGTGACACTCAACAGCATATGTCGAACCCAGGTTATGAGCACTTGAGAGAAGGGCCTTGGCTTCCCACCTTTGGAAGACAGCAGACAGTGGTACCTCAATCAGTATTTGAGTGAATGAATGTGTGGACGCGTGAACAGACAGACAGGCAGGATGGAGGGGGAATGAATGTAATAGGATGAAATGGGGATGAACAGGTAGGAGTAAATGTCTGTGTAATAAATAAAGGGACTTGTGATTTTTAAAAATTAAGTTCCCCAATTTTTATGGGCTTGAGTGGGAACAGGGACACAACATTTATTGAGCACCTTCTGTGTTTCCACATGATGTATATACAGGGAGTCCCCAAAAATGTATACAAACAATGTCTGTAGATCCCATTACTTTTTTGTTGTTGTTAATCCTCACTGTGGGTTATTTTTCCATTGATTTTTAGAGAGAGTGGAAGGGGGGGGGAGAGAGAGAGAGAGAGAGAGATCAATATAAGAGAGACACATCAATCAGTTGCCTTCCACCTATGCCCCGACCAGGACCTGGGATTGAGACTGAAGACCAAGACATGTGCCCCTGACTGGAATCAAACCCATGACCCTTCAGTCCACAGGCTGATGCTCTAACCATTGAGCCAAACAGGATGATTTTATTACATTTTGAAAATGAAGTATATTTTATAAACACTGCCTTTATAATTATTCAGTGTTTTTCACATTTTGGGGGAACGCCCTGTATTTTCTCATTTAGTTCTAAGTGCATATCTATGGAGTTGGCTCAATCATCCTGTTTATAGGAAGGGACACTGAGGCTTAGAGAGGTTACTTAGGAGACCTGGCCAAAGAAGCCAGGGTTCAAACCCAAGTCTGCCTATTTCCTAAAGCCTGTGCCCTCCCCACGGAGAGCTGGGAGGACTGTGGGGGACCTGGTTTTGTAGATGAGGAAGATGAGGCAGGAAGAAGTACAGTGATTTGACTTCAGGCCTCAGCAGTGGGCCACATGTAAAAAGAACCAGGGAGCTGTCCAGATCTGCTGTCCTTTTCCCCGGAGGAGCCGCATGGTGAATGGGCATGACCCACAGAGACTGGAGCCATGGGCGTAGCATGTCGAGTGCTTGGAGCCAGGGGCCAGGCTGCCAGTGTTTGAATCCCGGCTCTATCGCTTCCCACAGCTATATTTTTATGCAAGTGACTTAACTTCCTCACATGTGAAGTTATAACACGGATAAGATGGTTGTGAGCACCAAATGTGCTCTGATAGTAGCTGGCTCAGAGTAAGCAAGCCATGGATATAGTGACTGTGGTTAGAGTCAGCTGTTCCAAGCCCCTTTTTGTGGCTTGAGGCTCCAAACCCAGCAACGCCCCACTCAGCATGGCCCTTGAGCAGAAGGGGCCTCGAGGAGGATTTTTGCC
This sequence comes from Myotis yumanensis, assembly GCF_028538775.1. NCBI lineage: Eukaryota > Metazoa > Chordata > Mammalia > Chiroptera > Vespertilionidae > Myotis > Myotis yumanensis. The sequence continues at coordinate 29,166,231 of NW_027223761.1, forward strand.
CATTGACATTCAGGAGCAAGAGCTGGGCTAACGGAGACCATCTGAAAGGGAACTGCATTTTCTCTCTGTGGCTTTCAGGTCACAAGTTCAGGTGGCAGGCTCGCCTTTTGGTTATCGAAATTCATTCACTCTCCTCTCATGATTAATGACTCCTGAATGCTCAGAGCCACATGGACCCTGGGGCTGCGGGCTGCAGCTGTTGGTCTAACTGTGAAAAAGTAAGAACAAAACTTAAAAATAGGAAGAGAACCTGGGTAATCTGAGGCCATGGTGCCCACCCACCAGAAGAATGAACCATTTCTTCCAGTATGTTCTGGTACCTTCCATCTCTGCCATGGGGCAAAAGCCTGGATGAAGGTGGGAGTGTGGGGGGGGGGGGTGCGGGGGGGGGAGAGAACTACCCATTATTGAACATCTGCTGTAAACCCAGACTGTGTTTTATTTCACAGACACTTATACAACACTTAGAAAGTGCCAGGCACATGCTTAGCCCTCTGCAAAAACTAACTCATTCAACCCTCATAACAACCCCATGAAGCAGAGATTATTATTATTATTGTCATTTTACAGAAGCAGAAAGAGAGACACAGAGAAGTGAAGAAACTCCCAAAGTCTAATAGCTGCCCAGCCGGCGTAACTCAATGGTTAACCACCGACCTGTGAACCAGAAGGTTCCTGGTCAAGGCATATGCCCTCGGTGTGGGCTCAATCCCCAGTGTGGGATGTGCAGGAGGCAGCTGATCAATTTTTCTCTCTCATCATTGATGTTTCTATCGCTCTCTCCCTCTCCCTTCCTCTCTGAAATCAATTAAAAAAAATCTAACGGCCAACATCTGGTAACACCAGGATTCAACCCCTAAACTTCCACACTTTGGAGTGGGTACCCACTGGGATGGGTACTGTTTACCTTTAGTCCTAAGAGCAACAAGGAAGGTGGTTATTATGACTCCCCTCTTTACAGTGAGGGATCTCAGGCATCAGTAAAATTCTCCGTTAACCCCAGGTCTATATGAACTCAAAGCCTGGGCCTCCTCCTCTGTCATTGGGAGCTCACCTGGCCTTATGAGATCACTTACCATACATTTCCTGGAATAATGCACATTTTGTGTCACTTTAAAAATAGATATTTTAAGATACATTTTTATTGATTTCAGAGAGGAAGGGAAAGGGAGAGAGAGATAGAAACATCAACGATGAGAGAGAACCATTGATTGGCTGCCTCCTGCATGCCCCCAACTGGGGATTGAGCCCACAACCTGGGCATGTGCCCTTGATCGGTATCAAACCTGGGACCTTTAGTCCACAGGCTGATGCTCTATCCACTGAACAAAACCAGCTAGGATCATTAAAAAAATACATTTTTCATTAGTTGTCTGTTTTGGTAGGCAGCCTCTAGGAATGTGCCCAGTGACCCTTGCCTCCTGGTATTCATGCCCATATGTAGCCCCCTCCCACTCCGAACAGGACTGACCTATATAACAAATAGGAGGTTTCAGACCTCACCTTGTATGGCTTTGTAGGCTGGATCATAACATACATTGGGGCTTCTGCCTTGCTCTTTCTTAAGTCACTTGCTTTGGGACGTTAACAGCCATGTTGTCAGAGCACCCTATGGACAGGCCCACCTGACCAGGACCTGAGGCTTCTCCAACCACCAGCCCTAACACGCCAAGCAGGTGAGTGAGTCATCCCAGAAGTGGGTCCTCCAGCTCCGGTCAAACCTGCAGACGAACGCAGCCTTGACATCTTGACTGTAGCCTCCTGAGAGACCAGACCCTGAGCCAGAACCACAGCTAAGCAGCTCTTGGATTCCTGGCCCTCAGAAATTGAAGTCATAACTGGTTATAGTTTTAAGCCACTAAACTTGGGGCACTTTATTACACAGCAGCAGGTAACTAATCACATAGCTAAACATGATTTTTTTCAAACTTTCGAAGGCTTTTTAGTAAAATCATAAAAATCCTGAGAATTTATCATTATTTTATTTTAAAAGACAATTGTACCAATTTTCACCCAATACCATAGCCTCCCAGTCTCTCTCTACCCCTCATTTATGGAGAAATTCCTTCTTTTCAGCTTTATATTCCTAAAAGGCCCCTCTATCTTTGGGTCTCAGATGAAGAGTGGGACAATGTAATCTCTAAATCCAACAGTAAACTGGCCCCCCACATTCCCTGTTTTCTCCTCTCTCCTCCTTCTGTCTCCCTGGCCCTCCCTCGCCTCTGCTTAAACATCACCTTATCAGAGGAGCCCTGACAGCAACATCTGCCTTCCCTCCCCCAGCACTGACTCTTCTCCCTCCTGGTTCATTTTTTCTGTACAAGTCTTACTACCAATACATCCATGCATTTATGCTCTATGACAGTGATGGCGAACCTATGACACACGTGTCAGAGGTGACACGCGAACTCATTTTTTTGGTTGATTTTTCTTTGTTAAGTGGCATTTAAATATATAAAATAAATATCAAAAATATAAGTTTTTGTTTTACTATGGTTGCAAATATCAAAAAATTTCTATATGTGACACGGCACCAGAGTTAAGTTAGGGTTTTTCAAAATGCTGACACGCCGAGCTCAAAAGGTTCACCATCACTGACTGCTCTATGAGGACAGAGAGGCAACTCTTCCTAGAACATGGCTCCTTCCTCAGTAAATGCTTGCTGAATGAATAAACGAACGACAGCTCATTCATGTTTAAGTATCTAGTGTGTTATTCTATATATTTAACAATCTCTAGTCACCAGCCAGCGTCAATCCCTCCCCCCCCACACCCCAGGCAGCTTTCCCTTTGTCAGTCATAATTGTGGGCCCTGACTGTGCTCTCCCAGCGGTTCACTCCCAGTTCTCCCAGCGGGAAACACAGCACACGACAGGGGTCTGTTTACAGCCTGAATTCCCATCCCAGTCTGCACATCTGGACGCTGCTTCACTCTGGCTGCCCGGCTCCTCACGGAGAGCTGGTGCTCGCTTGATGAATTGAATGAAGGAAGTGGCCGAGGTGAGATAAGGAAAGAGCAAACACACAGAGAACAGCTTTCCCGAGGGAACTCTGCTGTCACAGGCGAGCAGACAGCTGAGTTCATGCTGTGGCCTGAGGGGCTGGCAAGTCTTCCCCTCCCAACTGCCTGGCTACCGAGTTCCCCGGGGATCCTCTGGAGACCTGGGCCCTAGCAGGCCTGCCTGTCCCAAATAGGCACGGTTCCTTGTTAGGTGGCCCCTGATCTGTTCCCATGCCTCCTCTGAGGGACAGAGATGCAGCCCAGCAGGGGCAGAGGGAAGAATGGGGTGCAGGCCCTGGCCAGTGTGGCTCAGTTGGTTGAGCATCATCCCATGCATTGAGAGGTCGCTGGTTTGATCCCAGGTGAGGGCCTTCCAGGAGGCAGCCGGCTGATGTTTCACTCTCGCTCTCCCTCTCCCTTCCTCTCTCTCTAAAAAATCAATGAAAACATATATACTTTTTAAAAGAATGGGGTACAGCAGTCCTTGTCAGGATCCCCAGTACCACAGAGGCCAGGGATTAGCTGGGGTCTGTAGGAAACGAACCAGAGTCGGGGGAGGAGAACTGGAAAAAGGATGGCAGGGCCCCAAAAACCAGCCCCGCCATGTCCCCCACAAACAGCCACCATAGGTTCTCATGCTCAGCCCAGCAGCCCTGCTCCTGGAGGTCAGCGTAGGCCAAGCCAGGATTCTGGGGTATCAAGTGGTTTTCAACCAGGTCGCACATCAGAATCACCTACCTCCAAAGCATTTTACAGTGATTCAGGAAGCTGGGGGTGCTGGTAATTGTACAATTAACAAGTTCCAGGAGTGACTCTCATATGTGACCTGGATTGTGTCCTTCTGCATGTAGAGCCTGAGCTTTGCAACCGGTCACATCTAGGTTCAAACCCTGGCTCAGCTACTAATTATCTGAGCCTTAATGTCCTCATCTGAGAAATGGGACAACTTTACAAGGAGGTATAAGAATTGAGTGACATAGACGTTGCTTAGCAAAGAGCACACATTTATTTAGTGTATAGTAAGTACTGGTAAATGGTAGCTCAAAGGAGAAAGGTTAGGGCCTAGGAAGAATATGAATCTATGGGCCAAGTTGTTGCCACTTTTGAGCCAAGATTTTAGAGAACCCAAGTGGTCCCTACCCCAGTCCCTGGACAATCAAATGAATAACTTACTTGTAACAGGAAGCCCCCAACCGATGGTGCTCCTGCCCGTGGTAACCTAACTGGGCCCCTCTGCTGCCCTCCTCCCACCTGTCTCAGCTGCCTATCTTCTGTACCAATGAGGACCGCCCCCTCTCCAGGACTCTCAAAGCCGGGACTAACATAACACAGCACCTGGGTCGGCCACTCATCTGCCAGGGGCCTGTGTCCCAGCGGCCACTGCTTTGCAGAGCTCGGCCTGGTCTGCAGGGGCCAGCCAGTGTCTGTCAGCACCGCAGCTGCAGACCCAGCCAGAGGGGAGATAAAACAATTCTCTGCCAAGAGAATTTGCAAAATACACAGCACATGAACCAAGATATGCAGCCGCTGGGCTGGTGTCTTGCTTTCTTTCCTAACCCCCTTTCTTTGGAAGCAAAATAATTTTTCTTTCTCATAGAAATTAGAGACTTCAACCCACTATCTCTCTGGCTGACATTCCTTAAGTCCAGGGGCCCTTCCTCCAGGCCGGAGAAGATGCTAGAAGGGAGTGCTCAGGAGGAGTGATGGCAAAGCAGCAGTTCTCCCAGGTAGCTCTAAATGGGGGCCTGTCTCTCCGAACCCTCCTGCCACCTGCCTCACCCTGCAGGCTGCATCTGGCCAGACAGGGCTGAGTCAGCAGGCCTTGGCTTCCTGTCCACAAGCTCCCTCCAGAACCAGCCCTCCCAAGGCTTGGAGGAGTTCCGGGGTGTCTCGCTTTTATACAAGAGGGAAATAAGTCATGCTTAATTATAAATGATGAGAGTATCTCATGTCCATTGCCATAATGTAGACATTACAGAGAGGCTTAAAGAAGCAAGTGAAATCACTAACATCCACGTCTGAGGGATGAGCACTGCTGGTGTGTTGCCCTCCGGCCTTTTCTCGGGACACACACACACTCGTGGGATCTTGCTGTGCAAATATGTGTGCGCTGTGCTTCTCCATTTCCACTAAGATACCCGTGATCGTCTTTACTGTGTTAGTAGCAGTGATGGTGGTGAAGGTACCTTTAATTCCAGAACAGTATCCTATTGGAGAAGGGAAGAGGGAGGAGGGCAGAGGGAAGAGAGGAGGAGGAAAGGAGGATTGCTAGCTTTCCCTCAGTGATTACACTGAGCTAGAAACTGAGCTAAGTGTTTTATCTTATTTTTTTTATTCTTATAGCAACACTGTAGACCTGCACTATTATTATCTGTCTGCTTTATGCATACAGAAACTACAGTTCAGAGAGATGAAGTAGAGGTGGCCCTGGTCACAGAGCTGGTAAGGGAACAAGATGAGAAGTAGACCCAGGTCTCTAACTCCAGACCACATCCTGAACTCTCAACCACCATCTAGTAAGTACCACATTACCTCTAACCTTTCCTCTATTTGTGGAAATGTAGGTTGTATCCTTTTTTTTTTTTTGCAATAATAAAAAAAATGTGTATTCAATATCTTTGTCCACATCACTTTAAATTAAGCATTGTCTGGGTATATCTTCTGGAAAAACTCCTGGAAGACAAGGTTTTTAATTTTTTTGGAAAAGAGAGTCTTCCTATCTGCATCCATTAGGATGAGGTTTTGCTAAATATAGGTGTCCCAAAACATGTGTATGCACACTTTGAATAATTATAAAGACAGTGTTTATTAAAATACATTTCGTTTTCAAAATTGAGCTATCAACTGCGAAAGTGTACATACATCTTTTGGGGACACCCTGTATAACAGAGAAAGTCAAAATAGCAGTGGTTTAAATGAGACAAAGGTTTATCCTATATAATAAAAGGCTAATATGCAAATCGACTGGACGGCAGAACAACTGGTAGCTATGATACGCACTGACCACCAGGGGGCAGATGCTCAACACAGGAGCTGCCCCTGGTGGTCAGTGCACTTCCACAGGGGGAGCACCACTCAGCCAGAAACCCTGAGCTGGGCTTATAGCTGGCGAGCACAACAGCAGTGGCGGGAGCCTCTCCTGCCTCTGCGGCAGCACTAAGGATGTCCAAATGCTGGCTTAGGACATCCTCTGAGGGCTCTCAGACTGTGAGAGGGTGCAGGCCGAGCTGAGGGCCCTTCCCGCCCCCCCCACCATTGCACAAATTTCATGCACTGGGCCTCTAGTTCTTACATAAAGAACTCTGAAGGTAGACAGACCTTCTGTGGTGAACCCTGAGGGGGTCAGGTTGCTTCCAACTTACCTTCTGTATTCCCTAAGGTATGGTTTTTATCCTCATAGTCCAAGATGGCTGCAAAAACTACAGCCATCACATCCAAATCCCAGGCAGCCAGATGGAGGAAGAGACAAAGAAGGGTGTGGCCCTCTCTTTAAGCATCTGCTGATATAGAACTTGGTAAACTTAGTAAGATGTCCACATTTAGCTACCAGGGAAACTGGAAAGTACAGTGTTTAGCAGGGTGGGAATATATGTCCAGCTAAATACTGGAGTTCTGGGAATGTGGAAGAGAAGAAATGTATGTACCCACCCACCTTCCTGAGCTCCCAGGCCATGTTCCTCTCAAGAGGCAGTGGAAAAATTGTAGGCCTGGAAGTCAGGCTTGAAGGAGCAGGGGCTATCTTCATAAGAAATGTTATAATCCCAATAGTAACATCTATCCAGTAACTAGTATATCCCAACACACTGCCAGACAGTTCTCACATCATCTCTGATCTCGCAGGAGAGAGCTGAGAATCCAGCCCCAGCGGTTCTCTGTCACGCACTGAGCACCTACTTGGTGCATCTCATTTTCACTCCTGCCACCCAGGAGATAATCTCTCTCCCTCTCTCTCTCTTTCTCTCTCTCTCTCTCTCTCTCCCCTACCTGTGTGCTCCTTCAAGGATCTGCTCCATGAGAAGCAAACTTGATCTAATAGGAGTTAATGAGTGAGAATGAGTTTGTTCATTTTACTTCCCAGGTGCCATGTTTAAGTAGTCATGGGTGACTTCTGGGGACCATGTGTCCCCAAAGGAGTGACAGCAAAGTGAGGAGCCTGGACCTCTGAACACCCAGGCCTGTGATTTGCCTCCTGACCTCACTACTCTCCAGAGGGGGTCCATGGGAACTGCCTGTGATAAGTTCTAGGTCAGGGCTGAGGTGGGAATCAGACAACTAAGTCCGAATCCTGAGCCTCTAGTTAGCACAGGGAAAACTGACAGCATCCCAAGAAACAGGGATTTCTCCTGGCCTTGGGGACACACCTGTCCCATCACCCCATATGGAAGTCCCACCCCAGCCCCATGTGGATGAGTGCTGGCTGGGGCGGAGCATGGGCAGCAGAGCAGGCAGATGAAAGCCGGCCCCATGCCAGCTGCCAGAGACTCCACCCTGGATATTTCCCTTGCACCTGCTGGCCCATCCATCAGCCCTTTCCCTGCCTGACCCAAGCAGCTGGTGGCTATGAGGGTGGAGAGGAGGTGGGCTGGAGAGCCGACAGCTCAGGGGCTGGCAGACTGATGAGGGAGGGGGTGGGTCAGGTGGACAAAGCCTAGTGCCGCCTCCCTCTGGAGAACAAAGACCAGAAGCTGGAACTTCTCCAAGAGGGGTCCAGTCCTGGGAACAGGGAGCAATTACTGCCCATGGTGTAGGAGGACAGACTTCAGGGTCCAGGCAAAGGCCCCTCAGGGTCAAGAGCTAAAGTGCCCTTCCTTGAGGCCGAAAGGCACCAGTTGGCTGAGCTGCTCTTCTGGGATTGTTCTGGTTCCCCAGGAGGAGATGCTTTCTAACAGCCAGGGCTTTGCAATGATGGGACCAGCAGCGACCTCCCTGTCATCAGAGGGCCATAGGAAGTGGCTGAACCAGTATCTGAGGATGCTGCAAATGACCTCCCCTCCCCCAGAGTACCTCCAGCCTCTCGAAGCAGGAGGCAGCGCAGTGCAAAAGAAAGAGCCAGCATTTAATTAACATAGTTGTTTTCTGAGTCTGAGTGTGTGTGTGAGTGTGTGTGTGTGTGTGTGTGTGTGTGTGTGTACATGTGCATGAATATGCATACACAGTGCACGCGTGTGTACTCGTCACAAATCCAAAGTCATGCAGGGCATGGAAGAGAGGGAGGCCAGCATACCAGACTCAAGAGGCAGTACTCTATTTAGCAACAAGGTGCTTCAGGCCCACCTCACAATGGTCTGTGACACCCAGAGGGATGGGATCCTGTGGATAAGACCTGTTGAGTAAAAAAGTTTTGGGTTTAGAATCAAGAGACTTTGGTTTGAATTCTGGCCCTGCCCCGTCCTGGGGCAGTTACTTTGCCTTCCTGTATCTCCATCATGTCTTCTGAAAAGCAAGTAGAATCATAGTATTCCCTTACCTACAACAGGCAACTGAGTGTGAATAAACCAGCAGCAGGCTAGAGGGCTTGCACAATGCCTAGAACAGGAAGTTGGGCTCAATAAATGGAAGTTGGCATTTGTGTGAGGACAGGGGTGTGGAGCCAAGCAACGGTGCACAGGGGCAGTGGGAGGTATGGTGGGAGCAATAGTGCTGCCCTTGCCCCCACGCTCTCCAAGAAGGCCCAACACACACAAACGCACATGACTGCAGAGGCTGATGCTCCTCAGCACGCTGGCGGAGGTGTATCCCACCTGCTTTCAAGAGATGCCCATTTACCCCTGCAAACAGAATTAAGGTGACCATGCGTTACTAGTATTCTCCTCCATGTCACTACCCACCTGGCTACTCCTGGCTGATTTATTAGCCTCTTGGGACCATGGTTGGCCCATCTTAACAGCCCTGACTTGCAAAAGCTGCTTGGAGAGCAGTGCTGAGCAGTCAGGGTGGCTCACAGCAACTCCCCTAAGGCCTGACCTTCCCATCATCAACATCAGCATGCCACCTCCATTTACAGCACGTTTCCCAGGGCTCAAGCATTGTTTCGGCTATGGCACGACTGTGGAAAACTGCCTTCTTCTAGTTCCACCGGCAACAATAACGCTGGGGTACCTGCTCAATGTTCATTTTGGTCCGGGACAGTTGAGTTTAGGTGGTGAGGGCTCAGGTAACAGGACTAATTGAGCAACACACTCTTATTGCTGGAGGGTCAGCACAGGATATGGAAGCTAAACATGGGAGCAGCAGAGGACGCCCGGAGGAAATGCATCTGGGAGTTGATTCTGGAGCAGGTGTCTTTCTCTTTCCAGTGGCTACATAGATGGTACCTGCCTTCTTAGGTTACTGTGAAATTTCATTTGATGACAATAAAAGTCAAGTTTTAGGCTTAGCGCTTCCACATAGCAGGTTTTCAATAAATGCATAATATATTTAAAATGATAAATGCCATTTGTAACTTTCTTTTTCTCTTTCTCTGTGGAAAGCATTAAGAATGTCTCGCCTGAGACAGACCCTGTCTTCGACATTAACATTACAGAACATGTCATGAGAAATATGAAAGCCACCTGTCATTGGCCATTGACTATTAAAGTCCCTGGTATTCAGTAAGTGTTCAGCAAGGGATAGCTTCCTTCTTGCCCCTTCCTACCTTTGTGAGCCATCCCTGAGACACACTGCAGCTACTCAATGGCCTTTAATCACCTTGGTACACATGTCACATCAATACACTCTACCCCAAGGTATATCTTAAGACGCAGCTGACATAGAATGAGAATTTAACAATAAAAAGAGCAGCCTCTATGTGTTGACCATTTGCTACATGCTGGGTACTGCTCCAGAGATTTCGCATGGATCATTTCATTCAATCTTCCAAACAACCTCATGGGCATGGCTATTACTATTACTCCCATTTTATAGATGGTAAAGCAGCGGTTTAGAGGGATTAAGTAATTTGCCCAAGATCGTCCAATTAATAGGAGGAAGAGACAGAGCTCGAACCTAGGTCTTTCTGCCTCCAGAACCCCATCTATGAACCACTCCTCAGCTATTTAGCATGAAATAGTTATTATACATAAGTGAAGCTTAAGGACTTTGCAGCGTGGTACAGATGTCCACGCACTGGGGTCTCACTGAGTGACACAGCCTGTGTGTCAGACATAACTCTCCCAAGACCCTTGGGCTGGTCTTCAAGCCACAGTCCATAGGCCAGACCCAGGGCCAAGTCCACCATCTGGCCCTTCTACCAGCCAGAAGCCATCTCTGTCCTTATCCATCTAGTATAGATGCTGGGAGCTAGATATTCTCCAGGGCCCCTGGGGGACTAGGGGAGTATTTGAGAATGTAGGACTCTTAAGGATACTGGTGAATTGATTCAGTAGTAGAGCAAGAATTGCAAATGACGCTGAGGCCCATCCCTACAAACTACCCAGCCATCACCGTCCACACTGCAAGAGCTAGGGATTGCCATGGCTGAAGCCTCCAAATTCCACAAAGGCCGTCTTCCCAGCCCCCCACACCCTCCTGTGCAGGCTCCATCTTCAGAAGGCATGAGCGACCAGTGAGCAGCCCCAAAGACGCAATTTAGAGAGGGAAAGCATGAGTGGGTAATGACAGACAGACAGACAAAGCATCCAGCAGCAGCTGGTCGGTGAGGCTGGACCCTCACTTCTAATCTGCTTCTGCAGATTAAGCTTCATACAGTCAATGGGGGAGAAATGCCACAATTTACATGACAAGGGCCAAAGGAGAGAATTATGGGCAAATCAATTCTGCATGAGGAGATAAAGTCCCATATTTAATGTATGCAGTGAAAGATAGAAATTCAATTCTCACAGTGTCAGATGATGCTGATTACAACTGACATTTGTTATTTGTATGATGATTTTGCCTTCTCTTTTGGACTTGAAGAACAAACAGGCCCCATAAAGACAGGGTTGTAGAACACCATTGTAAACGGACAACTGAATACAGACAAGGCTGCTCTGGCCACCAGTGATGACCCCCTCAGGAGAAGGGTCTCCTGGCACTGCACCAATCACTTGTACTGGAGCTGACAGTCTGAGAGTATAGCACTGCCTTGGAATTGGAATGAAGCCCTGGTGCAGCCATATGCAAGCTGCATGCCTTGGGCCAATCACTTTGCTGTCTGACCCCGCCTTCTCCTTGACCAAATGAATGGAATTACACTCCAGCTGTGTTCCCCAAACTTACCTCAAGGATGCCTCATAAAAGGGGGTCCTTTGCAATGTACATTAGCAGATTAAAGGCTCTGAGAAGTTGTGCAGCAAAGAAACCTGTTTAATTTTGTTTCTCCCTGGGTTTCCTTAGTTCAAGGCTGGCAAACATTTTCTGTACGGGGTTAGACAGTAAATATTTCAGGCATGGTAGACCATATAGTCTGTTGCAACTACTAACTCTATTGTTACAGTGTGAAAGCAACCATAGACAATATGTAAATGAAAAGATGTGACTGTGTTTCAATAAAACTTTATTTCAAAATACAGTTGATGGGCCACAATTTGCCAGTCTTAGCCCTAGGCCAGGGGTGGGGAACGTTTGGCCCAGGGACTGTAAGGCCCACAAAATCATTTGGTCTGGCCCTGCCAAGGCATTAGGGGTGAGTTAATTAAATGTTTGACCAAAGATAGCAGGCTAATTTTCAAGTTGATAATTTTGTATGGCCTGTGAATGATGTTATAAACATCCAAATGGCCCTTGGCAGAAAAAAGGTTCCCCAACCCTGTCCTGTCCTAGACTATGAACTAGCCCAGTCACAGACTTTTTTTCTATGCAAGACCAACTAACAGGTCAAATAACATAGCATGTAGGAAGTTAGGTCCAAATCCCAGTTCTGCCAGTTAGTGAGTCTGAATCTTTGGGTAAATGGCTTAAACTCTATTACAGCTCCTAGCACATACCTGACAGTCAACATGACAGTTTACTGATAGAGTGTGAATAACGCACTTGTCATGACACATAAGCACTCAAGACTGTTCAGGTTATGGATGACAGTTTAGTCATTATTATTAGTAATATTTCTATTCAGCAGTGGAGTGTTTTTTGAAATCCCCAGAAGAAACAATATCCAAAAAGGCCCCTTTGATGCTGCATTCTTTTAGGAGCAGAAGACTAGCTACTAGAATGCCACCAAAGTCCTCTCGTGGAGTTTCCAGACTCTCATCATTAATTTCCCATCAGAGTTCACTCTCCCTGACCTCCCTGTCAGAGAAGTTTCTTTAGCTTCCTTTCAGCTCAGTTAATTAGACCCGACATAGTGACCGGGCCACCAAATGAACTGCGGCTCAACTCACAGCCGCTCTCCAGACTCCGCGCCATCCAGCTGGCTGGGGCGACCCGAGGAAGACATCCACCTACCTCTGCAGGCCTGGCTCAGACCACCAGCATCATGGGAGACCTCCGGAAGCTGGGAACTATGCAAAAAATGTGCACCTGTCTCGTATTGAAAAGCAGTTCCTTGGATGCCTGGCAAAGCCTCCTTTTTAATTATCTCATTATGGGGAAAGCCTTGTTTCTAAAGTAGACACTGAATTTGCATCAGAATTTCTGACCTGACAAGTAATGGGGCCTCAGCTTGGGACAGAGGAGGAGGGCCACCTGGGAATGTTTATGGAAGCCAGCCAGCACAGGAAATAGGGATGAGAAGCACATACATGTGTGCATGTGCATGTGAGTGCATGCATGAGTATGTGTGCATGCAAGAGTGTGCATGCACATGTATGTGCATAGACATATGTGAATGCATGTATGCATGCACACACATAGCATAGGGTCTAGGGCTGCAGGTATGACCATGGCTTTGTCTTGCTTAGACTGGGCCCTATCTTCTTATAGATAGTACTTGCAGAAGCAAGCACCAAGCTCTATACACAGTGTGTGCTCAATAAATTTTTGTTAACTGATTGAAATATTTCATGAATGAATTAGTTAGTTAATAAAACCTCTCCTTTTGTATCTGCTTTGGTCTGCTGGGCCCTTGCTGTTTTCCTCCCTAATGACCTCTAAACTGGCCTGGTCAGTCCACTGCTTTGACACTGTCTCCGGCAAGCCTCCACCCCCTACCCTCACACTGAAAGCCCTGCATCAGCGATTCTTGCAGGCCCCTGGCTCTGGACCTGCTTGTCCATTTACCCCTCAAGACCGAATGACCGGACTCCCCTTAGCTTTGCTCATGTGGTGCTTTGCTCCTGCAGTAGTTTCCTCCACCCTTCCCTCCTGCTGTGCCCACATGTGTCCCACCTCCATCACGCCTTCCAGAGGGAGCTCTGGTGCCCCTGCCCTGCTTCTCTTCCCCAACACCATACACTTTCTCTGATTGATCCTGGACATTTTCTACATGATAAAACTCTTTTTAAAAAGGAACAGAGCTTATTATCCTTAGAAGGGCTCTTTGAGGGCTCTAGAGCACCTTTCTAGGAAAGATTCTTGCTCATAACCATCAATGCTGAATGTGTCATAATAGCAACACATTAGCCTTTGGGTTGAATGGTGTTTGCATTCGGCAAAGCACTGTCACATGGAGTCTGGTGCTGTCCTGGAGGCCATCCAGGAAGTAGAATTCAAAACTCAGACTTCAAATCCTGGCTCCTTTCTTGACTGAGAAACCTTGGGCAAGGCCCTCAACCTCTCTGAATTTCTGTTTCCCTTTTTATAAACTGCAGGTGGACTCTACCCAGCCTTACCTCGCTCAGGGAGAGGATGGGAGAATAAAATGAGATGAAGTCCATGAAAGAAAGCCCCTAGTCAACCTTCAAATATCACAATAACAGCAATTTCCTGTAGCCTGCCATGTGGCAGGCCCCGTGCTGGGAATCCCCAGGAAGGCTGTGAGTTTCCCAGTGTGGTCCCCACTTTACAGATGAGAAATCCGAGGCTCAAGATTAGTAATGTGACCAAGGCTATACAGACAGACCATTTAGTCCCAGTCCCCTTCGACTGCAAAGTCTGCAGCTTTCCACTTTGCCACACTGTGGGCGTTTTGTTATTTATGACTCTAAGGTAGGAACCTATACCTCAGGGGGCAGCAACCCACTCAATAAATCCTTCTTGATTAACTGTTTGAATGCATAAGATATAAATAATGCAACTAAAATCAATGCAGCTCCCTGCCCTCTAGGAGTGCTGGGTATAATGCAACTGGCAAACATTGCAGGAGACAGAGAACAACAGAGTCTGGCGTTAAAGGGCCATAAACATGACAGGTGCTACAGAGCTGGCAGTTTTTTCTTAGCTGTGCCCTCGGCAGTGTTCCTCCGCTCACACCGATGGAGGGCTGTCGGAGACCTGATTCACCTTGAAAGGCATTTTGAATCCTTATCCAAAAGATCACTTTGCCTGACCCAATCCTGGCCACATTTACAGATCTGTGACCACGTGTGGGGGCAAAGAATCCCCTGGGAACATAATATTGGGGGGGGGGGGGCGCGGGGACTGATGATTCCTCACCGTCAAGCCTTCCCTGATGCCTTAGGGAAGCCTGGAGAGGAGAGACAAACTGGGGGAGGAGAGAAGGAAGCTACACAGCAAGGTGGCAGTGACTTGGCCAAATCGTATTTCACTTTCCCAAATCTAAGCCAGAAACACCAGTATCCCAAGATGCTCTGTGAAAGTAGCCTTCCCTAGTAAATCCACAGACACGTGTCAGTGCCTTGGGGCTCCGGAAAGGCCTGCAGGGGAATGACTTAATTTTGTCTAACAATGCTTCCCAGTGTTTTGGATTATGGAACCTCCTTCATGTCCCACAGAGCTAATGCTACTGGAACACAGCTTGGGAGATAATGCCCTTTCATTTTACGTATGAGGACACTGGGACCCAGAGTAGGGGTAGTGGGGTTGATTGCATCAGATCAGTTGGAGAACTGAGACCAATATCTAGGCCTAGTGGTTTCAGCCGTAGGCCAGTGATGGGCAGCCCAGGTAGTCACAGGAATAAAGCAGTTTGGCTATAAGAGAACAGCCCCTGGGTGCTCTAGCTCACATTCGCTCACTTTGTAATATGTCATGGGTTTGGAGAAATATTTGTGACTATAACATAAATAATAACAAAAGGTTGATACGCTCTTAATGGCAACTGACATTCAGCCTCAGGGTTGGGGGGCAAAAGGGAGTAGTGAGAATTGAGGCTAACATTCTCTGGCTAAAGGGGCAGCCACTTCATGGCTCCCGCAGTCACTGCCATGTCAGTGTGCAGGTCAAATGCTTGTTCTTCTGGTTTCTAAAGAGAAGCAGAATAGACAGATGTGTATGGTACAGCTCCCAAAAAGCAATTTCTTTGAAGGCTGAATTTTGTCTATGGGTCCTCAGTTAGTTTGTTCTAGTCCCTTCTCCCTCCATCCCTGCCCATTCCCTTCCACCAGCACTCTCTGGTAATCACAGGCAGAACCAGGCGGGAGGCCAGGAGGCAGAGGTTTCCCTTGCCCAGCCTGATTTGCTCTGGGGGATTCCCCGCCGAGATAAATTGGAACAACAGTGCTCAGCAAACAGCAGTTTCAACCTAAATATTGCCAGGCTTGAGCTGATGTGATATTAGCCCGGCCTGTAATCCAAACAAAATGGGCCATTGTCCTGTGATTATTTTTCCTCTAGACAAAAGGCTCTGAACACTTGGTTTCCCCTTTCTTAACCTCTGTATTTATGGGCCACGTTAATTTAATTCAGCAGATCCGCCTTCCACGCGGTTCAAAAGCAGCTGGTATTTGCATTTCATGATTTCAAAGCCTTTCTGGTCTGCTGGGCTTCCCTGACAGGGAGGCTTTCTCCTCTTCATTCTGAGAGAGAGGACAGAAAAACCACCGAACCCCTGGACACAATGGAAACATCCTCGCAGTTACGCACACTGCTGCTCATACCCCAGAAATGAGACCTAGTCCCAGAACACCTGGGATGTTCTGGAACAGTCCACCTGGGCCCCCACAGAAGCAGGCTGCCACCCAGGGAGTGGAGCCCTCCCCTCCCCATGGCTGCTGACCCAGGCCCCAGCTGGGACAGCTGTTCATCTGACCAGCTTGAGTCCCTGGCAAAGGCAGAGGAGGCATCTTCTGGCACACCCACCACTCCTGCACAGCGCGCCCAGCTGGGCTAACAGCTGCGTAATCTTTACGTAAGTTCAACCTTGCAACGTACGGAGTAGGGTGTGTGACAGTCATTTCACAGGTGGGGAAACTGAGGCTTAGAGAGGTAGACTGATTTGCCTGAGACCTTGAGGCCTCTTGGAAATGAAGATTCTCTTTTGGAAGCAAAGCTGGACGCTTCCATCTGTTCTCAGGAGATGAGTTTGGTCTCGATCTCCACGGGTGAGGCTGGGTTTCCACTTTTCCTCTTTAATATAAATGTCTAACTGAACAGATAATCCATGAATATGTTCCAATATATCCTCTCAGCAAAACATTAGATAAAGCTCAGAGCTCCTCACACTACCCTACTCCACTTCCTCACCCCACACGACACTCACCCATCCCAAATCTCCCCTCCCAGCCCCAAAGGCCACCGCTATGATCAGCTTCCATATAACGGTCCCCTGGTTTTCTAATTATGCATCTATGATCTATAATTATGGCCAGACATTTATGGGGTGTTTGTCACTTGTAATAAAATGGTAATCATACTGTACATCTGTCCGCAATTTACTTCTTATTCCCAATAAACTCTTGGAGAATATGGAAGGCAGCAAATCTGGAACTTTCTCCGTCTTTTCCGCATGCTCCATAGCCCAGCCTCACCGTGTTCATTGTTCACTGTTGTCATTCTCACCAACCACGCTGCAGGGATGGCCTGCTGCTTCCTGGGGCACATTGGCAGGTATTTTTTCAGAGCCGATGTGAGAGATGGGGTTGCAGCAGGCCCCAGGGATAGCGTGTTCCAGCATCCTTCCAGCTCTTGTCTGGTTCAGAACCCAGATTTCTAGTGTGGGTTCCCTGAAACTGTCTCTGGAGGAGAGAGCTGCAGGTAGGGGCTTGTGGCGAGTGCCCTATGGAAGGCCACCTGTAAGAAGTGGGGAGGACATGACCGGTCCTCAGTGCTCATTCAGCCAGGCCCCAGTGGACCCCCCACAAGGACCTCCGGAGCTGAAATGACCCCTCATAGTTGTTGCAAATTGAGGCCAGAGGGACAGGACTTTTTCTGTCTGCATAAGCCAGTTATTTGCAAAATGGCCTCCTCCCGCAAGGGGATGAAATCTTGAGTGAGATGGGTCCCAGTGCCTCTGTGCAATGATCACGGAGAGACACACCTGTGTATTATCAGCTGCCAATGTTCCCAGCAGCTGAGGACAGGGACATCCATCCTGAGGAAGGGACACAGTGAGGCAGCCCCGCATCCGCTGCGCCCACTTTCAGAGTAGCAGTTCCATTTCCAAGGCTCCGGTACAGCTGTGTGCACGGGACAAGGAGAACCAACAGGACCTGGCAGAAATGTGAGCAACTTCCAGGGTCGGCCATAAAGGGACTGCTTCAGGCTTTTGCAGGAAAGAAAAGTTAACTTGAGTGCTATTTAAATCCATTTTATTTGAGGTTTCTCTACAAAACAGCTGGAAGAAGACACTGACTCATGCGCCAGGTCATTGGGTATGTACTTTTAAACATGCTTAACAGCTAGAGTACTGCCAAGCCTCTCCCTCTCCACTCATGACGGTGCCGATTTAGGCCCCCACCTGCAGAGAGGAGCGTGTCTGTTTCATGGAGATGACTGCACCCTCCTACCTGGGCCCAATTCTGACCTATTTGCAAAGATTCTAGCAGCAACTAAGGATTCTGTCAGATGCATAGAACAAAGCAAGCCTAACTTGGCAGGAAATAGACCCAAATAGACCCCACTAAGCCACATTAGCTCCTGGGTTCAGCTGGCTCTGACCTAAAAAAAAAAACATCTCTGGGAGAATCAGGATCAGAGAAGCAGTGTGGGTCTGAGCCAGAACTCCACACTCCAAAACCTGGCTCCAACCCCAGTGTGGCTGCTCTCTAGGGAGCTCTGGGAACCTTCCCACAGGTCCTCTGTCTTCTCATTTGGAAAATCGGGCCTGCTGGCCTGCAGCGCAAAGGTGGGCTCTTCACCTGACCAGGAAGGGAAGGCCTCCAGTTCATCATGATGCTTCCGGGAGCCTCATAGCTGAGCTGCTGGGGGTTCCCACGTGGGCAGGTGAGCAGCACCAGGCGTGGCTGGCTCTGCTGAGTAAATGATGGTTTTACCATCGAAACTTCAAGCAGAGCTTCATCTTCCCAGTGGGCACCACCGAGTTTATTAATAGCACTGCCTAAATCAACCAGAAAACAGCATTAAGGGAGGAAGGCAGCAGCACTTTCTGAGGGCTCAGCCTGGGCCAGGAGCTTACAGATATCATCCTATTTAATCTTCCTGACAACCTGTGAGACCTAAGTCTGACTACAGATGCGGACATCAAGACCCAAAGCAACCAATGAATTTGTTTGGGCCGACAGAGGGAGGCTTCAAACAATAACAACAGCGACATCACCTTTCACAGTATTAGTAGCTCCCATTTACATGTCACATCTATGCTGAGTATTGTTCTAAGCCCTTTACATATATCAGCTATTGAATTCTCAGGATAATTATCTAAGGTAAGTACTCGAGATTATCCCCACTGTGCAGATGAGGAAACTGAGGCACAGAGGGGTTAAACCATGGAGCAAGGCCACACCGCGAGTAAAAGTGGGAGCTGGGATCTGAACCAGCAGCTTGGCTTTGGAATCCGTGTGCTTGTCCACTATGTCATCTGACCTCGCTGGCCTGTGTTCCGCTCTACACTCCGAGCTCGCCAGTGAATATCGAAGCTGAAAGAGGTTGTAGGGAACATAATCTAATCTCCCCATTCTGTGATGGACAAACTGAGACCCAGAGATGAAAAGAGACTTGCCCAATGACACAGAGACGAAAGCAAGAATGCTGGGAACAGGATCAAGGAAGTGCGAGAAAATCATAATTAAGTTTCAAAGCAAAGCACTCTTCACCCCTTGACCCCCATCCTTTATTTCAACAATAGGGGAGCTCGAGAATCCGGTGGGTCTAACTGTGGTGTTCAGTGCAGGCTCAGCGGGGGGAGGGCCTGAGGACAGCAGCCATGAGAAGGGGAGCCAAGGGAAGAGGCCATGGCAGAGAGGGTTCTAGAGTCTCTGGAATCCAGAGGGGTGCCAGGGCATCCCCAGCCAGGCACAGCAGGGCTTCAATCCTACCACATTCATTTCCTGGGTTAGGCAGTGACCTCTTCATGCCTAGTCTTTGTTAGCTGAACATCAGTGACTACCTAGGGAGGAGGGAGGCGGTACTGTGATCACTACTAGGCAGTAACCAAGGGTAGCGGTGATGAGAAGAGAGACCTGGGTCAGCTCTCTCATTCACTCCCAGTGTGACCAGGGGCAGCTGCTGCATCCCTCTGCCCCTCAGGCCTTGCCCTGGCAAAATCATGGAGTGCCGCATCCACCAGGGAGACCTAAATCCATAGAAGTCCTAAAGTAAATCACACATGCCTGGCACAGAGGAATCACACAAGAAATGGTTATTGCTCCTGCTTATCACTATATTTGGGCACTGACCACATGCGGGGCACTGGCTAAGGGCATTTTACATTATAAATGGTTTCTCATCTCAACCACCTTCTGTGGTGGGTATTGCCACCTCCAGGCTACCAATGAGTAAATGGAGACTCTGAAAGGCTCCTGGGAGTGAGTGCTTTACAGGGAGTCCCATCCCGCCCTTAGTATCATGTTCAAAAGGACACTGATGGCATAAGGATGTGGCCAGGGTGTTAGGAAAGTCTCCCAGAAAAGGGAGATGAGGGAGAGGTGCAGAGGCAAATGTCAACGCAAGTGCGAATGACCTTCATTTAGGCAAGATAATTTGGGGTGGCTGATTTTCCCTAGGTCAGAGACACTGACTGACCAGAGGAGGGGGAGGGGAGAGACTGGGTGGTTATTCCCCAGCTCCCTCCCTGCCAAGATGCCTCATTCTCTCCCCTGCACTCTCTGCCTTTGGCTCTGTTAGCTCAGCACATGCTTTTGCAAATAGTCCCTGGTTAAGCCTCTCCAATCCTCCTTTCCAGTGTGCCACCTGCTTCCTACCAGAACCCAGATCTAGGCACACAAGGCTCCAGGGAGCTGACAGGGCAGGAACGTTAATACTGTCATTCTGACTCCTGGGGGCTGTCTAGGACACCTCCAGTGAGTTACCACCTCTCTGAAGTCTCCTGGTTCAGCTGACACTGACTCACTGGCCTGAGTCTTTCACCTCTACCTCAGCCCCAGGGGCAGAAACCATGAGGGCTGCCTTGCTGGCCTAGGCTGACGCCCTGGCCAGGGGCAAGCTCAGTTTCAAGCTATCTCCCGGTCACCTGGCAACCCTCCTTCCTGTTAGTGTTCATAAAGAGGCCAAGGTGCAGACAAGGCATAGGAGCTGCCTATTTTGCATTCTTTCCTCCTTAATCTAAGTGGATCAAAGTGGGCTTCAGTACAGCTGGCCAGAGTTGCCTAGTTGAAAAAAATCAATACAGCAAGGAAAAAAAAAAACAAACAAAAAACCCCACCGCAACAACTGAAAGGAATAAGTGCAGGACAGCCAGAAACAAATGTAGCCAGGTCAGAAAAATAACTTGGGGAAATGGCTCCAGTCGACCAGATGGCGTCATTAGCAGGCTTCAGTGGAACTGGCTCTAGGGATGGTGGGTCTTTCCTGCCCATTCCAGCAGGAAAGCCGTAGCCCAATCTCTTAAGCCCCACACTGTGGAGTTGGCAAAGGCTGCAGATCATGGTCGGAAGGGATGGCTTCTCCATCTCTTCTGCCTCAGCTCATTCCTGACCCCCATTCACACGTGGGCATTCTCTGGGCCAGGGAGCGGCCACCGTTCTTTGGGAGGCAGTGCGTTCCCTGAAAAAGGCAGGGACTTGGAGACTGCGCTTTTCTGGGGTTTCTCCCTAGCTCTGCCATTTTGGCAAAATGACTACAAGGTTTTTAGTACTTTCCACATGCCCGGTGTTAGTGTAGGTAGTTAGCTAGTTATTAACAAAGGAAGGGAGCAAAGGGAATCAGACATTAAGCCTAATCGACTAGGAAGCTGAATCAGATGTGAAGCCTGCTTCACTGGGAAGTGACTGCATTCACAAACTCCCCAGGAGACTGCCACAATCTCAGCCTTTGGGTCCTAGTCCCCAACGCAGGCAGGAAGAATGGCTTACCAGTCATTAGCCTGGATTACCAAGGGGGTCGCATAAAACAGCAAAACTCCTTTGCTGAGCGCAAGTGAAGTAGGAGCCAAGATAGCACAGGGGTGGTCCTTCTACTCCCCCCCACCCCCCCACCCCACCATAGATCGAAACTTATTTATTTCACTTGGTAAGGAGAGGACACCATTACTTTAGATTTATCATGTAGATAATAATGAAATATAAAGCAGCTTTTAAAAAATTGCACAAGTTTTAATGTTTTTATTTTTTAAGTCTTTATTGTTGAAAGTATTACCTATGTCCCCTTTTTTCTCCATTGACCCTTAGAATTCATCCCCAGCCCTCACCCAGGCCTTCACTTATTTTGAGGCATGTGCAGCAGGAGCCAAAATAGTGACATAAAGGGGCAGAGCCTAGCCTGGGAAAAGGATCGGATTGGATGAGGACACAGAACCCCCGAAGGTCTAGGGAAGGGATTGATTAGGAGAAAATCCCAGGAAGTAAACTGGGTAATTTGAAAAAGAGCTCCCCTAAAACCAAGAAAATATAGGGAGGATTATCAAGAATCTCAGGGCAGTTGCTCCTGCAGCCTGCCAGCCCTCTACATCTCTGAGGGTGAGTGTAGATGTTACAATGTTAAGTGAAAAAAATCAAGCTATAAATTGTACATACAATATGATTCCAATTTTGATTGTAGAAATAAAGAAAGGGAGGGAGGGATGGGGGTGGGGAAGAGACACAGAGATAGAGATAGAGACAGAGATAGAGATAGAGAGGTGAGTGAGATTCTCAGATTTACAGGAAATACATAAAAATATCCTTTTCTTTTGAGTAGAAAGACTAGAACTAAATTTCTTCTTTGTATCTTTCTGTACTTTCTAAGTTCTACAATAATTATTGATACAGTTTTACAACAGAAAGGGAGTCAGGGGATGAGGGCCCTCTCTGGCAATGAAATGTCCCGGGAGATTTCCCTTTCCCCTCTCTTCCCCAACTGACAGACTCTGCTGCGTCTGCCCAGGCTCATTCAGAGCCTCATGTGTGGTTCATTCCTGAGCCACGTGGAGCTATAGAATAAGCAAGCATCAGTGCATTCAAGAGTCAAAGAGTGGGCACAGTGAATGGACAATTTTCCGGTGCATCTCTCTGCACCACACAAGCAATTCATCGTCTGGGACTATTTCCAAGAAAGGCTCATCTGCTCTGAGCAGCAGCTGGTTCTGGCACCTGCACACCTATTACCTTGTTCCCAGACTTTCAGAAACAAAAGCTCAGAGAAGCTGCGGGCAAGCCCATTCACCCCCGAACTGGAAATGCTGTCCCAATCATGTCGCTGCCAGCCACGTCTCAGGGACAGGCGTGATAGGGGCATTTAGTGGATCAAACAAGGAATTGTGGACAGGTGCAAAAGGATTTTCCACAGCGAAGTCACAGAAGGAGAAATCCCACCAATAGAGACGAAATGAAATGTCTAACCCATTACTTTGGCCCATCACTCAGTGCAGCGACAAGACTTTCATAAATGCTGTCTATCTTCCCATCTGCATGTTGCTATAAAAATTTAAAAAAATACTGAACACACACATCACTAATATCATCATCATCATCACTCTCACGGAAACAAGAAATTCAACTAAATGAACTCTCAGCTGTGAACTGCATTTCAATGAACCTCACATTCATGTGTGTTTCTGGACCCCTATGTCTCTCCATAGAGCATCATACATTATAAGGACCACTTGGTGAACTCCCATCTAGAGCATTCACTGTTTAATTTCCTCTCTACTGATTAACTTCTGGGTGTATCCCCGAGGACAAAGAGCATTTTAATCCTCAGATATTAGGAATAATAAAGAAGATGGACTGCAGGGTTTGAATTGCAGCTTCACCGCTAGTGACCTGACCCACAATTTCCTCAACTGTCAAAGACTTACAGCACAAGGCGGTTTTGAAGGTCAACTGAGATGGGAAGTATAAACTGTGACTCACCCATGGTTGAGTCTCAAATGAATTTTTCTACTATATTATCTTCCATTCTTAGGGTTCAGCTATAAGCTTAGTTTGGTCACTTTCTCAAAAGCCCTAATCAGGGACTTCCTCTTAATTTCCTCTTTCTACAACTTTTCAACACACAAAAAGTCCAGTTTCCTCCTTAGTCTTTCATTATGAATCTGAAATGTTAGAGGTTTTTTAAAAGCTGGTTAGTTAAATTTAATTTATTTAATAACAATTATAATAATTAAAATCTTTTGAAGAAGATAATAGCTATTTAATAGGAAGAAGTTTTTTTATTTTAAAAAAATTAAGATTTTTGATTCTACTCTGCCTGTAGGTACAGACAAATTTTGAAATAGAAATGTTGACTTACTTAGGGCTACCACAGCAAGGCAGTCCTCCCTCCTGCAGGGGGCTCCCTTTCCTTTGGGCAATCAGAAGCACTCAAATCTTCCAGCCTATGACTGACACAATTGCAAGAGAAAACACACTACCAGTGACCTCTTACCCTAAAATGCCTAAAAAGTGGAAAATGTTGTTCCACTGATGGTTTCCTGGACTCGCCTATGTTAAGATTAATAAACAGAAACCTTATGTAAATTGCAGTTGGGAGGGCCTGTAGGGGAAGCTCTCATGCTACCACTCATTATCGATTACCCCAAACAAAAGGAGTCCTACTTTCATCTCCAAAGTCCTACTTTGCCACTCTGGCAGGATGAAGGATGATCTTCTTACCCTGCAATTACTCGGCAAATGAAAAGCCACTGCACTTGGAACTCCCACTTTCCTCCAATGAACTCTTTGCTTATGACAGCCCCTCTGAACTCTTCCTTTTCTCTATAAAAGAATGATGCTCTCCTTTGTTTTCTGGTTCACCCTTAGACTGCATTTCCAGAATTGCAATTCTTTGTTGTTCCCAAATAAACCCACTTTGCTAGAGAAATACCTGGCTGTCTATTTGTTTAAGGTCAACACCAGTAAAATAGTTTCATTCTGAGTCAGCCCAGCAAAATCAACACTATTCCAAATCAATCCACAGAAATAAGACTATTCCATAGGAATGCCATCAAAACAGTTCCATTCCAGGCTAGGTCTAGAAAAAGCCCAACTCCAGGCTACTCCATGGGACTATTACCAGCTTAGTCCCATAAAATGAATATAACTTTAGTTCTGTTCAAGACTAAACAGGGTTTTTGTAGATTGGCCAAGAAAGTTACCTCCAAATTAAATATTCCCTGGAAAGTTCATTCTGACCAACACAGGGACCTAAAAGCCAACTATGGAAATTTTGCACATGTCTAAGTGGGGACCTGCCAGCAATGCCTAACCTTTTTTTTCACCAAACGGTGTTTTTCTGATCACAGCAGCAAATTCAGATGAAGCATGTTAGCAGTATGCATCCCTCTGACGGATGAAAACAGGCAGAACCTGGCAACTTTGCTCATTGAACTCCCTACGAACCAAATCTCCCAGGAGATTGCTGTCTAAACAAGGAATATTACAGCTGGAAGAATACTTAGATAGTATGATTCCAACAACTCCATTCTGCAGATGAGAAAACTGAGGCCCAGAGAGGGGAAGGGTCTTGCTCAAGGCCACCCAGGTGTGAATATCAGACCCTCCCTCTGAGGGTGCTGCCTCTTTGCATCATTGTGCTCTAACCGGTGGGATATCTCCCTATATCCATTTTTATTTTCCATCTACTCCCTCAACTCTATAGCTTATTAACCGAAAGTTCTGCAGCCAAAATTCAAAGCCAATCACCCCTGAGAGTGGGGCCTTAACTATTTTTTCCAAAATCCCGCCCCCCCCCCCCCTTATAATAGCAACAGAGCTCTGGCTCCATGAGAAGGACATTCTTTTAAAGCAGGGATGGCATTTATTTTTTTCTTAACAAACAATCCCATTAGAGTGTAGCCTGCAGTCAGCGCGTGATGGAAACGGGTGCTCTGGGCTGCTTTGGCCCAGCACTAATCAGGTTCGGTGCTTGATCCTGAGGGACCCGGATTACTACCATATGAAACAGAAAAAATGCCTCCATTATCCCTTAAATCTTTTCACTGGATTCAAGGGTTTTCACACCGAGGAGGAACATGGCTTGGCTTCTTTTCTCCAGGTTAATCCACATCAGTTCAGCTTTCTCTCTGGGTGCACAGCAGCAACAACTCAGCTCCCTCACAGGAAACACCCCTGCTGGGTCCCAGGAACACACTGGTAGGTAGTCCCCTAACTTCAGCATGGCCAGAAGGCCTCTCATTACTGTTGCTGTCTCAACTACATCCCTTCCCCATAGTCTGTCCTCCTTACTGTTCCCCAAATACTCCCTGCTCCCTGGACCATAGGTGTGTGTGTGTGTGTGTGTGTGTGTGTGTGTGTGTGTGTGTGAGAGAGAGAGAGAGAGAGAGAGAGAGAGAGAGATCCGCCTATTGGCTTGTCTGTCTGTCTGTCTGTGTTCTAAGCATATATGCATGCATGTTGTTCTCCTGTCTCCTTGATCACCACTCCTCCTTTACACCTAATTAACCCCTATTTGTCCTTCCAGACTCAGTTCTTTCTGGAAGCCTTACACATCATGCTTCCCCAGGGGACTTAGTAACCCTCATACAGCTCCTGAGAACCCCTATTTTCCCCTACGTAGCATTTACACATATGACAGTAATTGTCCATTTCTGAGGACACTAGCCTAGGGAAAGCAACAAAGTTAGCAGTCTTTGCCCACTCCCTCTGCCTGGTAGCACTGCCTAAATTGCCACGTGGAAAAGGATGCTAAAGTTGCATACTGAGCTCAGTGTGAAATGCTACAACGGTCAATTAATTGGGATTAGAGAGGGGAAGCCGGTCTGTGTTTAGCAATAGATTGTGAGCTGACTAAAGGCAGGGGTGGGGCCATATTCAGCTTTGTAGCCTTACATAGCACAGTGCCTGGAACAAAGAAGGTGCTCAATAAATATTTGTGAGTAGATAGATGAAGACTATGCTATCTACTCCTTACTGAGGGCTTGTTAAATGCCAAGTGCCATGCTAAGTGTTTTATATGTTATTTTACCTTCAAAACTTCCTAGGAGGTTATGGGTATTTTTAGTCCTAGATTTAAAAAAATGACAAATGAAGACCTGGAGAGAGTTCAGTAGATGCTCAGCATCATACACCCAGGACTGGAGCCAGCTATTTACTCCTATAGCTTTTGCTCTTCCAACTCAGCTGTACTTAGAAAGAGAATAGTATCCTTAGAATACTGTACTTAATGCCCCAGTGTAGGAAGTGGCAAACTTCGGCTTCCATGAGGGCTCTTCTGAAAGCAGAGTTGAAATAGGAAACATTCCTAAACAGTAGGGCTTTCTCCTGGCTTGGGAGTCTTTATGAAACAAGCCATACACATGTTAAGACTCCAGCTAACACCCAGGCATGGAGGAGTTGACAGAGGGAGGGAGAGTGGGCTTGCAAAAACTGACGAAGGCCAAGGATGCTGCCTGGCTTCTCATCCAGACTGTGCTATTCAAAAGCATCATGCTCTTCAAATCCCTCCCCCATTCCTCATCCAAATGATAAAGGGGTCTGGCTTGCAAGCACCATGTTTCTTGTATTTCAGGCCATTTATATGGGACTTGAAGATAAAATACAAAAACACACACCAAGCATACAGAGAGTAATTCTTGTCAGATCCTCACATTGAAGACAGATTATTTCCAAAACCAAAGGAAGCACAGCATGGTTTACAGTTTTGGGGTCAGACAAACTGGGTCTAAATCCTAGTTCTTAATTGTACCAATTGTGGGCCATGGGTGAGTTACTTTCTCTCTCTGAATCTCAGCTTCCTGACCTATGAGGTTGGAATAATTGGGCCAGTGGTTTTCAAATGTGGTTTGGGAACTAGCAGCATCAGCAGCACATGTAAGTTTGTAACAAAATTGTAGGCCTTACCCAGGCCTTCTGAGTCAGAAACTCTGGGGGCAGAGCCTAGCACCCCACTTTAACAGGCTCTCTGGGTGACTGTTTTGCATCCTAAAGGTTGAGAACCATTGAATTAGGCTAGTTATTTTCAAACTTTTGCACCACAATCCACAGTAATAAATTTATTTTTTCATCATAATCTAGTACTCAACCATCTTATCATAACCTTGTGCACATATAACATTCATAACAGACACAAGTTTCATGAACAATTCTTTTTTATAAATATATTTTTATTTACTTCAGAGAGGGAGTGGGAGAGATAGAAACATCAATGATGAGAGAGAATCAGTGATCGGCTGCCTCCTGCATACCCCACATTGGGGATCGCAAACGGGCATATGCTCTGACCGAGAATCAAACCGCGACCTTCTGGCTCATAGGTTGATGCTCAACCACTGAGCCATGCCAACTGGGCTCATGAACAATTCTTACCCTTGCTATCTACAAAGCTCTATGATATTTACTATTCCATTCCATATCATTTCATCCTATTTCATTTTTTAAATGCTGGTTCCAATTCTTTAAATTGATTTCATGACCCATTAATAGATCACAGGCAATGATTTGAAAAGAAACAGTGGTCTGCATTGGGTCGATCGGGAGAGATCTTTGTAAATCACCTGGCACACTACCTTTTGCACAGTAGGTTTTCAATTAATAGTAGCTTTCATCATCATCATTGTTACTAACAAATTATGCAATGGGTAGAAACTTATTAAGTATTTTTAAGTGAAATAAAGCTCATGTTTCATGTTTAAAAAACATAAAATGCACAAATCCCAAACCCCTTCTTTCACATATGTTTATGCATAAACCCAAGTTCATCTTTTCCTAGGAAATCCCTCTACAAGTTATAATTACTCTGATTCTTGGCAATAAAATAATCATAGTGCTAGAAAATCCCCATAAAGGAGTGTTGGCAATGGACCAACGAGGGGCAGGCAGGGTCGGAGATGATCATTCTATGGGGCTGGGAAGGGAATCTCCATGGTACACTGAGTTCTAATGGGTAAATTTCAACTTCCCCGTGGCACCATAGTTGCCAACAAAACAGATCTCCACTAAGGGGACCAGATGGCCGCAAAGGAGCCAAATGGGAAAGTGCTGGTTACAAATTATAGTCACAGCACCTGAACTCCGCTGCAGTGCTGATCGGCCCCTCCTGGAAAATCAGACCTGAATTTAATTCTAAGGACTCAACATTATGAATCCCATCTG
Source organism: Myotis yumanensis (assembly GCF_028538775.1). Classification (NCBI taxonomy): domain Eukaryota; kingdom Metazoa; phylum Chordata; class Mammalia; order Chiroptera; family Vespertilionidae; genus Myotis; species Myotis yumanensis. The sequence continues at coordinate 29,194,569 of NW_027223761.1, forward strand.
AAGTACGTAGTCAGTCTCATCCCCCTCTGTTTCATGTGGAAGGAAATGAAATGTGAGAACTCTGCTCATCAAGGGAGGGGTACTCTCTCCTCCAGAGTGGCCCCAGTGAGATATTCCCCCATCTGATAAGTTCATCTTTAACCCCCACCCAGGAACTTTTTTAATGATGGTTTATAAAAACTACTATTTGTGGATCACCCACTATGTGCTGATCCTTATTTGTTAGGTAAACTGGATTGTAAATGAAATTTTTCAGAAGATAAAGGAGGCCCAGAGAGGTTAACTAACTTGTCAAAGGTCACAAAGCAGATAAATAGCAAAGTTGAATTTGACCCAGGTCTCTGGCTTCAAAGGCCCCATTCTTTCTACCTCAGCACCTACTTTCTCAAACTCTTCAGCTGTGGTCCTAGATCATAGGAAAAAGGAAAAAGAAAATAAACTAGTCTTGTTGCATACTGAGGATACACCAGGCAACACACCATGTCAGGTCCTTTATAGAAATTTTCTAAATCACAATAATTCTTAAAGATCAAGAGTTTTCTCCCATTTTCCAGATGAGAAAACTGAAGTAAAGAAAGGTGTAGTCTCTTGTGCAGGACCACTCGATTTAAAAGTGTAAGAGCCATACTTTAACCCTGCTCTCTCTGGATGTGAACCTCTTGCTTTCCCCACCACACCACACTGATTAGAGCCTTGAAGGGCTTCTCCTCCTCACTCCCAATCCACCCTATAGGTTACTGTGGTATTAATCATCCTAAAACACAACTCAGGCAAAGTGTTCTTTTGCTCAAAAACATTCTCAGGGTGAAATAAGTTAAAGAGAAAGCACTTAGAACAATGCTTGATACATAACAGTGCAACCTGTAAGAGGCTTGGAACCTGGGCAGTGTTTAGGGACATGTGCAGGGCTATCATGTTTTCACACCAATGTGTGGCTTTGACACAGGAAGGCTTTGGTGAATTCTGGGCACCTACGGTGCGGGTCCCCTCACCTAATGCATCCTCTCCATTCAGACCAGACATCCATAGGAAGGAGCTCTGGGAGCAGCCACAGCTGGATGGTCACCTTTGCATCCCCCTTGGTCTCCAGCACAAGCTCTGCCTGCTCCTCCACCAAAATCCATCCTTTCTGTGGCAACCCAAGTGACCTTTTAAAAATGAAAATCAGAGGGTGTCATTCCCTGCTTCACTCTCTGGCTGACCTCTTGTCCGCATGCTTCAGGAACAGGGCATGAGCCACTCCTCGGATGGCAGCTATGGGCACCAGACCCAGAGACCACATTAGGGCCTCCTCAGCCCATGATGCTGCTGCCTCCAGATGCTCGTATCTGGCTGGGCTTGCAGAGCGGGCAGGAGCCAGATACCTAGCACACAGGTGCCAGGTCTGCCACTAAACCATCAGTAGGATGTGCAGCCAGAGAAGAGGCAGAGAGTGGGTGAGTGGCCTGGAAGGGAGGACGTCTCTAATTCCTTCTGTACCCACAGACCACTTCATGCCCTCACAACCCCCTCCTGTGTTTCATTCTCTATAATTATTCCTTGGGTCTAAAAAGTGAGTTTGAAACTGCTCTGTAAGATCCTTCTGGGCAGGGGCTTCCTCACACACATCTTTGTTCTCCCCTCTGCCCAGAAACGTGTTATAAAATCTGTCTGCTTTCCTCCGCTTTGCCTGCTACACCCCAGGCCAGTATCTCCTGCAGGGATGACTGCTCTTCCTGCAATCCATCCTTCATGTGGAAGCCCAAGTGACCTTTTAAAAATGCAAATCAGAGGGTGTCCTTCCCTCTTAAATCTCTTAAACAGCCTCCCATCCTAATTGAAAAGAAGCCTAAACTCCTTACCACAGCCAACCAGGCCCTCCATGAGCCTGCTCTGCCCATCTCCTCCCTCCCTCTCCCCAGTTCTCTTTCTCCTACTCACCAAGCAGGTCCTGCCTCAGAGCATCCGCACTTGCTCTTCCCTCTGCCTGGCATGCTGGTCTCTGGGTCATTACACAAATGGCTCCTTTTTGCCTTCAAGCCACCTTTCCAAAGATACGTTTCTTAACTCTGTGCAAATGCCCACTCCAGTTCTTCTGCCCACAGTAGATCTGAACTGGCCTGCCCATCCTACCTGATTTCCTATCACATTATTTTATTTAGGTTTCTTCATAGCATTTATCAATACTCCCCTAAAATCATGATGGTGATGTTGTTTTCCTTCTCTTCTGTCTTATTTAAATTTTGCTTATAGTTTCTCTTCTTCCATCAGAATATAAGCTATCAGAGCAGAGATGTTATCTGTTTCTTGTTCCCACAAAAAGGGCCTAGTACATAGAAGAAGCTCAATAAATATTTGTGAATAAAGAAAAATACCTAATAAGTTACCTGATCCCTCCCTTGCCTCAGCTGAACTTTACAGAAGAGCTGAGTCCTGGGGAGGTGAAAGGGCACAGCAGAGATGGGATACAGGGACTCCTAGTCTAAAAGGCCTTGAACTCCCCTCTGATTTACCTCCCGTCCATCTCTCTCCCCACATCACAGGAGACATCAGCTGTCAAGTGGAGCCCAGTCCTGGGGAAAGACAAGCAACTGTACCCAAGGGAGAGCACAGAGAGGGCCAGAGGGCCAGAGCTCTGGAGTCAGGCTCACCTGGTTCCAGTCCCACCGCTGATACTTCCATCTGGGAAGTCGGGTGAGTTATTAATTTGCTCTCCAAGCCCCAGTTATTTCATCTGTATATCAGCGACTTTACATATTGGTATCTCACAAACGTGTCTGAGGATCACCAGGCTTGTCATAGGTACTCTTAGATGGCTGCGTGACTTGCAGATCACAGTAGGGAATATCCCAGGAACTGGTTATCACAGGTACCTTTTAAAGGCACATCTTTCCTTTCCATTTTCTATCTGTAAAAGCAGGGCCTTTTGATCATGTTTGTCAGAGCTGGGTCCTCCTCTGGCTGGGAGGAGCTGCTGGCAGCCATCAGTCGCTTGGATGACACACCAACCTCCAAGGTGCTCAAACCTTGAACAGCAGGAGCAGTGGTGCTGGCTGGCTTGGCCTCTTTCCCTTCCCCCTTCGCAGGCTGGCCCCACCATGAATATGCACACTCAGGTCTCAGCCACAGCCAGGAGAGGCCTCCGTCTTCTATTGGTCAAACACCATGGCAACCAGGCAGGCCCCCAACTATCCCTTGCCGTTTGATGCAGTGGGTTCTGGTGCATTGCTCAAGGCTGCAAACCATTCTCTTCTCCGGGGACTGTTTCACCAGCACAGACATTTCCCTGAAATTCTACTGGTCAGGTTCCTTAAATAACATAAAAATAACCATATAAAGGAGGGGGGAGGGGTAACATAGTCCAGAAGAGCTTTGGGGTCTGCTTGTAGCCCCTACACTTCCTGTCTCTGGCATCCTAAGAAAACTTATTTCATGTTTTGTGTCCTGTAAAATGGAACTAATAAGACTGTCCATTCATAGAGATGTTATAATGACATTCAATTATTCATGTGACACATATTCCTTGAAGCACTAAGTGGCAGGCACTGTGTAGAAATCACAGCAGAGTGGGAAACACACACCAGCAATTATGCACAATTGACTTAACCTCATGTAAGCAAATGCTACGGGCACCAGACGAATGAAATTTGAGGATGCCATGAGAACATATAATATTCTCAAATGTGATCAGTCTTTCGATAAATATTTACTGAATACCTACTATGCACCTCTTGTGGTTGTTGGTGCTAGGGATATGGCAAGCAGCCTCCCAGCTGGTCTTCCATCATCCATTGTCCAAACGTATGCTTCACTGCTCTACATAGCAGCCAGGAGCATATTAAAGTTGAAAATCAGGTCATGTCACCCACGTGCTGAAAATCCCTTGGTGCCTTCCAGTTGCACTTAAAATCCAAACTTGCTATTGCACCTTCCCTGGCCCTACCTAGCTCTATAGCTCATCTCAGGCAATCTAGCCCCTTGCTCACTGTGCTCAAGCCCAGTTGTTCTCAGACTCTGGACCCATTAGAATCGTCTGGATGAATGCTGAGCCCCCTCTCAGGGCCTGTGATTCAATAGATAAGGAGTGGGCATTTGCATTTCTAGCTTGCCCTCGGGTGTTTCTGACACCACGGATCTTGAGATCCACTTTGAGAATTTCTGCTTTAGCCACAGAGCCTTCATGTTGGTCCCTGAAGACACTAAGGTTTATCTCATCTCAGGACCTTTGCACATGCTGTTCCCTATCTGGAATGTCCCAACTCTCCCCTGCCTGGCTCCTTCCCATGTCAATTGCCATTTCCTCAGAAATGCTATCCTGGGCTGTCCAACACCTTCATTGCCTTCTGTTACACTGATCGGTTAATTCACATTTATGTCCTGGTCTGTTCCCTTCACTATCCTGCCCATTCTTCTATAGTCTCTGAAAGAGCGAGAGAAAGAGAGATGGCTGGCCCTACCTGGTTTGGCTCAGTGGATAGAGCATTGGCCTTTGGACTGAAGGGTCCCAGGTTCAATTCCTGTCAAGGGCACATGTCAGGGTTGCAAGCTTGATCCCCAGTAGGGGGCGTGCAGGAGGCAGCTGATCAATGATTCTCTCTCATCATTGATATGTCTATCTCTGTCTCCCTCTCCCTTCCTCTCTGAAATCAATAAAACATATTTAAAAAATATATATTACTAAAAAAAAGAAAAAGAAAAAAAGAGAGGTGGCTGGCTCTATTTTGCCTACCAGCTCAGCACAGTGCTGGCAAGTGGTGAGCAGTGCATAAGCATATGTGGAATGCATAAAGAACAGGATCCCTGTTCGCAGGGACCTTCCAGTCTAGGATAGTCCATGTAAAGCCCTCAACACTGGGCCTAGCACACAGTAAATGACAATGATCACTAACAACCTCAAGCCTTGGGGTCACAGGCCGGAAGGAGCTGCCCACCCTCCTTAAATAGAAGCTGCAGAGAGGCTATGTCCTCAAAGCTCCCCGAGACCTACTTTCATGACCGGCACTGAGGCAGCTGTTTGCAGCTGGCCTTGGCCCCCTCCCTAGCAGGCCAGGGAGACTACTTGCCCCTACAGACACCCACTGGCTCCAGTGTAATCAAGTCAACCCCCAAGTAGTTAAGCTTAACCTTTGGAGACATGGCCCTTTCTCCAGCTCCTCCCATCCCCTCCCAAAGAGGCCCTGCATCTGACCCCAGCCCAAGCTCCCTCAGTGCTGTGGGGGCACTGCCTCCGTTAAGCCACCGAATCACAGTTCAGTTCCCCTGATTCGCCAGAGCTAGCATCTGCCCATGAGAAGAATCTGTGTCCCAGGCGGCGGCAGACAGTGGTGTCCAAAATTGCCCATGAAGGCCATTCAGAGGCATGAATGGGTAGGCAATTAATAACAAAAATGATAGTAATGGCCTCTCCCCACATAAAGGGGTTCAATTAAGGCACAATAGTGACAGGAAGGAGGACGGATGGCTCCGAGTGGACTCTCCCTTCTTTTTCTCAAGGGCTGACTCTGGCCTTGAGCAGGAGGCAAAACCTTAAAGGAGTCATTTGAAAAGGATAAAAGATTTATCAGGGAAGGGTTTAGATTTGTAGCTGGAAGGATCTCAGGAGGAGGACGATGCAAAGAGCCCTGGCCTCTTCTGCAAGGCTGGTCAGATGCTCTCTGAGCCCCTGTGGGTTCAGGAGCAGCAGAAACTAGGAGGGGCTGGTGGCCCAGTGGGGTCTCAGTCAAAGACAGACAAGCCCTCAGGGAAGTGCCTTCTCTAGCCCCCTGCGCCCCTCCTCCACTGCACCCCGGTCACCTGTAACTAGTTTAGTTTTTGCACCCTTGGTTGTTTCATCTTTCTGCCTCCAGACTGTGAGCTCACTGTTGTATGCTTAGAGCCCAGCACAGAGCTCTCTACTAGTAGGTGCTCAATAGGCACCTGTTGGAAGGAAGGAGGGGACAACGTGGGGGAGGGGAAAAGAGAGAACATGTACCATTGGGGAGAGGTGTAGATGCACACCCAGAGGGCAGTATGCTTCCCTTTCATTGGTATCACGGGGTCTGTACTGCTTGGGGGAGAGAAGATCTCTAGAAATACTTGTGAGTCATTAAAGAGAAGGGGGAGGGACAGGGAAATGAGAGGAGACACACAATACACAGCAGCCTTGGGACTCAGTTCCAAAGCAAGAGACACAGAGAGGGCTGCAGATGTGAATGAGGGCAGACACGCTCAGTCCCTCTGTCCTGTCAGCTTCTTCCAGGTTAGCATTCATTAGGAATAGCTAATGCTCTTTATCCCTGTGTACTGTGGGAGGCTAATTGGAGAAGTCCCTACCAGGCAGTTGTTTACTAAGGCCACTCCTATCAGAGGCCTCCTGGTTGTTCCATCTTCTCTGTCCCTAGGTCCATATCTTATTCAGAAATTGCTACAGATACAGACCTCCACTCCACCCACCAGGCCCAAACAAGCGCCAGCCAGTTGGCAACCACAGTGGGAAGCATCAGATCCACCGGGCACAGGCCATCACATGCACGACTCTGTTCTTGAGAGAGGGAATCAATGCCACTTGGTGGACACTGTATGTGACCATGACCCTGCCCCAAACCAGACCCAGTGAGCCAATCCAGCGCATGAGTTCACTGTGAATGACAAAGTTGCACAGGTTATGCAGACAACTCTTATTAATTCAAAAACTCAGGAGACCAGACATTAATTCAAAAGCCAAAACTAGACTACAAATGTGCCAGTTTCTAATTTTTTTATTAACGGGGCATGTTTTTCAGCTGGGAAATAGCAAAGGTTCTGAATTATGCACTGCTTTGAATAAGCCATTAACGGATTAGGAACGTTTTTTGCCATTTATGCTACAGGACTTAACACGTGACCTCGGGGCTTAGAACCAGTGATTTGCTGGGGCCGGCTCTGGCCAGAAAATGACAGACCATGCCATTTTCTGGCTACACATGGTTTTCCTCCCGTGTTCCGTGACTCGGAGGAGCTGGCTTTAGACACTGATAAACAGGGAAATGAAAGGGGAAGGCGATGAGGGGACACTGCGGTTCTGAATGCTGCTGATTACAAGTGACCCTCCCCATCAGGGAGTCAAATCATCGTATGATGTGCAAGGACATCAGCGGCTGGGCGACTCCTGATGTGCCTGAGAAGGGGATGTTTTAGAAATCCATACATCCCACGCTGCCATTCACCCTGCAGCTCCACTGTGTAACAGCAAACGGACTCCCAAGTTCCCTGCACAGACCTCACTGTTCTCGAAAAAGGTCTTTTCTCCTCCATTCCAAACACTTAGGCAGTTCTTTTTTTTTTAATGAAGTCCCAGTGTGAACTGCAAATGAGATGATTGTCAGGTCAGCACCCCTTCCTGTCATGCCCACCCCTAGAAAAGCAAAGAAGGCTCCTCGCTGCCCTCCGCTCTGGGTGACTGCTTGGCTCTCACCACAAATCTTCCGGGGTGAGGTCGATGCCAGGGAAGATTGCAGAAAGAATAGGAGTCCCTGGAGCCCATGATTGTTTTCTTAGCACAACCACTGACTTGCTCTGGGCCGGACCCTGTGCCAGGCACTGGGAACACAGAAGGCACTGCCATGGCCCAGCCCTGCCCTCAGGGATCACACAGCCTGACGGGAAGGCAGACATGGAAACAGACTATAATAATAAGAAAGTACCCACCCCATGTCCCCCACTCCCAACTCCCTCGCCCCCCGCCTCCCCACACACACCACCCCAATTCTCTCTTTGCTCTCAGTCAAGAGAGAGGAGGATCGGGCTTGTAATCCGGCAGCCTTTGCCTGGGAAGATGGAGACAGATAGGCATCCAAGTGGTTTCCCTAGGGGATTGGTACCCACACATTCTGCCTGTGGCTGTCACTTCTCATCTCCCACATTCCTCAGAAACCTCTCTTGGGGACTGTTTCAAGAAGCCCCTACTCCACTTACACCACTGTGGACAAAGCTCTGTGTGTGTCTTTCCTCAGCACGGAGCCCACTGGGCCCAGCTCCCCACACTGGGGGCAAAGTCCGGGATGGCTTATCAGACCCAGGGGCTGGCGCAGGGAAGGAGCATGGGAGGAAGTAAAAATAATCGGTCGATTCCAGGCTTTCTCAAAGGCTAAGTGAATTTAATAATCCATAGATCATGTTATACAAATTGCAGTTCACAGCTGGAAAAAAATAACCACACACTGTGTACAATCTTGAGTGGTTTATTTTACAAATAAATAACCACAGTCTAAACAGCTCTATTTCCTCAGCCATCACTCTTAGGAAGCAGATTGTCTCTCTGGCTTCCTTCTCTCTCCTCCACAGACCTAATCTCATTGCAAAAGAGGTCTTATTTATACAACTCATCACTGGGTGAACAAAATAGAAAACATATGGTATCTACTGAGTGCTTACTATATGCTAGGTAATATGCAGCATGTTATACATACATTATTGCATGTAGCACTCATAATATTAAGTGAGGACTGTTGTGTCATTTTGCATGTGAAGAAACGGAGGATCGGAGAGGTTAGGCAACTGACTCAAGTTCACATAACTACTACTCATAGCCCAGAGCACAAAATAGAATGTCCAACAAAACAAACTGTCCAACTAATAGCAAATGGCCACCCCTAGCAGCACCATGTACCAGATGGAAGGATCCAGAACTCCCAGGGCATCCTGGCCCTGGGTGCCCTTGCCATCTCTCTCTCTCTCTCTCTCTCTCTCTCTCTCTCTCTCTCTCTCTCTCCAGAGGAGGGAGATGGCTGCCACCTCTGAGAATATTGCTTGTAGTGTTCTAATCCATACAAATAGACAGCCAGGTCTGCTGGGGGCACTGAAGTAGCACCCGGGTCATATTGATTGCCTTTATTTTCCATCACTTGTGATGGGCAACAGCTCGGGCACCCAGGGTGGAGGAGAGGAGAGAAAAGAAAGGTGAGATGGTGTGGATTCCTGTGTTCCAAACTGTGTCTCAACTTTCATGTCTCACTGCGAGAATCCAGCAGGAGGACCAGTTCATGGACCATCGTGGACAAAGAAGTCAGAAGGAGCATTCTTCCTGGGATGTTTTCACAAATCAACCCAAGTTCCTAGTTGGTCCAGAAATTGACCTTCTGTGACTTACTCTAATAAGTCCAAGGAGATATAGTGTCTGACCATGAAGCAAGCTTAGCTTCTAAGTCAGGGATGCTTAATATTTTATCTGATAATTCCCAGATTATTACCTCATAGCTCAGAATATGATAAGGATTATTAACAATGATGATAACAGCAGCTAACTAAATGCCAGACCCTGAGCCTAGGGCTTTAAACCTATCATCTCATTTCATCTTCCCCCAAACCCTTGTGAGGTAGGAATTACTATCTCCACTTTGCAGATCAGGAAGCCAAGGTTAAGCGCTTTGTCCTGGTTTCTCAGCCAGAAATTGGTAGACCTGGGATTTGAACTTATTCTATCAAATTCCAGAGCCCAGGCTCTGAACATCTGCCCCACACAAGCTACTCAAATGAGGGTAAGTGGAAGTGCTCTGAAAACCATGAAGCAGGGTACAAATAAATGTCAATGGTTATTTGGGTCGACAGAACAGTCTGATGGAAAATCTATCAGGTAAGCTTTGCAAAGAATCATCGCACTCAATCCTAGGGAAGCCACAAGTGAGGAGACTGCCAGGGTCTTTTTTCCAAGGTTTGTCTACCTAGGAAAGGCTTTTGGGTCAGGATGAGAAGGAACACCACCCTCTCTTGCCACAGGCCTCTGGGCAGCAGTGAGTCTCAGTATCCCAGAGTGGATGCAAAACTGCCTAGATTCTGGGGGAGGAGGACACAGAACTCCTTCCAACCCAACTGGCAGCCCCTGACCTCACTGCTCCATGTTGTGTTATTTTCCTTACTGCTGATTCCTTCTTGGACAGAAACGGAATCACTGATGCCCGAAGCACTCTTACGACAGAGGCACGGGGCTGACACTGGCTCTCTTTCTTCACTGGACCCAGGATATGTAAACACCTGTTCCACGCAGTTGTTCACACAGATCCAGGTCTGAGAGTCGAGGAGCCTCCAGTCTGTAGATGTGGGTGGACATATTCCAGGGGGTACCTGCCCTTACAATGACCTGGTTCTCTCTGGCTCCCTCGAACCTGAAGAGCCCTGAGCAGTTCAGCCATTTGCATTAATGATGACAGTGGCGGGAGCGGCACTCTGTCTGAGATGCCGTCCTCACTCTTATTATCAAATCCCCTAAAGCAATCGCTCACCCCCTGCTTTCACCCGGCAGGCTGCAAGCAGCTCATTAGAAGCAGAAACTTCCCTCCACTAGTCCAAAAACTCCATTCCCTGGGGAGCCGCCCATTGAAGCAGATAAACCCTGAGTTGTGTCAACTTTCATTTAGACCCAAACAATCCCTGGCCTTGCTCTCTGTGATGGGTGAGCCTTGGTTAATGACACTGAACACAGAGAAGAGCTGGAAGTCGAGGAAAAAAGGATGCAAAATTAGCATTTTGGGGAAGGGTGCCCTGACTAGGAGTCTAACTGGAGGAAACCTTTTGATGCACAGGATGACACTCAACCAATGGAGCCATACCAGCCAGGGTGCAAAATTGGCATTTAAATTGCCCCTCCTTAAAAAAAATAGAGAAAGCTAGGAGCCCACAGTTATGATGGGAGTGGGGGTAAGGGTGGGGGAAAGAGTTTCCCAGTCAGAAGAACCAATATCCCTGATCCTAAGCTGCAAATAGGGCTACTTGGCTCCATTTCCATTATCTTAGGCCAAGAAAGAGGGTAGGTGGATAGAGCACTAGATATTCAAGTTGCCATTTTCCTTGCATTGCTTCCTGCAGAAATTCTACTGAAATGAGACTGAGTAAATTAAGAGCTGGAAGAAGTCTTAAAGATACCCAGCGTGGTGAATGAAGCACAGTGCCTTGGGACTTTATGCCACAAAAACATTGTTGATGCCCATACTGAGGAAGTTGGCTATGAACAGAGATTTGGGTCCAGTGACTTAATCTTTCTTTGTGCCTCAGATTCCCATAACATCACCTACCTTGTACATTGTTGGAAAGATAATGAGTTAGTTGTTCTATTGAAAGAATCCACTATGGTACCTGGCACATGTGGCTTCCCTTCATACCCTTTCCCCTCTCATTAAAGAAAAAGAAAGGATCAGAGACAATAAGTGACTTGCCAAAAGCCACGCTGTCAGTTAATGGCAAGGGTCAAGCAAGTACCACTCTACTGACACTCTTTGCCTTTTCCCGGCTACATCTTGAAATTCTGCTGTCTTAGCCTTGGTGAATAGATGTGGTTCAAGAGACAACAGAGTCTCTACCCAGTCCGGATTCAAATCTCAGCTCCACAACTTACTGTGTGGTTTGGGGCAAGTTCCATCGAGTCCCATGTGTCAGCTTCTTCTATAAAATGGGCATCATAGCAACTTGATGAGGTTTGTGGTGAAGGTTAAACAAGTGATCACCCCTAGTCCCAGGCCCGGTGCATCGCTGGTGCTCAGGGTCCTCTCTCATCCCCTTCCTCTTCTTCACTGCACCTCCCGGTGCCCAGTGCAGTGCTCCACCCACACGAGGTTCTCAGAAGACACATATCGGCCAATAGGCCTAAAAACCATCTTCCAGAAGACTGTGACCTATTTTGCACCAAATTGTGAGGTTGGCCCTGTCTTCAGAGCCACATCACCTCAGCTTCCCATTGCTCGACTGCTGTTCTCAAACCTAGGCACCCCGTTCTGAATCTTTTTCATGCCCCTCTTCAATGTGAGGCACACCACAGTTCCACCTCCCATCCACTCACTGTCCCATTCTCCATGACACATCATGATGACAGTGATGATGAAGATGATGGAGGCTGTGGAGACTTTTACTGAACTTATTCTGTGCCAGGCACTCTCCTATTCTTTACATGGGTTTTCTTACCCATATGATCCATCTTATAGCACAGAAATCGCACATCTAGCAAGGTGACGGAGCTGGAATTCACATCCAGACATTCTAACTCCAAAGTCCACATGCTTAACCACTTGAAAAGCCTAACAGGGCCTCCCAGGGAAGGTCTTACTCTGAATAACAATAAATTGTAGCAACAATAGCAATAACAGTGTAATTATTAAGGTGACACTAGCTGCTATAACAGATAAAATCCAAAATCTATTTCTTGTTCATAAAAGGTCCAATGGTGCGGGGAGGGAAGGGACTGGTGAGCCTGGGCCTCTGCTCTGCAACCATTCAGGCCCCAGGGTGATGGATGCTCAGCTGTCCCCAGCACATGGTTAAACTGCAGCCAGAACATTTTATGAGCCGGGCCTGGACGAGGCATTTCATCACTTCCACCCACATTCCGCTGGCCCGAACTTAGGTGCAAGGCTTTCCCTAGATGCAAGGAACGTCTGAGGAATGAAGGCCCTGGCTGGCCACAGCAATCACTCTTCATTGTGGAAGAGGTGCACTAATATTTGATGGACAGCTAGCCATTTCTGTCACAAACAATAGTGACAGCAATAACAAAGATGATAAGTGTTGAGCACTCACTCTGCATGTACATCAGGCTCTGTGCTAAGTCCTTTAGAGACATTATATCTACTTTTCACACTCTAAAAGATAGTTATTATTATTCCTACTTTATAATAAAGAAAGTGGACATGTTAAGAGATCTGAAGAATGTGCACAAGGTTACGCAGCTCATGAGTGGCAGATCCAAATGCCGAACCGGATGTCTTAGTCTGGGTCATCTAGAGAGCAGAGCTTCAACAGGAATCCACGTGCAGCCTTGCTTTGGAAGGTGCCGTCCCAGGGCAGGGAGAGTGAGGGAAAAGGAAAGTGAGGCACAGAAAGGGACACAAGGATCCAATGAGATGCCTCGCTGCCTCACAAGCTGCTATGGGACACAGCAGGCCAGGTGACAGGTGTGTTTGCTCAGCATGTGAGACTTTCTCCAAAAGATTTGCAAGGACAAACTGGTGCACTGCAGGGAGAAAGAGTGGGGAGGATTTTCCAGTCTCCCCCAAGCTTCTTCCTTCCCATTGGTTCAAGTCTGTGGAGAGTGGACTCCCTTTACTTCTATGTTGTATCATTCAGTCCCGTCCCTCTCCCCTGCCCCCACCCCGTGGGCACTGAGGAGGCCAGGAACTCCATCCTGCAGCGTGGCATTCCATCCAGGTCTCACAATTAGGAGAGACCCAACAAGGATAAGGGCCAGCATGTAGGGCAGGGGTGGGGAACCTTTTTCTGCAGGGGCCATTTGGATATTTATAACCTCATTTGCTTAATATAATTCACTTAATATAAATGTATGCTGCTATGAAAAAAGATCCTGGATTTGTTGAATTTTGTGTCCTGCCTTCAGTTGCCTTGGCAGGGCCAGACTAAATGATTTCACAGGCCTTATACAGCCCGCAGGCCGGACAGTCCCCACCCTGATGTAGGGGATGGAGGCTGTGCTGGCCCAGCACTTCCACTTGGATTGTCCAGCAGGATGCTGCCATGTGGCAACAGGACTTGGAGGTGGCAGTGTCTTCAGAAAGTGTAATCTGGGAACGGCCAACATATGTCTCACCACCAAAGCTCATGCTTTTCCCATGACTTTACCTGGCCTCCCTCTCACATAAGATGTGAGTGTGGGGATTGCAGGCACTTTGGCAGGGAGATGGGGAGACCTCTTTGGGCAGGAGTGAGTCTCAAATCTCACCCCATAAGGGATCACCTTTCTCCCTACAATGGAAGAAGCAGCTGAAATTAAAACTCTAGCCACACAGGGCAGTCCACCTGTGTGGCTTCTTTGGTCAAGGGAAATGAGCCACACACCTGAAGATGGTGCCTGAGAGGGAGAGGATGGTTCTGTTGATAGAGCCCATTGCCACACTCATTTTCAAGGCTGGGACTCTGGGGCCAAGGCAGCAAAAGGGCATCTTGTCTAAGTTCATGCAGCCAGTGGCATCAGGGTGGGGCCAGAGCTCTGGGCCCTTTCGATGATGCCACCACCTCCCAACATCTCTGTGGGCCTCTGCAGACCACTCCTCCCCACACCTTCCAATGCCAGGGCACCCTCAGCAACAGAGAAAACAGTCATCTCCCCACCTTTGAGAAACGCACCTCTTTTCTCGCTACCCCACTACTGGCATGGAAGTCATTTCTTTGGGGAAAGCCCTACTCTGCGGTGAATCATTTCACCTTCGGTTTTGAGGAATTCCAAACCCACAGACATAATGATCCTTGTTCATCCGCTGGCCTAATCCCAAGAAGTCAGCAGTTTACTTGTCTGCCCTGCCCGCAAAGCCAGATAGGAGAAATGCTCAGGCAATCGGAATGGAGGCCCAGCCTTCCTCAACCCATTAGCATTCCTGAGAGGGTCTCTGGGGGAGGTGGGGAGGAGGAAGAACACAGATGGGAACGTCTGCGGTCTCCCCTCCCAGTGCCTCCGCTGCCCTCAGAGCTCCACTCCGCTTCAGCCCGGAAGGTTCCTGTTTCTGAAACAGGAGATTTCTCTCAAGGAGGAGAGACAGGCCCAAGCAGGTAGTTCCCAGCCACCCGCTCCCCTGCCAAGCCATTAGGAGGAGGATTAAGATGATTAAGATGATGGGGCATCGGGGCAGCCAGCACATTGCTATCTCTGCAAATGGCATGAGAGTGTGATCTAACAGCTCATTATTGATGGGGAAAATGAGATAAGGACCCCTTCTGTGTCCAAGAGGAGCTCCAGTACCAAACTGAATATGTGCTGATGCACACTTTCAGCCAGTGGCTGACAGAAGGGTGAATTCCACCCCGGCCAACTCTAACCTGCCCCCAGCCCTCCAGCCCTCCTGCCCTCTGGCCCTCCTGCCCTCCCTCTGAAACCAGGGGAGGAAATGGGCTCTGATAAAAGCACATTATCTGCTGTGACCCACATCCTCTCCCTGCGAATAACAGCCATAAGAGAAGTGTCACGTGTGTTGTTTCACAAAGTGGTTAAAAAAATAAATAGCCAGTCACAGTCCTCTTTCTAGCATCAGCTTTAATGCAGGAAGAGGAACGGGTCATTTCAGAAAGTCTAGGAAAAAATAATATGGGAACTTCAGTCTTCTCTTATTCAGACCTCAGTTCCATGCTCCTACGGCTGTCTGTACACAGGGCACTGCCAGCCCATGGGAGGCGGTGTGTGTCCCTCTGTACACAGGGCACTGCCAGCCCGTGGGAGGCTGTGTGTGTCCCTCTGTCCCTCAGGGCACTGCCAGCCCATGCGAGGCTGTGTGTGTCCCTCTGTACACAGGGCACTGCCAGCCCGTGGGAGGCTGTGTGTGTCCCTCTGTACACAGGGCACTGCCAGCCCGTGGGAGGCTGTGTGTGTCCCTCTGTACACAGGGCACTGCCAGCCTATGGGAGGCTGTGTGTGTCCCTCTGTACACAGGGCACTGCCAGCCTGTAGGAGGCTGTGTGTGTCCCTCTGTACACAGAGGCTGTGTGTGCCCATGTTCATGTGTGTATCCCACTGTCCCTTCTGGCTCCCCTCCAAACTGTTTGCTTCAGAGCAGACAGTATGATTGATCACGTTTCTCCTGCTTAAAACCTTTCAGTGGCTCGCACTACTCTTAAGCCGAAGGTCAAAATCTCTAACGTGGCTGAGAGACCTCACCCACGTCTGCAGGTGCCCAGTCTTATCTCTAGCCACTCTCCCAGCCAGTCCCCAGGGTCCAGCCACATAGGCCTTTTGCTGTGTCTTGGAACACACTCTGCTTTTCTCTGTCTTGGGGCCTTTCATCTGCTGCTCCCTCTGCCCTTTTCTCCCTGTGGAATCTAGTGCAAACAGCAATGTCTAAGAAAGCCTTCCTTGGCCCCTTCAGGTCCCCATACATCACCCTCTACATCTTCTTTGTATCTCATGACACCATTTTAATTACGTAATTGTTTGTGGGGTTAGTTATTTAATGCCTGTCTTCTTCATTCCACTGTAAGTTCCATAGCAGCAAGGTCAAACGCATTTTTTTCTATAGTGATTTCCAGAACATTATGTGGCCAGAGTTGCGATGAGGCAGAGGTGTTTCTAGATGAGTGTGCAGCACAGACTAAAGAAAATCACTTGAACTGCTCCTGGGGGGAAGGAGGGGGTGTTAAATAATTTCCCCATTCATTTCTTTGTTCAGTCAATTACCAAATACTCATTGAATGCCTACTTGATGCCAGGAGATGTGTTAGCTGGACACTTCGGTCCAATCATAACAAGACAGGCACGGGTAGCGCACAGGCACAGTTCATGTGTCTTGTCCTTTGTGGAGTCATTCCTGACCCTGGCATCTCCTGAGGTGAGTTATTGCTCACTCCTCTGTGATCTGTGCCTATCGCTCACATTCCACCATGCTTGACTTCACCCATGTGCCTATCTTCCCCACAGACTGAGTGGACCCTGAAGCCCGGGCCATTACCTGCTTATTGTGCATGCTCAGTGCCTAACACACTCAGTGTCTCCAGCACCCCTGGTGCCAAAGATATGACGGATGAAAGAATGGAAGAATGAATGACTGAAGCTGCAGGAGTCTCCTTCGGACAATCATTCAGAGGCATGACCTGGCCCCTCCCCCTGGATCCCCAGTCTGTTCCAACCATACTGACCCCACCTCCTTGGACAGCACTCGGTGTACTCTTGCACAGGCTGTCTCCTACATAGAAAACCTTTCCCTTTGTCCAACTTCAACTCTTGAATTAAGCATCACTCCCTCCACAATGCCTTTCCTGTCCTCACCATCAACACTTTCACCTTCAACAGTCATCAGACCCAGGCTATGTAGGAATTCCTGCCACGGCTTCCCATACCTCCCAGAACTCCCCCACCAATTGTCTGTCTTCCCCACTATACAGTAGCTTCATGCAGAAGCTACCTTGTATAGGAGCCTCCTTGCCTGGCACGTAGTAGGCTCTGAATTTTTTTAAATAAATGATTGAATAAATACGTAAGTGGCAATTACATATAAAGACAGAATGCTTCTAATAGCTTGCCTTCAATTACATTACTTAAAATATATAGGCATTTTGCTGAAGGTCTGCACAAAAAGGTAGATTACTTTTTTCAAAGCTCACATTTGGAATTAATTTTTAAACCAATGTGCATGTTATTCTCATATCCTACATTAGTCTTGGCCATACCTGCAGGCCAGAGTAATGAGGACTGATGTTCAGATGAATCAAAGATTAAATCATGCTTGCCGCATGTAAGAAAAATGGATTCTGACATTATGTAAGGATTTTTAACAAGGGTTGGAACAAGAGAGGATTTCTAATTAACCCTCAGGTACCCAGGAAATTACACCCATCACAACATTCAGTCAGAAAATGTATTTCTTGATTGTGCATTGTGTGAGTGATAAAGGGCCAGATATGTGAGTGGGCATGTGTTGGGAGCAGGAAGTAAACATGGCACCATGTGGGGCCTGTTACAAAAGTTATCCCATTCAAACCTCATAGCCTATTTATGAGGTCAATATTATCACCATCACTTTCATAGTTGGGAAAACAGACTCAGAAAAATTGAGCAATTTTCCCAGGATCACATAGTTGATCAGGGCTGGAGACAGGATTTGAGTTCAGATCTGTGTGAATCCAGTCTTGTGCTTCCCATAGCTGACTGACTTTCTACAGATCATGGCTGAGATGACTGTGGGGAGAATGATCAACAAAGTCAACACTACTAACATGGCACAGAGGTTAGAAGCATGCAAGAAAGTGAAGTTCAAACCCCACCCTGCCACTAATTATGTTTCAGACATAGTACTTAACCTTTGGAAGCCTCCGTTTCTCCATCTGTAAAATGGAATAGTAATTGTACCCTACCTTATAGGGTTGTTGTAAAGATCAAAGAGATTATCCATGTAGGGCGTGTGGGGGATATTAAGGCACAATGATGCCGCAATGAAGGACTCCCTTAACCTCAAGAATCAAATGGTTATAGGACAAGGAATGGGATGGTGATGCATCAGAAATCAAGCAAAGAAAGTCCAAAGTAGGCTCACTCTATCTAATTGCAAGGCTGCAAAAGGGCCTAGCACCAACAGCTGTTCATTCAACAATTCATTTGAGTAATACTAAATTACTAATGCTTATGTTGGCATTGATAGAATATGATATTATGTGGGAAAGCATACATATTGATGACTCAAACAGTGATTCAGAAATCTCAGGCTCTAATTAGAGACATTTTAGAAATACCTTATTCAATTTATTTTGCCTGTGTCTTTTTCATGCATGCACAAGAGTGATATGATAGAAAGCTATGTCTAAACAAATATAAGAGAACGCTTTCAACAAGTAGAAAAATTCTAAGTAATGAGAATGTATCGAATCACAGTTATTGGCAGTAATTTTTTTCTGAGAGGTACATAAAATCACAGTGAGTTTTACAACCAATGGCATTTGAGATTTGATGAAATACAATAATTCACAAACGGATGTTTGGTATATGACCCATTTGTGAGTTTCAGCTGCCTATAGAAGGAATGCACCCTAAAGTATAAAGGACTGCTCTCATTTATGTCCCTAATATTTATGTCTCCAATATTTCCCAGAGTTAATTTTACCAGAAAATGAGGGTTCAGAAAAGATACAAGGAAAGAGGATGAAAAAGAGAGATGAGCAGTAGTAGTGTGCGGGTGGTACCAGAAGCCAATTTTGTATAATTATCATTTGGACAGGAGGATGACTCCATTACATTCATCAAGCAACAATTCTACTGTATTTACCACATATGATTTGTAAAGAAAGTAGATTTTGAGTAAACTGACAAATTTTCAATGATTGGAAATAAAAGATCTTTCTGATGAGCTTCAAATAACCAGAAACATAAATCTTGAACATTCCAGCTAAATGAGAGTTGATGGCAGTAGCTTCATCTCATGAGTGGTCACTGTCTCCTTTGTGACAGGTCACACCATCTAGACCAGGGATGGTGAACCTTTTGAGCTCGGCGTGTCAGCATTTTGAAAAACCCTAACTTAACTCTGGTGCTGTGTCACATATAGAAATTTTTTGATATTTAAAACCATAGTAAAACAAAGACTTATATTTTTAATATTTATTTTATATATTTAAATGCCATTTAACAAAGAAAAATCAACCAAAAAAATGAGTTCAAGTGTCACCTCTGACACGCGTGTCATAGGTTTGCCATCACTGGTCTAGAATAACATTTGCCCTCTCAAGTATTTCATTCCTGTGCTTCTTCTGACCATAAAAGTAAGAGAGAATTGCCGAAACCGGTTTGGCTCAGTGGATAGAGCGTCGGCCTACGGACTGAAAGGTCCCAGGTTCGATTCCGGTCAAGGGCATGTACCTTGGTTGCGGGCACATCCCCAGTGGGAGATGTGCAGGAGGCAGCTGGTCGATGTTTCTCTCTCATTGATGTTTCTAACTCTCTATCTCTCTCTCCCTTCCTCTCTGTAAAAAATCAATAAAATATAAAAAAAAAAAAAGTAAGAGAGAATCAAATGACAAAAGATATCTTCATATATAAGATCAACTAGAGGCCTGGTGCATGAAATTCGTGCATGGGGGGGTGTCCCTCAGCCCAGCCTGCACCCTCTCCAATCTGGGACCCCTCGAGGGATGTCCTACTGCCCGGTGAGATTGGGCCCAAACGGGCAGTCAGACATCCCTCTCACAATCCAGGATTGCTGGCTCCCGACCCCTCACCTGCCTGCTAGCCTGATCACCCCCTAGCCACTCCCCTGCCAGCCTGATCGATGCCTAACTGCTCCTCTGCCAGCCCAATTGCCCTTAACTACCCTCCCCTGCTGGCCTGGTCACCCCCAACTGCCCTCCCCTGCTGGCCCAGTCACCCCCAAGTGCCCTCCCCTGCTGGCCCGGTCACCCCCAAGTGCCCTCCCCTGCTGGCCCGGTCACCCCCAACTGCCCTCCCCTGCTGGCCATCTTGTGGTGGCATCTTGTGTGTTGGAGTGATGGTCAATTTGCATATTGCCTTTTTACTATATAAAATGAGTATAGTTTTGATACTTGATGGCTCATTTATAACAAAGTCAACGTGTTGACTCCCACCTCCCTGTCCAGAATAATTTGTTGGTTCAAGATTTTTTTTTAAAAATGTTAAAACAGTACTTGCCTTCTAAAGGAGCTTAAAAAAAAATGTGTTTCAAACAGGTAAAGCTTTACAGAGGTAAAGCATTGTGGTCCATCTACAATAACTTCCTGTAGATTCCAGGATTCTGGATTCCATGCTTCCCAGGGGACTCAGCTCCTTTCTTCTTCCTAAGGCTGTACTATAAACTTCCACACTTCCCTTCTTCCTTCTAAGTTCTTATTTGTCTTTTTCTAATAAAACATTGGCCATTCTGACAGTCAATTCTTCTCTGAAAATTGCTTATTTTTTCCATTACTAAATTGCACAGAAATGACCCCCAAATTGCACTTCCTACTTTTAGGGACCAAGATGCCTTACTATCTTTGATGTCCATATCATCAACAGCTACTGATCACCTACCATAAATTCCAATGTCATTGATAAACTTGAGTATGCATCTGCTGAGACACATGAGAAATCACACCTTCTGTTTCTTATGACAGAGACCACCAATATCTGTGTCCTCCTCTTTTCTTTGGCATCCCTGTCCCCTTTCCTGCAAGGGAGGCCATGGGATTGGTATGCACCAATGGAGTGTGGGCAAAGTGACCAACACCACTTCCAGGCCTGGCACCTAAACCTCCTGCAAAACTCTTCGTGCTTTCTCTTATTTTGCCTATTGGCCAGATACTAAAGATCTAGTGCAGCCGTGGGCAAATGAATAAAACTAAAAAAAAAAAAAAGACCGTACCCTTTTATGTAGTGATGTTTACTTTGAATTTATATTAGTTCACACAAACACTCCATCCATGCTTTTGTTCTGGCCCTCCGGTCCAGTTTAAGAACCCATTGTGGCCCTCAAGTCAAAAAGTTTGCCCACCCCTGATCTAGTGGGTTACTCTGGGAAGATTGGTCAAGAATGTCACCAATAATTACATGGTACAGAGGGTAGGAGCAGACCCAGGATGAGGTATGTGATGAGAGAGCCTCAAGATGGAAGAAGCCTGGATCCCTGAATGTTTGTGTGGAGGAGAGCCCCCTACTAACCCATTTGAAAACATAGCATGAGTGAGAAATACCTTAATTATATTAAGCCATTGGTATTTTAAGGTTTATCTATTATAATAGCTAGCACTACTTACTTTATTTCTACTTTTAAAGCACTTTTTTCTAATGCAGATTTTACATGTGCATAGATAGTTCAAATGTTTCAATTGGGTTTCAGATCTTTTGAAAAGCAATGATCTGCCTTTGAATTGGGGGGAAATGCAATTTGCCAACAGTGGTCACAACTGCAAGGTGTTAATATAAAGTCCCCAATTAGATTCAGGGGCCTAATCGGGCAGTCCCCATGGAGCTAATTTCTTTCAACAAGCAAGCATGTTGCCAGCACACAAAATGTTTGGTCCATACTGCCTTTCAGTTGAGCAGATGGGGGTTTTGATATAAATTGTGTTGGCATTTGCTGTGCTGAAAATAGATTTGCTTTTTTCTGCTTCCAAACTCAGTTTTAAAAAGCAACAAGTTCCATTCCCCCACCCCCATTAGGCAGGTCACAGGGCCAGACCTCTGTTTTCTATTAAAAAGTACAGAAATAAAGAATCTAAGCATCTCAGGCTAGTGGAGTAGTGGGGGTTCTTGGGCTTTGCCTTGTTGCTGTCCTATCAGATGCAGAAATCCCTTCTAGAGCATTCCAGATGGAGCACCCAACTTGTGTTTGCTCACCCTCTTTGATGGGGAGCTCACCACTTGACAAAGTAGCACACACTAGTGTTGGAGCATTGTAATTAGAAAACTGAAATGGGCTCCATAAAAACTCCATTCTTTAGTCCTATATCTGGCCTTTAGACATACCTCCCCCCTAATTCAATCCTATCTCTACATCTCTCTTTTCTTATCTCTGTCCCAAAGCCCTCTCTCCTCCATACAGCATAATTCCTAGGGCCCTTCCTCAGAACATGTCCTATGAAAACTGAAGTGCCAGGAGCTGGCCACAAGGCTGACAAATACCGAGAGGAATGGGGTAAACATGCAGCACAGGGCTTTATGGTTCTGGGTGAACTGGGCCCTTTTGATGGAGTGTGAATTGTCTGAGGACAGCAAGGCTTTCCTCAGCTCCACTAAGGTGCAGAGATAAATGGAGAGAAGAAAGCAAGAACTTGGGCCTCGTGGAAACCCTGGAGTGGGTTAGCACCAAAAAATGTCTTCAAACTATAGGATGATTCCAGCTCCAATGCCGTTCTAATGGCTGGGACACCTTAGCCGCTCCTCAGAGGCCCCAGTCCTGTCTCCACTTCTGCTGCTCCTGATCCCGCCCACCAGCTGCCTAGCCCTCCACTGCTCAAGTCTTTTCAGCATCTGCTTACTCCTTCCTGGCTTACAGATCCTGAGGTCCATGAAGCCTTTAGCTTCTCCTGCCTGTTTCCTCTGGGAGTGTGTGGTTTGTGGTTTTTCCCCAAAATACTTTCTATGACTTAAATTCGAAACTTCCACAGGGAGAGAACTTGGTGTTTTCACTTAATCACCATCAATGCATTCACACAGAGTATTAGCAGCAGGTTGTCCTATCAGCCGCTGGCCAGCCTACAGATCAGTTCAAACCCCCTCCTCTGACCCATCAACAGAGAGGAGAGGGTGGGCCCGAGATATGAGGGGCGACTTTTACAGAAGGAAGGCTGTAAGGGTCTTTAGCAAGACAGGCCTCTCCTGGCTTGCCCTGGCTTGAACCACATTCACGAATCTGGGCTCATCGATGCCTTTGACAGCCACGTCACACGGTGAGCTTCCCAGTTATTGAAAAATCCCAAAGCCGTGTTTTCACAAGCTGCTGCTAGGCCGCTGGTCTCCACCCTGCACCTGTTTGTACAAATCTTTGCCTTGGACAGTACCTCTTGGTAGATTCTGCTTAAGATCTCAGGCCTGAAAGCTTCTAGCAGAACTTCTCTCTCAGCCCTACCAAAACCATGGCGGGAGAAAAACTGTTTAACACGATTAAATTCCAGGTAAGAGTTTGTCAGAACAATGGTTTCTGAAACAAAAACATAATTTGAAAACTAGGGAGGCCAGGCTTCTCTCAGGCTTCTGTGCTCAGCGGTGGGTCTCATTTTTCAGCGCATCGAGATGCATGGAGTGAGTACACAATCCTCCGGCCTCCTCCTGCGCAAGTTGAAGCCTCGGAGTGTCCCTGTCGCTGCTCCAGCAGCCATTAAACACAGCAAAGAGCTGGGGAAATGACTGCCAACCTCCTTGCTCCGGAAGCAACAGCCCGCTGCGCTTCCCTTAGGGCTTTAGGCAGCACCAACCCAGCAAGACTTGAAGGAATGAGCTGTTTATCGCTGGCCCAGCAGCCCAGTGGGGGCAGAGGGACCATGTGCCACTGGCTGCTGGCAGCTCCCAGGCAGGAGCTGAGACGCCCCTCCACCTCCGTGTCTGTGTTGTCCTTAATGGAGCTAAAATAAGGCAGATATGCATCGTAAAGGCTTAGCAGGCTACGGAAGGGCTGTTGTTTTTTCTGCTGTGTCTGAATCTTGGCTAAAGCCTCAAACTAAACATAGTGGGTGACAAATAGCCCATGTTCTAGAGAATGCTGGACACAGCCGGTGTCACTTCCTGAAAAATGGCAAAGCTGGATGTAAGCCCCCTTCTCTGTTCAGGCTATAGAAGGGGAGAGAGGAGGGTGCTGACTCCCCCCGCCCTCTCCCCGGCCTCCTGAGGGGCCCAGCATGGTGCATGCAGAGATTCAGGATCAGCACAGGAGGGGAGACTGGCTTCTGACCTCCTGAGGCTGATGTGTGCTGAATTCCAGAAACTTGTAAAAACAACCCCCTTGTGTTAATGAGCAGACAGAAGGGAGATTACACCTGTGCAATATGAGTTGCAATTATCCCCCTAGTTCATCGGTTCTCAACCTGTGGGTCGCGACCCCTTTGGGGATCAAACAACCCTTTCACAGGGGTCGCCTAAGACCATCGAAAGCACATATGTAATTACATATTGTTGTTGTGATTAATCACTATGCTTTAATTATGTTCCATTTATAACAATGAAATACATCCTGCATATCAGATATTTACATTACGATTCATAACAGTAGCAAAATTACACTTATGAAGTAGCAACGAAAATAATTTTATGGTTGGGGGGTCACCACAACATGAGGAACTGTATTAAAGGGTCGCGGCATTAGGAAGGTTGAGAACCACTGCCCTAGTTTGATGTTTGTCTTTTCTACTTTGTTCATGGTATTTTTGACTTTTATGTAGTCACATTTATCATTTATTTCCTTTCCGACCTCTGGATGTGCCTCCAGGAGTGTATGTAAAATGAACCCTGACACCCAGGGCTGAGGCTGCCATGATGGCTGGGCAAGGGACACGGTCGGTGGGGGTAGCTGCTCCCTCGCCTTTCAGGGGGAAGAGAGCCCGGTGAAGTGCACTGTGCTTGAAGGCGCTGGGAGAAGGGACTGAAGGCGGCAGGACCATGAGGTCTGCTGGGGGTGGGGCACAGTCCACATTAGGGGTGGTGCTCAGAGGATTCCATGGAAGAGGCGACTTTGGGAAACTGCCCTGACAAAGGCAACTGGAAAGGGAAGCAAGAAGTGCAAAGAGCGTGGGCTGCCTGAAGAAGCCTCAGCTTCTGTGTCCCATGTCCCCTGCCCAGCCCCGAGGAGCCTGAGCCAGGGGATAAGGGGGGTGGGGGAGGAGTGGAGCAGGAGAATGACCTCGCAGAGGGTGCTCCCCCTCCCACACCCTCACTCCCTGAGCTCTGCACCAGGCTGGAGCTGATGGGAGGGACCAAGTTTTAAATTGCATATCAAATTAAAGTTTTCGATATAAATTGGATTAGTTGTTCTAAATAACTTGAGATGAGACTTCTTTTTAATGCCTGAAAGGAACTGGAAACTATGAGTGTCACCAAGTGGCAGGGATGTGAGACTGAAGGCCCTGGCGGGAGAAAAACAAGGGGCTTTTCTGGTGGAACCCGCTGAGTCCAGGCTGCTGGAGGAGCTGGTTGAGCTCAATCTTCTTTAGCCTTAGACGCCTCCCCGGTTAAATGGAGATAACAACACTCACCTCCTAGAGGTGTTTTGAAGGTTAAAATGAAAGCAGTGATGTGAAGGTATAGTGTCTGGCACTTGGGGGTGCCCAGCCTATGTCAACATCACTGAATAGGGGTACCTCCCTACCGTCTCTGAACCAACAGACTTCAGAACAGCAGAGCTGGGGAGGCCGTGGAGAGCCGTAGTCCACCATCCTCGCACTACACAAGACAAGTCGGGCCCAGCCCCTTGGTAGTGCCAGGAGCTGCCAGATAAATGAAGGCATTAGCACAAGTTTTCACTCACCCAGCAAACCTGCACCAGGATCTGTGAGTGGAGCTGGATATGGATCTGGGAACCACCAGCTCTGTCCTCACTGAGCTCCCAACCCAACGAGGGAGGCAGTGCTCTGTGTGCCTGGGGATGCTGGAAGGCTTCACGGAGTGGTTCATCAGGCTGTGCAATGGATGGGCAAGGACGGAGGTCCATTCAGGATTTCCCCTGCCCCCTCTCCCCAGGAGACCTCTCTTTCAGGGTATCCGATTTTTAGTGCCCTAGCTCTCTCAGGCTGACAGAAGGTCCTCCCTCACCTGGCTTTTGCCTTCAAGGACCTTCTCACACTGCACACAAGTCAAGGTTCTTAGGCAAGAGCTTTCTTGACACAGATGAAGAAAGGATCGCATGGGAAAGCATTTGCCAACCACTAGTTTGCACATCTCTGCTCTTTTCATAATGTAACAGTCCTGATGATCAACACTTCTCTTCCCACCCTGATTCTCTGCTTATAAATTTTTATAACAGGAAGGTCACTGTGAGTGGCAGTGAGAAGAGGGGGCTGTAAGGCACAAGGCTTCCCTGAAGAGAGCAAAGAAAACAGAGCTCAAGGCTTAGCTCCTGGTCAGGGTATTAAACTTCACATTCGAGTAACATCATTCACACAGTGATCTCAAAGCACTGAGGAGGAAGGACATGAGCTGCATTTTTTAAAAATCAGGTAATTTTAGTCTGAATTCAATGTTCACATAAGTAATACCAGGGATAAGCACTTACCCTTTTGGGTGCAAAACCAATTAAATATAGCCATGGCAGTACAGTGGCTTGAATGTGTCAGGGAGATAAGACCCAGTGACAGCTAATGGGAGCTCCTATCTGCAGTTGGCAAAACTTTCAGTGGCTCTCAAAGCCCAGTACTGAAGGACTGGCCACTAGACAACCCCTTCTAAGCCAAAGGCACTGGGAGACAGAGGACAAAGCCTTCAGAACAAACTGGGAATTGATGAGAAAGAAACCACAGAAATGAAGATGTATTTTAGAAACAACATGCCTACACTTACCCAATTATTTGATACTTTCAGGTAGGATGATGATCCAATCTTAAACCAGGGATTACAAATCTGGGGTCCATAGGTCAAATCTAGACCATGTGTGTTTGTTAGTCCATGTGTATGTGATATGAATTAGTTGCCAATATTAAAAATTAGAATACTTAACAAAAAATATGACTTCCGGATTTTATTAAAAACTTGGAAGATCTCAAAGATTTAAATATTTAAAAATGAAACTATTATATGAGAAGAAGAAATCATTGAAGGTTATTTTATAACCTCCACCTAAAGAAGGCTTTTATAATTTGGACCCAGGACCCAAAAGTTAGAAAAAAAATTGATAAATTTGACTACATAAAAATCAAAAAACATCATAAGCAAAGTAAAAAAAAAAGACAAACAATAAACTAGGGTGAAAATTGTAACTCATATTGCACAGACATAATCTTCAATATATAAAGACTTCAAGAAATCAATAAGTAAAAGATCAACAATCCAATAAGAAATAAGTAAACGATATAAACTGACAGTTCACAACAAATGAAATACAAGTGGCTTTACATACTGAAAAGATGTGCAGCTCCATTCATAATTTTTTTTAAATATTGAGATGCCACTTTTCATGTGTTGGAATGGCAAAATCCAAAACCTTGATGATACCCACTGTTGGCAGGGCTGTGGGAGATTGCTGCGCCTCCTCCAGGAAATTAAACAACAACCACTTTGTGCCACAGCCCAGAAGCCATGTGACTTTCGGTCACATATCCCAATGACTAGTTCCCTGGGGAGTTTCATATCTGGATTCTGAAGATGGAAAACGAGAACTTTGGATCCTATTTGTCATTTAACTCGAACAAGCTGCTCTCCTGTAATTAGGCAAGGGTTCTGGTTAGAAATCAAAGAGTTTCCTCAGTAATCCTAGTTGCATGCGCTCTGCTATTTCTTATTCAGAGAGAAGAAGGGGAAAAACAGCCAGAAGGATGGAGAAAGTCAAGTTCAATGCGCTAGAAGCCGAGTAGAGATACACGTGCTTTATCTCATTTCCTCCTCACAACAAGACCAAGCTCCTTGCCATCCTCTTTTTGTAGAGGAGGAGCCATGAGGCATGACATTCTTTGACAGATGTGGGCAGGGAGGAGCTGAACAAAGAAGCCACAGCCTGGGTTCATGGGAGGAAAAGCTTAGTTTGATGTGGGTCGCTCTGGCTGAAGGAGTGAAAGAAACTTGGAAGCTAAGGGTGTCCTACTCAGCTGCTGAGACGTCTCAATCACATTGTAGCAGGGTGACATGCCAGAGATTTAATTTGTGCTTTTCTTTAATCCTCTTCTTTAGGGAGAGAGGTGCCAAGACCAGTGTTCAATGGCTGCTCTAAGTAAAGGAAATAGCAGTGGTGAACCCCTTAAATGCCACTGCTTCCTCGGATTAGAGAAGAAGCATGACCAACCCTTTGCACTGCATAAATCATTAAGTCCCTGGACAACGACAATGTGGTGGGGTGGGGTGGGGTCAGATAGGACCTCAAGAGGGATACAAATTTCCTGCTAACCCAGAAGTTGGGGAGGAGTCAATCAATTCATTAGAAAACCAAAAAAAAAACAAAAAAATGGTAAGACTGTGCTCTGAGCTGTGAAGAGATTCTCACTGGGTATTTGGTTTCCCTCTCCCCAAACCCAGAGTCATATTCCTCTCTTGGAGGTTCGCCATGAGAGACACTGGAATTCCTGCTGACCTGAGCCTCTTCGTCAATGGAGCCACTTGTGGGTAGATGTTGTTATCCTTGGCAAGGGAATCGCTTTGGAAACCAGGAGTTAGAGTGAAAGGCCAATATTTTTTCTGTAAGTAAGGAGCATCCCTGATTTATTTCTCATGGAATCCTTCATGGAGTATCAGGTTGTGATGCCAAAAATTCCCAGAGAAGGGTGATGGGGAAGAAAGCCATTCAATGGCCTGGGAAAGCTGAGCTGCCGTGGAGACTGCCAGCAGCATCTCTTCATCCCCGATGCCTCTCTCGTGACCCGTCTGAGCACTTCTTGGGGGAGAAATAACTCTTTATATCTAGAGCTGTGATGCAAAATGGTTTTGTGGGATGCTCTGATCACCAACTAAAACCACTGAGAAAAGGAGAGGGTAGGCAGGAAGCTGTCCAATGTTGCAGAAAACCACATTCCCAGAGTCTCTCCAAACCCAAACTTGTGTTCCTTTCACCATTACTCAAAATCACTGAATTAGAGTTGTCCAAATCGTGCATGTCTTTGAAGCGGTACAACCTCGGCTAACCAAACCTTGCTACATCACAGCCCCCAGCAACTCAAAAGCTATCTAGTTCCCTCTGTCTTTAAAACAAAATGGCAAAAGATAAAGAAACAACTTCACCCCAGGGCTTTAGACAATAACTTTAGTAGGTTTCTTGGGCTTGACACAATAAGGAGCCATAAGAATTGATGTTCAGAGTTACAGGCCTGGAGTCCTTTAAAACCTCAATCATTAAAAAAAATATATATTGAATCTTACACTCTACAAGAGTATGAAAAGGAACTCGGAACTAACCAGGGCTGAACCCAATAGGGTTTTCTGGATGAGCATCCATTATCCAGAACCACCCCATCCCTAAGTTTAGTAGTTTCTAGAAGGGGCACTATAACTTCCCATTGCTGAAGGCATGTTTCTTGGCTACTGTTCTGTGACATAAAGGACCAGGACCACGTAAAATGTACAGAAGACTGAACTACAGGGGTGGAGCTCTAGGTGAGACTACAACCAACTGGCTACATGTCCTTCTTATCCTTCAGCTCTCAGAGGATTACCAGTAAGACAAGTCAGTTGAATCAGCACAGGCTGACCTTGGATGAGAGGAAAGAGAGACAAGCAGGGCACTAAGGACTATGCAGTTGGAAGGAGGAAACGGCATTTTTGAAGAAGGGCAGAGCATGATTAAAGGCATGTCAGTGGTAAAGTATGTTGTTATTTTCCTTGGATCTGGTGGCCCTATCCCCACTCTTCTTGGTTATGGGCTGGCTGTTCCCTTCCCCAAGAATGACATTTCCTTTCTTCTTCATGTGTCTAAATTCTATGCACCCTTAAAGGTCCAGTTCAAAAGTCATCTCTTTAATCTCTCTTCTATGAATAATTTCTTCAGTGAATTATTCCAGCACTAATTTATATTATACCTTATGATGATTCTTATCACTATGCCTTATATTAAAAACTCTATACTGAATTGTGGTCTCCTAGACACAGGATGAATTCCACATTTGTGTACCTAATAATGCCTAGCAGAATGCCTTGTGCATAGTAGATGCTCAAATTACTGTAGAATGGATGAATGGGTGAATGAATGAAATCTCATAATATCTGGACATGCCAAAATTACTCTGATTTAACCTAAATACTTTAAATATTTTTATTTTGAAACTCTTGCTTAGATCTTCTTATAAAAACACTGGAATAATCCCATTCTAAATTCGATGGCTTCTTTAGTTATGGGTCCCACATTTGACCACTTCTCTAATTTCTGACAGTCAGGTCTTGGACGATTGCCACAGACAGTGCTCTTCTCTTTGCTCTGAAATAAATGCCCCTAACAACATTTCAGCCCAAGCCTACTGGGACAATGTAATTCCTCTCTTTCAGCCCCACCTCCCAAGAACCAGAAAATAGTACTTAGAGAACAATAATCTTTGTTCAACACAAATAAACAGCAAAATAATACCAATGGCTTCTTAAAGCTGTATATTAGCCACACTGCAGAAAGCATCGCTTTGATATTGTCATGCTTACACAAAAATTAATTTGAAATTTAATAAGGTCAGAGCTCAAAGTTCTGCATGTCTAATTTCCCTGCCAAGGCAGCTCATACAATGAAGAGCTAAAAGTCTAAGAGTATTAGTTTATCATGGCACAGCATAGAACTCCATTTAGGATTTCCCATTTTGGGGAAAATATGGGGCTCTGTGGCTTTAAGGGTAATCCACTAACATCTCATTTTTGGGGAGGGAAGTTGGAGCTAAATGAACTTGATACTATTTTATGATTCTCAGCTCAAGCTTCAATCTCTAGGGAAGTGCCCAGTTATTTCCGGACCACAGTGGCACATCTCAGGCAAGATGGAGAACCCCATCAGAAGTCTCCACAGCTCCAGATGTCCCTGCAGACTCATGAGCAACTCAGAGGAAGGAAACCCCTACAGATCAAGTCAACCTGACTGCTACCTCTAGCTCCCTGTCCCTCCTCCTCCCCACCTCTGCTCCCTGAGGGTAGCTGTGTAAAGTAGAAAGATAGCGAACACCGGAGTTAGACAGACATTAGCAAGTAACTTCCGGCTCTGAGCCACAGTTCCTCCATTATACTGGCCTTCTAGGATTGTGTCATGAGCTAAATGAGATAACGTGTATGTTGCACCAGGCGCAGAGTAGATGCTCAATGAATGCTCTCCCCAGTTAAGACAGAACCTGACGTTTCAGTCCAGCATTTTAGCAGCTTCATTTATTTCCCCATAAATAAAATAATCATAAGCCTCTTGCCTGTCGAATCTACTGCACAGTAAATCCTTGAAGGAAAGAGCCGTGTCTCCTTCACCTCTGTGTTCCCAGAACCCTTTACAGAGCCTGGCACACAGCAGTTAGTTGAGAAATGTCTGTAGAACGAATGGAAAAGAACAGCCAACAGTTGTTGGGCGCTTACAATGAGTGCTTGACACCCATTAGCTCATCACACTGTCTCCATTTCAGTTAAGGATACAAAAAGTCAGAAAGATGTGGTATGGGAACTTCCACGGAGGATCTACAAATAATAGGTAAACCCTATGAAATTGCCTATATTCCACCTTTTAAAAGTACATAAGTATTTACTATGTGTCATGCACCAAGCTAAACAAACATCACACACACACATATTATAATTTAAGTGTGATAACCCTGTGAAACAAGGAAAATTATAGATGGGAAAACTGAGGCCCGGAAGGATTAAGTGACTGGTGCACAGCTCTCAACCACTTTAGACTTGCAACAATGGCCATTTCAAATGGATCAACCGGATATTAAAGGGAAAGCCAGGACTCAAGCTCAGGCCTCTCTGCCTCCAAGCCCCTGACATGCTACTGTGCCTCTTGAATAAATGAATCAATAATGACAGGCAGAGAGAGGGGAAGAGCAAAAGCAGGCAGAGGAGAGAGAGGAAAAAGGAATGAGGAGGGACGATGATCACAAACACTGACTATCTGGGAATTCCGAGGAGGCCTGGTCTTTCCTAATCTTCTGCATAATTGTTGTGGTGGGGGCCCGGCTGGTCTGCACAC
Organism: Myotis yumanensis; assembly: GCF_028538775.1. NCBI lineage: Eukaryota > Metazoa > Chordata > Mammalia > Chiroptera > Vespertilionidae > Myotis > Myotis yumanensis. Next base: position 29,226,230 of record NW_027223761.1, read on the forward strand.
CTGCAGCTCGCAGCCAGAGTATAAACCGCCAAAAGCAGGCCTCTCCTTTGTGCTTAGCCCCAGGAGGGCCATCTGGAGGCTTTCCTGTTGGGTGGGAACAGGGCTCTCCAGTGCCGGCCCATCCCAGGACCCCGGGCAGATGGCCACGCTCTGCTGAGGTTGGCAGCACAGGGGCACTGCTTCCCACTGCTCTCCGGGACAGGGGCAGCCTCGCCCTCAGTTGGCAGCCCATGAAGCTAACCAGACCCAGCTCACTGTCCCACAGGTTCACTCACAAAGGCCTTTTTAAATCACTGGTGCTCTCGCCATAGGAAGTCGGGCCAGCCCAGGGGCAGTCAGGGTAGACCATGCCACTGCTCTTCTCCTGGCTGGCGCTGTGCCACTGGAGCAAGGACTGACTTGCAGAACCAGGATGAGGAGGGATGGTCCTCAGAGGAAAGAGAATGGGACTGTGAGCAAAGAATCCTAGGTTCCAGGTCTGACTCTGCTTTGTGTGTTCCTTTAAGTGAGTCCCCTTCTCTCTCTATGGACAGAGACTGACCAACAGTGGGCCTGGGGCTTGATCATCTCTTTTAAGCCTTATAAACTCAGTCATGCAGGTATAAGGCTTTTCATCACAGATAAGGACCCTGCAGCTCAGAGAGTTAGCTGACTTGTACAGTGCCACACAGCAAATAGGGAGTTGGGATGTGACTCCAGGTTGATATGACTGTGAAACCTATGTTCTCACCACTGCCCTGCCAGGCGCTCTGCTCCCTCATTTGTAGGAAGGGATGATGGCCGTTATCTCGACCTCCCATTATTGGGGCAAATCTGTCCCTTATGACAACCTCTCTCTTAAGGCACTTAATGGGCTCTCAAGTGCAATATCAACGTTGGGAGTCAAGATCATTATGTTGTTTCTCCCCGCCATCTCAGGCCTCAGTTTCCCCATTGTGAACCAAGGGAGCCAGATTAGTGTTTCCCAAACTTCCACTTTCATGATTTTATATCACATATACTAATACTTCATGCTTGACTTTAAGTCAACTTTAAATCAAGTAGTTTTTTAAAATGTAACATCACCCTAGGGCCTAGGCCAGTGATGGTGAACCTATGACACACGTGTCAGAGGTGACACGCGAACTCATTTTTTTGGTTGATTTTTCTTTGTTAAATGGCATTTAAATATATAAAATAAATATCAAAAATATAAGTCTTTGTTTTACTATGGTTGAAAATATCAAAAATTTTCTATATGTGACACGGCACCAGAGTTAAGTTAGGGTTTTTCAAAATGCTGACACGCCGAGCTCAAAAGGTTCGCCATCACTGGCCTAGGCAATAATCCACATGAAATCAAGGATTGAATGCACCAATTATATTCTTTCCTAATACACAAAATAAATTGATAATTAAGCTACAAACTGTTCATTCAGGTGATACTTAGGAGCATCCCCTTGTCTGGAGAACAATGAACTCCATGACCTCTAAGCTTCATTCATGCCTTGCTCTGTGAGTCTCAGCCCCTGCCCCCTGTGTGGATGTGGATGTGTGCCTTGGACCTGTGTCGTCTCCCAGCTGTGTGGTCTGGTCCTCCATGATGGATGTCGGGCTGGCATGGAGGCAGCTGTGTGATGGGAACCTGGGCCGCAGCAGGAGGGCGAAGGCAGCAGCAGTTGATCTCTGAGAACCCAGAGCATGGTGTCCAGCTGGGACGCAGCCAGAGAGGGGGCCGAGTGCCTGGGGCAGGAGGCTGGTGAGCAAGAAGAGGTGGAGAGCACAAAAGGGACAGGGTTTCACTGGGTGATGGCCCCTTCCACCAGCATCAAACCCAAGTTCTGGCTTCCCACGGTGTGAGGCTAGGGAGACAGATGGCCAATGCCTTCAGGGACACAGCATCCTCAGGGGTCTAATTACAGGGGTTTGGGGGCAGGCCCCACCAAGCACTCTGCCACACACAGTGGAGATCACCCTAGGTTCTGTTTTGTTTTGCTTATTAGCTTATTTTTCCTCTGTAGCACAACATGATAATAGAAAAATGCCCATCACAAGTGCACAGATGGGTGAATTTTCAATAAATGAACACTTATGTAATCAGCACCCAGATAAAGAGATAAAACATCAGCCTCGTGTTAGAGGCCCTCTCAGTCTCCCTTCTAGCCACTACCTTGCCCCAAGGGTGAGCACTATCTTCATTCCTAATACCAGAGACTGGTTTTACCTATTGTATAGTTAGGAATGGAATAGCTCAGTCATAGTATATGTACATCTTCAGGATTAGTAGATATTGACAGTTTCCAACGAGGTCACACCAATTTCACTCCCGCCAGCAACGTGTGAGAGTTTTAGTTGCGCCAGATCCTTGCCATTTTTTATCTTTTTAATTTCAGCCTTTCTGAGACTCACCTGCAGTGCTTTTTTTTCTCTAAAGATAGTAGGAAAGCTACATGTTTTCCATATCACCTCTATTTTGGTATTAACCAAACTGCACAACAAGCACATAGGTTGACGTCATTTCTAAGAAACAATATGGTGTAGCAGACAGTGCCTAGACTTGAAAGACCTAGCCTTGTGTTTGCTCACCAGCTACTACGTTGATGCCATTAGAAAAGAATCACCACAGGTCTTTACAAAGCCCCCACTCAAGCCCTTGCTCATTCATCTGACCCTCACAGCAAACTGGTGAAGGCAGGCGAGGAAGGAATTATTTTCAAGAGCTTATATAACTTGCCAAGTGAGTAGCAAAGACAAAATTCAGGCCTATGTTCTGATTCCAGTCCAAAGTCCTTTCACTGAGCTTATACTGACTCAATTCACTTATTCTTCATTTTAAGAAGGTGTTAAACTACATGATCTCTGATGTTCCTCCCACTTTACATATGGTGGATTGATTTGTTTCTAAATGTATGAGTGGTTTACTCATTCAATGTATAATCAAACGGCAGGTCCTTACTCTATACTCAGAGGAAACTGAGCCAAGCTCATCTGTTGACTCAGATGCCAAATGAAGCAGATCTTTGTGACTATTCAGCTGCTGGAGATGACAGAGACTCAGCAAGAGGAAGAGTGGATAGAGGTTACAGCTCAGACACTGAAATGGTAAAATGTGCTCTACAAACACATTTTATTATTCAAGATTTCCTGCAGCTAAAGAGTATCCAGCCATCCACTCATCCATGTGTCCAATCAATAAACCATCTACCTATCCATCCCATCCAGTCAACCATCCTTCCACCTTTGATTCAACAAGCATTTCTTGAACATCTAGTCTGCCCATCCCTATACTAGTTCTGGGGTAACAGAAATGAGTCAGAAACAATCTCTGCTCTGAAGAAACTCTCAATCTAGGCAAGTGTCTCTCCCTATACACATCTCTACATACTCTCAGCTACCAGAAGGCAAGGGCCTTATCTCACCTCTGTCTGGCCCGAATCATCTATTATTGAGACTGGTGAAGTATTGCTAGGTATATTTGATGAATGGACTATTAATCGCCGAGAAGTCCCAAGAAGAATTTGGAATGTTCATTTCTATCATTCCCCATTTCTTGTCATTGGACTAGGAACCAGGTCTTGGAGCTCCACCAGCCACAGCCCCTTCCTCATACCAACCCAAGTGCAGAAAGGAAGCAGCACAGCCTCCTTTCTCAGCGGTCTGATGGGTGCAAACAGCTGGGGAACGAGTTCACGCACATTCCCCGAAGAATGCTATTCATGAGGTCCTTCCATATCGGACAAGTTTCCCAAGTGAGTTCTAATTGGCTCATGATGGATGCCTGCAATGTTTTTGATGAGGCTTGCCTGCAGTGCTTTTTTTCTCTAAAGCTAGTAGGAAAGCTGTATGTTTTCCAAAAAAGCAAGTAATTGTCCGACAGCATTTCAACAACAAAGATGAGCAGAATATAGTTCAGAGAAGGTGGCAGCTTGTAGGCAGGGAACATAAAAGAAGGGGGAAGGAATGCCAAACTTCAGCACCATGCCAGGTCCCCCAACATCACTGACCCCCTCAAACCTCCAGAGCTCAGCTCCTAGCATTCAAGACCCATGTCTGCCATCAGATCAGTAACACTCTCTGAGCTCCTATTATTTGCATCTCATGGCTAGGTGTCAGCCTTACCTCCCCTACCTTCCAAATATCATCAATCACCAAGTTCCACAAACCATCTCTCTCGGGAATCCATGCCCTGCTCTCACCCCTACAGCCACCACCTGAGGCCCGCCCACCATCCTCCTCCTTCCTGGACTCCCATAACAGCTGTCTAACTGGTCTTCCCAACTCTACTTTGACTTTCCAGCAACATGACAAATACAAATCTGATCACATCATGCCCCCTTTCGAGAATTCTCCAACAGCTTTGCATGGCGCTTAGAAAAATAGTCCAAGTCCATTTGATGGTCTGCAAGAGCCTCCATGATCTAGCTGCTGCCTCCCTTCCCATCCCATTTCGGCCTCTTCTTTTGACTCATTTGGCTCCAGATCCATAAGTCTGTCAGTTCCCTAAATATGCTCTACTGTCTCCTACTATCAGACCTTTACAGATGCTGGTCTCTTCCTGGAATGCTTTATCCCTGCCCCTCATCTCCTAAATCGCCCCATACTCATCCTTGAATAAGAGTTTCAGCTTGGACAACACTTCTTCAGTGAACCCTTATCCGAGCCCCAGATGAGAGGGGATCAATCCCTGTGCTGTGAGCCTCGCAGCATGGCACATTCCCCTTTGGAAACACTCTTCCCACTGGTAACTCTCTCTGTGTCTAGTCTCCCTCCTAGATGGTAGCAGGCACCATGTACATCTTCTCCATTGCCAACCTCCGCCCCTAACATGCAGACTCCCAGATGGGAGGCCCCGGATAAACACTGATGAATTGAGAGGTCAATTAAGGGACAGATTGTTTGATTAATTGAAAGCACTGAGCTTGGTGTCGGAAAGTCAGAAGAAGGTTTTAGAACAGACACCGGGGTTCCTTCCCAAACTCTAGTCTATAGCCACAAGCTATGTGACCTTGGGCAGATGCTTTCACCTGTCGGAGCCTCCATTTCTTCATCTTTATGTTCCTGATAGTAATACCTGGCTTTCCTGCCTCATACATGTTGTACGGAAAAATGAGATACCAATTGTGCAGGTGCTCCACAAAATGAAACTGTGCCAAGCAGGTGGACACAGCAGCGCGGCTGCGAGTCTCTCCTCTGCCCCTGCTCACCCAGATGTCCTTCCTTGTCCCACTCCCCATCCCTTAGTCACTGCATCCCTAGGGCAGCTTAGGATCGAGCTAAGAGCTTCTTGATAAATAATAAATAGGACATAATGAGAAGGAGAAAAGCCCGAAGAGATTTACAGGAGACAGAAGAGAAACACCCAAGCCAAATTCACACAGAAATAGCTCCCTGTCCTCTGTGTCTCTGGGGACTTGTAATGAAGGAGAAAGACCCTTCACACATGTGGGTAGGCAATGTATTCTTGTTGCTAGCAGGTCTTCTAGATGGCCCATAACCCAGCGGCTTTCCATTGCTCCAGCAATGCAAATGAGCAGACAAGGTTGTCGGGCTGAAGCCTCTTCTGCTGCTGAGGTGATGGTTTTCAAAGTGCAGATCCCAGAGCAGGTGGCCTCACCTGGGAACTTGTTACAGTTCAGGTTCTCAGGCAAGGAACTCGGGGGTGGGGCTGGAACAGCCCTCCAGAGGAGCCTGCTGCACACCCAGGCTGAGACCTGCTGTGCTAATTGGCCAAAGAATGAAAGCGAATGGGAGATGGGGTGGAGGCTGACCTAGGAGGGGGAAAGTTCCCTCTGGCACCACTACCACAGGCATCACTGCCATGGACTCCCCTGTATTTCAGAATAGCTGAAGGAAGATTTGATGTCAGCTTGCTCTGTGCACAAGTCCTTGAGTCCCTTCATTCACACACACACACACACACACACACACACACACGGCCAGGAACTCGGGCAGAGCCTTGAGAATAGGGCTCTAAAAGCAAACAAATACCCAGCCTGCCTGCCCTTCTTCCCCCCAATACCTCTGGAAACACTGGCTACAGGAATGAACTTCACAGCCCTACTCACTCTCGAGGGCCTCACAATGGAAAGGAGGGAAGATTATGAGTGAAGGGACCAACATGTATTGATTTTAAGTGTTTCCGTGTTTACATTTGCCTCCAACTGTGAAGGGAAATCCTGCATTGCCACTGTGACTACCCAGTCCCATCCATTAAAGAAAAAAGACTCTCACTTGCTGGGGGAGGGACTAAATCCATGGGCACATGAAAGGAATAGAGAACAGAAGGAAGGAAGAAGCAGAGAGCCCTTGCACATTACGTGTGGTGAGATTTGAGGTTTGGGGCAGGGAGCAGAGTTGAGAGGAGCGGTGGGATGTAAGGAAATTGGAGGGGAGGGAAAGGGACTTTTGCCAAACACTGGGGGAGATTATGATGAGCATTTTTGGTGTCCCCAGGCCATGTAAGTAATGGATTTTTGTTGTTTTTTAATTTGAATTTAATTACTTTAAAATTTTCATTTTGATTGTTAATCCTTAGATACAGTGATGTTCCAAAACTGGATCACGTGCCACCCTAGTTACATCAGGGTTACGTTATGCTCACACGATCACAGCACCACTGCAAAGCTTCAGGCACAACGTGCTGTGCACAAGGCACTCTGCCCCAGCCAGACAGCGAGGCTTCTCCACAGAGGAGACCCCGATACGGGTCACAAAAGGCCAACATCTCTCACTCAGAATATTGTGAGTGATAAGGAGCACAGCCCTGATTGCTTTGGACAGGTAGTATTGGTCTCGATTTCAGGAAGAATTCATGACTAGCCAACAGAACATTTCTGGCTTCTTGGAACAACTGTTAAATGGAGTCCTCCTTCTTACCCCTTGCCACACTGCTTAAGAATACTAACTCTTGTCTAGAAATCTGGTCTCCCACTCTCTCTGTCTGGGTCTTTGGAAAATCACCGTGTCCCATCAGCACTCCAACTCTCCTTTACTAAGAGCTGGGCCAGGTTTAAAAGACAACTGAGAGCCAAATAATATGTCATTCCCACTTTACAGATGAGGAAACTGAGGCTCATCTGGTATGTGATGGAGCCAGATTGAACCCAGACAGAAAGGGTACCAAAGTCTGTTCTCTTATCTATAAGCCCTACTGACCCTCCTCTCCAGCTGTCATCACACACTTCTCTGTTCCCTACAAGGTTATGACATTCCTAAGTGAAGAGGTTTCTTCAAGTCCTCACCCCCAGCACAGTGCCTAGTACATACCAGGTGCTCAGGAAATGTTGGTCTCATGTTTAATTAAAGGAAAGAGCCCTTCTTGTGTCAAGGAAGCCTGGCCCGAAGTGAGGTCTGGTCTTCCCACCCCGTGTGAAGTATAATGTGAGGAATGGCACACGGAGCTTCTCTCCAAACATCAGCCCCACTGCATGACAGTCCACTCATCAAACCTTCATTATTCATGTCTAAAAGTGAAGTTTTCTTTGGGGAGTTACTAGCACAATGCAGTGGTCAGGAATACAGATGCTGAAGCCAAGTCCCTTTGGTTCTAATGCCAGCTTAGCCATGTCCTAGCCCTGTGGCCTTGGATAAGTTAGTCAACCTCTCCATGCCTCGGTTTCCTTATTTGTAAAATAGGGGTAATAATATCTGCTTAGTAGAATTGTTATGGAGATTGAACACGTTAGAGTTTGTAAAGTGCTTAGAATGGTGCCCGCACACAACACTAAGTGTGCGCTGAAGTCATAAATCAGGCAGGGATTCGATGGAAACCAGCCGAGTCAGAATGAGCTTCCTATGAGTAGATGAAAGGGAGGAAAGGGCCCAGAGGAGGGTTGCAGAAAAGAACTGGAATGAAAAGTTTGCCACCTTCAGAATGTAGCCAAGGCTGCCCGGACTGTTTATAGCTCTTGGGAAGGTCCCAGCACAGGAAGGTCCCCTTCTGTCAGCAGCCCCCTGAAGCCAGGCAAGATAGGGAGGGGGAGGGAGGGAAGCAGCCCCACAGAGGATGCTGGACACAGAGGTGCTAGGAGCATCCTGGGCCCTCTCTGTGGGTCTGGTCTCCTGTACCCAGCAGCCCTGGAGAGACACCAAAAGAAGCTCCCGGTCCCTAGTCTGACCCCAAAGCTCCCATCCCTCCCTACTGAACCCTGAGGCCTGTTCCACATAGAACACACTCAGTCATTCCTCTCCAACTCAGGGTCAAATATGATCCCAAACTTTGGAGTCAACTAGACTTGGGTAAAATTCCAGCTCTGCAACTGATTATGTGTGACCTTGAGTCAGTAACTACCCTCTCTGAGTCTCAGTTTCTGCAACTTTAGAAGGGGGGTGGGGTAATAAAGTCCACCTCCAAGGGTTTTTGAGAAAACTAAATGAAATAGCAACGGTAAATCCTGGGGCATGGAACCTGGAGCATCACAGAAGCTGTGTGAAGATTTGCTGAATGAATGAATGAATGATCACACAGACTAGTCTCAGACTCACAGGGCTCATGGTCCCCACTGTTCCATTTACAGAGGAGACTCTAGCAGTGGGCCACTTCTTCCCCTTTCAACCTTGCCAAGGCCCCTCCTGGAGCCCAGGGCTATTTACACCTAGATGGGAGGATGGAATAGCTTTACCACCCAAGAGCACAGCACCCAAGAGCGCTTAACAGCTGTTCTCAACCTGTGGATCGAGACCCCTTTGGGGGTCGAATGACCCTTTCACAGGGGTCACCTAAGACCATCGGAAAACACATATATAATTACATATTGCTTTTGTGATTAATCACTATGCTTTAATTATGTTCAATTTGTAACAATGAAAATACATCCTGCATATCAGATATTTACATTACAATTCATAACAGTAGCAAAATTACAGTTATGAAGTAGCAACAAAAATAATTTTATGGTTGGGGGTCACCACAACATGAGGAACTGTATTAAAGAGTCGCAGGATTAGGAAGGTTGAGAACCACTGGCTTAGGAGGAGGTGATGGGGAATGATTCAAAGTTTCAAAGAAAAGCAAACTCTGTTCATGAAAGATCGGGGAAGACAACGCCTGAATTCGTCTCCACGCTTTGTTAAGTCTGGAAGTCACACAGAGTAAAAACTAGTGTTTGAAGAGGAGAGTCTTTCTTCCTTTCTCTTTTCTATACCCTCAAGCATCATTCAGTTTTTGCACTTGCAGATTAAACCCACCATCTTTCCAGCTTCCCGGAGGCCCCAGCTGACACCGGGTGGACCAGTGATTTGATCACCAAGGGAAGCTGATGTTCCCAAAGGGGAAAAAAAAGGCGTGTGATTTACATGGCTTAATATACTCATTAAAGGTTTAATTGGAGTCACTTTGCCACTGATCCTCCAACAGCCCCCTTCTTCCCCCATTTAATTAACATAGTAACCTTTAGCTTCACAACCAATAAAGAAAGCCAAGTATAAAAGAGGGAGCTCTATCCACTCCCCTGCCCTGATCCTAGCAGGCAGTTTATAATCCCAGTGGGACTCATGGGTTCCAGGGGGTGCCTGGCTTCAGTTTGGAGTATTAACATCCTCAGAAAAAAGAGACTGCAGAGTCTGAGTCAGCCAGGCCCAGGATCAATTCCTAGCTCTGCCATTCACTAGCTGTGACTTGGGGCAAGATACTTAATGTCTTTAGCCTTAGTTTTCTCATCTATAAAATAGGCATAATAATTAAATGGATAATTCATAGGGTGGTAGTGAGGTTCAAAGAAATGTAACATTTGTAGTGAATTTGTCACAGCTTCTGGCATGTGGTAAGCATCCAATAAAGGTTTGCAGTTTGCTCTTACCATTAATGTTAGAGCTGTAGAGTATAATGAATTTTGGGGTAGGAGGAACTGGACTGCCATGGGACTTCCCGAACAATGACACATTGACATTTTGCCTCATAGAGTCACCAAGTTTCTGGGAAACCACATAAATATTTCTAGCAAAAATTATTTGGAGTGACTGCACACAATGACTTATCCATACCTAATCAAGGTTCAGAATACTGTAGCTGCTTGCCATGGTCTCACTTGGTCGGCTGTCCCTCTCCCAACCTCCCCACTTCCTGCCCGCCTTGCAACATGAAATATAAATAATTAACGCTATCCAATTACCTAAGCCAAAAATAAAGCTTCAAGGGTGTATTGGATTTCTACATGAATCCACCACTAGGAAGATGATGCATTCCATGTGCACGTGTCTGCATCCCAAAAGCCATTTGCGATGGGGCCGCCCAGTGGGTACCAGAGTTAGTTAAAGCTCGCTTCATTACAGTGGCATCGGGGCAGATGGGAACTGACTACGCTGGGCTGTTTTCATAGGGAAATGTGCACCAAGTCCCAGGTCAGCGCAGTGATAAATGGGCTTGCCGACAATTTGCTGGGAGCGTGCATCTTGGGAGACTCCAGAGGTCATGAAATGTCTGCTGTTAAGCTACACAATTTTCTTTACTTATCAGCCCAACCACATCGCAGACACATATTTGAACAATGAAACAAAGGAGGACACGCATTATCAGGTCCCAGCCCGGAGCGGGAGGGGCACTAAGCCAGCCAGTGCTGATTGGACAAAGCCCGGGCCACACTGAAGGTCCAGTGTGGAAAGGAAGGAAGGCTTCATTTTTAAAGTGGCAGGTTGAAAGGGGGGCACACAGGGCCTGTGGGTGGGTGTGGCGTTCTCTAAAGAGAACAGATTTCGAGGGCTGAGGCCATCTACCACCTCTACGGCCTCGGCAGCTAGCTCCATCCCCCACACCACAGCCCCAGGGGTCTCTCCAGAATGCAAATTTGATGTGTACAAACACCCATGGCTCCCCATTGTCCACAAGAAAAAACCCAAACTCCTTAGCATGAGTACAAACCCATGTTGTAGACCTTGCTTATACCACTTAACTTCTCTCCCACAATCCCTTTGTCCTATTCCACGCTCCCCCCACACTTCATTCATTCAGACGCCTGCAGGCCTTTGCACATGTCATCCTCTATTTGGCAGCACTCTTTTCTGCACTCTTTCATCTGGCTAACTCCTAGTTGTCCTTTATGTCTCAGTGAAAACTGGCCTCCTCCAGGAAGTCTTCCCTGACCATCACTAAATTGGGATTCAGTGCTCCTTGTCAGCCTCCTACAGCACAGCCCTGTTCACCTGTATGGTTGATGCCTCATTACTTGTCTGTAAACTATAAGGTCCACGGAGGCAGGGTCTTCCTCATTAGTGAGGAAGTACAGTACCATGAACCACGCCTGTCACAGGATAGATGCTCAAAACTGCTTATAAAATGAGGAGTAAATATGCAGAGAAAGAACCTTCACACCAGCTAAGGCAGCAGTCCTAAGTGGGCTGCACATCCTGCCCAGGTCAGGACCCCATCTCCTCCCCGCAAACCCTTATCCAAATGAGTCTCCACCTGGCACTGAAAGGTGGAGACCAAATGAGTTAACAAAGTTGAAAACCATCTAGGACACCAGAAACAAAATCCCAAAATAGGGGAGCAGAGGTGGACAGAGGCGGTGTGTGAAGCAGAAGTTTGGGGCCAGAGAGATGAGAGAGGGTTCCAGAGAATCAGGAGCGGATGAGGAAAGAGGTGACTCCACGGAATTTCCTAAGACAGTCATGAGCACATGCTGCTGCTTTTACGGATGTGTTTTAAAGGCCAGGAACAAATCAGCCCCTCTTGCTATAGGGTGGTCAGGCAGTGAGCACCAGAGAGTCCAAGAGAAAAATAAACTTGGTTAATTGCAAACAAACAAACAAAAAAGAAAAAGCTGAGTGAGGGGAAATAGGAGGCAATTTCTGGGAATGGAGAGTTCCAAAGGGAAGTATTAGAGCATCTGAGCAGGCCAGCCTGGAGGAGAGAGCCCTGTGGCCCGTTCTGTCTGCTCTGTGACTTTAGGCAAGTGGCTTGCTGTCTCTGTGTTCCTTTGTTCTTCTGGAAAACATTCCCCTCCATGGTTTACTTTGCACCTAGTCATTCTTCAGGGTGATTTCCCCATTTACATTCTTCAACCTTACCACACCTTACTAGCTAGGCCCCTCATTTAGCAGATGAGGAAACCGAGGATCAGAAAAATAGAGTCGCCTGTCCAAGCTCACCTAGCTAGTGGGCAGCCACGCTCAGACTCAAATCAGCTGAGTCCAACTCCTGCACTCCCCAAGCCCAGCAGCTGCCAGGGGGCCCTGGCTTCCCCCAGCTGTGAAGTGACAACACAGAAGCCAAGCCAGCTTGGCAGACCACCAGACGTTGGCAAAATGTGTTCCACCTCTGCCTACCCGCCAGGCTCCCAGTACCTCTTTCCTGCTATTTGTTCTTTGTACCAGCATCAATTGCACATCCCACCACACCCTCCATGCCATGCTTCTCCTACTCTGTCCCAGTGGTCCTGCCTTGTCTACGTAATAGGCAATCTATACCAGGGTAACTATGGGTGGTAACAGCATCATAGGACATGCCTCCTTGATAGCCCTTTGCGTTTTTACAGGACTCTTTTTTGAGACTCAATTTTTCACCCAAAAGCCTAATATAAATATAGAAAATGAGAACAGCCACTGTCCCCCCACACACACTGCCCCTACTCTGTGCTGGGCATGTGCACAGATATTACAATGCCAGTACTGCAATCCCACTTTACAGATGAGGGGACCAAGACCTGGAAAGACAATCGCTCACCCAAAGCCACAGCTAGGAAGTGGCAGACTAAAGCTTCCAATGTAGGCCTGGCTTATTCCATTGTGTCACGCTGTCTCTCAGCAGGGCGGTGTTTTCCAGCACCTGTGCATATGCAGAGGGGTTGGGCGGTTTGCTGGTGATGGGCAGCTGGTGGTGGGCTGCAAGATAAACAGACCTTTGATGGCCTTCCCATCACTCCTCCATGTGGGGGAAAGGCAGCCCTGGCTGCAGAAAGAGCTCCTGCACTTCAGAAAAGGAAGGGGCCATTTGTCACAGAGGGAGGGACAGAGACCCAGGTGGGAAAGGAAAAGGGGAGCAGTCGGTCCAGTGTCAGAATGTGAGTGAAAAACTATCAATATCCTGGCAGGCACCTCCCAAACATCTGCTTCCCTGTCTGTTGGGGGACCCTGGTGTCTAAAGCCAGCAGCCTTCAGCGTACGTGCCAAGGAGTGTTTCTCTTCTGACTCATGAACCTTCAGAGGCATCAGGATTCTGGGTTCTTTGGGGACAGTGAATACCAACTCCTGTCTCCCACGGACAAGAGACAAAATATCCGCTGCCTTTGCCTCAGTCCTCGGTCCACCTTCCTCCCAGTCCACTGGCTTGGGTAACTGGAACTCCCAGTGGACGGTGCAGAGAGAGGGGAGAAGGCAGGCGCTCAGCAATGAGGTTTTGACATCAGCCAGACAGCACTTCCAAATTAAAACTTTTTCAAAAAGGAGAAAAAAAAGGTATTTTACCCTCTGTTCTTCTACTCCCTGCTGAATAGGAGTGTGGGTTTAAAATTTAATCATGAATTCATTGGAAGGAGATAAATCATGGAGTAAATGTTTAAAGTGCAAAATCACTGAGCTCTTGGGTTGTGATCACTCAATTTAGCATAAAAATTAAGAGCTAGTATTTTCCAAGAGCAGAGACAAAGACACATTTAATTTTTTTAAATGACAGATGCCATTAATTTTTTTTAAAAAAATAATCTGATTTGCAATGCAGTATACAGTATAAAAATGTCTCACTGCTCTGAGCCCAGGCTTAGAGCTGCAGACACGGTACCTATGCAAGCATCACAGAGAGCTGGAAGCTGCTTCCTCACCATTGGCCTCACGGGCCTAGAGGCAACTGCATTCTGGTCTTTCCCACCCACAACTCAGGGTGGGAGTTCAGGGAGTCACCTAGGTGAGAGGAGAGAGACCTGAGCTTGGTAGGGGGAGCAGAGCTAATTGCATCCACCCACATTTGTCTCCTTCACTACAGGCAAGTTCCTTCCCTTCCGTGGGCCTCACCAGCGCCTCACTTGGAATAAGCATTGCCTCTTGAATTGAATTGTGGGTGGGAAATATCAGAATTTATATATGGAGAGAGAGAGAGAAGAGAGAGAGAGAGAGAGAGAGAGAGAGAGAGAGAGAGAGAAACTCCATAAATGTTTGATGAATTAGCAAATACATGATAAGAGCTGGCATCTATTGAGCATTTACTATTTGCCTGTCTCTATTGTAAGCACTTTGCAGAGATTAACTCCTCATCCTTTTAATAGCCTGATAAGGTAGGTGCTGGTAAAAACCCCATATTTCAGATAGGTAAGCAGAGGCACAGAGAGGTTAGATAAGTTGCCCCAGACTCATACATTATAAGTGGTTGAAGCTAGTTCTGGAGTCTGGGCTGTTAACCACCAACTATTGCTTCAGTAATAAATCAAATGGTGGGGAGGGGGGTGGCATAAATGTTGGACCTTAAGTGACATCCTTTTTCTCTACTTTTCTCTCTTCTCTTTATACTTGCTCTGTTAGTGTTACTCTCTCCTGTCTCATATAAGCATTCATACACTCCAATAACATATACTTATTGAGAACCTACAATGTGCCAGGTGCAGGGCTGAGGGATGGAGAGAAATCCGTACGTGATGCACTTGTAGAGCTTCTATCTAAGAAGGAGACAGATAGTACTTAATCACATGAGTTTACATGGACCATGAATAAGGCCTAGTCCTTCATCCATTCAGTTATCCAATAAATGTCTATTGCTGCTTACTATGTGCCAGGAGCCATTCTAGGTTTTGAAGATGAAGCAGTAAGTATCTTTTGACACTCAAATAGACAAGAAATAGATAAGCAAACAAATAAACAGGGGAGATAATTTCAAAGTTATATACATTACATTATAGACATGGGGGGTGGGCAATAGACTGAGATGGAAACCTACAAAGAGCTAGGAAAGCATATTGCCAGGGACCTTGATCTAGGCCAGTGATGGCGAACCTTTTGAGCTCGGCGTGTCAGCATTTTGAAAAAACCTAACTTAACTCTGGTGCCGTGTCACATATAGAAATTTTTTGATGTTTGCAACCATGGTAAAACAAAGATTTATATTTTTGATATTTATTTTATATATTTAAATGCCATTTAACAAAGAAAAATCAACAACCAAAAAAATAAGTTCGCGTGTCACCTCTGACACGCGTGTCATAGGTTCACCATCACTGATCTAGGCACACAAAGATAGAAACCAATACTTCTAAGTGCTTACTGTTTCAAGCTTCCAGCTCTGAGTATATCGGCTCATTTATTATTCCCAACAAGTCTGTGTAGTGGGTGCTATTGTTATCTGCATTTTACACATGAGGAAATTTTAGACCCAGAAAGATAAATAACTTGCTCAAGTCAAAACATTAATAAGTAGCAGACCTAGGATATGAACCAAGGCAGTCTTGCTTCTGAGTCTATACTCCTCAATGCCAAGTTAACCCTGTTCCACCCTCTAGAGGGGTGGTGTTGGCATGAGTACCAGGAGCTATGTGACTCGGAGTGGGCCACCGCCTCTTTGGGCTCTGGCATTCTGGAGTGAAAAACCAGATTGTTGGCCTAGAGCAGAGCCCAGTCTACGCAGGGGGTAAAGGACCCTGGGAAATCACGTGAAGACTTTTGTGTGCATGTGAATGTGACCATGTTTCTTCAGGATGGCACCAGACTTGAGATTTTCAGTGTAGTCTGTGGCCACTAAAAGGTACAATAAGTCATTCCTTACGTCATGCAGTGTTCCAGGAGCTACACCAAGAACACACCCTGAGTACTTTCGGGTAGAGTATGCCACACCCATTCTTGGAACCCAAATGTCTACCGTGCTCTGTTTCCATCTTAAACTGGTTTCCCTGCATCTCCTGGATTGCCCTTGCTTCCTTTGATTTGTGATCACTCCTCCTCCAACTGCTTCGTTCTATACACTGACGATCCAGATACAACCCTCCCCGGCCCTACTGTCATTAAGGCCAAATAAACCTGAGCTGCACAGTTGTGATTTCATAAATGTGTCCAGTAAATCCGACAGTGAAACATTTTATTAGGTGAGAAATGCCATACATAAGTTATTTATTTGCCCATCAAAATGCGAATAAAACAACTTCATTGTACAACAGTGTAGTATGATGCTGTGGCTGTCGACTCTTGGCTGCCAGCATGGTCCGTGGGGTTCGGTTTTGTCTTTATATTTTACATGTATTTCACAAAGAAAAATAAATCCAGCCATTCAGTGCTTGGGTCTTAAGTCACTTAACATTATAAGCATCTCTCAATAATGCATTAACATATAAAATATATTCTCAAAGACAAACAGAGAGAATTAATATTTAATGGGCTACAACCCATAAATGTCTTTAGAAGCATTGATTGCTTCCTAAATCCATTAGGTTCTATTTTGATCTCCAATGGCTGGAGACAGTCTGCTCTGCTGTAGGAGTTATTTTGGCAGCACAATCATCTAGAGATAGCCAACATTTCGACGACCTTCAGCCTTTGACACTGCTCCTGGCACAGCCCTGTCGGTCGTCATGGTTATAGATTAGCTGTTCAAAAGAGACGCACTTGTGTGATGAAATCTGATTAACCAGGCATCAGGCTAATCCAACTAACCCACCAAAAGGTCAGGTTGGAGCTATTTTCTATCAAGATGATAATAACGAATATAATAGTAGCAGCTATCATTTATGCAACAGAGAAGGTTCATCCTGCCCAACCCTAGGGGGCACCATTCACATCATAGGCTGGAAGGTGACAGTAAAGTGTACTGAGGAAGGAATAACTTTTTTCTAATCTATCTCTCACAAAGGCACTAGATAAGCTAGTGACAGCCTCAACCTCCAATGACCTGTGAGTTAGGAATCATTTGTCCCCATTCTATGTTTGGGGAAAGGGACTTACGCAGGTTAGTGACTGACCTACAGCCACACAGTTAGCCGGGGTTAATGCTGAGATTCCAACCAATCCATCTGGCTTCAAATCCTGTGTTGTTTCCCCTGCACTGCCCTGGATGACATACAAGCTGGCTGGTAAGAGGGCCAATGTGATTCCCGGAGATTGAAGAAAGATACTAGCTGGAACCAATGGGAAAGCCAAAACATTGCTTCCTTACCACCCAGATAGAACCTTTGGAGCTGGTAAAACCCTTCACCAGGCTCCCTCTGGAACATGACAAGGAGATCTCCAGTTCATTGACGAAGATAACTCATTCCCCTCTTCCTTGTGATTCCTTACGACCCATGGTCTATTACATGCTCCAACGCTCTTACTGAATGAAACTCTGGCTTTTGAGGTTTGTTTTACTATGAGGGGTCTCTCTTCAGTGCCCCCATAGCCCCTTTGCCTCCATCAGAGAACCCGATGCTCCGTATCATGAATGTCTATGACATCTCAACACCCCACAGGACTGGGAGTGCCTGAAGACAGTACTTCTGTACTCATCCAGCATGGTTGCTGATGATTTTCTATTGAATGAAATTAACTAATTAATTAATTCAAAGTTAACTGGATTTTCATTCAACTCTCTCACCTATGAACAAGTCAGAACCAACATAGAGATGCCACCTATCTCCAAGTCACCCGGCCACACTTTGTCACTCTGTCCATCCTCTGGGTTCAGCCCAGATCACAGAGCATCTAGAAGTCTTCCCTCATACCACAGAACTCTCAAACATGCTCTAATGTAAGCAACCTTGGATGGAAGAAGAGAGAATGGCAAGGAACCTCATTTTTCTAACGTTAATCACTCTTGCTTCTCTTCCTACCTCACTGGATTTTCCTCCTTTATCTTTCGCCAATGCTCCTCATTTTCCTGACATCTTAACTTTGGAGTGAGTGTCCTAGAGATCAGACCTCGGGTCTCTTTTCCCTCTGTACTTATTCCCAGTGTCATGGTTTTAAATACCATTTATACTCTGATGACTTCCAAATGTATGTATCAGGACTGGACTTCCCTGAACCCCACACTCATACTCAACCACCTCCACATAGGGGACTAACAGGCAGCTCAACCCTTAGTGTGTCCAAACCCAGCCTTCACATTTTCTCACACTTGCGTCTTCTCCTGCCTTCCCAGATTCATTAAATAGCAATTTCATGTTTCCACAAGCTCAAGCCAAAAACTTGAGAGTCTTCCTTAACTCCTCACTCTCATAAACTAGAACTCATTTGTCAGCAAATAGTGCTTGTTGAGTATCCAGAATCAAACCTTTTCTTCCACTTCCATGGCTACAGCCACAATTTAAGTTGCCCTTGACACTCATGAGTATCAAGGTTATGACCTTCTAGCTGCTTTCCTTCTGCCCTCACCCCTTCCAGCCTTTGTCCAACAGCAACATGAATGAACCCTTTAATATGTAAGCTGGATGTGGTCTCTCCTCTGCTCAAAAACCTCTACTGGGTTTTCATTCCCCTCAGTGCAAAAACCAAAGTCCCTACACTTTCTGTTAAAAGATAGCCTAGAAGGCCCCAAGCACCCATTCTTCAACCCTGGCCTTCAAGAGGGGTTAGCTGCACAAACTAAAGATGCTTCTCTGTATCCTGGCCACTGGGCCTGGGCTTGTCTGGATGCTGGGAGGGACACTACCATATATGGTAAAGGGCAAGCTGACTTTGGAGTCAGACCTGGCTCCAGGCTCAGCTCTACCACTGGCCTTGGGCATTTTAACCTCTCTAAGCCTCGTTTCCTCACCATCAATGGAGCTGGTCATAGTGCCTACAGCTTAGGATGGATGAGAAAACCTACCCAGAGTGCTCGACCCAGGATCTGTCATCTTATTCCAGCAGTACATTGGCCACATGTGTCCATCCTCCCAACCCAGAGGCTAGGAGACCCCAAGGGCAGGAACCTTGTCACATTCTTCTGTGACTCCATCCACGCACACTGTGCCTGGCACAGAGCGAGCCCGTCAGCAAAGAGTTTTTGAACTGCATGGAGTTGAAAAATACCTGGCCTCACCTTTGGTACTACCCACAGAAATGACCATCCTGGCAATGTCAGGGCTGAAATAAAGTGTCGCTGACCACATCTCCAGGTTGGGATCTGACTTCTAAAGGTAACGGGAAGTGTGCAGCAGAGAGAGGGAGTTTTGATTTTTTTTTCTTGCGAAATTCATCACAGACACTCAGCCTCATTCACAAGAGAAAACAAAGCTGTGTTTTGACTTCTAATTTATCTTCTTAATATCCACTTCCCCATGCCCTGGACCAGGGCCAACGAGTCTCAAAGATCATATTTCACCAGTGACCTTGAAAGTGTGATTCAACATCTCTTTTTGCAGTAATAAGATCTTTTAACCGAAAGTGACCATTTTATGAGGCTAATACATTACAAAAGAGCCAATAGGCAAACTGAAGCTCAGGGTTATTAAAGCCCTGGGAGAAATCAATGTGCTCTAACTGTTATCCAGCTGCAACTGGAATAACAGTGGCCCAGGGTGCAGGAAAGGTGTTTGCCAGAGGTTGAGGATGTGTCCAAAAGCGCTGCTCACCCACCAACTGTGAGCATGTCTGTGGGTGAAGGAGAGGGTCCAAATCCTTCTCCCCTGGAGCGGGCAGGGTATCAGGGGGGCTGAGGCAGGCTGCTGCCCAGGAGGGGATTTGCATGCAGCTGAGAGAGGCAGGGTGTCTCTCAATCCCCAACGATGGGTCTCACCAGAATCAAGGGGCTGGGCAGAACTGGGAGTCAAAGGGGAAACTGGGGTTTGGTATCAGTAAGTAAGGGAAGGATCCCCCAGAAGGTTAGAGAACGGAGGCAGGGGTGTGAAGTTCAGGGACAAAAGAGCAGAGTGGTGAGTGGAGCTCAGAGAGGACTCAGAGGAATGACAAGCCAGAGCGTAAGGCTAGCACCACAGGTTCACCATGGTGGCAGGAGCACAGTATGTGGAAAAGCCAGCTGCGGTTAAGGAAACAGAGACAGGCTGGTGGAAGGGGAAGCCAGTAGTGCCATCTCCCAGGTTTGCTTCTCCAAAAGCCAGCTCTGTAGGCATCGTAGAGGTTCTGGGACACCAATGATGCAGCCGCCCCTCCCACACATCTCCAGATGGAGGGTGCTGAGCAGAGTCAGGGATAGAGCAGTATTGACAAAGTGGATACTGTCCAAGGACCCATGTCCCTCTGTGGTCACTAGCCCTATCCCCATCACTGCATCCTAGCCTGGGTATCAGAGCTGTACAGGCCCAAGCTCAGCATATATAGTCCAGTCTCCCATTTTACAGATGCGCAAACTGAGGCCAAGAGTGCTAATGTACCTTGCCTCGTGATATGGACAGAGAGTAGCTAGGCTGAGGCTAGTTCCTACGTATTCTGACTTGTCATCCACTGATCTTTCTTCAGTGACATATAATTCAGAGCCAATTTTGATTCAAGGTGAATTTTTCATCTATTTTTATTACAAAATCACTACTTACTCATTGCAAGAAATCCAATTTAAATATACATGCAAAAATAATAATAAAATGTGGACAGGATGTGCTCCCCACCCACCCACAGACACAGGAGGCAAATTTGAGGGCAGTCACCCAACACACACACACACACACACACACACACACACACACCTCTCTCAGAGAATCCAGTTCTCCCTACAACTGCCCTGCCAAGCGGCCACTCAGTTTTGACTTGTGTACCTCCAGGACCGAGAAAGATCATTACCTCTGGAAGCATCCTGCCCCCCGCTTCCCCGAGCTCTGGTGGTCAGAGGGTTCCTCCTTTAACTGAACAGGAACTTGTCTACCCAGAGTCCTCATTTAACCTTCCTAGCACCACAAATATGCATCTTCCTCTTTGTATGGGAGTCCTCAAGTGTCTAAGAACAAAGTCTGTAGCCCTCCAAGCCTTCTCCTTGCCCTGGTTCACTTGTCCCTCACAAACTTCACCAGCGGCCCAAGCAGGAGAGAAACACACCTTCATTATTCCCCCCACCCCTCCTCGTTCCCCATAAAACCAGGGAGCAGCTTCTAGTGAAGTCACGTGAGCCCACTTTAAGAGAATCCAGTGTTGCTCAGTCCAAATATAGCAGTCCATCCATTTTCAAAGGATGATTTGCTTGGATGATTTGAATTCTTTTGGAAAGTGAAGATTCAGCTTAGAGAGCTCCATTAGAGTTTACATACGTTTGCATCACACAGCATTTATAGCTACACAAGAGCTTGGATCCCACTCCAAACAGGAAATGCAGGCCCGTGGCTACCCCTTAACCTGATATTAGCCACATTCTCCTCATCAATGAGCATCCAAGAAGAGATGTGAAAAAAATAAAAATAAAAAGATGTGTGGCAGAGAGCAGAGGGCAAAAGTCAGCACAAAGTGAAGCCTCCCACAGGGTGAGATGCTCGGGAAAGAAGGGGCATACACTTCTTTCTAGAGACCCTGCTGACTTCGTGGGCCTCACACGAAGTGGCCATTGGTAAGGTGTGGACACCAGCAGAATGACAGCGATGGGGTGCTCCAAATAACATGGTATCTCTTCACAGAAAAGGCCAGGTATAGACACCCTCATAGGTTGCACATTAATAGTCGTACATTACACACCACTGGTACTGGTCCTGGTCTCACCCATGCCATGTGCCCCACTGTTGCTCCACGTGGTTGGAATACCTCCTCCACGCATCCTTGCTGTGTGATCTTGGGTCATAATGGCAGCTGCTCTGCCCAGGGCCCAGCACACATAGCATGCTCAGGTGTTAGCCAGCGGTAGTAGCAGGTACTTAACAAGCACCAGTTGTTCTACTGATCGGAAGACACCCTCTCTCCCTGTCACCCTCTGAGCTGCTGAGATCGGTTATTCCTGATAACGATTATCGCTAATTAGGGATGTATTAGGGACACGCCAGGCAGGCCTCTGGGCACTTTACATGCATTATCCCAGCTAATCCTCACAAACCTCCAGATGTGGGCATTTTTACCCATTGTGCCAATGGGGACACTCTCGGTTCCTGCCTGAGGCCAACTCAAAACCCTCCCAACTTACAACTTTGTGGGCAACAGCGAGGCCAGGACCTGCTTGCTGGGGCTGGGACCTGCCTGCTGGGGCTGGGACAGCTGGGAAATGAGACTCAGTCCTGTCACAGGAGCACTCAGGGGTGAAGGGGCAGGAGAGGAGCAGAAACAGAAATTGGGACCAAAAGGGAGAGAGGCAGTAAGAGGGACAGCATCAAGGACAGAGGCAGAAATGAAAACCAGAGCAGACAGTGTGCTGGGTTTGCCTCCACACAACCTCCAAAAACCCACAGTGGGCTCAGCCCTCTCCTTGAGGGCTCCCTCCTGCCCTGAGCTCAGGGTGGTCCAGCAGTGGGACTTCTCTGGGGGCTCAGCCGCCTGCCCAGAGAGTCACAGGCTCCTTCGCACTCCTGCAAGTACAGTGCCTCTTGGACTGGATGTGGGCAGGTGCACCTGCCTCCGAACCAAGAGAAGCTGAGGCAGCAGCCCCTGCAGAGCCGGGGCCTGAACCCTCTCTGGGTGTTCTCTGCAGACCGGACTCCCCCAGCAGTGGTTGTGTCTGGATCAAGAATCCTCTCCCCTTCCCAGGCACCTGGCACCAGGAGGCCCTCACTGGATGAACGTGCACTGCAGGAATGAGTCACAGCAGGGCGGGCGCTGTCCAAGGTAGCAGAGGGTGGGCTGCCTGGGGGCTCTCTCCCTCTGTGTTCCACGGACCTGGAGTGCACCCACTCAGGTGCAGACAGGGACTGACATCACACAGACATACGCACGGGCACCCACTGGCAGTGCGTGCACGGGAACACAGACGCACTCTTCCTTTCTGATTCCAAAGCACAGGCAGCACCAGAAACTTCCAGGTACTGTGTAAACCCAAAGATGTGGCAGCTGCCCGTACCCTGAAGGTCGTTGGAACTGGCTTGTTTTCCCATTTCATAGACTGAAAAAGGCCTGCCTCTCACAAGTGGGGCTTAGCAGCTTCCTGCATTTCTGCATTTCCCGGGTTACTTACTGCTCAACACACTGCAAGTCATATCAAGCCCCTCGCTACTGCTCTCAGAGAAAGAGCCTGCAGCCCAGGCAGGGCTTCCCTGCCGCCGCTCCACCTCCTCGCTGCAGAGCTCATTTCCTGCCACACTGAGCCTTTTTCGGGGCCTCACGCCTCCACTTCCTCTTGGTGTCACTGGACTTTTGCCCATGCTGTTCCCTCTGCCTGCCACACTCTTCCCTCCCCTTTCACTCAGTAACTCCTACTCCACCCGAAGATTTCAGCTCAAGGAAGCCTCCTCTGACCCTCTCCCTTGGATGAATCTCTCATCCTCCCCTCCAAGGGCATCAGGTTCCTGTCTGGATGGTCTGTTTCTGGGAGCCCCTGTGATTACTGTTGTCACTCCCACAGGCTTTAAACGATGTGCGGACAGGAGCCATGGAAACTTACATTTATCATCATATCCCCAGAGTCTAGCATAGATCCTGGAACAGGGAGGTGCCTCAGAAAATACTCACTAAAGGAATGATTGAATGAGTGTCCAATAACCCTAACAGCCCTGGCAATCGTCGTTCCAAACAGTAATTCTTGGGGGAATATGATTTTTATTTTTAAATCAAAGGTCTTCTTTCCCATTGTAAAAGCAATATCTATACCTTAAAGAAAAATAGAAAGAAAGGGGGAAATGCCCTCTTTCCTATGATCCAGTTAACCCCCAGCAGTATATCATGAGGTGCCACAGAACAAAGCACCCAGAATGCTCAGAGGACTCAACTACTTCCCTGGCTGTGATGTGGTCAAGGGGAGGGGAACCGTGTAGGACAGTTTGGGGTTTAGAAACCTAGGATGTGTCCTTTGACCTTCCACTTCACTCCCCCCAACCCGCCAACCCCTGACCCCCACCTCATAATGCAGGTCTTCAACATTGTTGCCTCTGAGAATGCTCAGGGTTCACAGATCAGATGTAAACAAGCTCTTGATATACTAGTAACAGTCAACATCAGTGATCTTCACCCTCTTCATCTCATGGCACACATGGATTAATCATTAAAATTCTGTGGCACAAAAAGTATACTTTTTGCCAATCTGCACAAAAAAATAGGTATAATTTTTATTCATTTACACTGGATAGCTATCGCTGTGTTGGCTGCTGTCTTTTTTTTTTTCCTTTTAATTTGAATTCTAAAGAGGTCAGTGCCCCTGACTAAATAGTCAGGTATTGCATGTCTTAAAAATCTTGAGGCACACTGGCTGAAAATCACTGATCTATATAAGTTTCTCTCACATTTTCATAAGTGAGATTTGACTTAAAAAAATATACAGCTTAGGTCATAAATTATTTTTAAACCAGAAGTAAGACTATGGAACAAAACAGCTCTCAATTCAGTACATTTCAAATTTAAAACAAGCAAATTGCTACTAGGGGAGAAAAATAACAACTAGGCATATAGGGGAGAGAAAAAGGAAGAAAATCCCAGTTAAAAGGCCTGGAGGCAGTGGTTCAATTTTATTAACTTCTTTCTCGGGTTTTCATCTGCAAGAGGCACTCTTCATTTTAAGAAAGAGGAATAAATTTTAATTTGAGCGCTGCTATGATTCCATTGCAAAATTAACACGCATTTTGTCAGGATATTTTTCAAAGAAATTTTATTGACACATATAATTTCAGGGTACAGAGATAGCTTATATTTTATAAGCCCTGTAAACAGACAAAGGGATCCACACCTTCCTCCCTAAATCAATGGAGTGCATCGAGTGGAGTGGGATGAAATGTCTTAAAGCTACAGATCAGCCCAATTTAGTTAACCGCAGAAGTAGAGAACAGAAGCTTCCAGAACAAGTCAGCAGAGTTTAGATACCTCCCCAGCTGCAAGACATAGAGGCTGTCTGGAACCTTTATCCAAGGCTTTCTGGATGAGCACCTGAGGGAGGTGAAACTGATGGATTTACTTTGCAATTCCCACAGCAGGGTGCACAGGGCAAAGCAGAATATTACAGTCTTCACCTAATCAACCGCCAACATTCTGGGGGAGGGGGAGGATGACCTCAGCTACAAATGTTTTCCCCATAACAACTGGCACAGTCTACTTCACAATGGAACCATGTGCAAATGACGCTAAGGGATATCAGTGCCATTCGCCAGCCCCTGCAGGAGCCATGCAGAGTCCCGCAAGCAATAGTTCAAATCCCTGCTCTGGTACTCGCTGGGAATGTGAGCAAGCCACTAACCTCCCAGAGCCTGTGTTTCTTCGTTGCACACCAGAAATCCGACATACTTAGTAAGTATGAAGTATGCATTCATGCCAGGCACTGTGCCTGGCTTTATTGCCAGATCACATCGAATCCTGAAGGGCTGAAAATTATTTCCTACTCTTCCCATCAAAAGCTGGTGTCTAATTTTCTTATCTTTTATTTAAGTCAGCCTTCTCAACTCACTTCTAATGAGTAGGATATTGCAGAAGTGACTTGGAGTAAAATCTGAGGCTAGGTCATGAAAGGCAATACATATTTCACCAGGTCCCCCTTCCCTATCCTCTCCCAATCAGGATGATTCCCCTTGGATCCAGCCACCTTGTGATGAGGAAGCCCAGGTCACACAGAGAAGCCACGTGCAGTCCAGCTAGACCTTTCCAATTGGCTACCAGCATCAACTACCAGGTATGGGAGTAAGTGAGTGAGTGAGTGAGTGAACCTTCAGGTGATTCCAGCTTCAAGCCGCCCTAGTTGACAGTGAATGAAGCAAAGAAAATCATCCCACTGACCCTGTTCAAATTATAGATTTGTGAGCAAGATAAATATTGCCATTGCTTTATATCATTGTGTTGGGGTGGTTTATTGTATAGCAATAGATTCCTGGAAAAAAATCTTATTATATCCATTTTACAGATGAGAAAATTGAGGTGTGGAGCAATTAAGTCACTTGCCTCAAAGAACTAGCAATGGGCACAATCAGGACTTGAACCACCTGGCAAAGCTTATGCCCAAAACCACTATCCCTACACCACCTTCACAGCCTGATTCTCTGGCATCAACCCTAAGGCTTACACAGAGAGGGTCTGATTCATTGTCAGTTCTCAGAAAACACTAATCCAGACTCTCCATTCCCTGGGCATTCTGGTCAAGAGATTCATGCATTCCCTCCTTTGCTATGATTTATTTTTTTTAGCTTTATTTAAATATCATTTTCTCAGGGAAAGCAACTTAAAATAAACACATATCCAGGGGATGTGGTTAATCAGTTGTGAGTTGAGTTGCTGAGGATGGGGACATGGGGCAGGAACTAACATTTTATTAGCATCTTCTGTGTGCACAACACTGTGCTAACTTATTTGTCATTCATTATTCCAGACATATAGAATAGATAGAGAAGAAAAGCTACTGTTGAGATTGAGCTCCAGTGTTTGTTACAATGCATAGTATAAAATCCACCTCTCTCACCAGTTCCTGCTCCTCCCCAACTGCCCCACACCCTACTTATAGGAGTTAAAATCCCTATTGTTTTCTCACCTCAACGCCCATTAGCAACACCCAAATTCAAAACCATCCCTTTCCCCCCACCCCCACTCCCACTGTTTCTGCTACTTAAAGGCACAGGACTCTCTTCAGGACACACATTAACAGTGAATGCCTTGTTCACTCCCATGTCCTCCTCAAATTCAAGGGGTCATTCTTCATGTCATTAATAAGGTTTAAAATACCTGACCTCCTTTGAAATTTAGAGCATCAAAATTCTTTGAAGTTTTTGTTAGTTTTTTGTTAAAATAACCCAAGGATATTTTTTCCATTGATTGTTGTTGTTTTTAGAGAGAGTGGAAGGGACAGGGAGAGACAAAGAAACAATGATGTGAGAGAGACACATCAATTGGTTGCCTCCTGTGCCTCCTGCACATGTCTGGATCGGGGCCAGGGATCCAGCCTGCAACCCAGGTATGCGCCCTTGACCAGAATCTAACCTGCAACCCTTCAGTTCATGGGTCAATGCTTCAACCACTGAGTCAAACCAGCTAGAACACTGAAGTATTAACTTGAGGATGGTAAGGAAGTCACATATGAGGACAATTCTTCTGCCAAAAGTGTGTGGTCAGAACAGGTAGAATCCAGGCTGAAGGCGTTGGGAACAGGTGAAACTGCAGACTGGAAAGGGACCAAGTGAAATACTGAGATGGAACTGACTGGGTCCTGAGCACAAGGCAGGGGACCAGGCAGAGGAGGCTTGGAAGGGACTCTGATGGGTAAGGTGTGGACGGGTGCCTCCTTGGAAGCAAGTTGTAGTGAAGGTAAGAGGCAAGGTGTAATCAGAGTGAGAGAGGGCTTGAAAGGAGGCAGTGGGTACAATGAATGCTAGAGAGCAAAGGCCTTGGGGTACAAGGAACCTGGTGAGGTGCCAGACCCACTTACTCAGTCTGAGATGCCTGTGGACACCTCAGCTTCTTCATCCTTAAAAAGGGGAAGAAGACCAGAGCAACTCCTACCTCTTGAGTAATCAGAAGGAAAATGTTATCACTCTGCTCTTAAGAGGGTTGGGGTAGAGATTAACCAAAGAACTTATATGCATATATGCATAACCCATGGACAGACAGCAATGCGGTGAAGGCCTGGGGAGGGGGAGTGAGGTGGAGGGGGTAAAGGGAGGGGGGGTTAGGAGACATCTGTAATACTTTCAACAATAAATAGAAATTTAAAATGAATAAATAAATCCATATTCTAATTCTGAAAAAAGAACTACCATAATAATATCATTTTTAAAAAGATACTGCACATAAGAACTGCACACGTAGTTAACTGCACATTCCTAAAGTTCACCACGCGTACTCCCACCGCATGACCTCTTGTACAGTTTGCTTTCTCCTCCCCAGATCTTCCAGCTCCTTCTCAGCACACAGGGTCCACTCCCTGGAGAAGCCTTCCCTCACCACGGCCCAGCCCTCCCTGCAGAGCCCTTGCCTTACTTTCCTTTCCTCCTTGCAGACCAAGCCGAGGTGTTGCTCATTCGCTCTCCGTTATGAGACAGTCCATCAGCCCATTCTCTCCACTCCCTGACCATTTGGTTTGATGTCTCATTCCTCACCTAACTGAAACTATATGATGTCTTTGTTAAACTTGTTTATTGCTTCTGCCCAGGGCTTTATCTGTCTTGTTCACTCTGAATGCCCAGGGCTGGCGCACAGTAGGAGCTCAGTGAATGTTTGCAGAAGGATGGAATTCATGTGGATTATTCCTTTGCAGGCAGAAAGCAGGATTAGATATTGGGGCAGATCTGGGGAGTCACCTACCGAGGACCGAAAGCGGAGGCAGGGGGATGTGAGCTCTTGACTTGAGAGACTGGAAAACGTTGGGTTGAGGACCATCTATCTTAAAAGGCCAGAGAGAGGGGTTGGGGAAAGAGTCAAGAAGGCCAAAGCAGGATTGTTACGCTCCAGGCCACCAGCACCTACACAGCCAGGCCCAGAAGAAGGGATGACCACAGGGAGGACTCTGGAATGGGCCCTAAGCCCCAGGAGGCTATCATTTAATTGGGCTCCATATGTAAACTGTCCCACAAATTTATGAGCCTGGAATTGTTTCCTGTAAAGTTTGCATAAATGGTGCAGATTATGAAACTCTGGCCAAAGGATAAAAGTATCACGTGGGATCAGGGTTACAGAGTAGCCTGGACCGTTAAACAGATGACAGTAGTTCTACTTCTGACCCTAGGCCTCTGTTTTTTTGGTCTGAGCAGCTCACAGTTGAGTGATGTAGGAACATGGTCAGCCCCTCACTGCTCAGAGCTTAGGCCTGTGGGCTGGGCAGGAGGCTTTCGGGAAGCTCAAGAGGCTTAGGTCAGCCTGTCTATGCTACAAAACACAGGTGAGATGTTTGGAAAGAGCAAGCTTTGAAAACAGTAAAGCACCAAAGACTCAGTTCTGTCAACATCTTTAAAGCAACTACTGTGTGCCAGGCAGGCATTGCACTGCCCTATTCACGTACATTGTGGCATCTGACCCCTGCAACAGCTCTAAGAGATGGCTGTCCTTGATCTTCATGGTCCAGATGACGAACCCTGAGACTCAGAAAGGAAGAAGGATCTGCTCAGCATCACAAATCTGGTGGGTGAGAGAACAAGCTTCAAATCCAGGCATTTTTGAGCCCAAATTCTGTGCCCTTTTTGGTATGTTGTTGCTGCAGCCTCTGAAATTCAAGACACTCTGTGAAAGCATGTTGTACTGCCAGCATGCAACGTAACATGTGCAGGTGAGTGGTGAATGTGTTTATTTCCCCAGCTCTACAGGACTAAAGGTCCTGTCTTAATAGCTTTTCTCTCTCCAGGCCTAGGGCCCTGCCTTGTGCATAGTAGGTACTTATCTGATGTTGGTGGAATTGACTAGCCAGTGGGTTGACTGCTACCAGACAGAAGGCCGTGCCAATGCTCATCTTCTACTTGACCATGGATGGACATGGTTATGCAATTTACTTCCATCAATTGAGGAAGAAGGCTGGTGGGTCCTATGGCAGCAAACCAGAATGTCAGGCCAAAAATGAGCCTGGTTCATAGTGGAAAATGGAGGGCACAGTAGAGAGAGCACAGCTCTAGAATCAAAAGGACTGGGATTCACATTCCAGCTTCACAGCTAGTGCTACGGCCCTGGAAGAGGTATTTAACCTTCTGAACCTCAGCTTCCTCACCTGTAAATGGGGGTACTTCTAGATAGGGTTGTTGTGGGGATTACAGATAAACACATGTAAAGTCTGTGGACATAGTAAGTGTTCAGTAAACTATAGCTAGTGTGCATTTTAGAGGTGATACCAATAGCAGAATGACAAAATTTCACAGATCCTATTTTGCCCCGTGTGCCATGCTGCTAATGCTTATTCCATCACGTCACTAGGAAAGTGGCATTCTCCAAATCCACCAGCACCACCCACTCCGCCTCAGATGTCCCCCAGCGGCAACACCCCCACTCATCTATAGCTCAATCTTTCTGTGCAGATCACATTACAGCAAGTTTATAAAAGCTGATTCTCGGGTGGGATATATGTTACATGGGTGTTTTTAATACCTAGCAATTAAAATCTTCAGAATGAGAAAGACAATCAGCAAATTTTCAATATCCCCAATGAGGCTGGACCTCCAGGAAGCCAGACTCAGGATGTGGGAAGTAATGCTGGGTTTCCAGGGATTGGGAACAGCTGGAGAGGGTCGGCCTCTGTGAAGTCTGCAGAGATGAGTGCTGTGCTTACAGGGAGAGTCACACACGTCCCATTATCCTGATAAACGCCGTGTGCATCTTACAGTCTGCCGCTTTATGACGTATTCTAAAACATGCACAGGTTTATACTTGGTCTCTAATATCCTGTAGCCTCTTTTCCTTCCCTCCCAAAGGGAAGGGAAGTTTCTGCCTTGCAGTTTCCAAGATTTCACCTCCTGGACTGGCTACGCCTTCTGTCGTCATTTACTTACCTTTACACATCTACCATGTGCATTCGAGCCACCTGGGGATCTTGTTAAAATGCAGGTTCCGACTCAGGAGGCCTGGGAAGGGACTCTGCTGCTGGTCCAAGTGTGAGAGGCATGAGAAAACCAGTGGGTACCCAATGCCTGGGGCTCACCAAGTGTTAACAGGTTTTTCCTCTCCACTTAGTTTTTCTTCTAAAAACGGAACTCTTAAATTAGGCTCGGATATTAAAGAACTCTATTTAAATCACATTACAGCAAAGAGCCAGATTTAAAGAAAATAAATGACTTCTCTGCAGTTGTTACTATGAACCGTTTTCAGCCATCGGCACTGACGTTGGAAAGGCTCCTGCCCTCTAGTCGCAGCCTAGAGACTCTCTGGTTCAAATCCCCCAGCGTCTACCCCCCTGGTCCCTGGACGGCCAGCCCCGGTGCTTTCTGCGACCTCGCAGCCTCACTCAATCCCCACCAGCTCCCCAATCCCCCGTCACTCCACCAGGGGAAGAAGATACTTTTCTGTTCCACTTAGTTGGCAAAAGTGGGAAGAGGAAGAAAATGTCCCCCAGGAGGGAAGCCTTGAGAGACTCAGCAGCCTCCCTCCTGCACAGCCCACCTCCCAGTCCACAAACCAGCCTCAGCCACAGGCAGTTTCTCACACATTTCATGATGCTGGGTCCCCAGGCCTTTCCACATGCAGTTCCTTCTCCTTGAAAGGCCTTCCACCCTGACCACCTCCCTCTCTTGATGCAGCCTGGCGCTCTCATTCATCCCTGAACCTCTGCTCAGATAGCACTCAGAGACCCTGGGTCTTAGCCAGCATGCTCCTCGTTGCTCTTCTCCTTCAGCCACCAGGCCCCAGCGCACCTGGCTGGCCTGAATCACAACTGGTTAAAACACATCGAACAGCCTGGCCGTCATGGCTCAGTGGTTGAGCTTCTACCTGGAAGTCATGGTTCAATTCCTGGTCAGGGCACCTGCCTGGGTTGTGGTCTTGATCCCCAGTGGGGGGCATGTGTCTGATCAATGGTTCTCTCTCATCATTGATGTTTCTATCTCTCTTTCTCCTTCTCCCTTCCTCTCTGAAGTCAATAAAAATATATTTAAAAATGACAACACATTGATCAGGATAAGGAATATTTTAAATTAGAAACAGGAAGTGTTTGTGTATGAGGGGACGGGGGCGGGGCGGGGGTGGCTCAGAACACAAGAGACTGAGAAAGTGATTATCATTGAAAAATGTGCAATGGGACAAAATGGAGAATGAAGGGTTCTCATCCTGGACCAGACAGTAACCACCTGTGTGGCCTTGGGAACCACCCCCACTACCCCTCATACACCTCACCCTACACTTCACCCAAAAGAAAGGCCTACTGACCCCCCCAGGGGCGAGGGGGGGCGGGGGCGGAATCTCCACTCACCTTCTCTTCTCTATTTGTCTTTATTATAACCCTCAGCTCTTCTCATACCTGATTATTTTCCAGGAAATTATTTCTGAACACTATGCCCCTGCCTTTGCTTTTTTTACTCTTCACCGGCTGCCCTTCTGAGTCATGGAGATAATTATCTCCAACAAGCCTCATACTATAAAACTCACTCACTTTAGTTTTTGCCAAATCACATTTTCTTTCTGCCAGGCCAAGGTCAAAGTTATGGACACATTTGATAATGTTATACTATGGCTCACTGGGAACTGAAAAGTCCTTCGATCGAAATTATTCCAAAAGCTGTGCCATCTCAACCTTGCACTTGATAATACAGGCTCCCCACTGTCTCGTGTTGTCTCTGAGAATCTGTTCAAGCGCATCTTGTGTCTCCATTGAGATTCAGATTCCACAGGCATTTGTTGGGAACCTATAATATACCAGGATTTTTAAAACATGATTCATAAAATCAACCATACGAGAGGTATTATTATATCCATTCCACCCACGAGAATACAGAGGCCCAGAAAATTAACATGATTTGCTGAAGATCATATAGATAAGATATCACAGAGCAATAGTCCAACCCAGTCCCTTGCCTTCAAACCCAGAACTCTTATTATGAAATGATAAGTTTCTCACATTGGAGCTGTCATCCCACAGTGCCTGATTGAATGTTGGGCACAAATAAATATTTGTTGGGTGGACTTAACCTGTGACTTGCTTGCATTCATGCCTTTGGGCAAGTAAAAAAGCCACACCGACTTAGGGCTTACGACTGTAGTCATTTAAAACAATTTTCTTATATTGAGAGATCAAAACGCCACTATATCTAAGAAGGAATTGAGAAAAGTTTCAACAAATAGAATGAGATCATTATTAATACCAAGAACTCCCATGCAGTTATTGCCAAAGAACTTAAATGCAGAGGCAAAAGGCAAGAGGGTGTAAATAACTCTTTCCTGCTGAAGCCAGGCCCACGCGTGAAAAAAAATGACATGCAGACAAAAGCACCTCGAGACTCTTTAGGTGGAAAAAAACCACATTTTTTTTATTTGTCAGATTTATTTTGAAATTGGTTGTAAGATAAAACATGTGTCTGAGAATCAAGAAAATATGGTAAATAATGCTAGCTAGATGGTGGCTGAATTGACAAAGCTTTATTTTGCAAACTGTCTACATGCTCTTTGAAGGCATGAACTTTGTTTTACCCATGAACTCTGAATACATAATTGTTGGGTAAGTGCATGAAGGAATAAACATATTTATCCAGAAACTATTTTATCACATAAATCAAACTATTTTTACCAAAATTTAACATGAAGAGAAATTTAAACTGATTCCATAATAGCAATGAACTGAGATCCTAGTTGCTCCACCTCCTTACCAACTATGGGAATTATCAGACTTCTTTTATTTCAGCCATTCTAATGGATATGAAGTAGTATTTCATTGTGGCTTCAAATTGCACTTTTTCTGATTTCTAGTGATGTGGCACTCCTTTCTATGTACTTATTAGCCATTCTTCTATGTTCTTTTATGAAGTGCTTGTTCAAGTCTTTTAGCCATTTTTTGTTGAGTTGTCTTTTTTATTGTCTACTAGAGGCCTAGTGAACAAAATTCAAGCACTGGGGGAGGGGGGGATCCCTCAGCCCAGCCAGTGCCCTCTCACTGTCTGGGAGCCCCGCAACCAATCACCCCAAAGAGGGAGGCCCTGCCCACCCGGCTGGGGCTCCGCAATGGATTTCCCCTGCAGAGGGAGGCCCTGACCACCCACCGCAGTACTGCTGTGGGGTAGCCTGGGCCTCCCTCTTTGGGGCAATCATGGAGCCCCCCAGTTGATTAATCGCCCCGCTGGCCGGTGGCCTGGACCTCCCTCTTCTTGGCGATCATGGGGCGATGGCCAGGCCCCTGACCAATTGCATCACACCCGCCTTGGCTGGCCTGGCACCAGTGGGTGTCATAGCATGGTCATCCGGAAGGTCGTCTGGATGATCGTTCTGCTGTTCGGTCATTTGGTTGATTTGCATATTATGCTTTTATTATTATAGATTTGTAGGACATCTTTATATATTCTGGATGGGAGTCCCTTGCCAGATGAATGCACTCTGACTATTTCTCCCCAGTCTGTGGTTCACTTATTCTTGCAAAAGCCTGTTGTTAACAAGCTTGAAACAAACTCATGTGCATCCATTACATCCCCAGCTCAGGGTGTAAGAATGCCTGGGTGAGTGTACCAGCCAGAGAAGGCTGCTCCACGTGCTTCCATGCCAGACAGGAGTCATCACTTCCCATCCTGTGGTCCAGTCTGTCCAGAGGAGCTCACAGTCACTGAGCACCTGGACAGCATCACGGTACACACAGACCTGGGGAGGATGGGATTTGCAGAAACAGGAACACTTTCTGGGGCAAAGGAAGGAGTGCAGAGGTCCTTGCGCACAACAATACTCACAATATTAACCAGCACCACAAATTAAGCCACAAATGACAGCAAGACAACCCCATCTAGATATGTCCACAGATACCCTGTGTCAATTCATTTGTCTTTGTCTTTCATACTGTCCAAGTCAATATCTGCACAAGGTGATAAGGGATGTTCAATGTCATAGCTAATGCAGACAAGGCCAAAAAAAGAATCTTTAGAACTTAGGTTTTTCTCTTTGCCAAAGAAATGCCTGTTTACTATAGAAAATCTAGAAAGTACAGATACGCACAGGAGAGAGAAAAAAATCAGAAACTCCACTCCCCAGAGATAAACATTTTAATATTTTAAGGTGTATCCTTTCAGCCTTTTTCTTGTGTGTGTGTATATAGAGGGTGTCCCTGAAAAATGTATACATACTTTAACAGCTGATAGCTCATTTGGTAAATGAAATGTAGTTTAATAAGCACTGCCTTTGTAATTATTCACATTTTTGGGCTATATCTGTGTGTGTGTGTGTGTGTGTGTGTGTGTGTATCTTTAAAAATGGGTTCATAGAATACATACTGTTTTGTAATCTGCTTTTCCATTTTTTTACTCTGAATATGTTTCCATGTGATTGCATGGCCTTCTATTGCATAATGTGTAATGGTTGGATGGTTCTCAATTGAATAGATGCACCACAGTTTAACCAATTTCCTACTGCTGAAAATTTAGCTTGTTTCCAATTTTCCACTTAAAATGCAACACTAGGATAAACATTTTAGTAGCTACATCTTTGCTCATCCAAGATTATTTTCTTGGAATAAATTTCTAAAAGTGGAATTGCTGGGTTAACAGCTTCACAAACACTTTAGGTTTGACACATATTGGACAACTGCCCCCTCATTAAAAGGATACACCTTTTCACATTTATTGAGCACGGATGCAGCAGGCACTCTGCTGTTTCCAAACTTCACTCTCTCCGCATCCACTTACTGTGGTAAAGAAGCAGACTAAGGTACTTCTCACGGCTTTTTAAAATGCTCTATATTACTAGGGGTGGAGGGAGCTGATTATTATAACAATACTAATAGCTCATTGACTTAATCTGGTAAAGATGGTCTTTTGCTTGCATCAGAGTCCAGCAGGGGGGCCGTTGAGGGGGTGCCCCATGTAGTCATTTAGGCTTGCAGGCCCCTTTCACCTGTAATCCTCCTTCAAGTCCTCTAGGATCATGGTTGGGAGGGTTAGGAATGGGGCAAGCCTGAAAGAGGCACAAACCCCTTCTGTTCATATTCTGTTGGTTAGAATTCATTGACGTGGCCACACTTCACAGCAAAAGCAACAGGACATGCACAGATACTAGTGATCTCAGGAAGGGTCTGTTACAGGGTTGAAGGCAACTGAGTTTTCCAACTAACACTCAGTTAATGAGAAAAACCCACAAACCCCTCTCTCAGCCTAATATAGAAGTTTGGTGCAGATATTTTAGGGGCAAGCATTGTGTGTTCAATCCCAGGTCTGCCCTCACAAATGGTGTATCTTTGGGGGTAGTAACAGTAGCAACAGCTAAACAGTTACTGAGTGTTTGCTATATATAAGGTGGTATCCTAATTGATTAAACCATCAAACTTTGGAGTCAGACTACCTAGGTTCAAATTCTGGCTTCTGTCACTTACTAGCTGTGTGGCCTTGGGTAAGCTCCTTAACCTCTCTGTGCTTCAGTTTTCTTATCTGTAAAATGGGGCTGATAATAAAGCCCCTATTGTAGGTGGTTATAAGGATTAAATGTGTAATACCTGCAAAAGCACCTGGAACAGTGCCTGGCACAGATGGCAGGTATCGTGCTAAGTGCCTGGGAGTTATTAGATTGGACTTCTGTGACACCGGAGAGAAAGGGACTTGTCCTGAGTAAAGTTGTTAATATTAGGGAAGCACAGGCCGGCCTCTGGCCGGAGTGAGCTGCTCCATGAACGGCAGATGCTGCTAGACTCCCCCAGGCGTTCCAATTCCTCAAGGTCGGCACAATCGCCTCACCCTGCGCTGCTGTTGGAGTCACTGGCAACAATCCCGGGCTCCCATTCAGTATGGGCCAGAGGAAAGGCATTATATAACCAAGCCGTCTCCTGCACTCACCTCCGTCCCATTGTACACAGAAAACATGGTGTCGCGAGCACATTATTCCACTCGCCCTCCCCGCTCAGGCTCTGCTCAGCTTACATTAAAAAGGCACTGCCTTTCTCAGCTGCCTTTCTGAAATATTCATCCTGCAGACAGAGATTCCAGTGCACCAAGCAGCCCCCGCCACCCCTCCCCTCCGTGGAAGCCCAGGGGACTTCTCTTTCCCGCAGCGTGCCCACCTGGGGGCCAGGTCGGTGACAGGCCCACCTAGCAGCCTGTGGACGAGTCCTGGCCAGCACCCAGCTGGCTGACGTAGGACACCTTGCCCATAGCAGCCTTGATTCTCCCAGGTCTTTCTCAGTGTCTCAGCTCCTCTCTGCCTGCAGAAGCCCAGGCTGGGCGTCTCTAAAAGGAACCCTACAAGTTCTGTGTCCCGGTCACCTTCTCACTCCCCCCTCTCTCCCCCCCAACCCCATTTTCGAAGGCATCTTAGTTAAGAACGTCTTTTGGAACCAAAGAGCCAAATGACCAATGAGCCTGCATTTGGTTTACTTACCCAGGTTGTCCTGTCCCTCTCCCCGCCCCACACCCCAGAACACCAGCTTGCTTCAGAGCCTCAGCCTGCCCCCACCCTCATCCCATATCCCCTCCTCACTTCCAGCCCCCTGTTCC
Organism: Myotis yumanensis; assembly: GCF_028538775.1. Classification (NCBI taxonomy): domain Eukaryota; kingdom Metazoa; phylum Chordata; class Mammalia; order Chiroptera; family Vespertilionidae; genus Myotis; species Myotis yumanensis. Next base: position 29,263,132 of record NW_027223761.1, read on the forward strand.
CTGGGCAGGAAGTTGGGTCGCCATGAGCCACCCCTCCCTGCAGCGATCCAGGGCCTCCCCATCTTTCATGAACTGCTCCGCATGCTGGTCAGTAGGACACAGGCACTCAGCTTTTGAAAGTTCACCAACACCTGGACCTTATTTTACCATCTACCTTTCATTCATTCACTTAAATATGTAAACAGTTAAATAAATCTTTGAATTAAATACTTCATTTAATGGATGTCTCTGTGCAGTCATTATGCTAGGTGTCAGGAAGACAAAATCTAGTAAGTCATATTCAGGACTTCACAAAGCTCCCCATCCAGTGAGGATATAGGCGATAATGGAATAAAGTAATGACTGTGACAATGGGGGTCAGCACAGAGTAGAGAAACTTGAGTGGGTCAGCAAAGGCTTCCCAGATGAGGTGATGCCTTACTGAGCCTTAAAGGATGGGGAGAATCAGTTAGGCAAAGATAGGAGAGCCACGGGGGAGGGGGGTGTTTTCTGCAGCTGAGAGAGCAGGGGTAGAAGCAACGAGGCAAGAAACAGCAGGGAACTATTACAACCCATTCAGAATCACAAGAGCTTATTGTTGAAGATAAGAGACAGGGAAGAAGGAGGAATGTGTGTGTGGGGGCGGGGGGCAGGGGGGGGGGGGCAGCCCTACCTCATGGTTTTAGGGAGCCTATTCAGCTCCTTTTGCCCTGACTTTCTGGCTTTAGCACTGAAAGTCCCATATCCCAGGAACCTCCTCAATCCTGGGCAAAGCAGAGTGCTTGGTCACTGTGATCTAGGAGCTCTCTGCCCAGCTAAGGAGCTTGGACAAGAGACACGATCAGATTTGTATTTATAATTTATGCAGAAAACCCACTCCAACTGCTTCCACCTCTTGTTCAGTGAGCACATGGGCCATGGGGTTCATACGCGCAGAGCGCATTGACTACCAACGCTTTGCCATGAAATGGAAGGCCCTGCCACTTCCGAGTGGGCCGCTGCCCCAGAGGATGTCTCAGGATAACTGGAAACAACTCTCCCTGCTGCACACACACATGCCTCCTGTGCTTCTGAGTGCCCAGCAGATTACAGAACTTGGAAAGTCCACAGATAGCTCAAACATGCCAGGCTTTTCCCAGGCAGGTGCAATTTCTCGGTGGTGCCTTCCAGACCTTCAGAGCCACGGGTGATATATCTAATGCAAGGGGACAGCAGCAGCCTAAGGAAAGCCAGTCTGGAGAGAACCCTACTGTCACAAGCCTGACAGCAACATCGCCGCGTTGTGCTCAAATCTCATTAAGGCCAAATAGATTGTCGCCAGAGTGGAGAGATGATGTACTCTATTATTTATCAGTTTTGTTTGTTTGCATAAAAAGACTCCACTTACATGGTTAATTGCAACTAATTCAACCACCAGGGGGTGAGGAGGATTAGACAAAAGGGATGTTTTGTGGAAGAGCCTAGAAGGTAAAAACCGCCGGGGCACTATTTATCCCTTCTGCCACCGTAATACCCGATATTAATTATATAACTTCTTGTGTGTCTATAATTATAGGCACTACAGCTATCCAAGTTATTAGTGAAACTCTTTTTCAAAATGGCCTGTTGGTGGTTCAGAAGAGCTTGTTAAATTCTGGGTGCTGGTGGAAGTTAAGAGGTACTTCCTGGGAAAGGCAGGTGAGCCCAGAACTACTGTACTGGATTCTGTGTGCAGATGACAAAGCAGTAAGGAGGATGCCAGGGGCTCAGTGGAGTGCCAGCCAAGCAGACCCTCTGAAGTGAGACAGAAAATAAACTCTGGGAAACATATATGGGGCTCCAGTCAGCAGGATGAGCAGGATGCTGGGGGAGAGGGGCAGGGAGGTGGAGGCGGCCACGCCCAGTAGGCATCCGGGTGGTCTAAGGCAGTCATCACTCTCTCTGGTCCTCCCATCCCTGCCCTCTCCTCCATAGCAAACACTTGGGAGTTTGCTTCAGGACAAAACAGACAAACGGAGAGAAGATAGACATTTTCTGTGGTTGATTCACATTCAGCATGTGAATCAAGTGTGAGGTACAGGCATGAATTTCTTCCAAATTTCACCAGCCACTGTCATGGCTTCCCAGCATCCCATCCCAACTACATGTCCCTCTTCCTCCCAAATAACAGGTCTTACTCTCTAAGAAGGTCTCTCCCCTTGTCTTTGCCACCCAGTCGTCAGGGCGTCAGTGCCCTTGCTCCCTGCTCTGCTCCATCTACCTGTCTGACCTTGAACCACACTGCAAGTTCCCAGATGCAGACCTTGCTTGCCCACAAGCAGTTCTCCAGACAGCCCTGCCCCCTGCCGCTTCAAGACTCAACTTGGGCAGCAACATCTCCAGGAAATGTCCCTGTCCCCTCCCCCCATCCCCCAGCCCTGCACACACTGGAGCAGGGATTCAAGAGAGATTGAGTCATTTGCTCAAGATCACACAGTTAATGAGGGGTGAAGCCAGCCAGGGCTGGAACTCAGGCCCATGGGCCTCCACAGACACATGTGCCCGGCACTGGGGCTGGGGAACCAGAAAAACACAACAAAGGCCCTGCCCTCAGGGAGCTCGGAGGCTGGTCTGGCCAATGCCCTGCCTTCTGGATGCTGATGCACAGAAGGCAGAGCCCCCTTGGCAGCTTCTGGGATTGTGTGTTGATCATTGATTATTTCAGAGCAGAAAACCACAGTCATCGGGGAAAACTTCCTGGAGCAAGTGATGCTAAAGCTGAGTTTAGCGTCAGAAGTGGCGTCAAACCTGTGCTGGGCCGGACACCTGGAGGCTCTGGCAGACAAAGCCGGGCTTCACAAAAGGGAGCCTCTGCTCTGCTGGCGGGTGCCCTGCCCCACCTCCATCCAGCTCTCCATCTGCCGTTCCCAAAGCCAATCGCAAGAAGATGCTTCATCACAACCAGCCCCCTCATAGCAAACAGGGCGGCAGTGCTCCTCATTAGAGGTGTGCCTGATTCCATGCGTGGCGAGTGGCTCTATCAGCGATTCAGTGCGCGCACAGGGCGCTGCCGTCCTGCGTCTGCCCAGGGACTGATAAGGTGCCTCTCCTCGGTTTTGACAAGCTGCAGCATGAGAGGATGCGTCAGGGGCCCCACTGAGCCAGAGGCACGTTGCCAAGGAATAAACTCAGGGGGAGAGAAACAAAGACGACGGAAACGATGTCCCACAGCCATGAAGACTGTATGTGAAAATGAAGCACGCTCCCCCAAAAACCCAGCCTCTGTTTTCGGATGGCCTGAAACAGAGTCCATTACAACTTGGAAGACGAAAGATAAACGACATGGGCTGTGATAGCCCAGGCAGAGGGAGAGAAATGTGTTTGCGGTATGCATCACTTCACTGCGCATGGAGCTTGTCTCCTATGCACGTTCCACGAGGCCCTCTTCGCTCTCCCCAGAGATGCGCTGTTTGTTCAGGCCCCAGACAGCTCCGCCTCGTCAAATGCCGTCTCTTCTGGTCTTCCACCTGCCTCCTCCCAGCCTCACCATCTTAATCTATTCAAAAGGCTGTTACCCAAACAAACCTTCACACACTTCATATCACTCTTCTCTTCTCAAGCTGTTACACCCCAACTCCCGTCTTCTTCAACCTACCCCGGCGAAAACAACTCTTCTGTTTTCCCCCAAGGAATGAAATAAAACTGAAATCCTGGCAGTCCTTGTGGACCCGATGCCCTGGCAAGCAGACCTGGCTTGTCCCTCCCAGTGAGTCTTTTAACCTCTCAGAGCCTTGAGTCTTTTCTGGATAATGGACATACAAGTATTTTATTCTCAATACTTACATCATTTTTGGAAACTTCTTCCAACTCCCAAGACCTATGATCAAACCAAGTCCACAATCCCCATCATTCATTCATTCACATATAGGAACGTGAAGCTAAGAGGTTACAGTCCCTCTCCTCAGGAGCCCAAGGCCAAGTGGAAAGTCAGACATGCAAATATCCAAACACAGTGAGTGGGAAAAATGTTCATAATCCAGGGCTCTCTGGGAGCTAAGAAGAGTCCCTACATCTGCCTGGCGAGAGACAGAACAGAGCAGGGGATAAGACAGAGGTTAATGGAAGGACAAGGTGGGCCATGTTTTCCAGGTAGAGGGAAGAGCTGATGCAAAGACATGAGGCAAGAGGAAAGTATGGGCAGCACCATTTAAGCCCCCTAACGACATTCGTCTTTGCTCTGTTCCTGGTGCCTGCTTGGGACAGTTCAATCAGCACTTTTAAACTTTTTAAAGATCCAACCCCTTCATATCATGATGAAAAAGCCTAGAAAAAAAGAGCTTGCCCAGGGCTCAAACCAGGTCTTCTGCTTTTTGTCGGGGGCATTTTCCCCCACCCTAGGTGTTCACAGCCTTGCCTAAGCCGCCTTATCACTCAGTCCCCGAATTAGGAATGCTCTTCCTTCTTAAACTAGCTCCACCCCACTACCTTCTTAACAACTGAGCTCAGCTAAGAGTGATATAAGGGGTAGGCAGACAAGTGGTGTGTAGGAAACCCACTAGGGAAAGAAATGCTTGTTAAATATGCATGCACATCCAAAACTCAGCTTTCGTATCACTTCCTCCAGGAAGTTTTCCCTGATGACTGCCCCAGGTCGGGTGTCCCTCATTTGTTTTTCCAGAGATCCAATGCTAATGCCTGGCCACTTATCACACTTCACTACAATTATCCACTCACTTACTGCCTTCCCAGTCAACCTAGGAGTTCCAGATACAACATCTAGTATATAGGAGGTCCTCAATAAATAGTTTTGATGGATGGATGGATGGATAGGTAGATGGACAAACCTATTTCTTTGAGAGACAGGTGAGATTGCAGAAGCTCAAAACAGGAATGAAAGGATCTGGATTCTAATCCTGCTCTACCACCCACTAGCGGTATGGCATTGGATAAGTCTCTTGACCCCTCGGAGCTTCAAGCTTCTCTTCCATGCCGGGGAATTTAAGTACCCCGGTCAGGGTTTGCATAAAATCTGAATGTGATCATCAATGTGAAGGTGCTTTGTAATCTACCAAATGCTGTGCACATGTTACCTCTATTCACTGATTTGGATGCTTTGGACAGCAAGTAAAAGAAACCCATTGTATGTTAGCCTGAAAAACAAGGGAATGCATTGGCCCACACAACCAGAAATGTACAACTAGGAAAAATGTTGAGCAGAAAATGTGACTTTTCTAAACACAAGATTTTTCTTAAAATAATCTCTATAAATTTGCCATTTCCCCTGAGACCTGTCTGCCTTTAAACCAGCAAGCTTGTAGCTACCTGTGGGAACAAGGCTACCTGTGAGAAAAAATGTCCACGGCTATAGCGTAGTCGTGCACTTCAGCAACAGGTCAAACCTCGACATAGTTCATCCTTTTGTCTAAACTCTCCAGAAATCCCTCCAACTTCCCCACCAAGATATTTATAGTGATATTTGTGTTTTTAATAAAAATGAATCTTGTGAGGAAAGGCTAATAAAATGATCGTAAACACTGCCCCACCATCATCACCACCAGAGGATAAGACTAAATAGCTATAGGGATGCCAAAAGAGAATGGCCTGGGATTCCTTTTTTGAGACCTTCCAAGAGAGTTTAGTGGTTTATTAGGTAGTGTGATAGGACCGGAACACCTGCACAGGTGAATGCATGAAGCTTTCGAGTAATTCTGTAGATAAATTCTGGTCCATCCAAGTTGTAGCATTCGGCGGTTCATGCACAGAGACTATAAAGCGTACCCCCCAAACAGCCCGGCTGATGGATATTTCTAATATCTAATGTAATAGAAAGGAGAGGCTCAGAAGACAGTAAATTTAGACTGCTGCAGAGCAAGAGCTGAGCTTGGGAAGGAGGTAGTTACTGAAATTCAAGCACTAGGAAAAGAACAACCCAGAAGAATTCTGCTGGAACAGAGGGGAGTGTCTCGAGTTGCCTCCTTTCTCGATGGGTGGCCTCTCGCTTCCCGGTCTGTGCCCAGCCCTCCTCTGGGATGAATTTAGACGTGTCTGGTTTTGAGCGACTACAGCAGGGAAACAGCACTCCTTTGGAGACTTCCAGCCATAACTTCACAAAAGAGTCATTACCAGAATGTGTGGAACCACGACTCATCATGTCCGAGGGAGTCGTGGAGGAACAGTTGGCTGCCACAAACCAAGAACATGGGCAAATGAATCTTCACTGAGTTTCTTGGGCAAATGAATCTTCACTGAGTGGCTCCAAGTGGCCAGCCTTGGGCTGAAATTTGAAAGGAACATAGAAATATAAGAAACTGTTATTTTCAATGTGGCTACATAGGAGGATAGCCAGGTCCCGGTCCTGATCCAAAGGCTGGGTGAGACAGGAGCATCCAACCAGGAAGGACAGATAGAATCAGTCGGTCTTTGTGTGCCTGAATGACTGCCAATCAGGAAGAGGGTGAGGTGCTGATAAAGGAACAGGGACAGGCATCAACTGCAGGGAGAAGAAGAAGCCTCTCAGGGCAATTGAGTGATTTTATGGGCACCCAACTCCCAGGGAGGCCAAACAGTTGGGGAACAAGGAGGGGGAAAGGTTATGTATCCCGAATGTCCATATTCTGAACTGCCTTGGATGGCTGATATTTCCAGGGACGGGACTTCTTAAAATCAAGAGATGATTTTAAAAAATAAAAAGGAACTGATCCAGCTCAACAGCTTCTGGTTGGATTCTCTTGGCATTTCTTGCTATTGTTCGATTAAGACATGGATATGTACAATATATTTGCATAATTGAAACATAAAAGTTCAAAACAACTAGCTTCTGCCAAAGCACACAAATGACTGAGATCTTCCGACTGTGTGTTATCTGAGGACGCGCTGTGGTGCCCCACACCTGTCCAGTCGGCTGCGGCTTACCATCACCCCGTACTAGGCACTATGACAACATAGTTCAGTGAGGACAGTGAGGAGGGGTTTTCTTAAATAGATAATTATTGTTAAGAATAATTCTCTTTGGATGCATTGAATATTTAGATTCCTAGATAAAGAGTCATAAAGAGTGGAACTGACAAAGGATTATGGGTGACAAGTTATAGTATACACAGTATGTGTGAAGTCAGAAAAGCATGTGTTTTAGGGGAAAAGCAGGTCAGTCATACATGTGGTAAATTATAGTCATAATACATTATCATGCTTGCTCTGAAATACACACACTGAGTTTTGCTATCTGGACAGCAAGAAAGATCTATCCTTCTTATAAGTTATAAATAATTATCGAAATAACTCAATGCATTGTTTTCATGTAGTGATCTTGATTAAAACTATTACACCTTTCCTGAGAGAAAAAGAAAAACCTGTGGTATGGGGTATAGTATCTCAGCCTCTGCTTCCCCACCTATAAAATTGTGGAAATGATACCTACCTCTCATATTATTCTTTCCTTCAATCTCTAACAAATATTCATTGGGCCCAGCCACCTGCAGCCAGGTTCTAGGCCAGTGGTTCTCAACCTTCCTAATGCCGCTACACTTTAATACAGTTTCTCAAGTTGTGGTGACCCCCAACCATAAAATTATTTTTCTTGCTACTTCATAACTGTAATTTTACTACTGTTATGAATCGTAATGTAAATATCTGATATGCAGGATGTATTTTCATTGTTACAAATGGAACATAATTAAAGCATAGTGATTAATCACAAAAACAATATGTAATTATATATGTTTTCCCATGGTCTTAGGTGACCCCTGTGAAAGGATCATTCGACCCCCAAAGGGGTTGCGACCCACAGGTTGAGAACCACTATTCTAGGCACTGGTGCTATAGCTATGAGCATGACAATACTTTTGACTTTGTAGATTTGACATCTCAGGGGGATGGCAACAAAGAGACAAGTATGTAAATACATAAGCATGCAATGTCATTTCAGGCAAGATAAGTGCTATGGCCAAAAAATTTTTTAAAGGCTGGGTAAGGGCATAGCAGGAGGGGGGGTCCTGCAGAGGGGCTGGCTTAGATGACCTGGTCAGAGTGGATCTTGCAGAGGAGGGGCCCTGGATGAAGAGTGAGGCAGCCATGTGAATCCTGGGGGAACCACTTTCCAGGCAGAGGGAACAGTAGGTGCAAGAACCTGGAGGTGGGACTACACTGGCAGGTTCGAAGAACAGGTGAGGTCTTAGGCCTAAAGGGGAGAATGGGAGGAGAAGAGGTCAGAGAGGCACCCCGAGGCCAAACTTCCTGTTAGACTTCAGGTGAGTGTGAGTCTGGAGCACAGGTGCACAATTGGATCTACAGACATTAACTGGGGAGTCATCAGCTTAGAGATGGATGGTAAAGCCAGAGGACTGGACAAGATCATCCATAAAGTCCTAGAGCAGCGGTTCTCAACCTGTGGGTCGCGACCCCTTTGGAGGTCGAACGACCCTTTCACAGGGTTCGCCTAAGACCATCCTGCATATCAGATATTTACATTACGATTCACAACAGTAGCAACATTACAGTTATGAAGTAGCAACGAAAATAATTTTATGGTTGGGTCACAACATGAGGAACTGTATTTAAAGGGTCAGAAGGTTGAGAACCACTCTCTTAGAGAAAAGTAAAAATTACTTAGGACCGAGCCTGGGTAACCAGACATTCAGAGCAGGAGCCAGCAAAGGGACACTAAAGGTGAAACCATTATTATGGAAGACAAAGCAAGAGAATGTGAACATTGCAAGAAGAGAATGGCCTATTTTGTGGGAATTGTATGGGGTAATATGTATAAAAGTTTCAGCATAGGTTCTAGCAGAGTCAGCTCTCAAAAATGTGATTTGCCTCCCCTAGGTTTAGAGAGAATTACGTACTGCTGGATTTAAAATAAGGAAGAAATCAGTGAGAAAGAAACATATTCTCTATCCAAAAGGAGGAGGAGGAGGAGGAGGAGGAGGAGGAGGAGGAGGAGGAGAAGAAGAAGAAGAAGAAGAAGAAGAAGAAGAAGAAGAAGAACAACAACAACAACAACAACAACAACAACAACAACAATAACAACAACAACAACAACAACAACACAGTAACACTGGTTAAGGTTAAAATGAGTTTTTCCTAGAAACCCCGACAGCCCAAAAGGCCAAATGCTGTGAAATGATTAGAAGGCACTGCTGATGGGGCCAGGAGGTCCTGGAGCTGGTTTCTGCAGCCAGTCCTCCAATTATTCCCAAAACCTCCCAGCCTGGTCTTCTCTACTGTCTTATGGAAGAAGGCAGGCTTTGAAGCAGGGTTCAGCCTGCCTCAGCCGGTGTGCTGTTCTTCAAGCACAAAGGAACAGGGACTCGGTGTTGGAGGCCCCGCCCTCCCCTCCCCAGGCATCCCCAGGCATCTAGAAGGAGCACTGCCAGCCTGGCTCCCTTGCCCCCACCTCCCCCTAAGCCAGCTAGAAAAGAGATCTTGCTGACAGCCATTTAGTACTCAGGCCACGCTCCATCTGAATCAAATACAAACCCAGCTGCCGTCTAACTCAGAGCAAATGTGGACCCTCCAGTGGTGATCTGAGGGGACGGAGTGGCAGAGAAAACTTCCAGACCTCAGAGGATGAAGGGGCCTCATGCAATAATCCTCCGTCCAGCACTTTCCAACTGAAACGTGAAGCACATGCACGCGTACTGTCTCACAAGATCCTGTGGCTCAAATAAGGAGGCTACCCCTCCTGTACAGCTAAGGAAACTGAGGCACACAGCGGGAGATGGGCTTGCCTGAGAGGATGTGATGCACTTAACAGCAGAGCTAGAATTATATCCAAACTTCTCCATTCCTTGCCTGCAGGGTTACTAGAAGGATTAAATGAGATTTGGAAACAAGTCTGTACAGGATTTCCGGACACCAGGCCTCACAAAGTAGAACGAGAACAATCGAATTTTGGAGCCTCCACTTAAATCCCGACTTATTAACTATAAATCACTGAACAAGTTACTCTGAACCTCACAGCTCTCATTTATCTTAGCTAAGGGTACCAATCTTCTTCTAGGATTGTGGTCAAAATTAAATATGAGATTATAAAGCACACAGTACAATCTCTGGTAATAAGTAAGTAGCCAAGAAATGTTAGCTTCTTTCGGGAACAATAACAATATTTCCACCAAATGGTTCAGTGGCCTTGGGCAAGTTGCTTCCCTTTTTTTGAGATACAGGTGTCCTCCCTGTAAAATGAGGGGAGGTTAAACTAGACTGAGTCAGAAGGTGATTCAGAATGTAGATGGGGAGGATTTGAGTTCTACCTCCTCTGAAAGTTACTGAAGCTTCTCAAAACCACATTGCCCCATTGGTCAAGTGGAGATAACGAACAGAACCTACCTGCTGGATTTTTCTGAAGATTAAACAAAAAGATGCAAGTGGAATTCTTAGTAAAGAATAATACAGAATAAATGCTCAATAAAACTTGGTTAATGGGGTTGTTTCCCACTTTTCTGTACTTCTTCTCCAGTGATGGCAAGGATTACAGAGGACAACTTGCTATCTGAGGCTCCCAGGTCCCCCATCTGTAAAGTGGGGGTTTGGACTAGATTGTCTCAAGGATCCTTCATCTCTGATTTCTAGGAAACTACAGGCATCTCAAGGAAACGCCTCTTCCCAGTGGTGGGTCCTCCCAAAGCGCAGCTTGGAAGCCACATCTCTGGCACCTGTCCCCTTAACATTAACTGTCAGTAAACCTGGCCTTGGAAGCAACTTGCAAATGATGAACCTGTGCATGGCGGGGAGCAGCAAGAGGGGCGCCATGTCTCCTCTGTGGTTACCCAACCCCATCCTCCAACTTAGCACATTCCAGGACCCTTGCAGGACGCAAAATGTTCCAGAAGAAGGAGGGGACTATTCTCCTTTCTTTCTTCATAAATAAATACTTTCCTCCATGTAATTACTCAAAAACATTTAGCAGAAACATGAGGAGTGGGCAAACACCTGCCACAAAGCTGTGTCCCATGAAGCCTTTACTCCTCAGAGTCCACCGGTATCAGATGACATGCTGTCAGCTGCATCTGGGTAAACAGAATCAGACTCTGCTGTGGAGTTTGAGAAAAACTCGCTGAGCAAAAATGTTATAATGCAGCTTCCTCGCTTCCCTCACCTCCCAAGACCAGTTCAATGAAAAGACTTGTCCAATAAAGAGACTTAACCATTTCCTCATTAGCCGTTCTTTCACCCATTGAGGCCAAATTGGTATTTGATGCAACAGGGGAATGTGTTGAGTACATTATTAATCAGGCTCAGCAAAGGAAAGGTCGCGGGGGTGACGGGCACAATTACAGGAGGTGGGCAAGGGGCCAACGAGAGCGCGTCAGGAGGAGGGGAGATCGATGGTTATGACATTATGGAAGGTTATGACGAGTTGGAGGCAACTGAAAGGCTGACATTCTGCCCAAACCAGACACGTGCAAGGCTTCCATCTCCAACCGTCTTCAACTGTCTGTTATTATAAGGAAAACTTCAGCTCCAAGGCAGCCAGACGTGAACCCAGAAGCCTGCAACCGGGTCTTAGTAACGTGAGTCACTCGATGCAGGATATTCGATTGGAAATGTATCAGGCTGCTTAGAGCTCCAGCAAGAAAAGGGATGTCAAGGTGCCCACAGAAGGAAACTAGGCTTGTTATCTTTTAATCTCCAGATGCGGCTGCTCGATATTCTCAATGACCTCTGGAGCACATGGGTTTCTGAAAGACTATTCCAGATAGAGTGTGCTGGGGTCTGGAAAGGGCCCCCAAACTGCCTTAACTGTGCATTGATTCTTTAGAATCAATTGCATTTCATTCCACAATGAAATGGTAGTGAACCATCTAGAAGATATCCCTAGGGCACACCGCTCAAAGGAAATCTCTAAGGAAGTCACAAAAGTTTGCGAAGGATGCTGCAGCAGAAATGAACCACACAGCATTAAACCTTCAATGGCTGAAACAGGCATGGCTACGGATTTATTTTTAAAGGGAATCACATTAAGCTATAACTACAGAGAGGACGCTCCATCTAGTTTATCAAACAGAAGAGCAGTCCAAGGCCAGAATGAAGCTGGGGTCATTTTATAAAGGTTTTTAGATGATTAATCTGAATCATCAATGAAAGCTTTCATTAAGTTGCACCCTAGGAATTGATTTGCAATGGGTTATTCCCATGTGCTATGCAAACTTGCTGTAGAAAATTAGTCATCCTAGACTCCCTGAAGAATACAGACATGACATCCGGGCATCTGTTAAGTTTGCTCAAAAACATATGCGAGCCTTTTTTTAAAGAACCATAATTACATCCTGCCGAAACCTCCAAGGACCCTGCTAACTGCCTTTGTATTACAACATCCATTTCCCACTTAGGCAGGCTCTGCTATCAGACGTATGTTACAATCTGCTTGCTCCTGCGCACACTTTATCAGCTGGCGTCTGCCAGTGGTCAAGGCCTTCCGTGCTCAAAGATCAGACTTGGGGGGAGCAAGAGTTGTAGGGTGGTGTGTGTATGTGTTCTTTGTTAAAATATGACCAGGAACGTAGACCTGAAAGGCAGCTTCGCATTAATCCAGGCCAAGTCTCATTTTCATCGGGTACCACTGACCACTGACGACCAGAGAGGGAAGTGGCTCGTCCAATGTCACACAGCTCAAATCTGAAGCAGTACATGGTACAGTGATTAAAACCTTAGGCGCTGGGGTCAGACAGACAAGTCCACCATGCTCTCTCTCTCATTTATTTGCTGTGCGACTTTGACTAAAGCACTTCACTTCTCTGAGCCTCAGGCCCTTTATAAAATGGACACTATAACGGTACATGGGATATGAGAAGTCCCAATGAAGCATTAGCTGTTAATATCCTTTTTGTTTCCACAAACAGGACCTCATGTAATCTTCACAACCACCTTATGAGGGAGAAAGGGCTGGGATTACCAGCCTCAACATAGAGATGAGAAAATTGAGGCTCAATATAGTGAAATGACTCTTCCAAGGCCACACGCACCTCAGGTCCAGTTTCTTACAATCCTACTGAAGTAGATGGGGAGCTCAGCCCCCACTCAATGTGCCACCAGTTTTCTTGACTTCACCCAGAGACAAGCAGGGAGGCCAGCAGGAGCCTGCTTGTGTTTACACGGAGGCAAAATTAGTGTGGCCACCATTCTCAGGGCATCAAATCCCATAGGGACTCTGGGTCCAGCTGGCTGTTCCCTGCCCTGAGGAAGGGAGGAGGGCAGTTTTATATCCAAAACTGATAGTGGATGTTGGAGGTATACATGGGGGAAAGAGCATTACTGCAGGATCCTACTTCATATTTTAAAGCTGACATCAGCGTACTAGTCAATGCTCCAGCCTGCTCTCCTGACCCCCAAATATGGCCTTTGGGAAAAGTCTAATTGCCTGCTCTGAGTGACACCAGAGTCATGTGAGTGATAAAGTTATATACTATCACTTTGTAATCATGTGCCCTAAAGGAAGGAGGACTACATTGAATGAATGCACGAGTGAATGAATGAATGAACACCAAGGTTATTTATACTAAGCTCTGGAGTGCAATATAGTGATGTCTCCATTAATACATCTTCCAGGAACTCAGTCCCTGAAGGATGTCAGTCAAGGACAGAGTCACAAAAAGCTGCAGGGAGTGGGTCAGGAAATGACAAGCAACTACCGGTTCCACCTCTCTAGGTGTGACAATTTTGGGCCTCAGCGTCCTTGCCTGCACAATGATGACTCTGAATTTAAAGACCTAAATATCAAAGAAGGAAAGCACCCAGGCCTACGAAACCTGCTCTAGACGGTGCAAAACTCCAGAGGAATGTTCTAGCAGTTACTAAACTGCAGCTATTAGGCTCTACCTAGTCGCCTGCCTAATATTTGGGAGTGATGGGATGAGGGAGGGGAGGCAGCATGGAGCTGCCATGTATTGAGCTCTTACTGTGCACCACAGGGTCCCAGTGCTCTCTTCTCAAAAAAAACTAAAATCCCTGAAAAGTGTTATTTTCTTCATTTTCAGATAAGGAAATGGGTTCAGAGAGAAGCAATTTGCATATGGTCCAATTCTAAGGACTTCATTCAGGGGCTGTTTGATTCTAGATCCAGCTCTTCCCAGGATACCCCCTGTCTCTATCCACCACTGGCAGCCCTGGGAGGCCCATCCAGAGACCTGAGCCTTTCCTCACCTCCATCACCTAGGGGCTCCTTTGCAAATGGGCTCACAGGGAAAGCTGCTGAAAGGCGACCCTGCTAGGGGAATTGAGCAGGAAGAGTAGTAGCCTGGCTCCCCTCCAGGTGAGGGAAGGCCATCTGCTGCCCTTTTTCCGTTCACCCAGAGCCTCAGACCTACAGGGGCTGTGCAGAGGGTGCAGGGTGGGTCACCAGGCATGGCTGCTGCAGCTGCTGCCTCTCCCAGTAGATCTGGGAGCCGCCCTGACGTCATGCCCACTGGTAACCCGACCCCTAATGACTGCTCCCTCCTCTCCACTGCTGGGCCCATCTTGCAGGCACAGGGGAGAGGTCACCCCTCAGGGGAAGGGGCCAAGTGGAGCTCCTTTCAGTGGCTACTGAAATGAGAGATAATTTTGGTTATTGACATCTCCCTCAGGACTTCCCTATTCTCAGAGCTGTTCCTACTTCTTCCTCTCTGGCTGCTTCTAGAATGAGACCTACTTCGCTTTACACTAAAAGAGCAAGGTGGCGGGGGCAGCGGGGCGGGGGGGGGGGGGGGGGGGGGGGCGGCGGTCGGGGGCAGGGAGGTCTCTCCCTTGAGGCTTACGCTCCATATTAGCTGGCGAGGACAGGACTCAGGTTTGGTTGGGGTGTTTTACTCAAGGAAGATAAACACTTGTTAATAAACACTGACAGGCACTCTATAAAATGGGTCTAAGCAGCAAAAACACTAAATTTATTTTTTAATATGCTTCTTAATTGATTTCAGAGAGAGGGAGGGAGAAAGAGAGAGAGATAGAAACATTAATGATGAGAGAATCATTGATCCGTTGCCTCCTGCATGCCCCCTACTGGGGATCGAGCCCAAAACCCAGGCATGTGCCCTGATCAGAATTGAACTGTGAACTCCTGGTTCATGGGTCGACATTCAACCATTGAGCCACTGTCCAGGCCAAACACTAAATTTATTTAAATGCTATTCTAAGAAAGCAGACAGAAGGAACTCTGGAGGATAAAACTCAAGCATGAGACTCAATCTCTGCTCTCTAGCATCTTACACTCTAGTTGGGAACATTCCCACTAGCTCTGCTCCTGGCTTGCATTTACTAAATAGTTACTGTCTAGTGCAGCCGTGGGCAAACTACGTCCCGCGGGCCAGATCTGGCCCGTTTGAAATGAATAAAACTAAAAAAAAAAGACCGTACCCTTTTATGTAATGATGTTTACTTTGAATTTATATTAGTTCACACAAACACTCCATCCATGCTTTTGTTCCGGCCCTCCGGTCCAGTTTAAGAACCCATTGTGGCCCTCGAGTCAACAAGTTTGCCCACCCTGGTCTAGTGGGTACCTGCTAAGTACTTGTATTTCTCATTTGATCTTCATAATAAGCCCAGGATATAACAGTTATTGATTTTCCCATTGAACAAAGAAGGAATCTGAGGCACAGAGAGGGGAAGTCATTATGTGAAGGTCACTGAGCTGGGATTTTCATTGTTTGATTCCACAGTTCATGCTCTTAACCTATGAGTGATTCAACGAAATACAGGCATACCTCAGAGGTGTTGCAGGTTTGGGTCCAGACCACTGTAATAAAGTGAGTATCACAATAAACCGAGTCATAATCTTTTTGCTTAATGGAGGGTCTTGCCTTCAATTTGTAAAAAAAAAAAAAAAAAAAAATACAATAAATTAAAATGAAATAAAACAAGGTATGCCTTTAATGTATCAGGTGGGGAAAAGATATAGAAAGAGTTGAAGAGTCAAAGAAGAAAGAACAAGAGAAGAGATAAGAAATGCAAGATGAATCTTGAAGAGAGGCTAGACATGGCTGGTTGGAGTAAAGAGGGGAGAGTAAGGTGAAGGTGGACAGTTACCAAGAGGAAAACCAGTCCTGTGTGTGATGGCCCACACACAAGCCACTGTCTCTACATCCTCTGTCATCTACATCCATGGAACTTGAGCTCTAAACACACCTGAAAAAATACCGCAGGCAGGTTCATTTGTTGTTCATTCTCTCCAAAAGAGAAAGAGATGTGAATTTCTTGCCCTCAAAAGGAAGCTCAGGTACCCTTCACCATAAAATTTTGCCCAGAAATCTTCCTCAGAAGGTAGAAAAAACAAAAGTTAAAATGTTGTTATGTGGGTAAACCCAGCTTTGCACTGTGGACAAATTCATGAAAAAAACAAGAGATCACACGTTTCTAAGTTCTCTGAGTTAAAGAACTCCATGATGACATCTGTAAAGCAAACCAATATTTTCTACAATAGAAAACATGTCCTTAACTCATGTACCTTGCAAAGCAGGATGTTTGTATATGAATGCTGCTTTTATTACTGCTATGGCGGCACCTGTCTATTCCAGGTCACTGTGCTCACTGTGCCCACTGTGTCGTCCCGCATCCTAACACATGTTGACCGCCCACTGTGGTCTGGATGGATACTTCGGGGGGACACAAAGATGCCAGGACAGGCGAACAGAAGACCCACTCACACAGAACGAAGATCAAAGTTGGAAGAGAGGGAAAGACAGGGTGTCATGGGCTGCTTTTGGAAAAACCAAGCAAGGAGGTTCATTTGGCCTAAGAAGATGATGTCTGGCCACCTGCCTGAGACATAAGTGGGTGGGCATCTCTCTGCCAGGAGGTGGAGCTTCCCATGTAGGGAGCAGTAATGGCAGAGTAGATCAGAGAACAAGCTATGACTTCTCTGATACTGTGATATAAAAACACATATATTTGGTCTTCATCCCCAGTTCCTGGCACAGAGCAGTGTATTTCCTCAACTGAGATCTGTGTACCCCTAGTAGTATACAACATTTTAGGTGCTATAGCAAATGAACTTTTAAAAATTTTTATACCCATGAATTTACTTTAATAGGTATTTGAAAGAAAAATAAGTAGCCCATGAAATCCAGGGTTTCATTGGTACTGCTGTAACAAGGCTAAATTTTTTAAGTGAGTCCATATAAAGACAGACATGGGATAATAATAAAAGGCAGAAATCGGGTCAGTGGTATATTAATGTCTGATAATGGTGATAATGGTATCTGATGAAAAAGGGTACAGCCTTTAGGGTCACGTGGAACTGACTTCAAGAGCCAGCTCTATCATTTCCAGCTGTTGGGACTTGGGAAAGTTACTAGCTTCTCTAAGCCTTTATTTCCCTGTCAGTGAGGTGGGAACAATAGCACTACTTCTCGCATGTTGTTGACGTGAGGATTAGAGGTGATTGATAATGTACCAAAACCACCTGCATCACAGGGTCCCAGCAGTTGCCTGTCCATCTCTGCGCCTCTAGCCCACCCCCACTCTCCCATCTGCAATACCCTCACGCATGTCCTTCCCCATCACCTCTACCTCATCCTCCTTAATCCAGCTGAGACCCATGATCTCTCTGGGAACCATTCTAGGGACTCAGGGATTCTCCTCACAACTGGGCTTCAGCAGGTGAATCCCTTCTGCCTTCTCAGTCGTGTCAATAATAAGATTTGGAGACTCCATAGGAATCCAAATGTGAAGACCCTCCAGGGACATGAGCAGAAATTAGGGTTTTTTTCAATTACCATAGGCAAAGGGCTTCATGTTGTTCTAGTAACGCAAACTGCTTATTTGCCATTTCCCTCTTTGCAGTCCTACCCAGGCCCTACCAGTGATTGATGGCCATAGGGGAGACAGTGCACACATCCAGAACTCACGGTTTCAAGCGCCCTTGATCTCAGTCAGCAGTGAGCTGGCTCCTGGGCTTGGCATATGGATCCTGGAAGGTGGTCAGGGAGAAAGACACTTTACAGCTGGGACTTTGCCCTGTCTGCTAAGCAGAAGGATCCCCGATAACGTGACCAAAATAGCAAATACCAGCAAAAGGCTAGACCAAGAAGTCAAAGAATCTCACACCAGTCCAGCAGGAACTGAGGCCCAAGGAAAGACAGGACTCGCCCAGTCATCGCTGTCACTCCAAGTGACACACTGGGATTGGAACCCAAGTCCTCTGGAGTGTGTGACTTTTCCTCAGACTTTTACAGACATGAGACAGGAACAGACACCTAACTCTAGAGTGGCCAATCCAGAGATTGGTCTTTCTCTCATGACTTGCTTTTAAAGTGGACAAAATGAGCTGGGCCAGTCAGATTATCTCATGAGTCTGAACTAAGAAACACAGAGGGAAGTTCTCAGTGGACAGTGACATTGAAAGAGGCAGTTTGTGATGGTAGGGGAGGTGATGAGGGTCCGCCTTGAGGTTGAAAGGGAAGAGAAAGAAACTGTGCACGGCAGCAGAGGGAGGTGGTAGGCAGAAGAGAAGAGAATGGATGCTCCAAGAGGGGCAAGAGAGGATGTGACAACCAAGGCGAATGCATGGCAAGGACATGAAATTGCCTTACTTCCTGACCTTCCTGAAGCCTGGTACTTGAAATTCTGCACATGTGTCCTTTCTATTAACAAACAAAAATAAACCTTTTTTTTCTAAGAGAATTTAAATAAAACACTTTGCAACTTAAAAACAAAACAAACAAACAAACAAACACATGACTTTTTGCCAGGCTGATGTGGCTCAGTGTTTGAGCATCGACCTATGAACCAAGAGGTTATGGTTCGATTCTCAGTCAGGGCACATGCCCAAGTTGCAGGCTGAATCCCCAGTGTGGGGCATGCAAGAGGCAGCCAATCAATGATTCTCTGTCATCATGGATGTTTCTGTCTCTCTATCCCTCTACCTTCCTCTCTGAAATCAATAAAAATATTTTTATTTTTTAAAACAAGCTTTCCTCCAATCCATCCTACAGACCCCTGATTTTGGTGTTAATGGAGGTGGTCACGGGTTTTAATTCATTGTGAAAGTAATTCTCAACTTAAGTGACATTATAATCACTGGAATGCATATTTAGAATGCAGCTCCCCAGAGATTCTAATGAGGTGGGTCTGGATCAGGTTGTTGCTGCAGATAATTCTGAGGAAAATGCTCCAGGACAGAACTTTGGAAAAACCCTGCACTTCATTACTTTTTATTAATTATATTGTGAGGTTAATTAACCATCAAACATGCTTTGCCCAGTTAAGGTCTGCATGGCTCCAGGGTGTACTAGTCAGTGTTTGCTGCATAACAATCAACCAAAAACCATCTTAAGGGCTTACAAAAATAAGCGTTTATTTCTCAGCCACAGGTCTGCATGTTTGCCAGGGCATCTCTGCTTCAGGTCTGTTTCACGTGTTTCTGAGGCCCAGGATGGAAAGGCAGAGCTGGCTGGCACATGTTCTTCTCACAGCTAAAATCAAAAGTTCCCACAAGAGCAAGTGGAAATAAGTTATGTTTCTTAAGGCCTTGGCTTGGCACACTGAACTTCCTTCCACCCACACTTCACTGGTCACACAGGTTACAGGCCATGTCCATGTCCAGGGGGCAGGAAAGCACCCTCCTTTCACAGGGGGATGGGCAAGGAGGAAACAACTACTTAGAATAATCTAAACCACACAAGGCATGAGCAGGCTAATGGTGGCCCCTTTGATCAAGGGAGGGCACTGAGTGGGGCTGTACCAGAATCAAACCACCCTGGCTGACACTCAAAGGACCAACCTTAAACAGCACCTCTTTGCAGAAATCTGTTTCTCTTGAATTCATTCCATTTTTCAGCAACAATCACCTGGAAAAGCAATACCATAAACCTAACCATATATACCTTCTCTTCTAGGTAAGGAGGGCCCAGGTGAGCCCAGGCATTTCTGATCAATGGCTGCATCATTTGTCTCCATTTCAGAACATTTGAGGGACTTCAATAGGACATGTCTCCCTCCCTGCCTCCTCATTACTTGCTCTCATAGTTCCTCCCATTGTGCTGCAACATGTAAGGGCATATTTTGCACTGATTTATTCAGTACATTCCCATTTTAGTACATCTGAGCCACTGTTCTCGTCTCTAATCTCACCTCTAAATGATCAGCATGCGCAGACATCAATGAAGTGACCTAACAGGTCACCCGTCACCATGGACCCATGAAACTCAAAGGAGAAAGGAATACCTCTGCCAGGGGCTGGGAGATAATAGATTCACAATAACAAAACTAGGTTCTCAAAGCTAAGAAAACGCACACACATAAAGACACACACATGCAGAACAAATTCACCATGAAGCAGTCCTCCCAGACACCCTTCCTCCCCTTACAAAATCAAAGACAATTAAAGCCTTCTTTTCTAAGATGCTGCTTCTCTACATCACCAAGAGTCTAGCTCAGAGTCAGAAGCCAGACCTAACTCGCCCTCTCACCCCCTCCCCATTCAGATCGTTCATCCTCATTCATTTAACAAAGATATACTGATCATCTACTGTGTGCCAAACAATGTACTATGTGTTAGGAAAATAGATATAAACATGAAACTGAATGGCTAGGGAAGAAGAGAGACTTTAGGCAATTGGTTAAATGCAGGTTTACATAAGTGAGATGCCCAAGATGTAAGAATTGCAAATCTTTGTTCTAGTTTGTAGCTTTCATGAAGATTTTCCCGTGTCATTAAGGATTGTTGCTTATTGCATTTTTTAATCAGTGAAGAAGAGAGAAAAATTTGAACTTAGAACCACACATTCCGAGGGAACCTCTCCTCTATGATCCACGCTTTTGGTGTGTGTTTGGGGGATTGAGTGGGGGGGCCTAAAGGAACCTCACTCACTCACCTAAGAAGCTAACAAGAGCCCAAATTCTGAACATCAAGACACCGTGTGCCCAGTGCTCAGACTGGTACCTCTGTGACAGCTTTACAAGAGATGATGATTTACAGGTTGTAATCAAGATGTCGACTCCTGTCCATGAAATCCCACTGTGCCCCAGAGGTTCAAAGGAACGTGGATGCGGGAAACCGACAGTGGAGTAACCTTGTCTGTAATAACTCAGAAATCCCAGTACACCCAAACATTCCTCAACCTCTCTCCCTAACACATAGTTATACAGCTCTGTTTCGTTCCCCAAATGACCCTCAGTTCCCACATCAGGACCCACCATGATCTGGGTCCATCAGCCCCCACAACATCCCCATCCCAATCCCAATCCTTGCCTCTGCTTCATCCCCCCAAGTGAACTGGGAAAGCAGATGCCAGGCTCCAGCAACTCCCCCTCCTCAGAAGAGACTGCACTGTACCAACATCCACTCCTGCTCTGCCATCCACATCTCCTCCCAAGTCTCTTCCCAACCCCCACATCTTTCTCTTTACAATTATCCCAAAGAGAAGGAAGATGAAAAATGCCCTGAGGATGGGAGTCAGAGATGTCATTATTTTGATTCAAACCACAGGCATGGAAGAATCTGATCTAAGCTTGAGGACCAAAGTAGCCTCCGGTGAGATTTGGAAACTGGATTAATTGGAATTTACCTGGTATTTACTTTTCCTGGTGCTGGAGTTTTAGGGGATGCCACAGAGTATAATAAATGACATTCATAAAACATATTTAAGCAAAAATGCAACTCACGGGGCAGTGGTGTTTTGAAATCCCACGAAAAGTTCAGCCTAATTCCTACATGCAATGGTCCCGCAAACTGTAATTTAATGTGGGAAATGATGAGGTCAAGGTAGTTCCTACAGGATGACTACACAACAGAAGATTTGGTTATTTGTGTGAACTGTATCACTAAAGCAGAAAAGCTGACTTTCTTTTAGGAAGACGCAGTAACAAAAGTTTAAACTACAAAGAATTTTACATGACCCTCAGTTAATCAGAAACAAACTCAAACTAGCAGTAGTCACCCATCCCTCCTGCCCCCTACTTTATTCCCCAGAGATGCCACCTAGAGGATTTTGCCAAATGAGGAAAGGAAAACATATGATAAACATTATAACAGATATCACTTAATACTTAATTCTGTGCTAAGTACTGTGTTAAATACTTCAAGTGCATTTTATCTCATAATCCTCACCGAAGGCTTCATTATTATCATCATTTTCAAGATGAAGAAGCAGCAGCCAGGAAGGAAAAATAAATTAAAGTCCCAAAGTTGTGCTATTAACAAACACCAACAACCTAGGTGACACTGCCACTCTCTTCCCTCCAGTTAAAGACCATTCTTTAGATAGTTTAAGAAAGGACAAGATGGTACTGTTTCACCATCAGGAAAAAAATGAAGTCTAAATGGATCAGGTAAGTAAAGGGGCTTTAACGAATAGGCCAACCCCAATACCTACAAAGGATGCCAGCTGGGAAGTTGGCACTGCCTCCCACTTTTTGTTACATCTCAGCCCTCCCTTGTGCTGAGGACTCTGTAATTTGTTTCCTAAAAGCCAATTGGGGATGGAGCAGGAAGGCCAAAATAAATTCATTTTACTTATGTTCAGAGCTACCCTCATGCAGTTTATATGAATCTTTCACCTATAAATTGTCTGGATTATTGTTTAACTTTTAGCAACATTAAGACCAAAAATAACCTAACTTTTCCAGCATCATTAAAATCTGATCCAAAAATGCCTTCTTCTTGCCCATTGAAAATTAAGCTAAAATAACAAAATATCAGCATTCATTTCTGTTGATTGAGGAATACAGGCTTATTCCCTGAAGGGTGACCTTATACTGAAGGAGAAAAAGACTAGAGATCTTCACCCATGCTGTGTGACCTTGGGCAGGTCACATGCCTGTCCTTCACTAGCTTACCTCATTCACCAAGTGGAGAGAATGCCAACTACTCTGTTATGACAGGTACAGGAGATCACAGTGCATCCAGGCTGCATCAAACAGTCATGATCTAAAGTGCCACTGGGCTATTAGGAACCATTCTACCAGACATAGGGGCGGGGGAGAGGCTCTGAACCTTGGAGACACCTGGGATTCAAGCAACACAGGACCTATGAGTCCACCATTGCTGGCCAAATTCTGCTCCTCCAATTCTATTCCCTTGTATCTGTGCTCATTTTCCCTTCTCTTTGTCTTAGCCCCAGAGTAGAAACTTATCACCGAAAGCCATGTCACTTCTGTGGCCTCCTAACTAGGATCTCTGGTTGCAGGCCCTCTCACCTACACTACTACCCTCACCCCTCCCTATCCACCTAGTTTATTCTAAAATCTAATAGCACCACTTTCAGGTCATTCCCTAACTCTTAAGACTAATGTTTTCACAATACCTGCAGGATAAAATCCCAACTGTTCACATGTCTCTCCATTCTCTTTCCTCATCCTTTTCACTCTTACATTTGCTCCCTCAACAAATATTACAAATCATCTACCAGGTGCCAGGCAGTATTCTGGAAGCTGGAGAACAGACTTAGTGTCTGCCCTCTAGGGGCTTACAGTCTGGGTCACTGCAAGCAACATACCTTAAGCCAACTCGTTGTCACTGTACACCGGTATATTAGTCTGCTAGGGTTGCCACAACAAAATACCTCGACTGAGGGGCTTAAACAACAGGAATTTATTTTTGCACAGTTCTGGAGGCTTAAAGTCCAAGATCAAGGTGTCAGCAGGTTTGGTTTCTCCTAAGGTCTTTCTCCTTGGCTTGCAGATGGCCTCCTTCTCACTGTGTCCTCACATGACCCTTCCTCTGTGCACAGAGCCCCACTCCCTACCCCACCCCCATGTCTCTTCTTCTTCTTACAAGGACACCAGTCATATGAAATTAGGACCCCATCCTTATGACCTCACTTAACCTTAATTACCTCCTTCAAGGCCCTATCTCCAAACACAGTCGCATTGGGGGTTAGGGCTTCAACATATGAATTTGGGGTCGGGGAACACAATTCAGTCCATGCTGTGAGCTGATTATTTTGTCTCCCCATCACCAGCCCAGTGTGCTTCTCACTCAGACTCTTACAGGCAGAGCTCAAGTTCCTCCTCCTTCAGGGAAGCACCGCCCCCACCCCCCCACCCCACTCCAGCCCCTACCTCTCCAAGTCAGATAGACACTTACCCAATGTCATTGACACTGCTGCCTGAATTGACTGACTTCTCCAAGACACTGGAAGTCTCAAGAGATTGGGGACAATACCTCAACTCACTATTACAGCCTTAGTGCCTCATACTGTGGCTGGCTGGCATAAAGTAGGTACTCAATACATAAATGTGGGATGAATGGATTAATGATAAATGAATGAACGATGGGCTGACCTGGTACTGTCTCACATTCTCTGCATTTAAATGAAGGCAGGGCATTGGTCTGGTCCCTTTGCTATCCTCTCTCCCTTGGTACCTGAGTGGGGCCTCAAGACCTAATGAACTGAGTTGCTCCTGGCTACAGTGTCTTTCCATCCTTCTTCAGTGATATGTGAAATGTGCTGCGGTAGATCCTCAGTGTCCATCCCCTGAGCGTTTAGTTAACACCCCCTCCATTCATACAAGGAAGACAGGCGGGCCATCCAGGCAGGGAGCTGTCAGGAGAAAGATCAACATGTAACTGCTGCCACCTCTGGCTCCAAAGGGGCAGCGGCAGCAGAAGGCCAGGCTGAAGAGTAAGAGGTTCAGCTCATCCGAAAAGACATCAGGGAGCTGGAGCCGGAGCTGAAGCTGCATCCTCACCTATGTGAGCATCCACCCACCCAAAGCCCCACATGGTCAGCACCTCAGAGCTCGGACTGCTAGGGCAGAGGACAATTACTCTAAAGCAACTCAGCCTCACCACAGCCTGTGACCAACCTTAGGAAGGGTGGTAGCTTGTAGCTCTGATGTGACGAATGACATAGACATAGTTTCTGGATGAACAAACACCTGATGTCACCTAGGCCAATCCCACTATGAAGTGTGAGTGTGTTTGTGTGTGGGTGTGTGTGTGTGGGGGTGTGTGTGTGTGTACATGCATGTGCACGCCTGCAAAGAAGTTGCAGAAACTATTTTTAAAGTAAAATCCGGTTTTAAAAAATGTAGAGATATAATCCTAATGGCGGGGTGAAATTACAGTGCTGGAGTCTTGCAGATAAAACAAGTTGTGGAACCTTGGAGAAGTCCCTTCATGACAGCTTTTGCATCTGTAAAATGGGTTACTATCTGCATCAAGGTTCTTGGGGGAGATCAAAATGAGCTCAAATGAAAGGAGAGCCTATTACATTCCCTGGCACATAGCAGTTGTTCAATATACCAGTCACTCCCGTTACCCTTAGCCTATTTCTTAGTCCTTTCTGAGGAATTCACTAAATTTAGTCATGTACACTTGGGAAAATTACCTTAAAATATGTGTCTTGTTTTCCTTCTTTGTCTGAAGAGAAATGACCACTGCTCTGCCTCCACTAGTGCAAACCAGCTGAGAGCACCTCTGCTGTGAGAAGCACTCCAAGGTGTCATTACTTCCAGGTACTATATGCAAAGGGCTGCAGGTCCCCATGTGCTGCAGCATGGCAACATCTTAGAGATGCATCCCTCTCCATCAGTCTAGGGACTATCTAGTCACTGACATAAATTATCCTGCTTCTTCCTTCAAAACATTGCTTCAGTGAACCCTTTTCCTATTCCACTCACCAGACCCCACTTAGCTTCCCCTAACCACATGTATGAATCACTGCAGAGAGCTCTTAACCATCTCCTCAAATCTTATTTCTCCCTCTTCTTTCTATAAGAATGGACAGCATATTAAACAGGTCCTTTTGGAGAGTCAGACTCACTACAGGGAGGGTCAGCCCACTACAGGACTACAGGGAAAGAGGAATCTCAAAGCAACAAGTAACATTTACTCATTCAACCAATATTTATTGGGGCCTAACTGTGTGCCAGGGGATGAAGAGATGGACAAGACCAGTTCCTTCTTCAGTGAGCCAACGATCTGGTTCAGGGCTGTAACATGTGGAAAAACATCTGGCCACAAGGAGAATGTGGTGAACTGCTACCCTGGCTGCACTTGAACGAGGTATCTATTGAACATGAGGAGGATCCATTCTTCATAGAAGATGGATGAGCGGTCTGGGCGGGAGGGCCTTCCGGGTGGACACAATGCATAAGCTAAGACTCAGAGGTGGGGTAGGAATGTGAGGGTTGTTAAGGAACAGCGATCAGAGTTTGGCAAGAAAAGATTTGGGTAAGACAGAATGGGAGACTATAGCAGTCAGAGCAATTCCCACTTATTGATGACTTACTGTGTGCCAACAGGCACAGCACTAAGCACCTTCCAACTTATGACTCAAGTACCACTGGGGAAACAGCTCAGGGTGGTTGCAGGACTTTTTTGGGTTTGATGCTGAGGTCAAAGACCCCAATGAAATTTGAGTTCTCACCCATTATATCCTAGAAGTTGGGCAGAGTATAAAGTGCCAGGGGCTGGGGAGGGTGTCTTCTGAGGAGGCTGTGGGAAATCACTGAAAAGAATGCTAACAGCTGGACTCTGGGAAGAGTAATCTGGCCAGGAGTGGAGGATGAACTGAAGGAGGAACAGAAACAAGATTATGCTGCCAGCCAGGCAAGAATTCCTGGACCTGAAACTGAGGTGGCAACAGTGAGACTAGAAAGAAGAGACAGCTGCCAGATACTCTGTGACATAAGAGCAATATGCTGGTGACCAGACAGAAAGGTCGTGGGCTTAAGTGGGGAGGGAGGATGGTCAAATGATTCAGAGCTGTAAGCACTGGTGACAGGGAAGCTGGGAATATCCTTAATAAAGTGAAGCAGAGAGGCTGATGGGGCAAGAATAATACATTCCCCTTTGACGGGCAGAATTTGGCCATCCGGAGCAGTTCAGCCAACCCTGGAAACTTTAATTACCCCAAGCCAGAGTTCACCCTCACCAAAGTCATTTAAAAATAAAAAACTGTCTCTAAGAGGCTTTCATGCTGAGAAGCTGACAGCCAGGAGAATATTCAAACTAAACCATTTTTGTCACCACTCAGTTGTCAAGTATCTAAAAACCCCTGAACAATTCCTATTTCTCAGAGTTCATCCTCTGTGGGAAAGCTCTGTCTGTGAAGGACAAACTTCTAAGGAGGAGGAGAGAAAAATCAATCAAAAGTCAGTCCGCTGACTGATCAATAGGTGTCTGCCAGGGAAATTCTACTTCTCCCATCTGCGCTAGTGAAGTGGTTCTCACAGCCCGGAACAATACTTACCTCGCTGAATTTCTCTCCGGGGCAATTGGCAGCCCCATGCCTCTCTGGGTTGTTCCTGACTTCAGCACAGAATTTGAATTTGACAAGTGCTAGGGATGCATCAGAAGTTACTGTGCATAAGTGGTACCAAGATAAGTCACCACGGGGGTAAGTTTTGAATGGCACCCGGACCTCCTGGAGGTTGAGGGTGACACATTTGCGTCTGAAGTCAGCCATTTGACCGTGCCATGGCCAACTGCTTCTCATCACTGAGGTCTCCCCTTACGAGACTCTTCCTCAGGGAGGCATCGCCCCACCACCCCCCACCCCCCCCACCCCCCGCCACCGACCACGCAGCTAAAATGAACCCTCTTGGGAGCAAGAAATGATCTATATCTTAATCTGTGTGGTGGCTGCACAGGTGTCTAGGAGGTATAAAAATCCATTAAGCTGTAAATTTCAGACACATGTACTTTACTGGATGTACGTTATACCTCAATTAAAAAGGAAATTTAAAATAATCACACATACAAAATGCACCCCTCCCTGGCCCCATACACCACTATGCCTTATTTCTTTAGAGTATAGACCACTGCCGGGAAACAGATGCTCCAGTCACTTGCCTGTCCTTTACTGTTCAGAGAGGCACTCTCCAACACATAGCCACATGTCACATGTGTCAGTTTAAGTTTAAATTAATTACAACAAAATAAGACACACGGGCCACATTTCAGGTGCTCCGTGGCTAGAGGTGGCCAGCGGCTGCTGATGTACAAACAGGACATCACCATCATTGCAGAAGGCTGTATGCACAGCACTGGTCCAAGTCATAAGCCTTGGGGTAGAAGAAACCTTGTCTGTCCGGTTTATAGGTAGTTCCAAGAATGGCGCTTGGCACGTCAAAGCTCTTCCTAAATACTTGTTGAATAGATGAATAAAGGAATGTTTAATACCAAAAGAAATTACAGCATAAAAATACCCTGGAAATACCCTAAGTATATCTCTATAGGGATCATTGAAATACTTTTGACACATTCTACAGTGGAACTCTATCCAATCATTAAAAGCCGTGAGGTAGGTGTCTATGTAATGACTTACACAGATAGCCACACTACATTAAGTGAAAAACAAGTTTCTTAAAAATGTATACAATGTGATTCCATTGTATTAAGAAACAGAAGCCAGAAATAGTCAGGAATGCTATGTACCAAACTGTTAATAGCCGTCACTGCCGGATAGAATTAGAGGAATTTACACTCTGTACTCCTCTGTAATGTCTGAATGCACAATGAGTATGTATTACTTGAGTATTTTTAAAAGACTTAAAATCACATGCAGCCCTCTAGAGAACAAAAGGAAAGAAAGAAATCCACATTGCATGCTGTCCCAAGACTATATAAGACACTTCTTGAATAATTACCAATTGCCAAATAATTACCAACTGCCAAATGCCTTACCAACTTCATTTCATTTCATTGTAACAATATTCCTGTAAGTAAGTACTACTGTCCTCTGATGAACATGCAGAATCTAAAGATCAGAGAGGTGAAGTAGCTTCCCCAGGGTTGCACAGCTAGCACTCAGCACAACTGCCATTGGAACCAGCTCTCTGGTTCTACAGCCCATGGCACACTGCACGGCAGAAAGCACAGCAAATACCCAAAAAGGGTCAGATCCCGAGGAGCCTTGAACTAGCCTCTCCCTCTACATAAAATCCCAAAGAACGGCCAAGCCACAACAAGAGGCAGGACACCTACCAAACCCTAGAGACAGTGGCACTTCCTGCTCAGGGCAGTAGGAAATACAGCAAAATTGAAGCTGGCCATGCTCTCTCTGCTTTGTCTTCCCAGCTTATCCCAGAATTGTCCTTCATTCGACCAATCATTGTCCAAATTTGTTACTCAATTTTCCTTGAGTAACAAATGAAACACACACACACACACACATACACACACACACACACACACACACAGCAGTGCCACAAAGACCTGGTGCCTGCGAAGTCTCGGTAACTTAAGCATGCTGGTGGAGGCTTCCAGCTCCCTGGCAGATGCCTCGATTGTGCCTTTGTTGGCTTTTCAGCCAATCCCTGCTGAAGAGGAGTTTTCAACCCCCACCTCCCTCCCCCTCCGCCCCCCAGGTATCTGAGCCAAAACACTGTAGAGTCCCTTTCAGCTCCCTGGACAAGACATTCCAGGCTGCATGCCGGGAGGCTTGTTTCGCTTCACACTTGACGCAAATGGGGGGGATGTTTACCCACAACACACACACATGCATACACCAACAGAAGCTGCTGACGCCAACAGAAGCTGCTACAGTGGTGGTATTTCTAGAAGCCCAGACACTGTGCTCAAGCCATATGTAACTTGATTACAATGCCTATCAGGGAAAACAATCTAATTCCTCCTCAGCAAAGTTTCAACTGCTGCCCGGAAAATTCAGTAGGAGATGAAATGTAATACTCTATTAAACCTTATTTTGCCAGCACAAGTGAGAGCTCACTCAAGCATGGAGAGTCATTAAAATGGATCTTACATATATCATTATAAATTTAATAATCACCATGACGGCTAGAGTTCAAGTTAAAATGAATGTCAGCTGAGCATGACCAATTGATGTTACCCCAGCTGCCGCAGAGCCTCACTTGGGGTTATATTCTACTTCCAGAGGCTCCATGGTACATGTGGACCCAACACAGCCAGAGCCAAGAACAGATGGGAAATGCAGACATCGACACCTAGCCAAGGAGAGGCCGTCATAATTGCATATTATCTTGATATACCAGCCCAATTAAAATTTTCTACAGTGTCAGAGGTCCCAAATGTCCCTCCACTAAGTGTCTGCATACCAAATTTGGCTAACACTGAGTAAAATGCAGTCCATCCCGGGTTCTGTTCACAACAATTACCGATTTTCCTCCTCTCTCTCAGAAAGCTGCTGTAGGAACAGGAGCAAACAGGTCTAGCAGGTTATGCACAGAATAAATCAAACACCACAGAACAAATTTCACTTATGTAGGTGCCTACAATAACGGAAATTCCTCCCGAAATGTGGTGAAAGGGGTTTCAGGAGTGGAAACTTTGTTTTAGGAATGGAGTCAGTATCCGTGCTTTTAAAATCTAGTTTGTTTCCATTATTTTAACCTTTGAAAGTCAACTCAAAACCTCATGCAAATCCTTCTCTCTCTCTCTCTCTCTCTCTCTCTCTCTCTCACACACACACACACACACACACACACACACAGCTATCTAAAATTGTTAGGAGTTTTAAGGCTAGTTTTCATTTTCGTATGCATTTCACAACAGCAAGAAATGATCTTTGAGGCTTGTGAGGAAAGCAGATACTCCACCCCACCTTGAAAGAACATCACAAGTTTTTCAATCATCCACAACACTTCAAAGGAAATATCAAAATGTATGTTTACATGAACACAGACTCTAGCCCTGCTGGAGCAGTGTTTAACCCTTGTCACCGCCCTCACCCACACACACACACACGCTGTACCCTCTCCTAGCAATTCCCCTGGAGTGAGGAGACACAGCTTCACCTTTCTCCCCAGACAACCAGCCACTCTGTGCTACTCCCAAATGTGTCTGGCTTTTCAAGACAAGTTGAACTTTAGCTGGTAGACACAGGCCCTGGGCAACTATGGCTTTCAAACCAATGACAGCAAATGACCTACACTCAACAGGCCTTTTTCAGAGGCTGTGACATCCTCACAGATGGGGCCAAAAAGTAGGATATGCTTTTGATCCGTGAACACAAGAGCCAGCAGGCCACATGGAGAATAACTCAAACAAAACCACCACTGTCAGGAGCGCCATGTCCAAAAGGTGCTAAGAGTGTGTGAATCCCAAAGGGGTTTCAGTACAAGCGAGCTCATATCTGACTTAGAGGACACCAACTCTTTTCGTTAACTCTCTGAACCATAGCTTTCTGGCTCCCAGGATCAAATGTTTTTCTTCTTTCTTTCTCTCTCCCCTTGCCCACCAACAAGTCAAGGCTTCAAACCCAGCACTAGGACCTGGCAAGTCATGAGCCACCACTCTGCCTGCCTCACCAGAGAAAGACACACAAGCACAATCAACCACAACAGCATTGTGACAACCACCTGGGCTCTCTGACTCATGCTTAGCAATTCCAGAGCCACAAGCCAAGCGACAAAAAAAAAAAAAAAAAAAAAAAAAGTTCTGCCACTTACCCTCTTTTGATCTTCCAGGCCATGTGTCACCAGCTTTCTCTTCTGGTGTTGGCTGGACTCAGAAACCGATTCCATTTCCCAGAAACGAAACGCCCTCTCTCCTTTTCAGCGATGCTTCCAAATCCACAAAGGAAGAAAATGACCCAGGCAAAGGCGAGGCATGCACGCCTCCAGACACGGCTCCCGCCAGCCGAGGAGATCCACGCCACCTCTTCAAAGGTCTTCCCCACTTCTTATGATCCACGCGGGAGCCTCACTCGCCATCGCTGCCTTAGCACTGAGGGTGGCTGCTGTGGGCATCCTGAGAGCCGGGGCTTGGGGTTTTACTTCAGTTCCACGATTGGCTTCCTGAGAGCCCAGAGGACAGATTTGGGCAAAGACGAGTCCATATCCGTGGGCACAAACCACATTCCTGCCTCAGAAATTCTCTCCCTCACTGTCTCCTTGGCACCGATAATTTATATGTCAATAACAATGTAAATGGGCATTTAATCCACCGAGCTGATAGCATCCACATCCCTCTCCGGCAGCCTCTGACTCCCATAAATCACCGCAAACCCTGCTCGCACAGCCGCCCCTCAAAGCTCCTGCCAGCGTTCATCACAGAGGTTGCTCCCCTCCTGGGCTGTCAAGTTCCTCCATGGAGTGAGACCGGTACCTGAGGAAAAAATGTGCAACAGTCAGATGTGTCTCTTGCAGAAAAGTACAGGTTTGAGCGGCTTTGGCCACCATCTGGATCCCAAACCAGGCAGCAGCCAGCGATTTTCCTCCGAGCCTTTCATTACTCTGAGCACATCCATGGACAAGCAGCTGGGGGGGCCTCATGGGCTCCCCACTTCTCCTGGCCAGAGACACACCGAGGACCTGGTTCTTGAATAAGCGCACTGGCACCGGAATTGCGTTAACTTTCCACCCTATGTGGAGTGTATAATCATCATCATCATCATCCCAGGAATAAGGCACCCAGATATGAGACAGGGAAGCAATGGTCTGGGAAGCAAAAAGGCATCAACATTTTTTCCCCAATTGGAGCTGCAGAGGCAGAGGGTGGCAGGCGAGACACCAGCATCCACTGGGAAGGTGAAAAAAGGAGCCGCCTGGCTTGTCCAAGGGCGGAAGGCCACTGTGCGACAGAGGAGCTGCACCTCCTGACTGACGTCACAGAGCTTAGGGGGGAAGACGCGGAGGGAGGAGATAGGAGGGAACTCTGCACCAAGGAAAAACATTTTGCAAAGGGTGCACCTTCCACGAACAGTCTGAGAGGTAAGGACATATTGCAGAATTCCCATGAAGAGGCACCAATAAATAATTATCAATGCCTCTTCCCATAGAACCAGGAAAGAAAGGGGAGTGGGGCGTGGGGTGGGGTGGGGGGAGCTCTTTTCTAAAAGGCACTAGTCTCTTGCCATCATTTCTAATCAACACACTAGCTGTTCTGTGATTCAGGCCACGCCAGCCGCCAGGAGAGCTGTGGCCAGATCCGGCCACAGCGGGCACTAGACAGAAGCCCTCAGACCCTCCCTTGCAGCTGTCCTGACTAGTGGCCACTTTGGAAGGAGGCCGAAGCCATCCGCTATCACAAAAGGCTTCTGCGCGGCTAATGCCAAAGCAGGTTAAAAGGCAGGCGGGTGAGAGACTCGGCCACAAAGGGCTTGTGAGGAGGGGAGGAGAACAGTTTCTCTTGAGAGAGAAGCTGCAGAAAGCTCAGGGCTTGTCCTACACTGCATGAAACCCTCGGCCAGAGCAGATTTCTACAAGGGAATTCCCAAGTCACAAATGTTCTGAATTTGGCCAGAATCGATGAGAACAGAATGTGCAGAAGAAGGAAACCTCATACACCCAATGGGGCTAACACTAGAGGCAGCATGAGAGAAGCCCTAGAAATAGATAAGCTTCCCGAGATACAGGTGCCCTCTAGTTACCCACCACCACAGCCCCTTCAAGGAACCCCTGGTGGCAAAGGTGAGACTTCAGATCCATTCTTTATAGTTCCGGATCATGATGCCCATAAACTGGCAAACTGGTTCCAAGTATCACCCTTTCCTGTGTCTAAATTGAGACCTCAAACTAGAGGACTCAGGTCTAGATTTTAAGTTCAACTCTGCAACTTAACTCATTGTGTGACCTTGAGCCAGAAGTTAACCTCTCTGAGCCTCCGTGTTCTCGTCTATGAAGTGGGGTTAACGACAGCACATAACAGTGGAAAGATCAAGATCACCAACTGACACAGAGTAAGTGAGCAAAAGGAAACTACGAGCTTGTATTGACCTCCTGCTATATTCATTCATTCAACAAATCTCTATGAAGGGTCTGCTGGGTGCCAGCTATCTTGTTTCAATTAGGGATTCTTAGGGCTGTGTTGAAGATGAGTCAACTGAACATAAGGAAGGTCCAGTAACTTGTCTAAAGTCACCCAGGTAGGAAGTTGTAGGGCTGGAATTGAACCCAAGTCTGACTTCACAGCCCTTGCTCATATCCCTGCCTCTCTGCCAAGGTCACAGTTATTTGGCTTTTCACAAGCAGCCTGAGTCCAGAGTCCATACTTTTTACAGCTCCTGGCTCTCCTCATAAATAATAATAAAAGAGGAGGGAGATGAGTGCCAAAAGGGTCTCTTCCTTAGAAGGGCCTTCCCCAGAGGAGCTGCTTTATTCGTAGCTCTGGGCTCCCTCCATGTCTGCGAACTGCTCTGCACTCTGCACCAGGCCCCTAGCTCTCTCCCGGGTGAGACCCTGTCACATCCCATCATGCCAGCCGGTGCACACGCCCCGAGTGCACATGGGGACAGACGTCCTCGCCACAGAAATGCCTCCCCATCAGCAGGGAGTGGGAGGGTGTTCAACACCTCCTGCGAGCCTTTTGGTGTTTTTTACTCCACCAGTTCTGGGGCTGTCGCTGTCCCAGTGCTGGAGCCAGGGTGAGGAGGGGTTACCTGAGAATGGGGAGAAGCAGGGGTGCGGCTGTCCGCTGCTGCCATAGCCAATCTGTTTCCTGACTGGGGAGGGCAGACTTCATGCGAGAAATCCTGATGCAAAAGCTCAGATTTCTGGCTGCCCAGAGAAATCTCGGGAAATTTAAACACTTGAATAAAAAAGAGCAGAAAGGCAGGGCTAAAAGAACATTTACCCCGATTGCTGAGAAGCCCATGTGTGTGCTGAACTGATCCCTAAATGTAGCCACATACAAGCAGCTGCTCTCTATACCAGGGGTCAGCCAGGAACAGTGCAAGGGAAAGAGGAGAAAGGAGAAGACTGGGCCGGGTTGCTCCATAAGATGGGCCGGGAAGTATGTGGGGCAAGACCTGCTTCTCCATGAAGTCCACAAAACAAGTCCAGCCGTACTGAAGACCTTCTGCACACACTGCCAGGGCTTCCTCCTGCCTGGCCCAAACACACCCTACAAAAGGCTTCCACTTCCCACTCCACCTCTGCCAAATCCTTCCTGCCTTTGGGCAATGACTGGTGGGAGGGGGGTTACAAGAATGGTTTGGAGGTGCAGCCCAGGATGTGGGGGTCCAGGAAAGGGTCTAGTCTCAGATGTAGAGGCATCCTTCTGAGAGTGCCACAGAGTCCCACCCTGCCATAAAACTCTGCTCCCTGGCAAATGCCAGGTTGGGATCCTAGGTACCAGACAAGTTATAGGCCAGACCTTCCCAGGTACAATGTACTCCTTCCTTCTGCCCGGGTGCTGGATTCGTGAGCCCATTTTATATGTTTGACAAAATAACCTTCTTAAATTCTTCAAAGTTTTCCAAATTGGGCAAAGCCCCTCTGGCCTTCTCACTTCTCTACCTTCTCTCTAGCTTTTCCTGCACCCCTCACCCAGCCTTCTACCCCTAGGAGGCTCTGAGATTGGGGAAATGGTTTTAAACCTGGAAGAAAGGCTGGGGGTGGGGTGAGAAAGGGAAGCCTGAACTGTTTCATCTTATAACTGGAGTTAAGCTTCTGAAATCAGGATGCTTCCGTCTTTCAAATGGTCTCATTAACATTCATCACTAATGTAGCATTTTTAATTAGTCTTCATTGCCAATAGGGGAAAGGGAGGAGCTTCTTGGAAACCTAGCCTTTCATTAATCAATCAATAAGTTACATAATATCTAAGAAAGACAGCCAAGGAGGCATGGTCGTTTCCGGCTGGGTTTTTAGTTTGGGGATTTTGCTCCAGAAGGGAGTCCGCCGGCCACTTCTGCGAAGGCTCCACACCCACCGAGAGCTGACCCACTCGCCAGCCCTGGCGCCTTTATTTGCTCACAGCGAAGGGTGAGCGAGCTGAGTGTGCACCCGCCTCTTCCCTGAAGAAAAGAAAGGATCGCACACAAAAAATAAGTCGCTAGGGCCCCAGCTGGGTGGCGCGGGCTGAGCCACAGGGTCCCTTTGCCGGCAAGAAAGGAGTCCGCTCAGCGGAGGGCACACCCCGGAGGCGCTGTGACTCCTGGCGCTCTGGCGCCCCCTCCCCGCCCACAGCCCTCGCCCCTCAGCTGGAGGCTACCCGGAGCCTGGGAGAAGGAAAGCCTGGGAAACAGGGGGTCCGGGTTAGTTACCCCCACTCAGGTCCACCTACACACACACACACACACACACCACACAGTGAAGAGACTCAAACACAGACTGACACAGGTATAGTAGACACTTAGAGATCTGACATATACACACTCAGACTTATATGCAAGCGCGTGCTCACCCGGGCACGCACACCCGCGCACACACACCTACAGAAGCTCAGATCACACACGAGGAGGCACATCCACCCAGAGAGGGACACGTACAGACAGGTACCAGACCGACATTCAGAGACAGAGAGGAGTAGAAAACAGAAGCACCGACAACACACACACACACACACACACACACACACACACTCACAGATGCACAGACAAGCACACAGGAAGGAGAGACACACACACAAATCAAAAATACATAGAGATGCAAACAGAAGGATCCACAAACAGCAATACTCAGACACAAGTACCCGGAGAGGGCGTTCACAGACACCCACGCCAACAGCAAACACAGTGGGACCCAGACGTGAGGATACACCCAGAGAAACAATCACGCAGAGGGGGGACGCACAGACACACACAGAAGACACCCAGAAACACAACAACACGCACCAGGAGATACCCCCAGCCTCAGGCACGCACCACCAGAGGGACACACACCACTCTAGATGGGGGCGTGTGCAGTGTCGCCAGAGGACGGCAAAGTGCGCCCCTGCGCGTGCAGAAGCCGCAGGGAGCACCTTGCTGCCTGCCCCAGCCCGCATCGGCCGGGGCGCACTTTCTCAGAGCATCTCTGAACAAGGGCCCGCCAGCCCTGGGTGTGCGTGGGTGGTTGTGCCTCTATCAGCGGGGGTCTCTGCTTCTACCCGCAGCTAAGGAGGCCACAGCCCTCCACCGGGATCCCAAAGTGGAGGTCTGGCCTCTGCGCCCCTTGTGCTGTGCGGGGAGCCAGCCCTCTTCCCGCCAGCAACCCCCGCCCTTCCCAGCCCCAGGAGCCCGGCACAGAGCATCTCCAAGTCCTCTCCTCCCTGCTCGTCCTGTTAGGAAGCAAACTTTCCCCTCGCCGGTCCCAGCAGCGGGCAGCATGGCCCAGCCCGGCCCCCGGAAGACGGGCGCTGGGGGCTCCTACCTGCGCCCACGCGCTTTGCAGAGCCACAGTCTCCAGCCAGTCTCTACAGTCGGCCCGCGCTCCTCAGCCCGGCCACCGAGGCAGCCGCTCCTTGCCCTCCCGTTACCCGGGAAACCGCCTCCTCCTCCCTCCCGCCAACCAACCAGCACCGTTCACATGGCACATCTCAGCCAATGGGCGACCTCACCATTCCGGTCCCCTTCCAGGGTCCCGAGCCCTCTCCCGGCTCGGGGATCTGAGAGGGGAGCAGGGGTCTCTACAGAGCTGCTGCTACTCAAAAGTGCTCCCTGGGGACAGGAAGGGGGCAAAGAAAGTCATCGGGTCCCTCCTGTTGGCGCTCTTCTTCTGCATGACAGACATACCTGACACTTTAAGGAAGACCCACATCACTGGAGAACACATCAAGGGGGCACAATTCAGGACACCACTAAATCCAAAAGCCCTGTGGACATGTTCCCACCGGGGAGCTGTCCAGCCCGTGAACACCTCTGGATGAGGCGCTGGCATCTCCTGAGGAAGGGCTTAGTGTCTTCCCTCTTGCAGAGCTCTGACTGGGAGCGAGTTTTTTCCAATATGGAACTGAACCTGCCTCAGGGCCAAGACCCATTTCTGCCCTCTCAGACTCGCAAGAGCAAGGCTCTCCGGGCTACCTAACAGTCAGACCTTCAGAAACTAGAATGCAGCCCATCCTGTTGCTCAGGTGAGCTTTCTGCAGCAAGTTCTTCATTCGTCTTCTGTCTTCCCCAGAGCCATTTTGAAATCAGAGAAGCTTGTACTCACCATGTCCCTCTACCCCTCTTTCATGCAGCAGTCCAGTGTCTAAGTGCCCAGGAGGGAGGAATTTTAGGATCCCAGCACTATTTTCAAATAAGACCTGAACTGGTGAAAACAAAAATTCTCTCATCTCCTAAGTTGAGGTCAGGTCCCCAAACATGGAGTAAAAGGTGAGACTGACATGTCCAGAGAGGTGCCAGCATGGACACTTCTGTCTCTGGAAACCTCTTATTTCCCTCCTACTTCACCCTCCAATCAAAACTTGCTCTATCAGGTAGGGTGTCCAAGGTGGGAAGTCCTATTGATCCTGGCAGGAGGGTGGCCTGGCCTACAGATGCCACCAGGTGACAGGGTGTGTCCACAGCCACAGGCAAGTCTTACCTGGTAGGATAACTCCTGGGATTGTGGACCCAGCCAGTTCATTAGAACAGGAGCTCAGGGCACAGGCCAAAGCAGGAGGCCAATCCTGCTGCTGGGCCCCTGGTTGAGGGGTAGGAGATCTAGGCTTAGGAAGTGGGTACACTCACCTGCCATCAGAGTGGAAGGGATTCATGAGATCCAAACACAGTACCCAGCCCTGTGCCACTTCCAATCACCACCACCCGGTCTGGTGGTCGGAAGGTGGCAGAGCCTCCTGTTATTGAGAGCAGAGGGCCCAGCTGCAAGATGGCTGCAGAAAGGGAATAGCAGCTGGGGGCAGAAGGGCACTCAAACACTTACATGTATGTCACACCCCTGAGTGCTGCCCCAGAGGGTCCACTGAGACTGGTCACAAGACAGAACCGTATCACTTTCTTAGCCAATTCTTGCAAGTGTCTCTAAGGCCATGCAAGGATGAAGACCAGAAGGGGAATGGTGGAGGAGTAACATCATGAACCAAGTTACAGGGAGTGTGATATGATTAGAGGAGCACAGACCTGAGTCAGACCTGGGCTAGAATCCCCTCTTGGCCATTTATCAGCTTTTCGATCTTATCTCTGAACCTACATTTCCTCATCCATAAAACAGGGTAGTCAATATTCCTCCTGACAGAGATATTCTGAGTATCAGATGTGATCATGGATGGGCACATGCTCTGTAAACAATAATGCACCTTGCAGAGGAGAGGGGCTTTTACAATAGACCCTGTTTGCCTCTGGGATAGTTAATTTCATTTAATCTTTATTATTGAAAGTATTACATATGGCCCCTTTATTTCCCCCACTGACCCCCTCCAGCCTGCCTCACTGCCTGCCCCAGGCCTTCACCACCCTATTGTTTGTGTCCATGAGTTATGCATATATGCATACAAGATCTTTGGTTGATTCCCCCCCCATTCCACCTCCCCCTCCTTCCCTCTGAGATTCCAAACTCTGTTCCATGCTTCCACATCTCTGGATCCACTCCATTCATCAGGGTTTTTTTGTTAATTAGATTCCACTTATGAGTGAGATCAATTTTTTGTCAACTTGTTTAGACTATGGTACCCAGTTTTTGGTTAAATAGCTGTCAAGATATTGCTGTGAAAGTTTTTTTACGATGTAATTAACATTTAAATTTAAATGAGTAGACTTTGAGTATTCCCTGGATCTTCAGCCTGCCAGGGCAAATTTTGGACTTTCCAACCCCACAATCACATAAGCCAATTTCTTTAAATAATTCAATATGGAGAGAGAGAGAGAGAGAGAGAGAGAGAGAGAGAGAGAGAGAGAGAGAGAAATAGACACATATCCTACATATCCTATTGGTTCTGTTTTTCTGAAGAAAAATACAGCCATCCCAGAATGACGAGGATACAACCAAGTGGCTGGATTTGTAGCCTGATCATGAGCCTACAAGTTGTTGATATATATTCCCCCAAGTTTGGTCCAAGTGGGTGTCTTATTTTCACAGGTGGTTTCGATCCACTGCTCTAAACAAGCACCTTTCACCTACAAGAGGTGGGCATCCTGGGGGATGTTTTTCTAAAATAGCTTCCTCCTCTCCTGCCACTATGCCTCCTGCCTAGTCCCCACCTGTACACTAACATCCAAGAGGACAAAGTCTGCTCTATGGAAATTATTTTCTCTCTCTCTCTCTCTCTCTCTCTCTCTCTCTCTCTCTCTCTCTCACACACACACACACACACACACACACACGAATTCCAAGTTCGAGTTGCAGTGGCAAAGGCTTTAACATCTACTGCCATCAGCAAGATCATTTTTGTCTCAATTAGCACAAATTGTTAAAAAATAATATCCCATCTTCCATCTAGGCTATAACCCCAAATCTGTCCCTATAACCTGAAGAAATGGTTATTTCCATTTCACCAACATAGAAAAATAGGAACCAGGTCTCCCAGGAACTGGAACAGCAAGTCTAGGACCTGTAGTTACACCCTCCATGCCTTCTGGAAGGGAATGCACCTTCTCTCACCTCCTTTTCTGCTTACCTACATTCCTAATGTGGCTGCCAGTTCAAGAGTCTACCTCAGGATCTCTCAGCACTAATATGTACCCAATACTGTTTGCCAGTAGCCTCTGGAACTTAGCTGAAATTTTCAGGAAAGAATCTGGTCATTGACCTTTGGGTCAGGTCAGGGGTCAATCAGCAATGGCAAGAAGGAGAGGGGCCTTCACAAGGTTAAGCAAAGTGAGTCATTTGTAGCACAGAGTGAAAGGGAGACATGCAAAAGCCCTTACTTAGTTCAACTTCTGACTCTTAATACTGATCCCTGCACCTTAGTTTCCTTGTCTTCAAAACAAGAGTGTCCGTGTTGCCCTCTTTCAGAGAATCCCTGAAGGATGCCTACTGTGAAGCGCTCTAGGTAATTAAATCATGTTCTTTTTTTTCTATAAATAAAGGAAAATCTTTCACCCAACCTCCAGAAGATTTGAGGGAAAAGTCTCTGGTCTTAGTACCCTAGTAAGTAGGCCAGTTATGGTAGCTTCAAGTCACACACTGTCTTATGTGTGCTAGACACCACAGAGGTGGCATCTTATGCATAAAAATGTTCTCTCATGTCTTGTGCTGTTTCTGAATTCAATACAGAGTCTGTTGGCCAGCACAGCGGGAAAGAAGATGGAAAATGCCCCTTTCTGCCTTATCTTTTTTGGTTTGATGAACTTTCATTATCTTTGGGGACTCAACTCTAAGAATTTCCCCTAAAAGTCCTTGAATTGGTTTTTCCCTTCTCTGGTATCCCATTGAATTTTGTACTCCTTTCTCTCTTTAACAGCATGTGCCACACCACACCATAATCATTGCTTTTTGTGTTCATCTCCCTGACTGGTCATTCATTCATTGATCATTCACTCAATCCTGCAACAAAATTTATTGCCAATAAACATTCTGAGATATAGCAGTGATCAAGTAGTTAAGGTCCCTACTCTCATGGTGACTTAGAGGAAGATGGAAAATAAGCAAATATTTAGTTGAGATAATTTAAGAGAATATTAGGGCTCTGCATAGAATATAAAAATAAGATCATTTGATAGAACGACTGGGTGACTGCCTTCAACTGGGTAGTTGTAGAGAAGGAATTTTTACCTGAGATCTGAATGATACAAGGGATGTATCCATGCAAGGACCAAGAGGAAGAATATTCCAGTTGCTAGTGCAAAAGCCGTGAGGCAGACAGCACACCACCAAGCTTGGCGTGTTCCTGGAGCAAAATGAAAGTCAGTGTAAATAGAGCATAGTGTTCCCATCTGTCCGGGGAAGACAAGCCCATGGAGATAGCAGGAAGAAGGGAGTGTTCACTTCTTCTCTTTTCTGTATCCCTGCATGATACCAGCTCTCTCCCCACTTACCACCTTTCCTTTCTATTAAGACTTAGCTCAATTTGTCTCCTCCAACATGCCAAACTAATGTCACTCCATACTCTCTCACCTCACCCTTTCCTTCCACACAGACCCCTTCATTTTATATTATGTCTATGTGACTATGTTTTTTGCTCCTTTATTCCCTTAGTTGATAAATTTCACCGAGTGCCTACATAGACCAAGAACTTTCATGTCTGTGCCCCATGATCCTATGGATGAGAACACGTGAAGAATCAGGACATCTCTGAGAAGTCAAGAGAGATAATACAAGGTTTCTAATAAAGGATATGGGTTCTCAAGTCCTCCCTCAGACCCTGTATCTCTTGGTTTACTCCCACTTTTCATGGGCTGGTTATTTCATTTCCAAACCCATGGCAAATCAGAGAAAAGCATTGATGCCTACACCTGGCAAACTGACATCTGTGGGAAGATAGGACAATCTGTCAACAAGAGAAGAGACCCACAAACCTATGAAAAACAACCCAAAAGGTCTGGGCAACCTGGGCCCATTTAGTGAGTGGGCAATCAGTCTTACCATCACATCCGTTTATTCCACTACATGGATCCCTCATAATGCTGACTCTGAATTCAACAAAGGTCTTATGAGGCAAGGAAGATTTTAGTATGCTAGGAGGCTTTTCATACAAACTGGCTCAATGGAATTTAATGGACAAACCCAGGGCTACTAAGGAAGTTTGATGGTCAAAAATGACTTGAATTCTGGACAGCCTATGTTTTATATGATAGATCGATTAATTACAATTTATTCAACAACTTTAAGATGTGCCAGGTGCTTTAAACACTTGGCTTCATTCAAGCCCCAACATAATTCCATGAAGTAAGTACTGTTATTATCTTTGTTTTTTGAAGGAGGAAATAAGAGGAAACAGACTCAGAGAGGTTGAGTAACTTGCCTTAGGTCACAAAGCTGGTTAGTTGACAGATCTTTTACAACCAAATCAAAAGAGGGAAGATAAAATAGGCCATACCTACTTCTTTTTTATGCCTCTTAACATTTAGCATAGATCTGGACATATAGTAAGTTCTCAAAGTAGGGGCTCAGGGTTCATTCATCCAAGAAATTTGTCCTGGGAATTGTGCCATTGTCTGGAGAAATATGGAGAGTAAGCCAGACACAGACCCTGTCCTCAGGGTGGTACTCCACAGTTTTGAAAAAAAATCAATTTGCTGTAATCCTATTAAATGACTCTCATTCTGGATCTTTGGGAAGCAGCTAAGTTTTCCTCTTGAAAAAAATAAGTGCCAGATAAGAATAAAAGTAAAGGTTTGTGTATGAAGAAAAGGCATCTTCCCTACCCAGCTGTTCCCCTTTCCTGGGCAGCCTGCGGCCCTCGCTGTGAACAGCCATCCTCCTGCAGCTTCACTAAAGGACTTAATGGAAGTCACTGCAGCATCTTCATCAGCAGAATGGTTGTGGTGGGGGTGACAGAGGGAGAGAGATAGATTGGCTGTGACATCCTCAAACTTTCCCCCCATCATCCCTCACTCAGCACCACCATGGTTGAGTTGCTAGAGTAGATGTAAGGAGCCTGTTTACCCGAGTGCTAGCGGGTTGAGACAATGCCACATTGTATGAAATAGACAGTGGTGGGAAGGGAGTTTATTGTCAGCTGGCAAGGGGTGGAGGCAGCGGGGGCTGGGGGTTTGGACTGGCTCTGGTTTCCCAGCCCCAAATGGCTGGCACTTCTGCAAGCTTGGGCGGATACTATAAAAACAGGCCTGCTGAGAAACACCCACGGGGGGCATGAGCACATCAGTGGGGCTGTGGGGGAGTCAACTGTAGAGAAAGGGGCCCAGAGTGGAACATTCTAGGGAGGTTGAAATGAATAACAAGCTATCTTAAGAAAGAGGGGGCATATATGTACTGGAAATGGAGTTGACACTAAAATTTTAAAACAAATCCAATGAATATTTACTGAGTGCCTACTATGTTCTATGTGTGCATGGTCATCACCCTGGAAATACCACAATGAAGATGACGGGTAAGTTTCCTTCCCTCAGGGAATTTACATCCTATCAGTGGTGTCAGTCACTAAGCAGAGAAGCAAGTAATCTGGATAATTTCAAAAAGGTTGACTGCCACAAAGAAAGTAAAACAGGCAATGTGATTAACAGTGACTGAGGCTGGGGAGAGCAACAGTTCATAGGGTGACCAGGGAGGACCTCTCTGAGGAGGTGAAAATTCAAATTAGACCTGAAAAACACAGCCAAGTGAAGGTCTTGGGGAAGACCCTCGCAGACAGAGTAAACAGCGAGTGCAAGGGTCCTGAGACCACAGTGAGTTTAATGTATTCAAGTAAACAGTGTGGCTACAGAATGGTGAGTGACCAAAAGAGTGTTATGAGATTAGGCCGCAGAATTTGTTCTAAATGCAATGTGTCCACTCTAAGTGCAATGAGAAGGCCCAAGAAGGTTTTAAAAGGAAAGGTTTTCAGGAGGTTGTTTTGGCTGTGTTGTTGAGACTATATTGAAAGAGAAAGCAGAGAGACCAGTTAGAAGGCCACTGAAGTCACCAGGCAAGACACAGTGGTGGCTTACAGTGGAGATGGAGATAAGAGAATAGGTTTAGAATATATTTTGGAAAGGAGGCATGAAGGCAGAGGGTGGGGCAGGAAAGACAGCAGGAACCTTGGCAGCTTTGGAAATCACCCACTCTCTGAATCTGTCTCCTGATTTTAGCTTCTCTTTGAACATCTGCTCCACCCTCCTCTCTACCCAGTGAGATTCCCCTATTTACACAAAGAGTTTCCTCAGACCTCAGCTTGCCTGCTTCTGCCCTACTCCAGCCTCAGTAACACTGCTCACTGGAGTCAGTCCAGTTCAGGTCCCAGGAGGATCTGATTGGCCCAGCTCATTGCCTCATGCAGGACCACTGATGGGTTATCTACTTTCTTTTGGTCAGGTGCTAACCTCTGGGGCAGGCTGGTGAGAGTGGGCATGTTTAATCAAGGCAGGGGCCATGGTGGGTCCATCTCCTGTACTGCTGGCAACAATTAGCAGATCCAGTGGTAACCCTAGCTAATACTTCTACCACTTACTGCTCAGGCTG
Source organism: Myotis yumanensis (assembly GCF_028538775.1). Taxonomy (NCBI): domain Eukaryota; kingdom Metazoa; phylum Chordata; class Mammalia; order Chiroptera; family Vespertilionidae; genus Myotis; species Myotis yumanensis. Next base: position 29,307,610 of record NW_027223761.1, read on the forward strand.
TAAGTTTTATATAATAACTCATTTAATCCTCATGACCATCCCATAAAATACATACAATCATTGTCCCCATTTTGCAGAAAAGGAAACAGAGATGTTAAGTGTTTTTTTCCAAGGTCCCACAGCTGGTAAGGTGTGAAGATTCAAGCTCAAGTAATTTGATCTTGGAAGCATTGTTGAAACCCTTTCTAAGCTCTAGATCAGATATTGTCAAGAAGGATCATGAACACAGATGATGAAAAAAATAGGAATAGATGCTACTGCTGTTGCTGCTGATGATGATGATGATTTTATCTAGTGAAGCCAGAAGGAGACTTCTTTCACTGCCTGGTGAGCCCCAGATCTTCCATCTACTATTTCTGTGATCTGCATAAAGAGCTTTAACTTCTTTGAGCCTCAAGTTTCTCATCTAAAAAAGAGTTAGTAACATCTACCCTAGCTATCTCATAGGTGTTGTTAGTCAATCATTAAGATGCCATGGGAAAAATGTGCTGATAAATTTCTTCTTTGGGAAGAAAGAGTAAGAACAACTTAGAGGGAGAAGAGGTCTAGTATAGAAAACTCTGTGTCTGAAGAGCTGGAGATGTGAACTGAGGGACCAGCCAGTGATGTGGAAGTGGGCAGCCTCAAGTGCCAGGCTTCCTCCTAAAGACCATGGGAGCCACTGAAGGGTTTTAAGCAGGAGAAGGAGGACGATGCAAATGAACTACTTAGGAAGGTATTTCTGATGACCAGTGAGAAGAATGGACTAGAAAAGGAGAGACTGCAGACAGGGAAACAGAAGGTAGCTGCAGAAATGCAAGCTAGAGAGGGTGAGGATATGGATTCAAGCAATGGCAGAAATATTTAGGCATGTCACCAAAAGAATGGGGGGAGTCCAGGATCCCACTACATCCAAATCTAGGGCAGCGGTTGCCAACCTTTAGATCACTGGTTGGTGACTGCTGCTCCAAAGATTTCCTTAAAGCAGGGATCACCAACCTTTCGGACCTCATCGACCACCAGTGGTCCACAGACCACCCGTTGGCATCTCTACCAACTGAAAGAGAATAGGTGTGCCCGACTGATATGGTTCAGTGGTTGAGCATCGACATATGAACCAGGAGATCACCGTTCGATTCCAGGTCAGGGCACATGCCTGGGTTGTGGACTCAATCCCCAGTAGGAGATGTATAGGAGGCAGCAGATCAAGATTCTCTATCATGATTGATGTTTCATCTCTCTCTCCCTCTCCCTTCCTCTCTCTGAAATCAATAAAAACATAGTTCAAAAAATAAAAGAGAATAGGTATGTCCTCCCGTATTTTGAGTGAAAGTTTCACAGTTACTTTATATCTGAATAGTGTTTGTTCCTTGGGTGTGTGACTTTCCATTGGCATTTTGTTCCTTTAAAATCTTCAAAGGGAAGGCTCTTTGCTTTGATGACAAGGCCCATTCACCCTAGTTCCTGTGTGTGGATCATGCCCTTTCCTGGGAAGGCAGGTGTGAGGCCCCTGGCCTGACTACTTTGCATAGTACATTGGGGGTATTTGCATTTCCAGAGTCTTGTTTCTCCATTGAAAAGGGGCCCCATTCGATTTTATTTTTGTCTTGTGGCATCAGATGAAAGTAGAGTGGACATCAATGCAAATTCCTTTCATCTCACAATGTGCCCAGCGGTCTCAATGCTCCAAGCCCAGCAGGCTGAGCAAGAACACACAGAAGAAAAGCCCCATTTGATTCTTTCAGACAGGTTCCTGGCTGTCTCCTGACTGGTGCTCACATATACACATATGCACGCACACACATGTACACAACACATGCACACACTTGCACATACGGACACACATAGCACTGTAGCCACTGAGCCCCCAGGACCCACCCCTCACACTAGTCCTTCTTCCAGGCATCTTTGAAATCTGGTGATGCCACCACTCTATGCTTTTGTCTTCTCCCCAGGGGTTGCCTGATGGAGCCTACATACTTCAAATGCCCAAAGAAATTTAAAAAAACACTCCCTTCATTCTGGATCAGTAGGTTAGCTTTGTGGGGGAAAAAAGACAAAAATGTATCCTTCATGGAGAAATATATCACTGTAAGTGCTGCTGCCAGGAACTGCTTTCCTGTACCTGCAGGACTCTCCCCTGGGGACGGGGTGTTTGGCTCTATGTGGCTCATAAGCCGGTTTAGGAAATAGCACCCTGAACTTCAGAGAATCTCTGAATCCAGAGATTCCAGCTCTATTAGACCTTGTTTCTGATTAGATTTAGTCCTGAGAATAATTGTTAAATACTTAGGTCCAACTCCAGCAGGTTTGCTAAGCATATGGGGATAGAAGGTAGGATGAGTTCATGATTTTTAAATGTGAGAACAGTCATATTTGTCACCAGACTGAAAAAAAACACACAAACCTTTTTAAAGTAATAATAAACACTATGGGTGAGAGCATAGGGAAACAATCCTACAAATATGTATTAAGAACTTACTCTGGGCTGTACATTTCCCCAGGCTAGAGTCCCTGTGGAATAGTAGAGAAATGGACATATCATTGCTTCATAACATGTACATTCTACATTTACTGTCCTAGAAATGTGCATATGTAGGAGGGAGAATGCATCAAGTCTTCAAACGGGCCTATGTGCCCTGGGGCTGGAAAATGACGCACGCATATATGTACAAGACTGTACAGTTGTTTGAAAGAGTAAAAATGAAGAAAAAAACTGTAAATACATAATATTAATGAACTATTTAAATTAATAATAGTCTACTTTTACGACAGAATACTATACTACTATTAAAATAGCATAGAGCAACATTCATGGATTTGGAAAAATGATAATAACATATTGCTACACAAAAAGTAGATTACAAAACAAGAGGTAGTGCATGATTCCGTTTGTTTCAAATGGATAAAAACAATTACTAGTAACTTTTTCATTTAATTTAGCAATATTGACTGAGCACTTACTTATGTGCCTCTTCCCTAGGGTTGCAGAAGTGAACAAAATCAGCCAAGTCCTTTCCCTTATGGAATCTGAAGTAGTTATCTTTTGAGTGGTAGAATTTGGGGTAACTTTTATTTTTTTCCATTTGTTTTTCTGAGTTTTCTATGTCTTCTAAACTGATGAAATATTCTTTTTTCAAATGACTTTAAAGTTAAACATAATTTTAAGAAATAAACTGTGGAGATATCATTTGTAACTTGGGTTGGAATATGGGCCTTGGGCATTAAAGCCCACCTCGCATGTCAGTGGTTCTCAACCTTCCTAGTGCCGTGACCCTTTAATACAGTTGCTCATGTTGTGGTGACCCCCAATTTCATTGTTACAAATAGAACATAATTAACGCATAGTGATTAATCACAAAAACAATATGTAATTATATATGTGTTTTCCGATGGTCTTAGGCGACCCCTGTGAAAGGGTCGTTCGACCCCCAAAGGGTCGTGACCCACAGGTTGAGAACCGCTGTTGCATGTCCTTCCTCCCTTTGAGGTGGTAACCAGGATGGCTGAGAGTGGTACAGACAGAGGACAGAACCTAAGACACAGTGAGAGACAAGGACCAGTGCTGAAAAGAAGATGCCACAGCTCTAGCCAGGATTGAGGGTGAAGCAGACACAAAGCCAAGACAGGGAGGCAGGAGGAGGAAGCCCAAAGTGGGAGCCAAGGAGCAGAAGTCTCACCTTTTTGCCATGAACAGGGCTCAGGTGTCTCAAGCTATTTGTGCTACCTAAAAAGTGCCTAGGGGGCCAGCAGGGGGTATAGACACAGGGTCAGGTGGGCATCTCCCGCTACCTTCTTAAACTCACCAGCATCTGATTGGAAGTAAAACACTGAAAACCATCCAAATGCTCCATAAGGTAACGGTTAAGTAAGTTAATCTCCTCTTAATACGGGTCCATATCAAGAAGGCCATGTAAAATGTTGAAGTGTTAGCTAAAGTGTGTTTTTTTTCTTTTCAATTCCTAAAGAGTTGGAAATGAAGTGAGAGTATTAGGTATGGGTGGGCACTCTGAGAGGGAAGTCCTGTGCCCCACAGAGTCCCTCCCCTCCTCCAGCCCCAAGGCCAAGCTCTGGAAGAAACAGAAATAATTTTTTAAAACAGGGATGAGGGAATAAGTGATTTTTTTAAAGTTTATGTTATCCATTTTTAAAAGATTCTTTTTCCAAAGAAAACTCTTAAGGGTCACCTGGGAGCCTTCACCAAGCAGACATCTCCCCCATCCCACGTCCATGTCCGTGGGAAATGGTTCCTATGCTTCCTCTGGAGCAGCACCCTGTGAACAGCAGCGTTTTCACGATATGGAAAGCTGACAGGGCCCGGGGTGTAAAGATATAAATACAGGCAAGCAGCGAGGAAGAGAAGAGGTGCTAAGACTCAAGCATCGGAAGCAACTGCTAGAACCTTCCTGAAGCCACATCACAGTTAAACTAGGTCAGATGGAAGGCTCTGGTTACACCACCCGAGTGGGGGTGCAGAGCCAAGGCAGCCCGAGTCAATGAGGGCATTCTGCCCAACGGGGAGGCCATCCCCCTGCCGAGGTTAGAGGCATAACCCTAAGGTATAATCCTGTACTCCACACCCTCAGACCCAGAAGGGCGGAAGAATGATCTCTGCAGAATATTTTGAAAAGGAGACACTTAAGAAGTAACATGGCCCTAAAGGAGACAGTTGGGCATAGTGATCTTAGAGCCTGGCAGACCCAGATTTGGTCCCAGCTAACCGCATACTAGGTGTGTGACTGCAAAACAGCCTTAACCTCTCTGAGCCTCAGTCTCTCCATCTGTATATGGGACCTACTCTAGAGGGTTTGAGGGAGTATATGAGAAAATGCTTAGTACATAAGTGCTTGAGCAATGTTGGCTGCTATAGTTATTTTTTGAATCAGAATTCCTAAGTATAATTTTTTATAATAAACTAAAAATGTCTAATGAACCACACACCCGTGGAGAAGTTTGAAATGAATATGCTCCTGTTAAACGCTTCTTGCATTCACTGCTGACTGGAGGGCCAAGGCGAGAGTGCAAAGGGAGATAAAAAAAAACATAAAACCCAATCAGGAAAATGGAAGACCTGCCCAGCCAGTGTAGCTCAGTGGTTGAGATTCAACCTAAGAACTAAAAGGTCACTGCTCTATTCAGGGTTGTGGGCTCAATCTCCAGAAGGGGGCGTGCAGGAGGCAGCTGATCAATGATTCTCTCTCATCATTGATGTTTCTATCTCTCTCTCTCACTCTTCCTCTCTAAAATCAATAAAAAAATCTATTTTTAAAAAAGAAAAGAACAATAGAAGACCCAAGAGGGTGACATGGGAAACACCAGCTCCAGGCTACAGAAGGTTTTGAAAAATAGGTATCCACCTGAGTGTATGTTTACTCAGAGGTCCTTGTCCATTTTATGAGCAACTTTTTCTTCAGTTATTGAGACAAAAAGAAATTTCAAGTCACTCAGAGCAGAATCTAAATCCTTGCCCACATCACTGAGTGTGGGACAACCTCAGGTGAACATCTCTTGCAATTCAATGTGTGGCTCTCTCACAGGGCTCCATCCTGGACCAAGGGCATCGGGTGGAAGAAGGGGCCACTGGGTAAATGGTTTCTTCAGGCCGCACAGCCAAGCTTAAGAAATTAAATTCCAGATATAAGCCTAAAGCTTCCCATTCTCATGATTCTTAACATTGTGGAGTGTGTCACTTCTTCTGAAAATCTGATGAAAACTGAATCTTCGCCAGAAAAATGCACATGTGCAGATGCATCCACTCTTTTACCCACTATTTCAGAATATTGATGAAGCTGCCTGAACATTCTAAGGTCTAGAGATAAAATGGATCATGGCAAGACTTTTTAATCCTTGGACAAAAGCATTTAAATGAGATCTACTTAGGTTAAATGATAATGTAACACACACACACACACACACACACACACACACACACACACAGACGCGGGCGCGCGTTTTCTGTAGCAAAGGCCAGCTGCTCCCCTTACCAGAGTTTTTGCCTGACCCTTATAGATTTCAGGGGCTCATGTGGTAAAGCCCGATTTTCACTCACATTCCAAAATCCAATCACTCCCTCCTGTAATGACCTTCCTTCCAAATGTTTACCGTTCCGTGACATCCCCAGCACAGCCCAGTGGTCCCTCCTAACCAGCTGGGCAGTCAAAGCAAGCCCCCTCGCAAAGCTGTCAGGCCGAGGCAAGAGGTTACATAATTCTAATTAGCAGAAGCCCCACCGACTCTAAACAACTCTCGCCACTTCATCATCTCTCCCCTCCAAGGAAATAATCACAATTGCCACCAACATCCTGGAAACAAAAGCCGACAAAATAAACATGGTGCTGGCCCGGCAGACCCCAGGATTAAAATGTAATCTCAAAATAAAGTCTAATAACTTTCCCCATTTTGAACATCCTTGGAATAAAATTAGCATATAAATCAAAACTTAATTAGGACATTGTAACAATGAACAGCACAGGCTGGTATTAAGGGTTCCAGGCCCAATACAATGCATCAAATAAACACCATAATTAAAGAACAAAATCAGGGCAGCCTCCTGGTAATCAATCACCCAGCCAGGTTCAGGGTCACCTCTTTTTTCTGTCTTGTAAATCTTGCCTCCCAGCCGGTTTCTCCCAAAAGACTTCATGCATCTTCCAGGCTGGCCTCTGGCACATCTCCAGCTCTTGGTTCTCAAGGGGAGTCCTAGCACTGAGCAGGGACATAAGACACATGCAGGTTGCTCAGAACAGCAGCCTGTTTGTTTCTAGACCAAAGCATTTATCCTAGGCCCTTTAGCTGTTGATTTTATCTAATCCAGACAAATACCTGTCTAAGTCAGAACGTCAGGAATCCTTAAGAAATATCTCTTCTACACCCCAAATTCCTGCCCCAGGGCCTTTGCACAAGCAGTTTCCTCTCCCTGAATGCCCTTCTCCACGTGGCTTTCTCACTTCATTCAAATATTTCTACCAAAATCTCACTTCACCTGGAGGTCTCCTTCATCCCTCTTAAATAAAATAGCCCCTCCTAGCACTCTCTCTTTGCTTGGAAGTTTCAAGGTCCACTAATAGCCCCCTTCTGGCCCACTTTAGCTCTGATCCAGTAGTGAAATAAGAAAAAAGGCAAGGCAGATGGGAGAACAACATGTCAGCTTTATTCCCAATAGAGCGGGCATTACACAATGGGGCTTATACCTGTGGGCAAGTGGGCTTCTGGGTATCAACTTGCAGACCAGGCCGATGGACCCACCCGGCACTGGGGTAAGTAGGAGCTGATGAGGCTCATCAATGAGGCCCATCAATGAGGCAAGGGTGGGGTACAGTGAGGCCTCTCCATGCAGAGGAGCAGCACTTGCCAAAGCCTTGAGTAGAAGGCCTAGGAGAAGCCCCAGTGACCACAGCACTGGAGTGGGGAGGGAGCAGCGAGAGGCCACAGACAAGGTTGGACATGTGTGCTGGAAGCCGGTCCATCCTTGCTGCTTGACACAGTCGCTGCAGGAAAGAAACATCTGCACAGCATATGTTTCAAGGGACCTGGCATATATAGCATATTGTTCTTAACATGTTTGCTCTCCTTAGTGCCATGTGTTTTAACCAAGGTCACCTCTCTGAGAAAGGTTGTTTCCCCAGGTGGGGATTTTTCCCTGAGGTTAGGGAGGGGATACAACCCCTTAATTAAGTGCCAGGCAGGTAGTTAAGCTACATAATCTTTACTCCCTGGAATGGAGATAAGAAACGCCCTAACCTTTGTAATAGAAATTGACAGGATTAAAATCGGCTGGTATAAATATGGATGTAACAAGACAATAAACATCAGATCCTCATCAGTTCCTAACCAGAACTCCGACCAGAACTTTGGCTGGAGATCCTGGCTATAGGTCCTGACTAGGCTGCTGATCAACTGAAGGCTGTCTTCGTGTCATCCGTCCACACCTTTGGGGACCCCTGGACCTGCTGGGGTTGGACCCCAGCACATGTGGGCAGCGCCAGATCAGTCAGGTGCCATGTCAACAGACCTTATCCTTGCTCTAGCCCCGAGGCTTCCATTTGTCCAACAAAATGTTGTTAAGCCAAGGGTTCCTCATGGATGGAGAGTGCATTGTGTGAAAATGTGGTTCAAGTCCAGAAAATGTCATCATTCAACCACTCAGTCATTCAAAGACATTGACTGGGTGCTTCCCATGGGCCCAGCATTGTTGCAGGTGTTGGGGGGTAAAGCCCCATCCCCCTGGAGCACATCCGAATCATGCCTGGGGAGAGGAAACTCGCCTATGACTGACATTTTCTTTCCTTCATTAGCACGGAGCATGGGCTGTGGTCCAGGAACTGTTAGGTTCTACATGGAAAGGTCTGGTTTGCATTTTAATTGAAAAATCAAAGGCTTCAAAAATCACAACTAAACCTCCTAGTCACCAAAATAGATGTCTCTTAACAATCTCAACAGCCACATACAGGATTTGAAACATTTCTTAAGAAGCTAGCATAGGATAAATCGTTTTTGGCGGCTCCATAAAGTGAACTTTGCTAATAGAATCTAGGGTGGTGAAATGAATGCCTAGGGACCTGTAATTCATTCTGCATAACATTGACACACTCCTCTCTGCTGAAATCTTGTTCAATGACTTGTCAGCAAAGCTCAGCCTGCAGAGGTGTGGGACAAACAGATTGTTCCAAAAAGGCCTTCAGAGGGCATTTTCAGAATCTGTCTTCATTGCCTCTTGTTTTTTTTCTATAAAATCTAACAAGTATCATTGTGCAGATACCACTGACACTGTGACATCTTGGTTTCTCATCGTGCACAAGTTAAAAGCTAAATTCTGTATGGCCCTACCCTACGTACGTCATTTGGACACCGCTCATCTGAGATACTACTACTTCCTCCTCGCTCACTTCTCCAAAACACCCTCAGAGCCTTTCTCTTGCTGTTCCTCTGCCTGAAATGCTCTACTCTCAGGTTGTCACGTGGTCTTCACTGATGTCACAACTCAATGCCAACTCCTCTCAGAGGCCTTCACTGAGCACCTTAAGGTTCCCTACCTTTAACACTTACCATTATTTAAAATCATCCTGCTTTTTTAAAATTTATTTACTTGTTTTTACTTTAGTCTATCTCCCTCTACAAAATAAAGGCACCATTTAGAGCAGGGGTCCTCAAACTTTTTAAACAGGGGGCCAGTTCACTGTCCCTCAGACCGTTGGAGGGCTGGACTATAGTTTAAAAAAAAAACTATGAACAAATTCCTATGCACACTGCACATATCTTATTTTGAAGTAAAAAAACAAAACGGGAACAAATACAATATTTGTATTTGCATGTGGCCCGCAGGCCGTAGTTTGAGGACCCCTGGTTTAGAGCAAGGACCATGTCTTATCACCAGTGGAGCACAATGACCTTGGAAGTTTTGTATAAAACTTTCTGGGTCCCTGAATCACTGCTGGGAGGAGAGCTGCCAGAAAATCATGAATAATCATGTGGAATTTCACATGCAATTTGGGGATTTTCCTATTAGATCAGCAAGCACTTCATTAACTAATCCAATACAGGGAGGCCACTTTCTATCAGGTCGTTAGCACTGTTCTCATTGATTGGTTGAAATCTTTTATATCCCGGATAGAAATCCTCTCCCTCTGTTATGCAAGTTGTGAATATTTTTCTCGTGGTCTGCCACTTACCTTTGACCTTTGTTTATGGCATTTTTTGTTGTACAGACATTCAAAATTTTTATCTAGTCAAATCTCTCTGTCTTTTGTATCATACTAGAGACTTCGTTATTTGCTAGAAAAAGTTTCTTATATACCAAAATTATATATAAAAAAAACATTCTCCAATATTTCCTTTTGGTTCTTTTTTATGTTCTTTAAGTGAGTAGTTCATTGTCACATTATATCTAGATTAACTATTGTTGCCATCAAGGATTTAAAATGATGCTTTTACTGTTTGTCAAATCCCTTTGTATTTTCCATTCTGTTCCACTGATACAGCTCCGCCTGCCCCAGAGCTTCAATTTGTGTTAGTATTTGGTAACATGTGTCTCCACAGTGTGCGTTTTCCCCTCAGCATTTATCACTACAGGCCCAGTGCACAAAAATTTGTGCACTCGGGGGGTGGGAGGTCCCTCAGCCCAGCCTGTGCCCTCTCGCAGTCTGGGACCCCTCGGGGGATGAACACCTGCTGGCTTAGGCCTGCTTCCCGGGGGATTGGGCCTAAGCTGGCAATCAGACATCCCTCAGGCAACCCGGCAGCCCTTGGGGGATGTCCACTTGCCAGCGGGGAGCAGACCTAAGCTGCAGTTGGACACCCTTAGCGCTGCTGAGGAGGCAGGAGAGGCTCCCACCACCACCGCTGTACTGGCAGCCATCAGCCTGGCTTGTGGCTGAGCAGAGCTTCCCCATGTGGGAGTGCACTGACTACCAGAGGGCAGTTCCTGCATTGAGCATCTGCCCCCTGGTGGTCAGTGTGTGTCATAGTGACCAGTCATTCCCAGTCTTTCTGCTGTTAGGGTCAGTTTGCATATTACCCTTTTACTATATAGGATAGAGGCCTGGTGCACGGGTGGGGGCCGGCTGGTTTGCCCTGAAGGGTGTCCCGGATCAGGATGGGGGTCCCGCTTGGGTGCCTGGCCAGCCTGGGTGAGGGACTGATGGCTGTTTGCAGCTGGTCACACCCCCTTCAGGGTGGGGGTCCCCACTGGGGTGCCTGGCCAGCCTGGATGAGGGGCTGAGGGCCGTTTTCAGGCTGGCCAGCAACTGAAGCTCCCAGCCTCTCCTTTTTTTCTTTTTTTTTATTCTGGGATTTATTTACCTTCTATAATTGAAACTTTGTTGCCGTCACTGGCACTCCCAGCTCTGAGGCCACGGCTGGCTGAAAGCAGGTATCTGGGGTTTGTTTGGCTTCTATAATTGAAACTTTGATGCTTTTGGAGCTGTTGCTTCCGGAGCTCGGAGCCGGGTCGCAGCAGGCGGGAAACCTTGGCTTCCTCCATCACTGGAGCAAGCAAGCCTCCTGCTCACTTCAGCTGCGTGGCTGCCGGCCGCCATCTTTGTTGGCAGTTAATTTGCATATCTCGCTGATTAGCCAATAGGAAGTGTAGCGGAGGTATGGTTAATTACCCTTTTTGTCTTTTATTAGATAGGATGCTCCAGATTAATTCCAGAATAAAATGATCTGATTTCACCAAAAAAATCCCTTCAGGTTTTTTATACTAGATTAAACATATGCACTAATTTAAGGAAAAATTGTTATCTTTGTTGAGCCTCCCCATGCAGAAATAGCATATGTTTTTGCCATTTATTCAGTTTTTCTCTGGCATATATAAGGTTCATGATTTTCTTATATAATTCTTCTTATGTATTTTATAGATATTGTTATAAATGATGACCTTTCCCATTGTGTTGCCTAATTAGATATTACTAATATATACAAAGGCTACTATAATTTTGTATATTTCTCTTGCATCCAGTATCTCAACTGAAAATTCTCAATAGTTAATCTTCTTAGATAGTTCAGCCACAAAATCTTGTCAACTTCAAATAAGTATGTCTCTTTTCCTCCAATATTCACACCTCTCATTTCTTTCTCTTATTCCATTGGTTCAGCTGGGACTCCGGTACCATCTTAACTGACCCCAAGGACAGTTGGATCTTTGTATTGCCTTTGTCTTTACCAGAGAGGCCTCTATTATTGTAGCATTAATCGTGATGTTTGCTGCTCACTTCTCATCCGCTTTCTGCTTTAAAAACCTTCCTCCACTTCAGAACCTACCAAAGGTTTCAATGAGGAACAGATGTTGTATTTTCCGAAATGTATTTCAGTCCTCAGGAAGAAAATCAGATGGTTTTTCTCCTTTAATCTATTAGTGAAATGAATTCATGAACAGATTCCCTATTGTTGAGCCATATTGCCTTTCCTCTGTCATGGTATGTTGCACTTTTACTACTTTCTGGATTTAATGTGCTAACATTTTATATAAAATTATTTGCATCTACATTCTTAATTATATGTAGCCATTTGGGGCTAGTTCTCTGGAATATTAGAAAAACATGATATGGAAAATTGTGCATCCTTGTGAATTTGGTGGTTTATTAAAAGGATACATGGCAGAAGGCAACAGAATTAGTAGGCATATCTGAGACTGGTAGTTAAGCTCTCTACCCCCCCACTTTAGAGGAATTACCCCATCCTAGTGAACCTCTGGGATTGGAAAGGAAACCTGGAAGATGTAAGAAGTTAAAGTTCGGTGAATTTCACTTTGGAGGTGCTGAAGCAGCATTAATCATTTCAGTAAAAGATAATAGAGGCTAAAGTGACAGCAGAAGAAACAGATGGTATCCAAGTACCTGAGGATAGGCAGAAAGAGAAATCTCAGGTGAGGAAATTGTGGACATGTTTTCCTTTGGGATTTTACGTGCAAAGGGAACTTCATCTTGAAATTTAACTCCTCAGTGGGATCTTAATGGAAGACAGTTCATGTTCAAGTTTAAAATGTTCATATTATATTAATTTGTATATTTTTTGCACTAGAACAACCTCACTGGGCATGATTTAAAATAAAAAATGGAATATAAATGGAAAATTTTGGATAATGTACCTGAAGTTTTCCTAAGAAAGAGTGGCCTGGAGTTAAGAAATGCTCAAAGCATAACCACACTGCCCACCTGGTCCCTGGAGATCAGAAAGGGGCAGGAGATCTCAGGTGAGCCGCCTCACAAAGGTGGGACGGGCCCTCCTGACGGGGACAGCCTTGGCTGCCCCTGAACCTGGCTACTCAGGCCAGTAGGTTAGACAGAATGAAAGGAGGGGAATGCAACAAGGGGGACTCTTGGCCCTCCGTGCCCAGGAACCCAAGCTCTGCCCACTCCCGCATCAGCCCCACCACTGCTTGAAGGGACTGTGAATTGGTTACTTGATGGCGCAGAGACCAAAATATTCCATGGGAAATTTCTTGATAAAGGTACTTTTCTTTAAAGGTAAATAGCTATTTACAGCGTGCTCTCTCCTGGTTCTCACCCCCAACTGGGCCTCCTGTCCTCAGGAAAATCTGACCATAGCTTTCTTTTTCTCTATCTTCCCTGACTTGAAAAGCAATCACAATATAGTCCATTCTGCAGCTATCCCGAAGGATGGATGAACAGACAGACAGAAAGACACACAGACAGAGCTCCACCCTCCAGCACAACTGAGCTTGAAAGTTTTCTATTCTCAAGATTTACATCTAAACTGGAGAGGAAAGTGGGAAAAACCCTTATAAATCTAAGCTAGACTATAATTCAGCGTGTGTGTGTGTGTGTGTGTGTGTGTGTGTGTGTATAGCATTTGCACCAATATCAATAAGGTCATGCTTTGCTTCCCATTCCTGTTTCTGGTTAGTGCATGTGTTCTCAGCTGCAAAAGAAGGGAGCAGGGGCCAGCCACTGTCTGAGTCTCCATCACAAGGACCAAACCTCCAACACATAGGACAAGAGCCAGGACTTGAACCCAGGCCCTTCCCCACCTGAGTTGCTCTCTCAGTCACTGCATTAGACCACAGCCATGCTTTGTGGGCTCTGTCGCTCACCTTCTTTCATGTACATCTGTCCTCCTTGTTGTTGAATGTCTTGTGCTAATTCTTTTTTAGTTGGTGAAGAGCTTCCTTAAGGAGTTGTGTGTTTTTTAAGCTTATGCAGGTAGCATACGTTCTGGTTCTGGTGCTGTTTGGCATGTCCTTTCCACCCCCACTGTCAGTCACTCCCATGTCCAGGCTTGACCATCTTTGGTTCAGACTTCAAGGCTCAGCTCAAATATCACCTCAAAGGAAAACTTCTCCACCCCTTCCTTTGTGCCTCCGTAGCTTAATCATCTCAGGCTCTAAACTAATGTGTAAGCGAACAGGTTTACAAAGAAATGAATCCCCACCAAACTGTGATCCCAAGGCAAGGATCACATCTCATTCAAGTTCACATCTCCGCTGAGAGTGGCACCTGGCACAGAACAACCAAATAGTGTAAAACTGAATTGAATAACATACAGGGTATTATTATCCCCAATCAGGGTATTTCCATGTTACTGTCAGACTCTAGGTGATCAAAAATTCCTAATGGTGGAATCTCAGGCACCATAGCCCCCTAGGAGTCAGGAGAATGAAAGGAAATTCATTTTCAGAACCTAATATATGCCAGGCACTGTACCTGGTGCTCTCATCATCTCAAAAGAGGAGTTAGTATTGACTGTTTTCCTATTTTCAAATAATGTTTTGAGTATTTTACAGATGAAACATATTTGACAGCATTATGAGATGGATATTATTATCCTTACTTTTCATTAAAGTAACTCAAACCAAGAGGTGATGTAATTTGTTCAAAACCACAGGGCCAGAAAGTGGCCAAGCAGTGATTTGAAGCCTGACAGTCTGGTTCTGGACCTGGCTGGGCTGCTGATCACTACAGTATATCGGCTCATTCACGCCAGCCCTGATAGGTACTACTCCCCCACTGTAGAGATGAGGGGACTGAGGCTCACACAACACCCAACCGACATTTCAAGAAACCAAGGATAGACACTGGCCCAGGGCAGGAAGCTAGATCTGCCCAGCCTCTAACCCCACAGTGCCTCCCTTCCTGCCTCCCTAAAATGGAGGCACAGAGGGCAGCCTCCTGACTGAGCATCACACCACAATCCCCACATGTTTTCCATGAGGTGATGTCAGGAAAGCCAGGGTGCCAGTGACACCTATATCTTGGGGAGTCCTGAGCACACAGATGGGGGCCTGGGCACATAGACACTTAGAGGCACCACTGAGCTGAAGACTGAAGCCATTTAATGGCTTCCATTTACTAAGGGTCGGCAATGGCCCTGGGACTTTGTTTATATTTGGTAACTCTCAATTCTTTCCACAACTCCATGAAAGAGCTGTTAACCCCACTTTACAGGTAAGACTAGGACTGGAAAACAGGACGTTCCTGCCCAAGGTCACTTGGTCAGTGAGTGAAAGAACTGGATTTTGATCCCAGGTGTGTCTGACACCAAGGGCCATGATCCTGTCCCCCTGCCTGCCTCCTTGGAAAGGCATCCACACATGGAAGCCTGAGCAGACACGAGTCCAAATTTTAGCTTAGCCCTTTCTTTATCATATAATCTCGGGCAAGTCCCTTAACCACTCTGGGCCCCTGTTTTCTCATCTGTAAACTAGGGGTTCACCTCCCTCAAGTAGTCTTTGAGAGAATGAAAAAATGAGCATTCACAGCAGGACTGGCAGCTTGTAGGTCTGGGTAAACGGTAACTCGTTCTTACTCTTTCTCTACTTTCCTATTTCCAACGAAGGCTTTTCTCCACCTGCACCCCAAGAAAGGCTCCCTCCTGCCTTCCTTGCTGTGCTTTTGGACCACACCACTTAGTCCACCAGTGCGAGGCCACAGGACTCACTTTCCAGGGCGCGGAAGAGTTTTCCTGGGGCTGGGGCTGGGGCTGGGGCTGCCCAAGCCTCACTGGCTCCTCTCTGCTCTCTGCTGCCCCCTTTTGGTTCGTGGCCTGAAGAGCCAGTTGCCCACTTTGTCCTCAGGGTTACACTTTCTATGGAGATGATGATAATAGAAAGGCAAATCCAAGTAGTTAAAAAACAAAATGAAATTATAGAAAACAACTCTGGGGGTTTGTAGACACATGCCCCAGAGCCAGCCCTGCCCTGCCATGCTTGGCTGCTTTGAGGTGCTAACGGCTCAGATGCCCCTGTGATCTGAGGCTTTGACATAACGGGGAAACCAGGTTTTGCTTTACCTGGTTCCTCACTACATTTTCCAGAGAGAATGAGTTTGAACAAGTTCTGGAAGAACCTGTCGGGAATGTTGCCCTTTCCTCCATTCTCACCCCTATGTCAAACATTATCAACCAATCACTTCATTTCTTTCCCGCTGAGCACAGACCCTGCCTCCGGATCCTTCTTAACACAGCTGCACTCCTCGTCATTGATCAGAGCTGGTGCACAAGATGGAACCTGTTTGACTCCTGAGGGTTTGGAGCTCAAGAGCTGGCCCTGCAGCCAGGGAAAGGATGTGATCAAAACCTCCTCTTCTGTCTCTGTCCCTCCATCACCTTTTTCCAGGTGGTCTGGCTACTTCATAGTTGCTCGGGGCAGCACTGGGCTTCTGTTCTTGAATAATTAAATATTAGCTATTTTATTTAGGAAATTTACTAAAGATAAAGTACTGGTAAGTTGAGACTTAAAAGCATTACTGAGCGTGGAAATGGCAAATAAGTGAGCATATGGCTACTAACCCCTGATGTATTTTCCCTAGTATTTCTGGTTACTCCTGTGGAGCAGCTAAAATGGGTCAAAAGGCGCCTGCTGCCTCCTGGTGGGGTGATGACAGCAGAACAGAGAAGAACCCTAGAGTCAGATCCTTGGCATCCAAGGTTTCAAGAGCCTCAAAGCTCTTGAGTTACAAGACCTGGGTTTTTGAATGTCAGATGCCGGAGTCCTACAAAAATCAGGGTGTAAAGTTTATGCTGTAAAGGACAGATCTGGAAGAAAATGTGACCAGTCTGAGCCACTCCTGACCACTCCTGACCACTCCCCAGATTAAATATTTCTACATACTGTTGTAAGAGGAGGAGGGAGAGGGAAAAGAGAAAGCTCAGATGTAGGGAGGGAGGTGGCCAGGCCTCAGGGTAGGATAGGTAGGCATCTGAGAGCAGAGACCCTGGGGCTCACTTCTGTGTGAATCCTGGGCAGGTAACAAGTCTGAGTTTTCCCCTCCCAGAACCCAGCAGAGAAGGGAAGGTTGATGAAATGGTGGCAAGAAATATAACCTTCTCTGTCTGTTTGTTTTTTTTACCAGAGTGGCAGAAATCTAATCCTAGTCAATACATGAAACTTATTCAGTCTGGGGTTTTGTAGCTCTACTCCTTTGTGATTGAAGATGAAGGCCAGGGAGGGGAGTTGGGGGAGCTGTGCAGAGAGAGCCTCCTGGAGCCAGTGTGTTCAGCTGCCCTTACCTTCTCCAGAAAACAAAACCTGTGAGATGGCGTCCAGTCAGTGCATGTGCTGGTGACTGACTCGTTGTGAGAAAGCACAGATGAAACACCAGACGCGCCGGCGGTGGGTTTGAGCAAGCATCTCTCCCCTACAGGGGAAGACATCCTTGGAGTCAGACTAGTGTCACTCATCCACTCCTTTCTCCAGCTGCAGATCAGTATGAGACCTCCCACCCCTATAGATCCCTAAGTGCTCTCGCCCAATAAGACAGTGGCAATTAACAAGAATCCTCTTCAGGTGGTCAAAGGACCCCTTTCTGTGGCAACCAGGAAAGAAAACATTCCTTCTTGCTTGTCTCAAAAAAAAAAAAAAGAAAGAAAATGAGGGAAAGAGAAAGCAGGGTAAAGAGTAAGCACGTTTGCATTGGTCAAACCTTCAAAAATAGCCACACAAAGGAAAGGAGGAAATTGAAATTAACTTCGGCTCCCTGGTTTGTGTCCATTTCCCCTGCAACTTGCTAAAAAGAATCTCCAGTTGCACTGGGCTCCTCAATTGGGAGTTTAATTGTTGATAATAGTATTTCCCTGTTATTCAGGCACCACGCAGATAGCATAACTATGATTTAACCACCCTTGCCAGAAATCACAAATTTGCATCGTGCATGCTGAATGCTGAGGCTGATTAGCACAAAATTTAATTTTCTCTAATATCAACCCAAGACAAGTAGAGCATGAAATTAACCTGATGTGTTAATATTGTGCTTCACAGTTCCAACTGTACCCCGTGGAGGTTCTCACTGGAGACAGGTGCCGCTCTGCACAGGGAGGAACTCTAGCAATCAGCGCTATCTGGGGGCAGAATGAGCTGGCCCGGGAGGTGGGGTTCCCGCAGCTGCAAGTGTTCAAGATGGCATTGGATAACAATTGCATATTACAGTGGGGATTAAGGCTAGTAGCCTCTGTGATCCTTTCCATTGCTGGGGTTCTGCGACTTTAAATGGTAAGATGCTATTATCTAAGACATATTCTCACCAAATTGTCAGTCTTTTTGGTTTTAGTCATTCTGTTAGTAGCTAATTCACCTTTTTTTCCCCAGCTTTATTGAGGTATAATTGACATATAAAATTGTGAGATATTTAAAGTGCACATCATGGTGATTTAGTAGACATATACATTGTGAAGGGATTCCCACCAGCTAGCTAATTAACACATCCATCACCTCACATGTTCATCTATTTTCCCCTTTGGTGAAAACATTTAAGTTCTACTCTTAGCAAATTTCAATGTTACAATAATACTGTGTTATCAACTACAGCATGTTTTATATTAGCTCCTCAGACTTACTCATCTTATAGCTGAAAGTTTATGTCCTTTTACCAATATTCCTGTATTTCCCCATCCCCAAATTCCTGGCAACTATTGTTCTAGTCTCTGTTTCTAGAAGTTTGACTTTTTATTTTTTTTTTGATTCCACATGTAAGTGATACCATGCAGTATTTGTCTTTCTCTGTCTGCCTCACTTCACTTTAACTAATTCATCTTTATGTCCCTGATGTACTGGGTCAAAGTTTGTGCCATGTGATCCCATCTTTCTTCCTGGTCAATAGTTCCCAGACACAAGCATTTGGCCAGAAGCCAGGTAAACCATAGGCCAGCTACCAACGGATACCACCTTAAGAAAAAAGTGAGCTGGACCAATTAGTTCCCTCTCTCAGAAATTAAAGAAACAAAACAAATAGAACAACAGTCTTCAAACAGGAGCAAACAATGAAAAGCTGGAATGGCTATGATTAATCAATATAAGCCAAAGCTATGAAAAATTACGGAAGCAAAAGCCATAACAGAGAGACAATCCAGGGAAAAGGGGGAGAAAACCAGCTGAGGCCAGAAAATAAAGAAGCAGGTACCATGAAAGTAGCAGTGAATCAGAGCATAGAGTCCAAGGCTATGTTTTGAGGTCACTAGAGTGACCTTGGATCCAAAACCACCCTTCAGTTCCCAGCTCCTTAAGCCCTGGAGTAGGGCCTTGGATCTCCATGTTCTTGGATCTCCATTATGTTCTATCTCCCTTTTCTTTCAATAAATACCTTTAGAATCAACCCCTCATTTCAGTTGAACTAATCTGAATGAGCCTCTGCTTTTCTCAACCAAAAACATTCAATTGTCATGCCTGGTGTGCAGTATCAGTGATGTGCTGGTAAATGGTTAACAATCAACTCTCTGGGAATTAAAAGCCCTGATTTGAAGTGCTTGCCAATAGCTGTAGCGTAAATACTCCTACCATGGTCAATTCCAAGCTACCAATGTGACATCACTGAACATGTGTTGGAAGAGATGGGAAACAACACACCACTATATAGTATTTTCACCAGCAGAGACAATAAATGGAAGTAACCTGAAAGGTACAGATAGTAGTAAAATAATTAGTTGACCATTTATACCCAATGTGGATATAATTGAGTATTTATTATCTATGCTTTAATATAATTTATTTGTGCGTCTATATCATTTAAGTTTTTGCAATGGTTGTGTTTAATAACTAGCCTACAAAATTTCTGAAAACCTAACACTGCTGAAGTAGGTGCTCACTAAATGTCTGAACCCTTCCCTGCCTTCTGTGCAAACCCCACTACGGCAGACTCCTCACGGAGCAGGGTTCAGCTGCCTGGCTCCCAAGCCAGTGGCATATCCAAACGTAAGCACAACGAATCATGTGATGGAAGTATTGTATTTGATTTTCCACCGTAGATTTCCACTGGTGATATTCTAAACCATGGAAATAAACATGTCATGGCTATTTCTACCCAGGCAAAAGCTCGCAGCTTTTTGATTTGGGAGTTGTTTGGTTTTGTCTAACAGCAGAACACAAGCATGTAGTATATGAAGTGGTCTCAGGAACTCTGACTCACCACAGTGGTCCCTGGGCAAAAATCCAGCAAATATCTTAGCTCCTTCCACATGCCTACCTCTGTGCTAGGCACCGGGGTCACATAAGTGCAGTACAGGCTGTAGGTTTTGCCTTTAAGGACTTTCAACAATAAAGATGCTGATGTTGAGAGCTGACATTTATTAAGTGCTTACTGTATACAAGATTTTTTCCCAAGTCCTTTATGTGCATAAACCCAATGGATCCTCACAACAACACTTTCTGGTAGGTACTTATTGTCTTCCCAATCTTACAGATAAAAGAAAGCTGAGGCATAGAAAGGTTAAGTAGGAGCCTAAGGTAAAATATAGCAACCTAAGTATCCAAACTCAGAGGCCATGCTGCTAACCATTGAGCAAGCTCACCTTAGAACAGTACGATACAAATGTTGCTGTACTAGCAAATAAAGAAGACATGGAGAGGCTGTGGATTCATACATTCAGATCAGAGAAGGAAGTGGCAAGTGTGGGCTGAACATTCTCAAAAGATAACTTTAACTGGCCATTGGACAGGTTCAAGGATAGACTTAAAAGATTGGCCAGATTTGGACAGACCAAAAGGAAGAGGTGGGTAGCTTTGAGGGGAGAAAAGTCAAGAGAAATGAGCACCATGTACCAGGGCAAGTGAGGTACCTGCAGGTGTGCCCGGAGCAGTGGGAGAGGAGTCTGGGGCAGGAGGTTGAGGCCAGATGACAGAGGGAGGGGTCACAAGGGAGTGTGAGGACATTTTTAGGGTGATGGCTATGTACCCTACCTTGATTGTGATGATGATATCACAAATGTACAATCTATTAAGACTTATTCAAGTGTACACGTTAAGTATGTACAGTATATTGTATGTCAAGTGATGCTGTTTTTAAACTGAAAAAAATAAAGACTACATGTGGCATGATTCAATTTATATGACCGTCTGGAAAAGGCAAAACATAGGCAACAAAATGCCAGTAGTTGCAAAGGCTGGGAATGGGTGAAAGGGCTGATGACAAAGGAGCATGAGGGAATTTGGGGGAAGCAAGTAATGCAAACCCTCTATATCTCGTGTTCCATATCTTGGTGATTACATGATTATATTCTGTTGTCAAAACTCATAGACCTGTTATGCCTAAAAAGGGTGAGTTTTACTGTATGTAAATATATATACCAATAAATCTTACTTTAAAAAAGAAAAGCTATTACACACACACACACACACACACACACACATTTGTTTGTTTGCTAACAGAGGTCAATAGATAAGTCTCCCTCCTCTAACCTGAAATGCTGGAAAAGTCAGTGCAGGCTGCCTCCCAACCTGTGTCTTCACTTTCCTGGGTTTTAAGTCTTTTCATATCCAATATGTCATTTGCTCTAGGTGCCAACCCTAAGAGGAAGGGAGAGGGAGGGGTCATGTACTGCTTGGTGAATGAGGAAACTGAGGACAGAGAGGTTTAAAGACTCTCACTCACCATTACACAATTCAGAAGTGACTTCTAGTCTGGAGTTCTTCCCATTTGTGCTCTCAGCTTTGTGGGGTCCTTCCTGATCAGCAGTCCATGGTCTTCTGTGTCCAGAGGGAAGGAATCCAAATCAAGGTGCCCATCTGCAGGAGGCCTGCCCACTGCCTTCAAAATCATGGTGGGACCAGTGTGATGTCATGCTGACAGCATAGGGTACAACACATAGGAGGATGTGATGAGCTGCCAGAGATGGGGGTGGGGTGGGCAAAAAGGGTGAAGGAGGGCAAAAGGTACAAAATTCCAGCTGTAAAAGCAGCAAGTCATGGGGATTTAATGTACAGCATGGTGACTCTAGTTAATACTGTATTAAGAGAGATCTTAAAAGTTCTCATCACAAGAAAAGTTGATTTCATAACTATGTATGGTTTCAGATGTTCACTAGATTTATTGTGTGATTACTTAATAAGATTTACAAATATCAAATCATCATGTGGTACACCTGAAATAAATATAATGTTATATGTTCATTATATCTCAAATTTTTTTAAAAAGCTTTTTAAAGGATGTGATGAGAAGAATGCTTCACCTCAGTGGTCTTTCTCCCAAAAAAAACACATCACCCCAGTCTTAGCATGAGAAAGACATCAGACAGACCCGAATTGAGGAACATTCTGTTAAATACCTGGCCAGTACTCCTCGAGACTATCAAAGTCATCAAAAACAGGGAAAGACTGACCAGCCCTAGTGGTTCAGTGGTTGAGTGGGAGGTCAGGGTTTGATTCACAGGCGGGGCACCTCCCCGTGTTATGGACTCAGTCCCTGGTGGGGAGCCTGCAGGAGGCAGCCAATCAATGATTCTCTCATCATTCATGTTTCTATCTCTCGCTCCCTTTCTGAAATCAACAAAAAATATATTTAAAAAAAAAATAAACAGGGATAGACTGAGAAATTGTCATGGACCAGAGGATGCTAAAGAATCACAATGACTAAATGTCATGTGGTGTCCTGGATAGGATTCTGGAACAGAAAAATGAGATTAGTGGGAAAACTAACAAAATCTGAATACAGACTGGAGTTCAGTTGACAGTAGTAACGTGCCAGTGTTGGTGTCCTCGTTTTGATGAATGTACCATGGTGATGTAAGATATTAACAACCGGGAAAACTAGGAAAGTATATGAAAATTCTTTGTACTCTCTTTGCAACTCTCCTGGAAAACTGAAATTATTCCAATATTAAAAGTGTATTTTGTAAAAAAAAAAAAAATCACTGGAGACACTAGATGCTTTGTTCTTCCTATGGAATCTTTTCCCAAGATGGAAAAAGTATTTTTATTTTTTTAGCCAAGAATTAATTTCCAAGACAAAGATAGGAGTTTCCCAGCTTTGACTCATAAAACCCCCAGGGCAGCCTGGTAGTGGGAATCATCCAACTCTCCCCCACCAGAGCCCCTCTGCCTTCCCCATCAGCAGCACGACCTGGCTCCTCGAACTCAATAAAGGCATCCTGGACAACAGAGAGCCAAGGTCAGAGGGCAATGGCAGCATCATAGGATGCTCTCTTGAAGCCCCACTGGTCAGATTTGCTCTGAGCAGGACCAACATTGGGGGAGGGGTGTCTATCTGAAGCCAGCAGATTTCCAGTGCTCCCTGTGAATAAAGGTGTGTGTGTGTATGTGTGTGTATGTGTGTGTGTGTGTGTGTGTGTGTGTGTGTGTCAGAGAGAGAGACATAGGGAGTCGGGAACTGAACACCAAGTAAGGAGGCTATGCTGAGTGACCTGAAACAGGCCCCTGGAAGTAATCTCTCAGCAGGGAAGCAATGAGTCTGTTTAGAAATCAGTGAAGCAGAAAAGTGATGTTGACCAACCTATTGTGCAGGCCTTTTTCATTGTGTGTAAATAAATGAGAGGCCGACACTGCCCCTGCCTCTCCCCACCCCTATCCTCTGTCAGCCCTGGGTGACCAGTTTTCCACTCACCATTAATACCTCCTTCACGGAAATTTTGTTTGTTTGTTAATCCTCATCCAAGAATAGTTTTTCCGTTTCCCCCCCCCCAACCAGAATCGAACTTGCAACAGAGGCATGTGCCCTTGACTGGAATCGAACCTGGGACCCTTTAGTCTATAGGCGGACACTCTAACCCAGCGGTTCTCACCCTGTGGGTCACGACAGCTTTGGGGGCCGAACGACCCTTTCACAGGGGTCGCCTAAGACCATCGGAAAACACATATATAATTACATATTGTTTTGTGATTAATCACTATGCTTTAATTATGTTCATTTTTCTAGCAATGAAATTGGAGGTCATCACAACATGAGGAACTGTATTAAAGGATCACGGCATTAGGAAGGTTGAGAGCCACTGCTCTAACCACTGAGCAAGATCAGCTAGAGACAGAAACTTTTGACTTGAGAAGTCACCACAGCTCTCCTGCTTTCTCTTTTCCTCTTCCTTCTCTCCACCTGTCTGAAAGGATTATTCTGCTTTTCAAGATGTGGCCACTCACACTGAAGCCTTAGCCCTGCCTGCCTCCTCCCGACACCTTGTGGCAGCCCTAGCCCACCACACACAGTCCTGTCCACCGTGGCCCAGAGCATCCGGGGCCAGGTGGCCTGCTGGCCCAGGTCTCCTGCAGAGAGTCTGCAAGGGCATCAGGATAAACACCAGTCATCCTTTGTTCAGAGCAATGTCGACACCTTCACTTATAAAATGTGTCCTTTCAACTGACTTTTTTAGGGAAAGAGAATTTTGCATGTGGGGTCAGACAGGATCCGGTCAAAAAACAGAAACCACATCAATTATTTTAACAGAGATAATTTAGTATAAAGAATTGTTCACAACTTCCTGTGGAAACCACTGATATACATATCCAAATACAGATACATATGCACATACATATACAATACATACATGTGTACCTTACATGTCAATAAATGTTGACATATAATGGGGTGGGGGTGGGTTATTCACCAGGGATTAGAGAACCTAAAGGCAAATGGGGAATACTGAGGTTTCCAGGAGATGACTGCAGGAAGCAGCTCTGGCCTCCTGGGCTAGAGGAACAAAGGGGAGAGTGTGGGGCTGCTCACAGAGATGGAAGCCAGACCTCTGAGGAGGGCACACCAACTGGCCCGGGCTGGAGTCTCCAAGGAGGGACAATGAGACTGGTTTTGAGTGTGAGAAACATGAAAACCAGAGCTACTTGCTCTATTGAAATCAACTGCCACTGCGAAGGTAAGTTGGGGTGGCACTGTCAGGAGGAAGCACATCTCTTCCCTCCTGCTTTTCCCATCTAGCACCTCCTACTGGCAGAGCCTAATTTTGACCCAGCTGGCAAAGGAGAGAGGGGTTTGCAGAGTCCCAGCACCAGCATCACAGAGCAGAGTATAAAAAGTAGGTATGAATTTGAGACACAGTAGTGTAATAACCAGTCAGAAGCTAATAGAAACGTAATGAAAAAGAGGTATAAAATTCACAATTTATCAAATGACTGTCCCATAGACAACCTGTGTGTGAATGTATGTGTGTGTGTGTGTGTGTGTGTGTGTGTGTGTGTGATACGTGTCTCTGAATAGTAATGCATCGTGTTTTATGGTAGCTCCCTATTTCTCATAGTATCTAATATTTCTAAGAAGTTGCCAAGTATGGAGCAAGCACCAAACTCTTCACATCAGCGATCTAATTCAGCACTCACAAGGACCCAAGGAGGTAAATACTAAGATCATTGTAATTTTATAGATGTGGAAATCAAGAGAGAGGTTAAGTAGCTTGATCTTGATGCTCAGAAAGTAGTAGATCCAAGACCCAGCTCCATGAAGCTCATGCACAGTCCCTGCATCACCCCTATGTACTGGGTACCATAGCTACGAAGACAGCCCATTCCTCCCCCCCTTTCCTACTAACGTCCAGGCCCTCTTCCAGCGAGAGGGCTAACAGATTCCTCAGCGCTCTGCTCTGATGTGCCGTACAGCTCCAACTCCTTGGTATATAACAGTGACGGCGATCCTATGACACGCGTGTCAGAGGTGACACGCAAACTCATTTTTTTGGTTGATTTTTCTTTGTTAAATGGCATTTAAATATATAAAATAAATATCAAAAATATAAGTCTTTGTTCTACTATGGTTGCAAATATCAAAAAACTTCTATATGTGACACAGCACCAGAGTTAAGTTAGGGTTTTTCAAAATGCTGACACGCCGAACTCAAAAGGCTCACCATCACTGATATATAAGATCACAGCATTAAAGCTTACACAGCATTAAAGCACATATACATAACCACAACACCAAAGGAAAAGCAGAAGAGTGCTCACATACTAGTACAATAGTGTAATTTGCTGGCAATAAAATTATGATGTGGAAGTACATGTACGGACATGGAAAGAAAATAGCTAACATTTAATGAGAGGTTCCCATGTGCTGGGCACTGTATTATGGGCTTCTTTGTATTAACATATTTACTCTTCATAATAACCCAGTGTAGTCGGTCCCATCATTATTATGCCCATTTTACAGATGAGGAAATTGAAGAACCAGAGGGGTTATATAATTTTCCCAAGGTCATAGAGCAGTGATTGATAGCATCAGTATTTGAAACAAGACCATCAAGTTTCAGGGCACAGGATGCTGACACCACACTATGCTGACTCCAGGAGAGTGTAAATATTTTTATGACATACTATTCAGTTAAAAAGAAATCAAGTTAGAGAGTAACCAAAGAACATGTATGCACATATGAATAACCCATGGACACAGACCATAGTGTGGGGAAGGCCTGGGATGGAGTGGGGACTGGGTGGAGGGGGCAAAGGAAGGGAATAGGGGATATCTCTAATATTGTCAACAATAAATTTTTAAAAAATAAAATAAATGAAAAAATCAGGTTACAGAATAGCATGTGTAGTATTTTTCCATGTTTTATATATATATATATATATATATATATATATATATATATATATAAAATTTTTAGCCCATAAGGGATTTATAATAAAATTTTAATAATGGTTATCTGAGAGTGGTGGTTTGAGTTTTTACTTTCTTATTTTTAAATAACTGTATGTCCTGGCTTTTCTACAATAAAATGTCTTTCTTATAATAAACATTTTTAAGATTTATTTCTAAAGAAATGAGTGTCATCCCAGGGAAAATGATGTGGCAATTTGGACAGTTCCTAATATTGGGGGTAGATAAGAAAAGGAAACTTGTGTTCCCAACACACACCTACAACAGAAAAGAGATTCAGAAGCATCTACATCCTGGCAAGGTAATAGCATGCTCCCTGGCAATCATCCCCACACCTGAATAAGCCCGGGGCCAAATCCCAGCATTGTTTTAAGCATATTCCCTTCTCCACTGCACTACAGGGAGGTTTGCAAATTTATTGAACATGAGCATGAGGATTCCGCTTTGAAACTCATGCCACCTCAATTCTAATCAAGATGACTTGGTCCCTCTGAACATCCGACATCTGCGTGCTGGATAGATTGTTGTGGTGGCTGTGATGTTATCCCTTTGCATCCAGACTCTTCTCTCCAATTCCCCAAGCCATGCGTTGCCTTGGAAACATCATGATTCTTATAGAGATCTAAGCAAAGGGAAATAATAAAAATAATAAAATCTTACAGTTGAAGTCTATCTTTCATGCAACTGAGGCGGGTTGCTAAGCCCTTCTTCTAGATTAAAAGACAGACAGGCAGAGTGGCTCATACCATGTGTCATCCTGATAATTAACAATTAGAGAAAACACACTGATCTCTGTTCTCTGGATAATTTAGGTCAAAGTAGTCTTCCACCAGAATTAAGAGGGTTGCCAAGGCCAACAATTTCCTGAACAGGAACATATACTAACATCACTGGCATGAAAGAGACCTCTGATCTAGGAAGCAGCAAAGCCTCTTGTCATTATAGCATCAACTCACATGAAAAAAGGTCTGATGTAATGCAGTGAATCCTCCCCTTAGTGTGGCAGTCGGCAAACTTGTTCCTAAAGGGCAAGATAGTAAAAATGTTCAGCTCTGCAGACCATATAGTCTCTATCTCAACTACTCAGTTCTGCTGTTGTAAGGTGAAAGCAGCCATATGTAATATGGACAGGAATGAGCATGGCCTCGTTCCAATAAAACTTTATTTATAAAAACAGGTGGAGGGGTAGATTAGACCCATGGGCCATAGTTTTCAAACCCTTGCTCTAGGGCAGTGGTTCTCAACCTGTGAGTCACGACCCCTTTGGAGATCGAATGACCCTTTCACAGGGGTCGCCTAAAACCATCCTGCATATCAGATATTTACATTATGATTCATAACAGTAGCAAAATTACAGTTATGAAGTAGCAACGAAAATATGTTTATGGTTGGGGTCACAACACGAGGAACTGGTATTTAAAGGGCCAGAAGGTTGAGAACCACTGCTTTAGTGAGCCAAGCTCTGGCGGGAGCATTGCAAATCAGAAGGAGGAAAGTACATCAAGTCCCCAGAGTTTACATTTGACAGAGGAGGAGGTGGAGGAGGACAAACTAAGCAAGTAAACAAATAAACAAGAAACATTCTGATAATGACACATGATAGAAAGATGACAAATAAAGGAAATGGGTTCCTTGGCAGGAGAAGGGAAAGCCCAGTTTGGATGAGATGGTCAGGTAAGACCTCCTGGGGGAGATGATTTTGAGCTCAAATCAGAGTGAAGAGAAAGAGCTCAAATGCACAGACCTGGGCAAAGAATGTATCAGGTAGAAAGAACACAAACACGGAGAGCCTGGTGGTAGGATCAGACTTAGTGGGTTTGAGGAAGAAAATAAATAAGGAGAATGTGGTTTGAGATGAGGTTGAAGAGGTGGTCACGTGTCATGACAGGCAGGGTCTTCAGAGCCATAGGGCCATGCCTTGACCTCACTTTGCCATGATCCAGCAGTTCTGATTCTCACTGTAACCTCCATTGACACTCCGAGGCTCTCCACCTTCCTCAGTTCCCCTGCTTCCATCAACTGTGGCTAGACCTGGAGGTGTCCTAAAAACACTGAGATGAAATAGGTCCCCCAACCAAGGAAAACAACCTCTTTCCATTGGAGCCATTGGACATACTAAAGTAAAATAAACTAATGCTGTAGTAAGATTTTAAGCACCTGATCAAATGTTTTCTTTCCCTCTCCTTTTTAAAAATTCTTTATTGTTTAAAGTATTACATATAGCATTATATGTCTCCTTTTTCTCCTATTGACCTCTCCCAAACCACCCGCATCACCCAGCACATGCCCTCACCCCCATATTGTCTGTATCCATTGATTATGCTTATATACATGCACACAAGTTCTTTGGTTGATCTCTTACCCCCCCCCCCCCACCCCCAACCCTCCCCTGCCTTCCCTCTGAAGTTTGACAGTCTGTTGAATGCTTCTCTGTCTCTGGATCTATTTTTGTTCATCAGTTTATGTTCTTCATTATATTCCACAAATGAGTAAGACTATGTGATATGTATCTTTCTCTGACTGGCTTTTTTCGCTTAGCACAATGCTATCCATGTCCATCCATGCTGTTGCAAATGGTAAGAGTTCTTTCTTTTTTACAGCAGCATAGTATTCCGTTGTGTATATGTACCAGCGTTTTTTAAACCACTCATCTGCTGATGGGCACCTGGGCTGTTTCCAAATCTTAGTTATTGTAAATTGTGCTGCTATGAACACAGGGGTGCATATGTCCTTTCTGATTATTTGGGATATATTCCTAGAAGTGGCATTACTGAGCCAAATGAGTTCCATTTTTAATTTTTTGAGGAAACACAATACTGTTTTCCACAGTGGCTGCACCAGTCGACATTCCCATTAGCAGTGCATGAGGGTTCCTTTATTTCCATATCATCGCCAGCACTTGTCATTTGTCAATTTGTTGATGATAGCCATTCTGACAGGTGTAAGGTGGTACCTCATTGTCGTTTTGATTTGCATCTCTCAGATGATTAGTGACTTTGAGCATATTTTCATATGTCTCTTGGCCTTCTGTATGTCCTCTTTTGAAAAGTGTCTACTTAACTCCTTTGCCCATTTTTTTTATTGGATTGTTTATCTTCCTTTTGTTAAGATGTATGAGTTCCCTATAAATTTTGGAGATTAGGCCCTTATCGGATAAAACATTGGCAAATATGTTCTCCCATGCAGTGATCTTTCTTGTTGTTTTGTTGATGGCTTCTTTTGCTATGCAAAGCTTTTTATTTTGATGTAGCCTCATTTGTTTATTTTCTCTTTAGTTTCCATTGCCCTAGAGCTGTATCGGCAAAGATATTGCTACGACATATGTCTGATATTTTGCTGCCTATGGATTCTTCTAAGATTTTTATGGTTTCCCATCTTATATTTAAGTCCTTTATCAACCCTTTCTTAAAGTCAATGTTTAGACTGAGAAGAAGAAGGAAGCGACTAGCTGAATAATTCAGGGCCATGTTCACCAATTTTTTTTTAAAGGAAGGAAGGAAGGAAGGAAGGAAGGAAGGGAGGGAGGGAGGGAGGGAGGGAGGAAACTAAACTCCTTTAGTTCTGTCAAGGACAATAATCTCCAAACTAGAAAGCACAGAATATGCATGATTATGAAGACATGGAAGCACAAGGTAGAGAACTAGTAAGACAGACAAGCTATTTTAAATGAGAGATATGGATGTGCCTGTCCAATTTCCCCAACACCATTTATTGAAGAGACTATGTTTACTCCATTGTGTAGTCTTGCCTCCTTTGTCAAATATTAATTGAGTGTAATGGTTTGGATCGATTTCTGGGGTCTCTGTTCTGTTCCAATGATCTATATACCTGTTCTTGTGCCAGTACCAGGCTGTTCTGATTTCAGTGGTTTTGTAGTATAACTTGGTATCTGGTATTGTGATCCCTCCAACTTTGTTCTCTTAACTCAAGATTGCTGCAACTGTTTGTTTGTTTATTAATTTCAAATAAATTTTTGGACTATTTGTTCTAGATATGAGAAATATGCTGTTGGTATTTTAATAGGGATTGCATTGAATCTATAGATGGCTTTGGGTATCATGGACATTTTATTGATGTTAATTCTACCAATCCATGAGCATGGCATATTCGTCCATTTGTTTCTATCTTCTTCTACCTCTTTTTTCAACATCCTGTAGTTTTGGAAAACTACAGGTCTTTTTTTTTTTTAAATTGCTTTTGGAGAGGAAGGAAGAGGGGTAGAGAGAGACAGAAGCATCATGTTGAGAGAAAATCATTGATCAGCTGCCTCCTGCACTGGGGATTGAGCCCACAACCCAGGCATACGCCCTTGACCGGAAAGGAACCTGCGACCCTTCAGTCTACAGGCTGACGCTCTATCCACTGAGCCAAGCTGGCTAGGGCTCAAGTACAGGTTTTTTACCTCCTTGGTTACATTTATTCCTAAGTATCTTAATGTTTTTGTTGTTGCAATGGTAAATGGGATTTTTTAGTTTTTCTTTCTGAGAGTTCATTATTTGTGTATAAAAATGCCATCAATTTCTGGGTGTTAATTTTGTATCCTGCTATATTGCCAAATTCATTTATTAATCTAGTGGCTTTTTGGTGAAGTCTTTAGGGTTTTCTATGTGTAATATCATGTCATCTGAGAGTAATGACAGTTTTTCTTTCTCCTTTCCAATTCGGGTGATTTTATGTTTTCTTCTTGTCTGAACACTGTGGCTAAGACTTCCAGTACTATGCTGAATAAGAGTGGTGAAAGCGGACATCCCTGTCTTGTTCCTGTTCTTAGGGGAAATGGTTTTAGTTTTTGCCCATTGAATATTATGTTGCAAAAAAAATGAAACTAGATCACCAACTTACACCATATACAGGAATAAATTCAAGATGGATAAAAGGCTTAAATGTAAGTTGTGAAATCATAAAAATCCTAGAAGAAAGCATAGGCAGCAAAATCTCACACATCTTTCATAACAGTATGTTTGCCGATACATTGCCTAGAGCAAGGGAAACAAAAGAAAATAAACAAATGGGACTACTTCAAAATAAAAAGCTTGTGCACAGCAAAAGAAACCATCAACAAAATGAAAAGGGAGCCCACTGTACGGGAGAGCATAGTTGCCAATGATACATCTGATAAAGGGTTAATATCCAAAATATATAAGGAACTCATACAACGTAACAAAAGGAAGACAAACAATCAAATCAATAGTGGGCAAAGGACCTAAATAGACACTTCTCTAAAGCGGACATACAGATGGCCAAGAAACATATGAAAAAATGCTCAAAGTCACTAATCATCAGAGAGATGCAAATTAAAACAATGAGATATCACCTTATACCTCTCAGAATGGCTACCATCAACAAATGACATGTGCTGGTGAAGATGTGGAGAAAAGGGAACCCTAGTATAGTGCTGGTGGGAATGCAGACTGGTGCAGCCACTATGAAAACAGTATGAAGTTTCCTCAAAAAATTAAATATGGAACTCCCATTTGACCCAGTGATCCCACTTCTAGGAATATATCCTAAGAAACCCGAAACACCAATCAGAAAGGATCTATGCACCCCTATGTTCATAGCACAATTTACAATAGCTAAGATCTGGAAACAGCCCAAGTGCCCATCAGTAGATGAATGGATTAGAAAACTGTGGTACATCTACACAATGGAATACTATGCTGCTGTATAAAAGCAGGAATTCTTACCATTTGCAACAGCATGGATGAAGCTGGAGAGCATTATGCTAAGTGAAATAAGCCAGTCAATGAAAGAAAAATACCACATGATCTCACTCATTTATGGATAATAAAGACCATTATAAACTTATGAACAAAAAATAGATACAGAGGCAGAGCAGCCTCGAACAGACTGTCAAACTACAGCCGGAAGACTGGGGAGGGGTGTGGGGGTGGGGATGGGGATAAGAGATCAACCAAAGGACTTGTATGCATGCATATAAGCATAACCAATGGACATAAGACACTGGGGGGTAGGGGAGGCCAGGGGACTGTCAATGGCGGGGGAAAAAAGGAGACACATGTAATACTCTTTGTAATACTTTAATCAATAAAACAATTTTAAAAATCTGTGGTACATTTACACCATGGAATACTATACAGCAGTAAAAAAGAAGGCTCTCTTGCCCTGGGAGACAGCATGGAGGGACCTGGAGAGTGAAATTATGCTAAGGGAAATAAACCAGTCAGAGAAAGACAAGTATCACATGATCTCACTTATATGTGGAATCTAATAAACAAAATAAACTGACAAACAAAGTAGATCCAGAGACATGGAAACATGGAACAGACTGACAAGTCCCAGATTGAAGGGGAGTGGGTGGGTGGGAAGAGTTTAACCAAAGAATGAATGAATAGATGCAGACAATAGTGTGATGAAGGCTTGGAGCAGAGGGAGGGGGCAGGCTAGAAGGGGTCAATGGGGACAAAAGGGGGACATCTGTAAAGGGGAACTTTCAACAAATAAAGATAAATTTTTAAAAATCAAATCAAATCAATAAGATGTATGGGCCACCCAAAAAACTCGAGGTAGGAAGCACCTCCAGTACGAGCATTGTAATGAACTAGGATCTGTGAGACCAGGAGAGGAGCTAGGAAAGGCAACCAGGCATCTTTCAGAAGACACAACCCATGAATCGAATATCAGTCCCTGGAAAAGTCCTATAAGGGGTAATTAAATCATAATATTTCATGAGCAAGAGGGAAGTGGTAAGCAGCATGACCAGCATGGGTTGCTGGGAACAAATGTCACGGGATCATCCTCATGTCTTTCTTTGATATGAAGGTTACATTCAGCAAATGTTTACCGTAAAACAACGAAGTTCTCATGCCAGGGATAGATTCCACATATGAACAAGACAGACACAGTGTCTGTTTACATCAGTGGAGGTCTTTAGAAATATGCCACTGATCTATCTGCTTGATCCTATCTTGTTTCAACATTATTTTCAGTAAGTTGTATGAAGACATGACTACTAACCTATGCATCACAACATAGAGTCCAAAGTGGGTTGAAACTAATGAAAAGAAATTGAATATGAACAAATATTCAATCTTGCACAGTTACCTCTAAAAGTACAGGATGTAGTCTTCTAGTTTAAATTGTTTATTGATCGCAGACAAAGGGAATAGGAAAGGGGGCATGAGTGGATGAGAGATTTCAATAAATTCTGGAAGAGGAAAAATTAATGGAAGAGTAATGGATGATTTAGCAGACAAAAAAGGCACAAATATTTACAGAGGAAAGTAAGGCAAAAAAGAGTGCCAGTGTGCCCTCTGGAACCTTGGAGAAGCTCAAGACTTGATCAAAACTGCCATGAAGGGCAGGGGCAGTGCAGAGCTGCAGACGGTCTGTATCTGAACTTGGAGAACCTGGCCTTCTTTCGTCAGAGATGCAGACCCCCAGCAGCTGGATATGTCCATCACCCTAGCCCACCCCCACCCTTCCCCAAGGAGGAGATCAGGAAATTCTTCTCTGGAGAATCTGAACAGTCTCAAAGAAAAGACTGTTACATACTGATATTTGGGTTTCTCCCAGTGCTAGCCTCCCACCCGGTCACCCAAGAGTGGTCTTCCAATTGACAAGCCCCATATCCATACTCATACACAGAGCCATCGACCAGCCCTTTCATTTTGCCTTATTATTAGATAGGAATGGACAACCAAGATCTTTGACAAGAGTCATCAATGTAAAGAGAAGCTAAACACAATCCACAGGAATAAAAAAAAAGAAACATTGAAAGAGAGGTTCCTTATGGCCTTGATTAAATTTAGCTTTAAATCCTAGCTCTAGAAATCATCTCTCTCTCCCCCCTTTTCCTACCCCTTCAGAGACCTAGTCATTCCCTTGATAATCAGCAACACCTGAGGCAGAAAAAGACAGGAGCCTGCATCTGACTAATGATCACAAGGTCTGGACCTCTGCAGGCTGAAGATTACATCTTGACCTAAATTATGTTTCAGCTCCTGAGCCCTAAGGTGGAACGACCCCCTGGTTATTTTCCCATGAAACCAGACAGAGGGACGCCAGAACAGACCTCAGAAATGTCCTCAAGACCTAAAGAAATGATTTATTACCCTTACCTCACCTCCGGCGTATCAGCTCCCAGCACACAAAAAAAACCATAACCCATGGTGTTTGTGACTTTGACCTAAATAATCTGTAACCTACATGCCATCAGGGAGTTCAGGCTTTTGAGCATCAGCTTCCCTTTCTCCTGGGTGGTGCCATTTATAATAAAGTAGCCAATATTTCTCCTCTGCAATTCTTGGTGGTTAGTGTTTGGTTCTGCTAGCATCAGTGAACAAACTCTGAAAACAATATACTTCTGGAAGCAGACTTATATGTTTCCTAAACAAACAAACAAAAAACTGACACTTGCCTATCAAAAAAGAGAATATTATATGAGAGTTAATCAAATAATAAGAAAGAGCTTTTAAAAATAAAAATATAATAGTATATAAAAATGGTAAGTGATAACCTGCTTACGCAGATGAAATAGTTGGAAGATGAAGAATCTTATAAAAAGTAAAGCAAAAAGAGACTGAAAATATGGGGACAAAATAAAAGATTCAACATTTGAAGCAGGAGGTTCTATATCCAACTAACAAGCATTCCAGAAAAAATAGAAGAGAAAAAAAATAGAAGGAAGAAACTTATATGAATGAATGAATGAGTCTCCAGGTTGAAGGACCCATTGTGGGCCCAGCACAATGATGCCCTCACTAAGCCTTCTCACAGTGAAATTCTGAACCCTAGGGATACAGAGAAAACCCAATATACTTCAGAAACAAAGCTCTTACAAAATACCAAGACCACTGACAAAGGACTGTTCTAGAACACTATTCTAGAACAGTACCTCTCAAAGTATGTAGCGAAGGACTTTACTTTGTTTCCAGTCTATCACTGACTGTTCCTTTTATAATACAGAGTACAAAAGAATTACTAGGAAAAATAAAAATTTAAAAAGATGCATACAGGCCCAAGTTTTATTATCAGCTTCAACAGACATGAAAATGACACAATCAAATTAGTATAAAAGTTTAGAAATGCTTACTTTCAATTTCTGCACTTATCTCCTCTCACAGATGGATGACAAACAGTTTGCAGATTGACAGTGGTCCCTGGACCACACTTTGAGTAACAATGTGGTAGCAGAAATGCCTTCAAGATTCTAGCTCTCAGACTGGAATTCTATAACCAATCTTGACGGGAGCAGAATGGAATATTGAGACTTGCAAAAATGGAAACAGTGTATTCCCGTGAATCCTTTCCTAGGAAGCTACTAGGAAGCGTTCAAGCAAAATGAAGGAATAAATCTAGAAAGTGTAAGACAAGTCCAATCAAACGGAAGTAAAGGTGGACTCCTCCAGTCTCTCCGTTCCAACCTGGATCACTGGTGTGAGACTGTCCTCTTCCCCTGCCCCCCCCCCCCCCATTCCCCCATCCCTGCAGAGCCATCCTATTCCCTGCCTTTTAACAAGCAACCCCCGCAGCCCTCTGACTTTAAAGCCACAGGCATGAGCCTGCGATGGGGCTGTATATGTGCATGCACCAGAGAGAAACTACAACCACCAGGCAAGGAAAGTGCCAGAAAAAGGAGGGCCTCGATTTCACCTGTGCCTTTGTTACCTACCTGAGTCTACCCAGTGATTCCAATGGGCTCCTGTCCTCCCACTAAAACCCAGGCACAAATCTTGAGATTCTCTTTGAGATGGTCAGAGAGGCAAGCACAGATAGTGACTGTGAGGTCCCCAGTCTGGTGTCTGCTCTCTCTTAATGTTCACTCTTTTCTTTCCATGATAGTGGTCCTGGAGAACAACACAAAGTCTACAGTATTTGCACTCCGTTTGAGCTAACACCACATTTTCTATAATTATCCCCACTGCTGAAATCATTTTCTTGTATGCTTTTTGAGCAAGAAGAGGGGGGGGGGGGGACCAAATTAATTGCTTGGCAACAAAAATCTAATTAATCAAAAACTGTTCTTAGTCATTCAGAACCTCTTCAGCCCATAAAAATAGCAGCCAAAGAGAACAGGAACAGTTAGCTTAGAAAGAAAGAAGGAAAGAAGGAAAGAAGGAAAGAAGGAAAGAAAGAAAGAAAGAAAGAAAGAAAGAAAGAAAGAAAGAAAGAAAGAAAGAAAGGAAGGAAGGAAGGAAGGAAGGAAGGAAGGAAGGAAGGAAGGAAGGAAGGAAGGAAGGAAGGAAGGAAGAAAGAAAGAAAGAAAGAAAGAAAGAAAGAAAGAAAGAAAGAAAGAAAGAAAGAGGAAAAAAGAAAGAAAGAAAGCAGGTGCTTCATTAGACAGCAATTTTCATGAATGTGCCTTTGGAGTCAGGCTGAGCTGGGTTTGAATCCCAGCTCTGCCATTCCTGCTGCATAACCTTGAGCAAGCTACTCTGTCCCTTTGGTCTTCAGTTTTTCCATCTGCAAAATGGGGATAATAATACTGGGGATAATAATGGGGATAGTAAGATCAGAGGAGAGATTGAGATGATGTCTGTAAGATGTTTGCAGTCTGTCACCTGGAAAACACGAAGCATTGACGATGAATTAACATCACCAAGCACTGCTGCTATTGCATAAAGAAGATACTTTTTTCTCAGACTTTTCAAAGCTTTTAAAAAGCTTTAATAGGTGTGTTATATCTTCAGGAATACATACTAAAGTAGTAATAGGAGATGTCTGAAGACAATTAGCTGGGTCCTCATGATGCTATTGATTCTAATAGGGAAAAAGGGTGATCTAAATGTCTTAAAATAGGAATTGGTAAAATAACCCATGGTACACCCCATAAAATGAATAATTACCATTTAAAGTGGCAGTTTATTGATGGGAGTATGGGAAGGAGGGGTGGGAAGCCAGTTACCAGTCTGTAAAGTATGAACCATAATTATTCTGTTCAAATTTTTTTTCTGGAAGTATGACCAAGGTGGTTTTTCTTTTTTTTTCTTTCTTTCTTTCTTTTTTTTTTTTTTTTGAGTATTTATTTTCTTCTCTTGACCATCTGTATTCCAAAATTTCTTTATAATGAACATAGTCTTTGTGATTTAAAACTGTTGAAATTTTACTTCACTTTTTATAAAGAAAAACACAGATTTCCTAACTCCATTCAATTCACAGCTCTCTGAGGTGACCCTGGGATGATTAAAAGCCAGCCGGGCTCTGTAAACACAGAAGATGCAGTTATCTGGGCTCCAGTCAGCAGCCTGGTTCCCTGATGATTTCTACAAAAGCCGCCCGAGCTGTGCCTCCCAGTTAACAGGCAATAGCTCCTGTGAAAGAAATAATTCCACCCCAGTGTTAACTGGGGTCAGCAGCATTGAGGTGGGGTTTGTTTATTGAGCCAAATCTGTCTGCTTGTGTCTTCTTTGGGGAGGAGGAGCAGGGGACCCTGTTTGCCTGCCCTTTACCCTCCCTTTATCCCTTTCTCCTCTGGAGAGGTTGTCAACTCCCTCTTCCCCTCTGCCCCAGCTGCCACCTTCCCATACAAACCCAGCGCTGCAGTGGGGCCACAGTCCTCCTCAGGCAGTGCCCTGTGCTCCGCTCAGGAACTTGGATCCCTTTCCTGCCCCCCCATCCCATCTAAGTTTGCCCCACTCCCTCCTGGGAGGAAAGATAGATCTGATGTCAATCACTTACAGCCACTGGTACGTGAATTGTCTCCACCCTCCACTCCAGTGTGCAGACAGAAGCACTGACTCAAAGGAGTGACTTCAGAGTTTGACCCAGCCCTTCATAGCTTCAAAACCCTCTCCTCTCCAGGGTTTCCTGCAACCTTCACTACAGCCCCTGGTGGGGAAGAAGGTGGTGCTATCGCCCTGTTTTACAGATGAGGAAAGTCAAGTGAGGCTGGAGGTGAAGTGCAGGTCTTAATCCAGCTGTCCTGGTGCTCCATGCCAGCCCTTACCATTGAGCTAGGCAACCAGGTCAGAGGTCCTCCTGCAGCGACTCTCATTAGCAGCTCACTGCATCATAAGACAAAACAGACTTGTGATTTTTCACAGAATGTGAGATCAGTTTGTGGAGTACTGAGCTATAAATAAAACCAGAATTGCAAAGAAAGGAGGGAGGGAGGGAGGAAAAAGAAAGAAGGAAGGAAAAGAGGGAGGACAGGAGGGAGAGGGGAGAAAGAGGGAGAGAGTGGGAGAGAGACAGAGAAGCCAAAAGCAGACATATGAGCAAAAGCTCACCACCAAGTCTTAGCACACTATGCCTATATGATTCAAGCCCTACTCCCATGACCAGTCTCAAGACTATGGTTTCAGGGTCCCCTGTCACCTCCATGCAGTCCATGGAAATCCCCAGGGGATAGGTCCCCAGGCTCTGAGCATAGCTGAGCAAAGCACAGGAGGATATTGTCTAAGAGCTGAAGGAAGTTTGAAAACATACCTTTGGGGCTTTCAAGAATTTCTCAACAGAGACTCTTGCAAGGTATGAAGCAGATGCCATAATAACATGTCATCCTGTTGAATCTCTAATGGAAGAAATAAACCTTGAAGCAAAGCAACCATGAAATGGAACATTTCAGCTGCAAAAGTAAAGGAGAAACCAGTAAATAGGAAAGTGGAAGAAGAAGAATAAAACCTCCAAAATAGCTTGACTTAGATATTTGATATTTATTCATTTAATTCAACAAACCCTGTGTGTGTTCATGGCTGGGTCTCCTGGACTCACCATCTCATGGGTGTTTTTCTCCAGGTTCCTTCATGTGACAGGTTGTATTTTCCAAAAGCAGCCAGCCACAGAAATATTCTTGGTCACACATGTCCTTTCTAAACCTTGCTACTCCTCCATCAAAAAGTGGAATCTGCTTCCCCTGCCTTAGGGACCAGATGGGCCTCTGGAACACAGCAGAACTGACACTGCCCATGTTCCGATCTAAGTCATCAAAGCCTACGTGACCTCTGCCTGACTCGCTCTCTTTTCTGGACTCACTTCATGGGCTGGGGGAGGCAATGCCACCATGTTATGAGGAAGCCCAAACTAGTCCATGCAGAGCAAGTTCGAGGTGAGACCCATGTGGGGAGGCCTGGAGGCCCCAGCCTCAGTCAGCAGAGGTGGGCATGAGCAGCCTCCAGCCTTCAAGCCTTCCAGCTGAGGCTCCAGACACCGTGGAGGAGAAGCAAGCCCACCTTGCTGTGCCCTCTCTGAATTTATATGTGAGCCCTCAAACTGGTTATCTTAAGCCAGTACATTTTGGGGAAATGTGTGGGTTTGTAGAGCCAGGCGGAGCTGTTTATAACCCCAGCTCTGTCATCTCCCAGTTGAGGGATGCTGGCAGTTAATCTGTATGAGCCTCACTTTTCCTCTCTGCAAAATGGGAATAACCTCTGGCTCACAGAGATGCTTTGAGAAATACATGCCAAAGTGTGTGTAACGCAGTTAGCCCAGTACAGTGGGACAAAGAGAAACTGCTGGGAGCAGAGGGGTCATCCACCGAGCTACAGTCATCAGACAAGCATCCTGAAAGAGGTGAGATAAGCACAGCTTTGAAGAGTCTGGACAGATGGAGAGGAGGTGCAGGGTTGCCAGGTGGGCCAGAGGGCGATCTCTTTGGAGCCGCCTCCCCTCCCCACACCCTCTATGGGCTGGTCGAGATGGGCCTGCCTAGCTGCCTGCCTCCAGGGCCCTGCCATGGTCATCTGGAGCTTCTACTCTGCTCTGGAAACAACTCTGCTCAAACCAGGGGAAGAGCAAGTTAGATGCCCCAATTTAGATTGTCCCACTTCTGCCCACTCTGTCCAACCTCCCCAACAGACAGCTAATCAAAGCAGCTGCTGAGAACCCAAAATATTCCGGGGACCTGTGTAGGGGCTTCCCACATCCCTGACCTCCCACTCACTTCGGACCTGAGCTCTGTCTCCCTTCCATCCCTGCACCCGCTCTTGCCTGTGTAGAAGGATCTCGGTTTCCCCAGCTGGAACTTAAACACCTCTGAGCACTCTGCTCCTTCCCATCTTCTGGTTCTTTCTGCCTGACCCCAACCTCAACACCAGTCTAACCATAATAAAAAATAGCTACCATTTATTGACCTTCCATGACCAGGTACGTCCTCACTTTAACTCATGTACATGCCCAATAATCCTCTGAGGTTGGTACCACTGGTATCAGCCATTTAAGATGAGGAAATACATGCCACTCAGAGAAGTTAAATCACTAGCCCAAGGACACCAACAAGCTAGTGGTTAAGGCTCTGGGATCCCTAAAATCTGAATATTCTAAAGAAACCCTGATACCGTGTTACCTTATTTGGCCTATGTGGCATGCACACACCCCACAGGCTGCAATAGCACCAGGTCCTTCTCCACTGCCCCCACCCTCCTTCTGGCCTGAAGTCCTGCCCTACAGGTAGCTTTCTAGACACAGATGTCTCCAATGCCGCCTGCTTATCTCAACTTTCCTCAGCAGCCAGGGCACCCTCATCCCCAATGGCCAGGCTTCCTGGGATGATGCGGGTACTTGAAGTGCATTAGCCATAGGTAATGGGAAGATGGGCTGGGATAAGGGAACTCCTAGTATCAGCATCTGAAGAATGCAGGGCAGCCCCTGGGGCAGCTTCTCCAGTCCTGGCCTTTCCTGAGATACCACAGAGGGCTTCCATAGTCAGTCAGATGCCCAGATAAGGTTTCATCCCGGAAACTCTCAGAATCATGTTCTTTGAGGTAGAGAATGCAAGTGTACATGACTTTCTAGACCATCATCTCATTTACTGCTTCTGGTGATCAAAGCCATTGTCAAGCTGTTTATTGGAAACTGGCCCCTTCAGTACAACTGGGTCAACTAGACAAGGCCAACATGGTGGGTGCTCAATAAACACTTGAATAAGTGGATGGACACACTAAGCTGTAAGTTCCATGGGGACAGACGCCAGTTCTGCTTTGCCTATCAATGAGCTCCCAGCTCCCAGCACTGCTCACCCATGTCGGGGGACAGGGACTATGTTACTCCAGGGCTGTGTTGATGAGGACCTGGGCCTCTGGGGTGGCAGAAGGGGCAGATGAAAGAGGCCCTGTGCTGGGTACTTGAAATACCATTCTGTAAAGTACATGATTGTCTAACCACTATGCGGTATGTCTGAAACTAATACAGAATAGTATTGAATGCAAACTGTAACTGAAAAATAAAATAAATAAAAATAAATTCTGCCAGAAAAAGAGAAAAACCACTTGTTTATGATTTTCTATTCACACACACACACACACACACACACACACACATGCCCCAGGAATGAAAATTTGGCAGACTAGATGATAGATTTGGTATGAAAAGTGGACTTAAGAGAAAGAGTCCAGGATGTCCCTGTGCCCATAGCCTGGGATACCAGAAGGCAAAGCAGACTTTGGCCCATCAGATAGGGAGGGGAGGGAGGGGGACGCTGACTGGAAGGGGCACAGATCCAGTGTGAGTGTTCAGTGGGTGGCTGTAGGCCAGGCAGAAAGGCATGCTAAGCTCAAGAGACTGAAAGAATAGTCAGAGGCAAATGTCCAGCAGGTAGCTGGCTAGACAGGAGCCACCCTCCAGGAAGCCATCTGCAGAGGCGCTAATTGAGGCTGGGAGAGGAGGAAAGAGGGAGGGAGGCACTGGGGCGCAGATGGAGTGTCAAGGAGCCGCTTTCAGCCAAGAGAAAGACTTGCCATATTAGTAAGAGGGTGGGCATGACATACTTGGAGTCAGTCAATCAACTCCAGGGTTACAGAAATTATAACTAAAGCTACAGGGACACCAAGATCACAGGAAGGACAAGGAGAGGCTGTGGAGAGAGAGACCTAAGGGGTAGAAGAAGGGGAGTTGGGAAGAAAGTCCAATCATAAAGGCCAAAGGCAATATCAAAACAGGTGAAGACAAGGGTCAGGAAGGAAAGAAAAGCCAGAGCAGGGAATCAGAGGGCAAACAGGGAAGGTCTGGACAATGGTCTAGGAGACCAGGGCTCAAAAGGCCAGAGCAGGCACGTGGCCTTCCTTCTTCTCACAAGGAAGAGCCAGGATCAGGGAGATAAACCAAAGGGATGCAGAGTTCAGCCCAGCAGCAAAGACTTTTCACACCCAAAGAGGTGAATTTCCCATCACTGGAGGAATCTGGCCCAAGGATGGGTGGCCCTTGGGAGGGACATGCCGAGTGCACTGAAGCTTCACGCAGGCCACTGGACCAAAGGACCGTTAGGGTCCGTCCCTCCCTGAGATGCCACTTCTCACCAAGCACCCTGCCACTTCACATGCCACCCTTCGTTCCTGCTCTGCACTGCCTTGTTCACCAGCTGCTTTCCTTCATGTACTGGGTTCCAACCCCCCTCACCCCCCCATACTGTTATCCTTAACAAACTGTCCCAAAATGTAGCAGCTTAAAAACAACATTTACTATCTCATGATTCCTGTGGGTCAGGAACCCAGGGGAGCTAGCTGTGTCCCCACCACTCTGAGTCTCACAGGCTGCGATCAGGGCGTTGCCCAGGGCTGCAGTGTCCTCAAGGCTCAACTGGGAGGACGTGCTTCTCAGCTCGTTCGTGTGGTTGTCGGCAGGATGGTTTGAGGACACAGTTTCTCAGGACTCTGAGTCAGAGGTCACCCTCAGCTCTTGCCATGTAGGTCTCTCCACCGAGCCTCTCGCTACGTGACAGCTGCCTCATCCGAGAGAGCAAGAGGGCAAGAGAGGGCGAGCGAGCAAGATGGAATGCTTTTGCAAACTAACCAGAAGTGACATCCCATCATGTTGGCTGCACCTATTTCTTAGTGGTGAGTCACTATGTCCAGCCCAAACTCAAGAGTTGGGAATTACACAAGGCTGGGACTACCAGGGGCCACGCGCCTTCACCCCCATTCTGAAGACAAGCTACGTGACACAGGAACCTTCTCTGCCTAGTTCTCCCGCTGCTCTGATGCCTACCATATA
This sequence comes from Myotis yumanensis, assembly GCF_028538775.1. NCBI lineage: Eukaryota > Metazoa > Chordata > Mammalia > Chiroptera > Vespertilionidae > Myotis > Myotis yumanensis. The sequence goes on from NW_027223761.1 coordinate 29,350,746, forward strand.
GTAGATGTGCAATATATATTTTGAAATGAATGAACAAGGTAAGCTGTAAGCTCCATGAGCTCTCAGTACTATACTATAGAGCGCATGCTTGTCAAATGAATGAATGATCCAAGAGTCTCTTGGTGAACATGACATAGTCCCTTAATCACTAGCTAAAATAATTTAGGAGACTGAGTGGCTTAGTGAGTACCATGAAAAATAAGAGTTTTTAGGCATAATTACCGATAAATCCTGTTTCCCAAACATGTGTCCATGAGGCCATTCTGAAGATGCTTAATAACCGGGGTATTCCTCTAGAAGACCTGTGGCAAGAGGGCCCACTGCCCAGCAGAGAACGGGATGGAAGGCAGACCTGGATTCTCTCACCAGGTTGTGGCGGGGGCTCTGGAGAGTTTTGTTTTGCTTTGTTTTAATATATTTTTATTGATTTCAGAGAGGAAAAGAGAGGAAAAGATAGAAACATCAATGATGAGAGAGAATCATTGGTTGGCTGCCTCCTGCACACCCCAGACTGGGGATGGAGCCTGCAACCCAGGCATGTGCCCTGACCGGGAATCTGAACAATGACCTCCTGGTTCATAAGTCAATGCTCAACCACTGAGCCATGTCTGGCTGGGTGGCTCTGGAGAGTTTAGATTTGCATGGTTGTTTCCCCTTGATTGGCTCCCCACCCTGCTAAGGCTGGTGTCCTGGAGATGCCTTTCCAAGTGAAGTTTATTGTCAACACCAGGCCTGCTGATTGGCAGGCACGTTAAATCACAAAGGAAGCCCCAAATGAGCAACTTTGGAACCCCGGAACGGGGAGGCTGGTAAGAACATGTTCTCCCTATTCCCACTCCCACCCCTACCACGGCTGTTAATTGCAAAGGGATGCCTCGCTAAATCATATGGAAAACTGATAAACAACTCGAGCTGTGTTTATTAAAAAAAAATAGTAAATGGCATGATGCCAGCATGGATGAGCTTCGCAGTAATCAGTGTATTTATTTCACCCAAAAAAAGCCTGTCTGGGCTTCTTATGCCCGAGAAACTCATTATCTAAGTTCCAGCCTTCATAAACTGAGGCTTTTCTATATGTTAATCTATTTTAGTAAATAATTAGCGTTTGGCTGAGGGAATGCATGTCTGTATAATTTAATAATTGGGAGGGTTATTGCATGTGATTAATAGGAATCATAACCGAATACTGAGACTATAATAAAGAGGGTCGCTGGGGAGGTGGGAAAGATTCTTCATCCCCAGATCAGGACACACTGATTTGGGCAGAGGTTTCTGGGGATGAGGCTGCCTCTTGTCAAACAGGCTTCCTCTCTCCTAGGGTCCCAGTGAACCAAAAAAAGTACCAGTCCTCATGCCCTGCAGGCGCCAGCAAGCAAGACCAGGATCACTGCTTCTGTGAATGTGACACACCTAGAAGCCACAGAGAGGTAACAGCTTCAAGAAGCATTAATTAATTCAAAAAATATATTCAATTTGCACCTCATCTACACCAGTCATTGTGCAAGGCACTGAGCAGACAGCAATGAACAAACAGGGAAAACTCCCGGTAGACAGAAATACATATGATATAATACCAAGGAGTGTTATGAAGACAAATAAAGCAGGACAAAGGGGGTAAGGTGGCAGAGAGGGCCTCTCTGAGGTGATGGCCTTTGACGTGAACTGCACAACGCCCGGGGGAAAGGTATTCCAGGTAACAGCAATGCAAAGGCCCCGAGGTCCAAGCCTGCTGGAATGTTATAAAAATGGAAGAAAAAAAAGTGCTGGAGGGGATACAGTCAAGAGAGAGAAGATAACGAGCAACTAGTTCATGTGGTGCCTAGAAGACAACTGGCCACATGCAGTGGATTCTTGTTATTCTCATAGTTATGTTTTTGTAAAGTCACCACGAATACTGAATTAGCGAATACAGAACCACTGCTCCCAGGGGAAATACAGGGTTAGGTTACTCTGAGCCTCTGATCACAACATTTTTGTCCATCAGTCAATACATACCTTGTTTTACATGTGTTTCTGTTTAAACACACCTTCCTTTACCTGATGTATATTATTGATTCATTAACACTGAACTCATGGTCAACAAAACTATAACTCAGGCCTGAATGAAGCTTGTCAAACACACGTATTTTCTCTGTAAGGCACCTCACTGCCTTCTTGTGCTTAGAAACACTAGACAGCATTTTCAGTACATTTGGGGACACTTTTAACCAGCGGTCGCCAACCTTTCGGATCTCACGGACCACCAGTGTTCTGCGGACCACGGGTTGGTGACCACTGCTTTAAACAGCAAAATCACACACACAAAAGCACGAAACTGAAAAAAGGAGCCGGGGAGAATGGCCCTAAGAAGACCTCGAAAGGACACTTACTTAGAGTCCAACTGAGGCAAGGCAAGAGCATCGCCTCACTGCACCACACTGGGAACAGGCCTGACGGGAACTCTGCACACGGCAGTGACGGACCACGAGAGCCCGTGAGTACTGAGTTGGAGGTTACAAATACATGTTAGCCAGTAGGTGAATCTACTAATACAGAATCCATACGAAAAATGAGGAATAACTATCTATTAAGAACCTAAAATGGTCACAGACATTGAAAGGAAGACAGGTGATACAAATATAGACTTAATTTCACAAGCACCTTTGGAAAAGTGCAGATCATCCATCTGAGCCCCAGAGTGGGGGCTTGACAAGTGAGAACCACTGTGTGTTTCAGGCTGAGAACAGCAGCAAGGAGAGTTCAAGGCCCCTCCCCTTGGATTTGGGGATGGGGAGCATCACAGAGCCAGGCACAGGCTTTGGTCCCCTCGCAGATGCAAGGGTCTGTCCTCAGGGAGGAAGGTCCCACCAAGGACTAAGCCAGCCGTGGGCAAACTACGGCCCTCGGGCCGGATCTGGCCCGTTTGAAATGAATAAAATTAAAAAAAAAAAGACCGTACCCTTTTATGTAATGATGTTTACTTTGAATTTATATTAGTTCACACAAACACTCCATCCATGCTTTTGTTCCGGCCCTCCGGTCCAGTTTAAGAACCCATTGTGGCCCTCGAGTCAAAAAGTTTGCCCACCCCTGGACTAAGCCCTTCTCAAGTGTGTGCTGAACCCATGGTTCTGGGTATGGCCAGGAGATCAAAGTCCCTTCTCCCACTCTGACTTGTCTCTTGCCCTTCCCTCTCTCTTGCTTCTGTTCCATGGTTACTTGAAATTCAAATTTAATTGGATGTTCTCGTTTTTTTCCTTCTCAATCTGGTACCCCTACACATTTTACAGACAAGGAAACTGAGACTTGCCCCAAGGGCACCCCAGTGGGAGAGTCAGAACTAGCCTCACTCAATGTCCAACAAGTAGCTGACTCCCGTCCTCTCTCAAAGACCCTGGGCTTCTGTGCCCAGACCAATGCCTGATGGCTGTCTAAGTCCATGCACTTGAGGATTAACGAGCAGTTGAAATGTCTTCTTGGCCTCCAGCATGAGAAGCAGTTTCTGTGTCTATATTAAATCATTTTTAGTATTTTTTTCAACTATAAAAATAAATACCTGCAATATATTCAGAATGGAATGCTATACACTAGTGAAGAACAGGCTTTTGCTACACAACAACAACAAGACAGATTGGTCAGTTTTATGTATTCCATACATATGAAGTTCAAAACTAGGCAAAAGTAATCTATGTGTTAGAATAGTGGTTCCTAGGGGGTCAGTGGAGGGAGGTGGGAAGCTTACTGGGAAGGGACACGAAGGAAATTTGGGGGGTTTTGGTAACATATCTTAATCTGTGCTACACATGTGTATAAATATATAAATCCAAGTTGTTTGCTTAAGATTTGCATATTTTTCCATTTGTAGGTTATACTTCAATAAAAAACTAAAAACAACAATAAAATTAATACATGCTCATTGTAAAAAAAAAAAAAAGAATAAAATACAGACAAGCATGAAAATAAACCATCTATATTCCCACCCCTGGGAGATATCCTAACATCTTAAAGTGTAACCTTTTAAATCTTTTCCCGATAGCATTCACTTTTCATGAGCATTTCCTAAGAAAGAAATCCAGGACCTAATACCAGTCACTGGAGATGCTAATTTACTTGGGAGTCTGAATTTCCTGGACATGTCTTTCACTTACCCAGAAAGCCCTGACACAACTAGATTTAATTTAACCACTTTTAGAAGAACATGGTACAATTAAAGGCAAATAAATGGAATTAAAATCAAATTTAATACAGCCTTTCAATGATAGGACTTAGAATTTGATTTTAAGTACAGTAATGAATATAAAATTAAAACTTGGCATGAAATGCTGAAAAGGGCTCTTGAGCTCCTGGGGTCCAGAGCAGCACCTACTGGTCATGGTATGCAATGACACCCCACTACCCTATTTAAGAGCGTGCCTTTCCTACATGAGACACAAATATGATATCTCCTTTAATTATAAGTTTATATTCTCTCTCTCAAGAGCTTCCCAGACATTTCTGCTTCCCTAGTGCATTACACAGATCCTAGCATATTGGTAGATTAACAGTCATTGAATGAATAAATGAAGAGATGAATGGATAAATGGACAAAAGAATGGAAGGGCATTCTTGTGTGTCATTATGAAATGAGGCAATAATCTCTGCCTTTCCCATCTCTTCTTTTCTTGTTCTTAATAAAAATGATGATTTGGTATACATTCACACAGTGAAAATCTTACTGGCCAAGCTAAGTAACATAGCATCTCCTCACATAGTTACCTTCCTGTGACGAGAGCACCTGAATTCTACTCTCTTAGCATATTTCCAGTATTCAATACAGTGTTATTAAGAGTAGCCATCATTCTCTAGACTTATTCACTTTACATAATTACAACTTTGTACCCTTTGACCAACATCTTCCCATTTCCACTTGGTAACCACTGTTTGACACTCTGCTTCTATGTATTCGACCTTTTTAGATTCCATGTATAAATGAGATCATGCATTTTTTTTAAGTGAATAAGATAACCATTGGGGGAGACCAGATGCATGTAAGGGATTATTATGACAACCCAACACTAGGGAATAGAGGAGCCAAATGGTGACCAAGTTGAGCAGTGAGGCTGTAGACAGGTACTGTGTTAAGAACAGGAAAGTCAAATAAATGTGGAATGTCTTGAGCCAGACATTTAATAGGCACCTGACAGATGTTAGCTATTTTCCCTTCCTCTTCCTCCTTTACACCCCAGCTCATAAATCCTTTCCAAGGGAGCTGAGCTTGGAGATTTGTCCTTTCCTGGGCTCCCTCAGAGGGGAGGTGATGTTTGATGTTTTCTGTTGTCAGTGTTGACACGAGGGAAATTTGGGGGGTTTTGGTAACGTATATCTTAATCTGTGTCAGATCTGGGTCATTGTGTGTACGGGTGTGAGCTGGCCTGTCAAAGCCCTCCTGAGTTAGGAAAAGTCGTTTCTGAGGCATCACTGTCGGGCTGCCTGATGGCGAGGTGCCCATCTGAGCGTGTCCACTGTTGACAGCACTTGACAAGAGTCGTGCTGGCCTTGCTTTTAGAGGCTGCACAGCAGGGGCTCTGATCCACATAAAGGGACATGATGCAGCAGAAAGAGTACAGACAAGGGTCAGAAGGCTGGTCTCTGCCACTCACCAGCGAGGTGACCTTAAGCAAGTTGGCTTGCCCTTGCCAGTATATAAACCATCTTAATTAGGGCAGTGTAACAAGATAATGCCTGGGAAAACACTTTGTAAACTAAAGCACTGAGCCCAAGTTAAGGTGTGGCTATTAATAGAACCCCAAATGAACATCACGCCCTGGCTGTGACCTGAGCAAGCCCAAACACTACAGGGAATGTCACCTGCACTGATCTGGACCCGGCTTCTACTTATGGAATCCAACCCCGTTTTAGCAGCTGCATCGCAATCTTAAATTCACATTGAACTTATAGCCCACTGAAACCTACCCCCTCCTGGCTTTTTTAAAAAACATGGATTGCATCCCTTCAAGTATTACATACTCTTTGGACAATCGATTTTTTTTTTAAACAAAATGTCAACTTTGTGTTACATTTGCACTAGGTAAATCTAACCTTATTGCTCTGGTCCATCTATATAGGCAATTAAAATATTTTAGCATTATTTGGCCATTCCATTTGTTCTCTCCCTACTGACTAGATGACAGCCATATATTTCAACATTGTATAATCCATTCATTCATTCATTCATTCATTCAATATACGTTTACTGAGCAAACTAGTCCCTAGATAAGTGTCAGGAGCTAGAAGATACAGAGGGCATATCTGAAAGAGGGTGTCCAGTGCCACCGTAGAGGTCTGCCCTGGCTGCTGTAGGCTCAGAGCAGGGCAATCCTAACACTGTCGGCAGCAGCAGGAAGGTTTCCCAGCTCCAGAGATATGGCAGAGGTTAACAGCCATTCTCCTCTTTGAGCATACCACTGGATTATATCATCCAGCCCCATGATTCCTAGTGCTTGCACATTAATGAGTAGGTCTTTCTTCCTGGGCAGATGAAGAGATAAAGTCCATTGTGACAGGTCTCATGATTTCCTCTGCCTTCCAAGCAAAGAAACTGCAGGTAGCAACAGTTGGCCAGCTCTTATCTGTCTAACCTCATCACCCCACCCTCATCCCCTTGCCAGCATACACATTCATCCTGCAAATATCAGTGGAGTTCCTACTGTGGGCCAGTACTATGATGGGCTTCATTGCCTTCTCTTAAATCCTCTCTAAGTTCAAAATCTCCACAATGGGGAGCAGGTATCTTCTTCATGTGAATGGGTCCCCTTCCCTCACCCTTTTATCCCAGCCAAGATCAAGGTCTGAGCTCTGCATCCCTCCACTCCTGGCTTAGTACTCTATGTAAAGGTGCCAAGGGAGGGAGAGAGTGTGAGGAGTCAAAACACACGGTGTCCTCTTGGTTTCTTCATTAGCAGAGCACTGTAGTGAGAAAAACCTGGACTTCGAGGAAGGACTCGGACTCAAGTCCCAGACCCGTGACCTCAGATATGGCCCTCTGCATTTCATTATAAAACAAGCTGAGTAGAGCAGATCTTTGAGTTCCATTTAGCTCTTAATATTCTGATTCTTTCTATGCTAATCCCTAATTGCTTCTACTCTCTTCTAACCTAGCTCTGTAAAGGAATAAAGAATTTTACAAAAAGAGGCAGAAGGAAGGGAAGAGTTTCGCCAGCCTTCCTAATCATGAAACATCTGCTGGCAATAAGCAGCCTGAAGCTGGTAAACAACTGCTAAGAGTTAAAACTTCGGAACATCTCAAGATCCTTCCTTGCCTATAACCTGATTTCTTTTAGGCCCAGCCTAATCTTGAGCCCAGATTCAAGCTCCAAACTAATTGTCAAGACCGCCTGGAATTATTCATGGAATTTCTACACTGGAATGACTTGGGAGATATTCTTAGCAGATGTACTCATCCTTTCAGGCACTCACTGAGCCATTTGAATAGGTGAGAGGTGAGTCCCTTCACTTCCATGGGCCTTCATTTCTTGACCTATAAATAAGGAAGCAATCCCTCCAGCCCTAGAATGTCTTTGGGTCTGTGACTGTAGGTGCCTCGGCCTGATATTCCACATGCAGCTCACAACCAGCAGCAAACCAGGTAGACAAGGAGGAAGAGGAGGAGGAGGAGGAGGAGGCCATTTGATGATTAAATGCAGAAAAATTATGCAATTAGCAAAGGATGCTGATCACACAATATGTGAATCTAATTGCTGCACATGCAAATGTTTGCTAAAGTAGATAAATGTGGGTTTGCAGTCACTCTGGTACACAGATTGAGTTGTCAAGTTAAGAAAAACATAACAGTTAATTATGAGATGAGTTTGTGCACAAGACCAAGCAGGATTATTAATAAGTAATCATCTCACGCCTAAAGTGGGATATTATAGGCATCCCAGGCCCATAGTCTGACTACTGTGGACAAAGTTACTATGTTTCACAGGACATGGAAAACATGCTCTATTTTTACATAGCACCCATCGCCTGGGGAACACCAGCACTCAGGGCTGGCTACATTGGCTCGCCAATTTGCCCAGTGCACATTACCAAAATGGGCAAAGTTCTGTGTTCCAGTTTAGAGAAGAACTACTGGGTCCTAACCATTCTCAGGCTCTCCTGAGCCTGCCACAAATGATAAATCTATAAACCCATGAAGTAGCTCTTGTGAGAGGCCACCTATTAGCCTTCCATGGAAAGGTAAAAGGAGTCCTGGAGAGTTAGCCACAGTGAATAGCTAGGCTCTGGAGGCAGGCTGCTTGGATTTGAATCCTGGGTCCACTAACTTTGACAAGTTAGTTCAGCTCACAGTGCCCTGGTTTCCTCATCTGTCTTGGAGGCAATAATATTACCTATATCTTGGAATAGTTGCAAGAATTACAGAAATTGTTACCTACAAAAGCACAAAGAATACTGTCTGGCACATAGTAAACACTCAATAAATCTTATTTATTACTATCTGGTTTTCTCATTTATCAGTTCATTCATGAACCAAGTAAGGGTCTACTATGTACACAGTACTAGGCTAATGGGAATGACCATAGTGGGACACACACACACACATACACATACACACACACTCACACTTACACAGATTCCATCCTCATATTAGGATTAAGGAGGAAATACTGACACAAATAACTACAGTGAAGCAACATGTGAGATGTACTGTTTAATTACAAAATGTTCAAGGGGCATCATTCCTGCTAAGCAACTAAAGAAAGCTTCTTTGAAGACAGGCCATCTCAGCTAGACCAGGATGAAGTTTTAACAGAGGGGAGGCTGGGTGAAAAGATGTGCAACATTCTAGGCAGAGGATACTTCATGGGCAACAATGCTGAAGTTAGAAAATCCAAGGCAGCATGAAGTGATTGTGTGAAGTGATGGGTAAGTCTGGAAAGCAAGTTTGAGGCCAATCATGGCTAGTGTGGGGAAGGGCGGGGGAGGGGGTGGTCTTGATGTCAAGCCCTGAATATTGACTTTATCCTGTGAGCCAGAGAGATTCCATCTTAAATTAAACATTTTAGGACAAAACAGTGTTAAAGGACGATGAATCTGGTAGGGGAAGCAGAAAGGGCGAAAAAGGAAAAGACTGGTGACAATGTGAGCAGAAGGCTACTGCAATGGTCCAAGTGTGCAATAACAAGGGTAAGAATGCCAAGAATGCAAGGGACGTTGGAAAGGAAAAACTGATGGGACTCAGTGACCAAGAGGATGTGCACAGGCTTGCTAGTCGCCAAAGATCTGATTCCTAGTTCCCAGCACATTATCCAAACAAAGCTATGCCCGTAGGCAGCACAGAGCAGAAGTTCTGAATATGAGCTTGAGTGTCAGAGAGTGAGGGGTCCCTGCTATGATGTTTACTAGCTGGGTTACCCTCAGCCAGTTTTAACCTCCCAGAGCTTTCCTCATTTGCAAAACAGATAAAAACATACTTCTCAGGAATGTGGTGAAGATTAAACGAGAGAAGATTGATAATAATGTAGAGCGCTGGCAAAATGCCTGCACCATAGGGAGGTCACAGTAAATGCTAAAAACAAAAACATCAATGCCCCCAAAGAGAGAATACTAAAGAAATAAATAACCTGCACTCACATTCTCCTGAACATTGTTTATTCATGTTTTGATGATTCAGAAGCTCTTTCCAGATCTTGCAGAACGACCAGCATCACCAGCACACGGTCGCTGTGTTAAGCCCCACAGAAACACTGCTTGACACATATTTGGGTCCAATTAAAGACAAACCAATTCACTGTATTAATTTGAGCCAGAAGGGGACAGATCCATGAGGAACAATCTCAGATCCTACTGATGGAATTGGACCATGAATTTGGGTACATTTCTCCTCTATTTCATCAAGAACCCCATCATTTTCCTTCCCATCTCTCGGGCAATGCCAGCTTTCCACAGGTCTTTCCTGATTTCCTGTGACAAAGGTGGTAGAGATGATCCCAGGGGCTGCTGACCAGTCAGCTGGTGTGTGTGAACTTCAAAGGCCTGTTGACACAGCTGCACAGCCCTGGGCCAGGGGTGGGACAGGCCTGTCTGAAATGCTTGAGAGCAGCAGATGCAGTGGCAGGGAGACCAATAAACCATCCCAGCTTTGGGGGCACTGTTATTTAAGCAACAAAAATGCAACCTGCAAAAGCGGTAGAGGGAGCAGTCAAATGCGACCATAATATATCTGGTATCATGAGGTATTTTAGATAGAACCAGATCCTGGAAACCATGACTTTAAGGGAATTCACAAGTGCCAAGGAGTTGAAGGACCTGTTTGAGGAAGAAGTGGCTTGTTAGAGGGCTTAGTGAAGGTCTGTAACCCTCTGGGGAGATGCCCCACCCCCACCGGAGCCTGACTTGGCTAATCAGGAGCCTGTTCTGTCTTCCTGGGTCCCTACTCCAACTGAGAGCTGGTTGAGGTTTAGCTAACCCTCTTAGGCTGACTTCAGTGATGATTCCAAGAGAAACCAGGCTTCCCCCAGTGACTCTGAAGCAGCAGTTTGAAAGACGCAGAAAAGTAGACAACTTGTCCAAATGAAGTCCGTGTCTCTGGAACAGAGAGAGAGAGAGAGAAAGAGAGAGGTGGTAAGTGATCCAAGGAATGCCCCCATGTCCTGTAGCTGGTGCACAGCACATACCCTAGGCTCAGAGCAAGTGACCCATACACCTGGGCTAAAGGAAAAAAAATTTCTAGGGAAGAAAAATACATAAAATTTTTTTAAAAAAAGATTTTTGCTAAATTGAATGGTAAAGAAGTCTCACATTTACAGGGAAAAAGTAAGATAACAGTAATAATAATAGCAAGCAACACTTTGTACCAGACACTGCTTGACTGTAAATTCCAAAAGGGCAAGGACTTTGTCTCTTCCGCTCACCTGTATATACTAAGCATCTAATTCAAATTAGTGCTTGGGGACATAGGAGACATTCAGGGTACTATGTTATAGTGAATGAACAGATAAAACAGTCATGACTAAAAGGGAGTTGGAAACAGTACTTAGCTAAGGTAAAAAAAAAAAACATTTTATAGGGTTGTTAATTATGAGATCATTTTTTCTGACACTACAGAGTACCAAGTATGGGCCAGACATTGAACTTGATCCTGAAGATAGAGGTTAAAAGACAAGGTATATGCATCACCCATGGACACAGACAATGGCGTGCTGAAGGCCTGGGGCAGGGAGGAGGGGGGATGGGGGCGGGCTGAAGGGGGTCATTGAGGGGGAAAAGGGGACATATGTAATACTTTCAACAATAAAGATTTATTTTAAATTAATTAATTAAATTAAATTAAAAAGACAAGGTATCTTCTGGGCTTGGTGATATGGCACTCAAGACTAGAACCTTATTCCATCAAGTAACATTTATCAAGCCGCTGGTCTGGGCCAGACACCCAGTTAAACACTGGGGTGGGGTGGGGAGTAAGAGAAATAAAGAAGTTCCTCTCCCTGCCCTCCAGGAGCGCACAGTGGTGCAGGAGAGGCGACTGTAACAGAGATGCACATACAGGGTTACAGGACAGGACCTGGGGATCTGTCTGAAGGGGGTCAGCACAGTTATGCTTCAAAGGATTGCAACCAAAAGATAGCAATCACTGATCAGGGAGGTTATGAGATTCCAGCATTGACTGGGACTTTTTCATGTAATAAGTCCCCGCCCCCACTCGCTGTGTGCATAGTTTTTTATTATTCTGGAACCCGGAAAAATTGGTTCTTCCAATCTACTGATAAGTGCCTACATGATCCTCAGCTCTATGACAATTTTAAAATCAGATGCTGCAGTAAGACAATGAGGACAGAATTCAGACTCCAATTCTATAAAAGGGTCCTCAGTATTTTGTGTTCTATTATCTCCAAAGAATCTTCAACATTTAGATACAGTAATTACTCAATAAATGGCAGCAACTGTTACTGCTGTCACTGAATCCAGGGCTGCAAATAACCATCCAGGGCTCATCAGTTGAGTGGAGTTCCCCATGGGAAGTCACAGGAGAGTTGGAGGGGACTTGACATACAGCCCAGCTGTAGCCATCGGCAGGCTCTGATCAAGTCAGCTCCACAGCCAGCAGAAGCCAGCTCCCAGGCCCTCCCATCTCCTGCATCCCGTCATATCAACCCTCTTTAAACTCTGCCCAGATTGGACCCAACACAATTAATTTTTGAGCAGAATAACCAACTAGGCAAAAGGACTGGGGAGGGCTGAGATACAGTCGTGAGCACCTGTGATCTAACCCAGCACACAGGGATTTGTGAAATTTAAAGCTCTAGACAGCTGTTTTGTGGTGACTGTACCTACATGTACTACAGAAACAGCACAACCCCGCATTGCCCTACTGGGTCAGGAAATGGAACTGGTGATGGAATCACTGGGGGTTGGGGAGGGGGAGGTGGCGGTGGCAAGAGGGCAAGAAGGAAAGGTTAGGAGCCCACGAGCTAGAGCAACTCCTTCCTTAGCCCCTCAGCCACCCTGTCAGTGGGAGAGGGGCCTGATCTTTTCACACACGGTGTGTGAGGCTCTGGTGATGATGAAAATGGGGATGATTTCGAAATCCTAAAAGGTACCTTCGAATCTAGACACCTCAGATGATGCCCATCCCCCCCTTTACCCCTGATATCTTTTTTCATTGCTTAGTGCTGAACGTGTTTCATAACATCTCAGCCCTCCAAGTTCTACAAGCTGCAAGTATGGCGGTACAGTTGAAAAACTGGTCTAACTTCAGTGACACACATGACACAGCATAATGAACAAAAGACCAGTAACAAATGCATGAATATCCCCATGGATTATGTAACTAATAACTGGAAAACACATCTGATGGGGAAATAAGAAAACAGATTTCAACCTGTCCTCTCTGAATAGATCGGTTACTTCTCTCTTGGCTGGGCAGTAAACCTAAAAGTTTTCAATAGATTTATACCTTTATCTTATACTCATGCTGAATCTCAAATCAACACACTGTATAGTGTTGAGTGGAACTGTTTCAGCTGGCTTGCTTTTTTCATTACCTTTATCTGAAAGGGTTAAGATTTCAAAACTAAATCATTGCACTCAATAGAGCCACTTTTCATCATAGTCAGTGAGTTGGGTTATAATTTCACATGTTTCAATAAGACATGACAATTGTCATTAAAATAAAATGTACATATCTGTTCTTCTATATTTTGTTATGTTGGAGGAAGGATCATCAGTGGTTCTCAATCTTCCTAATGCCGCGACCCTTTAATACTGTTCCTCATGTTGTGGTGACCCCCAATTTCATTGTTACAAATTGAACATAATTAACGCATAGTGATTAATCACAAAAACAATAAGTAATTATATATGTGTTTTCTGGTGGTCTTACGCGACCCCTGTGACAGGGTCTTTCGACCCCCAAAGGGGTCGTGGCCCACAGGTTGAGAACCACTGGGTTAGATAGTTGAGGGCTGGTCTAAGATGTCACCAAGACTGCTTTTATTGGAACTTTCGGAGGTTGTGAAATGGGATATATGAACTGGGAGCAGGTGACCTGTATTATAATGGTTCTGACTCTATAGCTAACTTGGCCACCACTGAAATCTTTTTGTGCCTGTTTTCTTCTCTATAAAATGGGTACAACTATCCTGCAAAGGAAGTAAAGATCAACACAGTGAAGAACATGACTCTCAGTAAAAAACACTCGGGAACAAACACTTGGCTTCAAATCCCAGTGCTGTCACTTAACCCTGAGTCCTTGCGTTTGTTACTTAAGAATGCGCTGCTTCTCTTTCTGGATCCTAACCCATGGTTAACGCCTGTGCTGAGAATTAAATGAGATGCCCTCCGTGCAGCGTCACCAGAGGTGGCTGCTCCTTGCACCATCTGCCCTACAAGTATTTGGCACTCAGACACCTGGGGTACGAAAGGCCCTGTAGACCACAGATGTGAGCGCATTAGTCACCGCCTCTGAACAGATCGGCTGCTTCTGAAAAGAGTCCCTTTAAACAGGACTCCTGGGCCGTAAAAACTTAAGGGAGCGGGGCAAAGCTGAACGGGAGCACTCCTATGGGTACCAGGAGGGAGGAGGGGCAGCACAATTTGTGAAACATATAGTGGCTAAAGCAGAAGCACCAACTGCCCACTTTGGCTGATGCGTTTATACCTGCACCTTGCTCCAGAAAAGGTGTACGGGGCTCAGGAAGAGCGCCGCTCAGTGCTGTGACCCTCGCTTTATTTTAAATCCGGAGCTGTAGGCATCCCAAGAGCCGGCTTTCAGGTCCAACGCTTTCTTGAGCAACAACACTTGCCAGGAGCCAGGATGGCCCGTGCCAGGCTGGCAGCGAAGGGAGGACAGAGGCACCTAACGGGCGATCACCCTGCGCACTGAGGTCTAGTTCTGCTGGGGGAAGAGCCACTGCTTGTCACCCGACCTCTGGGCCTGCGGCCGGTCGCTGTAGCACGGTGACCGCAGCCTCAGTATCACAGTATCCAGGCCCTTATATCGCATCCGGGAATGTAAAAATGTCCCGCGCCGCAAGTCAGCACCGGGTGATTCATAGACACAAAGTAGGAGAAGGGACCGGGGAATCGTAGCCCAGGACTTGCTGTAGTTGACACAGGAGATTACAAGAAAGGAGGAAGCCCTCGCACCGAACAGCCGAGAGACGGGCGCCCTGACCTAGGTGTGGTTGGGCAATACGAGCGGTCCCGGAACTCCAACGCAGATCCCCACAAAAGGGGAAACGTTTTAGGGCAAATAACAGGAGCAGGACAACTAGGGCGAAGGCAAGGCGCGCTGCCGCCGGGCTCCGGTTTCCCCGTCTGCAAAACGAAGCGTGTGGGACTACAGCGTCTCCCAGTCCTACCATCAATCTGGAACTATATAATATTTCATGTTGAAGTTTCCCGAGGCTGGGAAACAGGGAAAAGAGGGAAGACGACGAGGAGGGGAAAGGGAGGAGCGGGTGGGAGACCAGGAGCGGGAACGGCGGACGCCCAGCAAGCCTGGCGGGTGTTCAACCCTAACCCTCCTCTTCACACACCTGAGCTCTCACGGCTCGGCCAACACCCCGCGCCCATCGAGTTTGGCCCCCGTTGGCCAAGCCTCTCCCTCCACACACCAATTTCTTCTCGGGGCATGGGGCAGATGGCGAACGGCACAATAATGCATGCCAGGGATGGCAGGGGGAATGGTCCCGCCTGGGGTCCGGAGGTAGGGGAATGGATCTGGGGCTGGGCAGGGCATCGCAGAGCGCGCGCGTCCCTGTCCGATGGCCCCTGCAGGGCCAAACTTCATTCCCCACCTCTGAGTCAGGGGAGGGGGTGCTTGCAAATTAAAAGGAAAAAAAAAGTTGCTGAACTTTTCCCCCAACACCGTCGTAGAGGCGGGGCCGGAGGGCGGCGCCTGGACGGTGATTCGCGGCCGGTTCGGATCTGGAGGCTCGGATTGGCGCGCGATGTCCGGGGCCGGGAAGAGTGGGCGTGGGGGAGGGGAGCGGCCCGCCCTGCCCGCGGGATGGGCTCGCGCGGGGAGCGGGTTAATTTCAAATCGGGGGCTTGACTGCTCCTGGACGGTCACGCTACCTCTGCTCTCCCGCCGGCCTGCCAGTCCCGGTTCCGGCGTTGCCTTCTGGCACCCACCTCGGCACGGCACAAGGACCGACTGACGGCCCGACTCGCGGGGCTCTGGAGCCTGAGTGGGGAAGAGGTGCCGAGGAGTCTCCGCTCAGATTCCGCCCGCTCCAACCGTGAGGTGAACTGACAGGTCAGCGGGACGCCGAGGGGAGCAGCGCCCGGCCGGCCGGGCACGGGGAGGGCGCTGGGAAGGGCTGCGGCAGCGGCGGCCGTTTCCCGCCTCTCGCTCCGCCGGGGGCCGCGGAGGGAGGAGCTGAGCTCCCGCGCAGAGGGGAGGGGGCGAGCGAGGGGGAGGGGCGGGGTGCCGAGGTTCCGGGCGCGGGTTTGCCCGCGCTCTAGCCCCGCGCTGCTAAGGGGCGGCGCCGGCCACAGTCCGGCTTTCCGCGCCAAATTTTTAAATCGAGGGCGGAAGGTCCGGGCCCGCCCCTGGCACCTCCAACCAATCACAGGCCTGCGGGTGGCTCTCTGAGTGGTCGGCAACCGTTGCCCTGGAAACCACGAGGATGCTGTCCGGAAACTGCCCCGCGGGCGGCGCGCGAACCGGGCCTGGGGGGGAGGGGGCAATTGACCTGGTGGAGGGGAAAGAGCGCTGAGTGCGAAGCGTGTGGCGCCAGCGGGACTGTACCTGGTTACCTTACGGAGCAAGGGCAGTCCTCCAGGGTGGGGTTCAACATCGTGGCGCGAACTGGCCCTCCGAATAGCTAGTACATAGCGCTTTGCATCTTTAGGAAAATCTTTATAAAAACCTGAATCATAAGGCGTTCTTTAAATGCCCAGAGTGTGTTTGGAGCTTAAGAACTGAATTTGGAAGTTGCCTATCAAGCTCTTTTACAAGACTTTACTGCTGAGCCTATGCGCGCGCGCGTGTGTGTGTGTGTGTGTGTGTGTGTGTGTGGGAGAGAGAGAGAGAGAGAGAGTGTGAGGGGAGAAATACTAGCATCGAAGTTCAGACTTTTAACCAGATTCTTGGGGTCGTGTCAGTTCAGCGGAACCTGGGCTCGCGAGCTGAGTCTCAGCCCTGACCTGTGGCTAGGTGGGTGCCTGAGCTTGCTCCAGTCCGTTCGGAGGGCTTCCGAGAGCGGCCTGACTTCTCTAAAGGTGAGAGAGGGCTGTCACTGGAAATTCTGTGGGTTGTTTGAAGTTCCATTACAGCGGATCCGTTTGCTGGAAGAATTTACTGGCGTTTGATGTAGTTCCCTGGCCAAGGGGGCTATCTCTGGTCTGGAATAAAATGTAAATGCAGATTGTCAGTTTTCGTTAGTCTTTGTTTCAGTAGCCTATGGTGTCCGTGAAGGAATTTTCAGTGGATCTCCTGCTTTTATTTTTCTCTAATTTTACTATTTCCTTTTTTCTTTAAGGATATTAAACTTTTTAATCAAATTGTTTGGACCACTTGAACCATCAGGATATTTGGAGGAACTTCAGATTTTTTATTTTTTAAGAGACTCTAAAAGTATGAGAAATTTACAGGATGGAGAACGAAAAGGTACCTTTTTAACTTCAGTATTTATCCTTTGTTTTAAAGAAATTATCCTGATTTAACTCATAATTTTTCAATATCCAATATCTTAATAATTCTACATCCTCTTTTAGTTGGCTTCTGTAAAAATCCATACGGAAGGGAAATTTAATTTTTGAAGAGGGAGACAGTTGCCCAGAGTTAAAATAATCTTAAGTCTCAAAAAGATAAGCAGAGAGAAAAGTTATTTTTAAGAATAGTAAAATTTGTTAGGTTTATTATGATATTTCTGAGAATTTTTGAACGAAAGGAATTCAGAAAGGTCATTTGACATGATTTAAGTTTGGACCTCTTCTAAGATATTTTATTTATTATATTATTTAAGTAAGATATGTTATATATTAAGATAATTTTTTACTAAATCACCAGCTTCTTTAACTATAGGGTCTGCAAACACGCTGAGAGAAAAAAATATTTTTGTAAAATTGCAAAAGAATTGTCAGCGGGAGTGTCTTGACGTGTTAAGTTAACAAAAAAAGAAATGTGCAAATTTCCTAAAAGTTTTATATATTAGTCAACTGAGAAAATGGCGGTTTTGGCAGTTACTTTGATAGCCTGAGGCTAAGGACAGCAGCCTTTAGAAAAATCCCTTCCTGGGTGAGCACCACTCCGTACACATGCTCAGAAGGGTTTCCCATTGGATCCCTTACATGGCTTTATGTAAGACTATAAGACTGCCATAGTTGGATTGAGGGTTCATGTCGGGTGTGACTTCTCTAACTAAGCCTGGCTATCCTCTTCTGCAGAATGGGAATATAGGATTTGGTGAAAATACAACCGGAAAAGCACTTGATAAATCCTAAGGAGTCACAGGCATACAAAATAGTCCCATTAATCTTTGTTTCTAAAGTCACTGAGGAATTAGTGTGTGTCTCTATTCTTTCGCTTATTGCCATTCCAAGCATTTTCTTTAAAAATAGATTGGAAGGATGTGTGAGGTCCCCAGTGTCCAAAAGTAGAAGAAACATGGTCTCCATTAGTCTTATTTCTGAATTGCTGTCAATTTACCCTCTTATGTCTCAGTAGCAGTTCCCCCACTGCCAGAGAGTAGCTTTGTGACTTTGAGTAACTAATTTTATTCTCCATCAGTAAAGTGAAGGGGTAGATATTCAAAGGCAGCCTTTTCTGGTCAGAAATCCTACTTTTTGGCACTCTGGATTTTGCTCCCTACTGGATTTTTACCAGCAAGTCTGACCACATGCTAGCCCTTGCCCTCATCTTCTTGGCTCTCTGACTCTTCTACATCAGTGGTGTTTTATTGAGCACCTACTGCATGCAGCCATTGTGCTGGATACACAGATGAATGGGACATTGTTTCTGCAACAGAAACCTTTATTTATTACAATTTCACTTGTGTTAGGGGAAGCTGAGTGAAAGGTATAGGAACTCTCTATGCTATCTTTGCAACTTAACTCTAAAGCTAAAATTATTTCAACATAAAAAGTTAAAAATACGTAAGTTTTGAAATTTTTTAATCCTTGGAACAAGATATGAAAAAAATTAAATCCATGCTTTGTTGCAAAATTAAAAAAAAAATGGAAGCTTTAGTTTTTAGAATGGACAGGTATCAATATCGTTACTAATCTAATCAACTCTGCAACCTCCTTTGGCACTCTTTCCTGTAGCAATATTCTATTTATTGTATAATTTCTAAAGTCAAAAGCTATCTGATAAATCAGTGATTCCCAAAGTGGGCGCTACCGCCCCCTGGTGGGCGCTGCAGCGATCCAGGGGGGCGGTGATGGCCACAGGTGCACTTGTTTTAACTTTTTTTGTATTACCTTTCTATTCTGAGTTCAATAGTTTCATAATTTCAAACTTCAATGTTTCTAATTTACACCTTTCTTTACTATATTTTACGAAAAAGGTAGAAACATTAATACATATATCTTTCTGTTTAATTGCTATTAAAATTTTTAAAAAATTAATTTCCAGGGGGCGCCGAGTCATATTTTTTCTGGAAAGGGGGCGGTAGGCCAAATAAGTTTGGGAACCACTGTGATAAATCCTGTTTGACAGTGAATTTAATTATTGTTTTAAACCAGGAAAATCTCTTTTTTGAGCCACATAAAAGGGGACAGATGAAAACACCTCTGAAAGAATCCACTGCAGCAAATATAGTGTTGGCAGAGATCCAGCCCGACTTTGGCCCTTTAACCACGCCCACCAAGCCCAAGGAAACCTCCCAGGGAGAGCCCTGGACACCAACAGCCAACCTGAAAATGCTCATTAGCGCCGTGAGCCCCGAGATCCGCAACAGAGATCAGAAAAGGGGGCTGGTCAGCAACAGAAATGGATTACCTAAGCCCAAAGATTGTTTACACGTAGGTTTGCAGACTGAAGGGATTTGGGGGGAGGAGGAGAGTAGCCATTGAAGAAATGCCAGCAATATAATGCATCACCATCCCCAGACTATTAGCTCCTTCAAAGCACCAGAAAGATTTGGACCCCATCCATTATAGCACTGGGAATTCTAAACCTTTGACTTACTTGCAGCTAAAGCTTCCCTTTTAGATCTGCCACACAGCTTATACTGGCTCCACTCCTTATACTTCCCCTCCCCTTGAGCCCCCAATTTTGCAGCTATTGAAACAAAGCACTCATACCAGTGTTAGTCATAGAATGCAGATGCCCCTAATATATCTGTCAAACTTGATTTCAGAATGAGACATATTTACCTCTTCCTTTGTAGGAACACTTATCAGGAGACGAATGTGAAAAATCCCAACCAAGTCGAAAAGAGAAAAGTTTAGGATTATTGTGTCATAAGTTCTTAGCACGATATCCTAACTATCCCAACCCTGCTGTGAATAACGACATCTGTCTTGACGAAGTAGCTGAGGAACTTAGTAAGTATGCAAACAGCTCACTGAAAGGGTGAATAAAGTGACTTCGTGGACATACCCCTTCAGACCCACGCTCATCTAGACAGTGTTTGTAGTGACACAAAGAAGGCCACAGAGAATTATGAATCTCTAAAGCCCTATTAATTCAGAAATAAAGGCATATAGTTTCCAATGTCAGTGAGTCTTAAAACAAGCAAAAAATCACAATGGAGATTGCTTGGGACTGCATTTCAAAAGCTCTGCAGCTTTAAAGGAAGGCAACATTGTTTTATGACTTATTTCAAAGCAGCTACAACTTGGAACTTCTCTCTTGGCTCTGTGGTTGAAAAGCCAGGCTGTGGAATGGTGTCTGCACAGTTTATGATGAGCAGCAGCTTGGGTGGGGAGGAACAGGGCTTTAGCGCTCCCTGCTGCTCAACGCTATTCTGAGGACCTATGCGTTTTCTGAGCGTTTGGCAAAATTACTGTGTCCCCCTACCCCCTTTTACTCCTTTCTTTAAAGACTAAATCTAGTTATAGCTAAGAAGAGGTCTACAGCAAATTTGGAGCACCTTTTCAATCATGAAAGTATCTTAAACATTAAAGAGATATGCAGGATATTTTAATATATAGCTATTACGCCATAAAGTTTTGATCTTCTAATACATGTTTATAAAGGTCAATTTACTTCACATTTTAAGAATATGCCATTGATAGTCATCTATTTACCTACATCACTGTAGCTATGTTGAATGTACTCTGTAATTCAGCAGGCATCTATTGATCACCTACTATGTGCTGGGCAGTGTTGTAGCCACTTGTGATAACATCAGTGAACAAAAAGGAAAAATGCCTGCTCCCATGGAATCAACATTCTAGTGGGAGCAATAGACACTATTCAAAGGACATAATGAGAAATTATAACGTATGTTAGTTAGAAGGTCATACATGCTATGGAAATAAGAAAACGTGGACCACGATAAAAGGATTGAGCGGGAGTGCTAGGGGTGTGCTTTGCAATTTTAAAGTAAGTGGTCAGGTCAGGCCTCGGTTTGACAAGGTAACAATCTGAGCAAGCACTTGAAAGAACTGAGGTGGGGAACCGTGAGGACATCTGGGAGAGGCATTCCAGGCAGAGGAATAGCCCAGCACCAAGGCCTTCAGGCACAGGCGTATCTGGCAGGTTCCAGGAATAGTAAGAAATCTCAGCTCCTTATACCTATCATGACAACCGTGTGTGTGTGTGTGTGTGTGTGTGTGTGTGTGTGTGTGTTGGGGGGGGGGGGTAACAGAAAAAAACAGGTTGTAAAGTGTGGGATTTGGAGTATTAAAGATTTGATTTTGCCACTTACTGGCTTTGTGCCCTGGGGTGAGCCCCGTAGCCAGCCCGAGCCTCTATTTCCTCCTCATTCAAGTGTACAAGATAATACCTACCTCACTCGGTTAGACTAGAAATTTCTTAAAGCCGTATGGCACATATAGACCCTCAATAAATGGCACCGCTAATTCATGTCAATTAATTTGTATCCTTTGAGAGTAGGGACATGTCTTTCTCATCTTCACCCTTGTTGAGTGTAAATAAGTTGTAACACCCAGAACCTACTGACAAATAACCACGGAAGAAAAAAAGTTATTCAATTCTGTACACATTCCAAAATCTGATCCTAGTAACATACAGCTGCTCATTCTTTGTAGATGTTGAGCGCCGACGCATTTACGATATCGTGAATGTCCTAGAGAGTTTACACATGGTGAGCCGCCTGGCCAAAAACAGGTACACTTGGCACGGGCGGCATAATCTCAACAAAACGCTGGGGACTTTGAAAAGCGTCGGGGAGGAAAACAAATACGCCGAGCAGATCATGATGATCAAGAAGAAGGAATATGAACAAGAGTTTGACTTCAGTAAGAGTTGCAATATAGAGGATCATGTCACCAAGGCAAACACGGACCAAAACGGACACACAGACATGTGTTTTGTCGAACTCCCTGGAGTGGAATTTCGGGCAGGTGAGAGCTGATATTCAAAAAGTCTTAAGAGAAGGTTCCTTAGGAAACTGCTCTAAAGCTACTGCTGCCTTTCACGTTAAAATGCTGCAGTTGTCAACTGTCTGGTCAGGTGGTGGTATTTTTAGAAGTCACTTGTCCCTTTATGCCTTTTAATTCTCTAATCCTCATCCTTCTTCAAAGCCTCTGTAAACAGCCGCAAAGACAAGTCTTTAAGAGTGATGAGCCAGAAGTTTGTGATGCTGTTTCTGGTGTCAACGCCTCAGATAGTGAGCCTAGAAACTGCTGCCAAGATTTTAATTGGGGAGGACCACGTGGAAGATTTGGATAAAAGCAAGTTTAAAAGTAAGTGTCATGACTCCATGGACCTTTGGACCTATTCTTAAACAATAAAATCTCGGTTACAAACTGATTTCCAAATATATTTGCTATATAAACAGGTCTTCTCTAATTATGCTTTTGTATCTTCACTTCTCCCCAGAAGCCATGGCCATCCTGCTTTAACTAATATGTATGATCCAAAAGATATGCATATAACTACTCTTATTTGTCTGACACTTTGACTTATAGTTTCTTAAAAGTCACCTCATTTGCTACTGTAGCACTGTCGCATTTTACTAGTATACAATCTGTGGTTGCCTGAAGTTTAAATGAGCAGTAAATTATAAAGTGGAACTGGAACTCAGGTCTCTGCTATTTCCACTGTCTTTCATATGTCTGAGTACAAAGAACTCTTCTAAAATTGTCCCCAGAAGTGACCTGCTGCACAGTCAGTTTGCCAGTTTGAAAGAGTGGTTTTGGCCAGAATATTTGCTCAAAGTTGGAATAGGATTATAGATTGGATTCCTGGCACAGAATTCTACCCTCACATCTATAACAGACTTTGTAAGAACCTCCATGAAGGCAGAAAGGGTGTGGAAAAAGGTGCTTAGCAGACAGGGAGGGGTGTGCTGCACGCCCATCTCGCCTGGAGGCATTAGCAAACCACCAAGTAGGGAATGAGGCTAGCCTGAGCATGGGACACTTTGGGGATCCAGCTGTATGGTGAGGAAGAGCCACCTCAAGCAACAGCAGAGGCTATGGGAACACCTAGGGGCTGTCACACAGACCCCTTCCCATCCCTGAAGAGCTGTACTAGTCTCGTGAAAGTATATTCAGACATCCGTGGGTTGATAGTGCCTCTATCAAGATAAAACTAAGTAGAGAGAAAGGCAATAATGCTGACAATTGGCTTGGGAGATCTGCAATTTCAGAAAACACGTCCTGATACTACAAATGAGCTGCCTGCTTTTCTAAGTCGCCAGTTTTCAGCTCTCCGTTTCCCTGGTTAGTCACAGTCTTGGAAACCATTCCAGGAACTGCAGGTGTGTAATTTGCTGAATTCCCCAGGGAACTCAGAATCTCTGGCGTGGCTAGGAAGAAGGGGCTCAATGATAATTTTGTACTACCAAGCTGGAGGTAAAAGCAGACTATCTCTCACAAAACTCATTCAGATATATAAGATCTGTAGAATTAATAAATCTAGTCTTTGCATATTACATAAGGACAGTCTTACCATTTACAACTTTTGATGAGCTATGGAACTTTCCACACATATGATATTAAATCAGTCTATTGTTATAAACTCTCACAAGCAGGGAAGCAATGCATTTATCATTAATGCTCTATTTCTTTTGTTCATAAAATTCTTCTGAATCCTCATTAGAAGATGGCCCAGGAATGGTGACTTTTTATCAAAAAAGCTGTGACATGTTCCTGACAGGGTGATCTCATTCAGTCAGTTTTCCTTTTTCAACACATGCTTCTGTCATTTCACAATTCAGTACCAGCAGTCACTTAGTCTTTTCAATATTTAAAACTACTTTTTTGTTTTAACTAAAGCAGTATCACTAGGCTAACTTTAAAAGAATCATATTTTCTCTGCCTGACATTGCCGGTTAGGATCCAATGGCTCTTTGAATATATGAAATCCTTAAGAAGCAAAGTCCTTTGATCTTTCATTATTCTATTAAGTGGTGTATATGAATTTTTTTCTCCCCAGCAAAAATTAGGAGGTTGTATGATATAGCTAATGTTCTGAGTAGCCTGGATCTCATCAAGAAAGTTCATGTCACTGAAGAAAGAGGCCGAAAACCAGCTTTTAAATGGACAGGCCCAGAAATCAGTCCTAACCCCAGTGGTATGTATCTGTTTTCTTAAATTCCTTGCTTCATTGTTTTGAATTAACACATATTTAGAGATTGTTCTCCCTCCCCCTGCCTACCCACACTCCACATGGGAAGAACATACACAGGATAAATGAGAAGATGAGTGCACTAAGGAAGGTCTGGCTACTAGCTCCATCATCAACCCAAGGTTTATAACCACCTCCCACGCGGGCCCAGGAGGTAGAATCTGTATGGGAAAGGATTTGGAAAAGTTGAAAGCACCACAAAACATAAGATACTATGGCTCTCGTTCTTATGCTTCTCAGTGACCATGACAGAGCCTGTCCACATGGAGAATATGAAATGAATTCGTTCCGGGGTCAGTATCGTAGGCTCCGTTTCACTCTGGGATTCTGACACTGCATTCCACCACAGCTCCCGCACAGAAGTGTTAGAAAGTGGCAAGAACATGGGCTGTGGAGGCAGAGGGAGACTTAGTGCCCAGTATCAGCTCTGCCACTTATTAGCTGTGTGGCCTTAGGCACGTTACTCCTCTAAGGCTGCGCCTCCTCACCTGCAAAATGGGGAGAACCGTGGCGCCTTTGTGAGGTACTGTGAGGTGGGATGTAATCTCAGAGAGAGGTTCTTTGGTGCAGGGATGTGGAGTGCAGGCTCTGGGGCCACCCTGGTGGAGTTCATA
The DNA here is from genome assembly GCF_028538775.1 of Myotis yumanensis. NCBI lineage: Eukaryota > Metazoa > Chordata > Mammalia > Chiroptera > Vespertilionidae > Myotis > Myotis yumanensis. The sequence goes on from NW_027223761.1 coordinate 29,375,535, forward strand.
TCTCAGGCCCACATTCCACCAGCTGAGAGACCATGCCTCAGTTGGTTAAGGTCTGAAATGGGGATGCATTTCCTGAGAAGTACCTCCCTCGTGGAGTTGTTGAGAGTGTCTTACTTAGTGTGTTCAGGCTGCTATAACAGAATACCATGGACTGAGTGGCTTATAAACACAGAAATTTGTTTCTCACAGTTTTGGAAGTCCAAAATCAAAGTTTTCATTGTAAGCTCACATGAGGGAAGAGGAGCTCCGTGAGTTCTAATCCTGTTCCAGAAGGCTCTGCCCTCATGACCTTAGCACCTCCCACAGGCCCTGCTTCCTAATATTATATTGAGCATTACATTTTGACATATGAATTGGGTGGGTGGGGGGAGCACACATATTCAGTCCATAGCAGTGAGGGTCACCGTATTTCATCAGATTAAGACTCCACTGATGCTCTGGCCAATGTTGCTCAGTGGCTTGGGCCATCCTCTCATACACCGAAGGGTCGTGGGTTCAATTCCCAGTCAGGGCACATACCCAGGTTGTGGGTTCAATCCCCAGTTGGGGCGCATGTGGGAGGCAACCCATCAATGTTTCTCTCTCCCTCTCCCTTCCTCTCTAAAATCAATGAAAAACATATCCTGGGGTGAGGATTAAAAAATAAAAGACCACTGATTATAAGATGCACAATTCTTTATATATCAATAAGAAAAAAAAACACCCTGATAATTATGCCATAGCACACCACTGGTTATAAGTTACAATGGGTTTTCGAAATGCTAAGTATGAAATCTTATCTCAGAATTTATTTATTAGGATAAACAAGGTTTTGTTTAGATAAAAGCCCATAACAGTGTCTGGCATGTGACTGGTGATCTACAACTGCTACCACTTAATTCCTAAAATCATGTTAGACCTGCTTTGACCTTACATCCCAAGAAGAAGAGTCGCCCACGTTTTAACACCCCGCCCTTTTCTCTTTCAGGTGTGAACCCCGTCATTTCTTTCTCCACCTCAGACGTGGAAGTGAGGCAGCCTTCAAAAGAGAACTGTGCCAAAAACCTCTTTTCCACACACAGGAAGCCAAACTTTACACGGCACCCATCTCTTATCAAACTGGTAAAGAGCATAGAAAGTGACCGGAGAAAGATCAATTCTGCTCCAAGTAGCCCTATCAAGACCAGCAAAGGTGTGTTTTCAATCATGGCAGGGCTCTGCTCAGAATTCCTTATTATCTGATTTTTTTTACATCCCTATGGGACTTGTAGGAGAATTGTTTCCATATCCATATGCTTAACCCCCCTTGAAGCCTAACTTATGCATGAATTAGACTCTAATTATTAGAGGATAAGTAGTTTGTGGGGTTTTTCATTTAACTGCTGTGTGCTTTGGGGGGAGATGCATTTTTTGTGTTCCTTGGGCTTCAGTGACCTGTCATCTGCGTGAGCATTTATTCTTTCGCTTCGACCAATACCCACCCCCCTTCTTTCTATTTTACCAGCTGAGAGTTCTCAGAATTCTGCACCCTTTCCAAGTAAAATGGCTCAGCTTGCAGCAATTTGCAAAATGCAGTTAGAAGAGCAATCAAGGTAGGTTGACAATCAAGGTAGGTGAGATGAATGACTTAGTTGCACCATTGGATTACTTACTTTATGTAAGAAAAGGCACTAGCCTTGGAAACTGGGGAGACAGTCTTTTCTGAAACTCATAGCAAAATATTACAGAAACTATCTGCTGGTTTCATAAAAGCAAGGCTTTCAACCTGGGGCAATCTAAAGTGATAGAACATTTTAGAGAAAATGTGTTTATGTCATGTTTTAAATATTGTCTTTTAGTGAACCCAGAAAGAAAGCAAAACCACAGCTGGTGAGATCTGGGCCCTACAAACCAGTGGCCCCTCTGGACTCCACCGTGAATGCTGAACTGGAGCTCCCAGCACCGCCCCTCATCCAGCCCCTGGGGGTGGTCCCTCTGTTCCCCAGCCCATTGTCATCGGCGGTGCCCGTGATCCTACCTCAAGCCCCTTCGGGCCCGTCCTATGCCATCTACTTGCAGCCTGCCCAGACCCACACCATGACACCGCCCCAAGGCCTGAGCCCGACAGTCTGCCCTAACCCCTCTTCGGAAGCTACGAGATCAAAAGACTGCACTGATGCCACCACTGAGAAAGCAGCCAATGATGCCACCAAGCCCAATGTCTCCATCAGACCCGGAAGCCTGTTGCCCATGCCGGAGAGACATGGTGCACAGAACCAAGACACAGAACCTGCTGGAGAGAGAGGCTCAAAGAGGGCAAGCATGCTCGAAGACAGTGGTTCCAAAAAGAAATTTAAAGAGAACCTAAAAGGATTTGAAAATGTCTCCGCAGTAAGTACACCCTTGCAATGTGCAAAGTATTAGGGACTTCCCAATTGATTAGAGGAGAATTTGGTGGCTTGTGAAATCTGCCAGAGCAAAGAGCAGTCTCTCAGAAGACAAGGAACTGTTCCTTAGCATCCGTAATGCAAACAAAGCCCCAGACAGCTAATCCCCTGGCTGGGACGATGGCAGGGACATTTTTAGCCTTTGGAGGAAGGGATTATTTGCTGTCTTTTTAAAGCACCACGGGTGGTTGTCCTTAAGTCCATTTCTCCACCACACACTGGAATGCAAACACCTGTCATGAAAGTCTTAAATAATTTATAAGCAGATGTAACCCCCAATGGATGGATATGTGGGGTTCCAGTGACTCCTACTTTCTGAGTCGGTGCCTAATGTTTGTTTGATGTCATGTAACTGGCACCTGTTGCCTAGAAGATAAATTGTTCCCCCTGTTTTTACTTTCTAAAATGTAAACCAAAATTTCTATTTTGTGTAAGTAGAAAAATCTTAACTTGTAAGTATATTTGACACACTGGTTTCTAGGGATTGTGATGTTCCAGATCATTTTTTCCCTAGGTAGAGTTTAGTTCAAGAAGGAATGAACATTTATTGGATGTCAGAAAGATTAGGCACTTTTACATACATTATCTCATTTTCCTCCCTTAGGACAATTATATGTGAAAGACATGATCACAGAATGAGCACCACTCAATGTGGAAGCAGAAGTTAATCTCTCATTCTGTCCCTGCTGCTAACTCGCGTTATTTTATTTCTCTACATCTTGTTTTCCCACATCTATAACGAATTTGTTCCACCAGTTTTTCCCGATCATTTACTGGGTATAAAACACTGTGCTGTGGTCCAAACCAAACCAAACCCAGCACCTTCTTTTGGTGATGGTTACTTTTGAGTACTTGCCCAGGGCTCTATTACAGTTTTTGTGAGGCTAGGTGAATTGATTACATGATGATATATGTAAAGGGATGTGATTCTTATAAGATGAAGGGTATTAACTGTAACTTATTATTAAGGAGGCTTTAGAGTTTGTCAAGTCTTCCCTTAGGATGGCCTTATGGTAACCGTTCAAAATCTCTTAGTATAGTATCATTTTGTATTTAATATCCATGCGAGGGAGAAAATACAAGGCTTGTGCCTGAATGAATTTTTTTGGGATGTCCATAATCTCTTTGGGCCAATGGGGTAATTTAATAATGGTCTCCTGTTGCTCACTTAGTTATTCAGGATTAGGGTTTTCAGTGGATAGATTTTCCATGTCCCCCTGCTTCTTTTTTCTCTCTGTGACTTCATTTTGACCATTTCTTTTTAGCATGAACTGAGCAGAACAAAGAAAATGTATTAATTTGTGTGTTAATTCATTCAGCAAACATTTACTAAGATTCTACACTTCTGAGGGTGGAGAGAAGACAGTATACAAATAACACAAACATATCAGTAAATAATAAGAACTACAGTGAAAATAAAATAGAACGTGTAATAGGAAGAGGGGGTAAGAGGGCTAATGTAAGCTAGATGAGATCATAACATGCAAGTTGAAATATGTCAAATTCATTCATCCTGCTCACTTAATAATTTTTTTTTCAAAAAGGGAATTGGCATGGTAGGCTAAAAGATGTTATGATGAATGTAGTTTGCAGAAAACTGAAAAATAACTATTAATGGAGTACTACAGGTTTTGCTAAAGACTTGAAAGAATTAAACCAGCAACTTGTACCACGAAAGCATGATTAACAATAGCAAAATAGCAAAGAGGATTTGTAAAATCCCTATTTTCACTGGTTAAAAATTTCTATCCCTTTCAAGGAACCTACCAGTAAAGAGAATGAACAGTGCCAAGCAGCTAAGAAACTAAATTTTAAAGTTTGTGGTCCACTTTTAGCATTGTGGATTCTGAACTGACTGGTTCCCAAGGAAAAGACAGAACCTATTAACAGCTAGATCAAAGTGTAGACTGTTGTTTTAACAATGTCCAGAAGGAAGATGTGGAGGAAGATAAAAGGACACACACACACACACACACACGTTTACAAGAGCTGCTTTTAGCTATTGCCAGTCCTGCTCAGGGTAAGACCGAAGCAGGCTTCTCAGGCTTTCTCTGTTTGCTCAGGTACAGTGATCTAGCAGGCACGGGGAAGATGCACACAGCCTAACACTTTGGTCATTTCCATTGGTCTGTAATGTTATTGCCTAAAGCTTTTGCTGCATGGCAGTTGAGTCTCTCAGGTGAATTAATCCGTTCTCTTTTTTTACCTTAGTTTTTTAATTCTAGTGCCATGCTCTTTAGTTTGTAATAGTATAAGCATGTTTTCTTGATAATCATTAGAACCTAAAGTATTAGAAACAAATCTGTAGATGTATAATTCCTTTGTTCTAAGTCAGGGGTCAGTAAACATCATTCTGTAAAGGACAAGATAGTAAATATTTTTAACTTGTAGACCATATGTCTCCGTTGTACCTATTCCACTCTGCCATGGTAAAAAGAAAATAGGAAAGCAGCTACAGACAATGCGTAAATGAATGGGCATGGCTATGTTCCGATGCAATTTTACTTACAAAAACAGACAGGAGGCTGGCTTTTGGCCCATGGTTTGGCAACCCCCTTCTCTAAGTCAACATTTCTTAAAATGTGTTTTCTCTGAATTCCAATACTACCAAAAATTTAGTTGCCAGATAGCCTTGGAAATGCTACAGGCTGGAGGCCCCCCCTTGGAGATTTACAATGCATGCACTATTAAAGAAATCCTCTAATTAAAACACCATTTTCCTTTGTTGAATTCAGCAGTTCCCAAACATATGTGAGCATGATTCAAGCAGTGCCTGCTTGCATCCCCTGAAATAGGGCACCTCAGAATACTCTTTGGAAAATACCATTCTATGTAATTTAAGAACAATCCATAATAACATAACAGTGCCACTCTGGTGTCTAACTGCATTAACTTGGTTCCCACAGTTAGCACCACATCATACCAAGGAGTCAGAGCAGGAATTAGAATGTCAGTGTGAAGGGGATCTGCTGGGTGAATCCTACTCTAAGCAGACTCAGTGGTAGCGTTATGACACTTAAGGCCACAGAGGGCATTTAAGAAACCCATGGTTTGTGCCCTGGCTGGTGGGATCAATGGTTAGAGCACCAGCCTGCACACTGAAGGGTCACGGGTTCGATTCCTGGTCAAGGACCTATACCTGGGTTGCAGGTTTGATCCCCAGCCCTTGTTAAGGCTCATGCAGGAGGCAACCAATCAATATGTCTCTCTCACAACGATGTTTCTCTATCTCTCTCTCTCCTTCCCCTGCCTCCCTTCCAGTCTTTAAAATCAGTGGAAAAAAATATCCATGGTTTGTATGACTCAGGCCAAGTGTTGGAATGGAAGGGAGGGATACTGTCTTCAGGGAGCTGTATAGCTGTCCTGCCTGTAGCCCTACTGTTAGCATCAGTCTAATGAGACAACCACCAAGGTATATTAGTCCTGGAAGAGGCATAGGGCCATTTTCCTTCCAGTATTTGTGTTTAAAATAAACCCTTCCTCTTTGTTTTCTAGACACTGTTCCCATCAGGATATCTAATCCCTCTTACCCAGTGCTCATCCCTGGGGGCAGAGTCCCTTTTGTCTAGTAAAGAAAACTCAGGTACACTTTCCCCAAACCACAGGATCTACAGCTCCCCGATCGCAGGTGAGTGTATATCAAGCATTTATTCAAACACAAGGGGCTCAGTGCACGAATTCATGCACCTTGAAAGGAACTATGGGCCATAAGGCTGTAGTGGGCACAGGGATGGGCCTTGGCCCATTTCCCACACCCCCGCCCGGCCCCTCCCGTTGCGGCCCCCAGTCCCTTGTCTACCAGCAGCCCCACTCCTGCCTCTGCTGCTCTCACATGTTGATGGCGCCGCACCCTCTGGCAGCACAGAGCAATTGCGGCTGGTGCCAGCAGTGGGTGTGAGCAGGGCTGGCACCATCAGTGGGTGCAAGGGGTGGCTGCTGCCCCAATCACCCCTCAGGAGCAGGGGGTGGTGGAGAAGCCCTCAGGGGCGATCGGGGCCGGCAGCGGGTACAAGCACCGGGCAAGACCGCGGCACGTGGGAGCAAAGAATTTTCAGTAACCACCAGAGGCTCACCCCGATGACAGCAACCAATGTCCCACCTTGGTCTGGCACCCCCGCTCACCTGCTCCACCATCCTGCTGCAGCTAATGCCCACCATGTTCTGCGTGTGCCCCCCTTGGTGGTCAGCGCATGTCATAGCAACCGGTTCGGTTGTTCCACCCTTAAGTCTATTTGCATATTAGGGTTTTATAGATGGGTCAGTCTCAAGTTCACTTAAGCCTTGTAAACTTCTTGTACAAATGCCTGTGCTTTTAAGATATTTCCCCTCCTTTTCTTCCCAGGTGTTATTCCAGTGACATCATCTGAACTCACTGCTGTTAATTTTCCCTCTTTTCATGTAACACCTTTGAAGCTAATGGTCTCACCAACTTCCGTGGCAGCCATACCTGTAGGGAACAGCCCGGCTCTCAGTTCGAGCCACCCCATTCCTGTCCAGAACCCAAGCTCAGCCATTGTAAACTTCACCCTGCAGCACTTGGGGCTCATCTCCCCCAGTGTGCAGGTGTCTGCCAGCTCCGGGCCCACAACTCTTCCCATGTCCCCAAGAATAGAGGCTGTTAGTGTCGTACCAGAACATGCAGGCACTCAGCAAGGAAGGGCCACCCGATATAACTCGCCAGTCCTGGGCCAGAACCAACCGAATGGACAGTCCCTTGCTATGATGGGGGCACAGCAGGTGAGAGTATTTCCATTTAACTTATTTTTTCCCTGGGGTTATTAAGTCCCAAATGTCAGACTTGCTTTTGCTTTTCTTCTTTGGAGAGGGAAAGGATGGGGGAGTGAGGAGGCTGAAGGCCTGCCTGCTCTCCAAGCCTGGAAAAAGTGTGCAAATAATGCATATTATTGCGTTACTGTGAGCTTTTTTTCTTGCCTTAACAAAAATAGCTGAGAATGGAAAACTCATCCAGGCTTACCTAGCCGATTTCAAAGTATGCTGGGCTCCCACGTGTGACATGGCCTTCTAGTCCAGTCTCATAAGGCTGCTAGAGTTAGAGCATACCTGTCTGTGGTGTGGGTTTGACTTCTTTTTTCCATTCCTTTCTTTCCAATCAGCCTGTTCCAGTAACACCCAAAGGGTCACAATTAGTGGCTGAAAGTTTCTTCCGTACCCCAGGTGGACCAGTGAAATCAACGGGCTCACCCTGCATGGATTTTGATGGTGCTAATAAAACCTCCATAGGAACTCTCTTTGTCCCACAGCGAAAACTGGAAGTGTCAACGGAGGATGTCCATTAATTGACAAATTTGGCTTCATTTAATTTTCTAAAGAGTTGTTTAATAGAGAAAATGTACTCAGACTGGTTTGGAGAACACATTCCCTGAAAATACTGTAAATATGTTGGGGGTTTACTTAATTTCAAAAAAAACACTTATTTTCATTCATATATATATATATATATATATATATATATATATATATATTTGTATTAAGCTAAATTCATCATTAATCCTAAAAAATAAAAGTAAAATGTTGAACTAAGGTATATTAACTTCTAGGGGAAAAGAATGAATTATTTCACCTGTGCCTATACCATTATACAAAGTAACTGTATTAAAGTTTACTTCCCTTTGAGTGAATATGTGACATGCCTAACACAGCATTCTCTTAAACTTTGCACAAAGAAAAAGCTGTGATGTATAATGTATTTTTAAATAGAACTATAGCTATATTTTTTGTAACTTTAATCTGTTTTTGTTGCAGTCTGTCTTTTTGTAAAGTCTGCGACAATCCTCAATCAAGTCTATGGAAAAATTATTTATAAATGTATTTTTAATCATAAATTGTTGAAATTAAAACTTTTCTAAAATGTATTTAGCATTTTCATTTTACCAATTAGGGCACTATGGGAAGAAAATGAAAATTTATCTAACTGACCTCAAGGGCAAATTCTTGGTGTGGAGCATCATTCCTCCTGGGTTCCCTTAGAAACGCAAAGTTTACCAAATGTTCCTACATTTTGCCTCTCGTTTGATCTTCCATTGGCTCCATTTTTACAGAAGTGAAAATGGCTTCGGAGATGCTGCTGCTTGGTCAAGGTCACCAAGCTAAGTCTCATGTGCTTTCCTTCCTACCCGGGGAGGTTAGAAATGAAAGGGGGATCTGGAGTGCTTGCTACCCTGCCCTGGCACCACCAGCATCTACTCCAGGCCTGCTGTCTACAGAGGAGGGGCTGCAATACAGTCCTCTTACCACACTTTCCAAATGACCCAGCTCCAGGAAGTGGAAAGCAGCAGTTTCTGATTTCCTCCACACTCAAAGCTCTACACTAAATCCCTTGAGCTCCAAGAGAAAACATGAGTTACAATGTGCTGAGTGTGCATCTCCTTGCCCTTCCTTTGTTATGGGACAAATTGCACCTTGAGAATTGACATGTGCCCTCCCAGGTCAGGTCTTAAGGATCATCATACCTATTTCCCACATGTTTACTGTATGCCGGACACTGTGCTATTTATTTTTTAAAACTCCCTCTATGAGCTAGGACTGTGAGGTCACTGAGGCTCTCAGAAATTAAAGCAATAAGTCCAGAGTCACACTCAACCATGTCTATGGCCCTCTTTATCCATTACCCGCCTGCCTCCATATGCAAGCCTAGCAACTCTGGTAGAAACCAAACGCATTGTATCAGGATAATCTGAGCATTTGTAAGGTCACCCCTTTCAAATATATATATATTATATGTATAATATATATGTATATATATTTTTTTTACATAACCAAATACAGCTAAAAGGGGAGAGATTTTCACATTCCCCCCTCTTCCTTCCTACAACTAGATAACCAATATGAGCTATTCCAAAGTGCCTCTGCCTTTTACACTACTTGAAGGACATGTGAATGGTTCCTGATAGAAGAAATGGCTCCTGCCTTTAGGTGTTTATTTATAAAATGCAAGGGGTAGGCAAAAGTAGGTTTACAGTTGTCATAACAATAATATAAGAATAAACTTTCAGGGGGTGTGAGGGGTGCGGGAAGAGATTGGACAAAAATCTTACACCTATGGATGAGGACAGTGGTGGCGGGTAAGGGCATGGGGTGGGGTGGGAACTGAGTGGAGGGGAGCTATGGGGGAAAAAAGAGGAACATCTGTAATAATCTTAACAATAAAGATTTATTGAAAAAATAAAAATAAACTTTCGTGTACTCACAACTGTAAACTTATTTTTGCCCACCCCTGTATAGTTGAGGGAGACAATATATACGTGTGAATAAATGAAAGAATTTTCATGCAATAAAAACAAAAAAAATTACCAAATGGTAAATACAGACAAAAGATATAGTTCAGTGGAGGCTATGAGATTCAACTGTGCCCAGACAACTTTGAGGGAAACACCAGCTAGAAGCTGTTTACATCCCTCCCCTTCCCTATAGCTGAGCTGGAGCGATTGGAGGCCTGGGTGTTGTTTGCCCCCCTCATCAGTTTTCCACATGAAATACCTCCCCAGGATTGACATTTAGGGAAACCAGATGCACAGAAAGAGGTATGTTAGACTCCACAGCAGCTCTGGGGATTATCCCACTCAGTTCTGCCACTCTGACAGATTCATGGGTTTGCTCCAACACCCACCTCCTGGTATTCATGTCGCTGTGCAACCCTCTCCCCTACAGTATATGTGGGACCTATGTGGGACCTATGAATCCCTTCTAACCAATAGACACGGTAAAGGTGATGGGATGGCATGATTACATGCACACAATTATGTGCTTCCATACGATTGTAGTGCCTGTATTGCTGGAGTCTCTCCCTTGCTGGCTTTAAGGAATCCAAGTAGCCATGTTGTGGAACCCAACATAGCAAGGAATTGTATGCAGCCTCTGAGCTGAGGGCAGCCTGCAGCCAACAACCAGAAAAAAACTGAAATCCTCAGTCCTACCTAGAGCTACAAGGAAATGAATTTTGCCAGCAGCCTGAGTGAGCTTGCCAGTGGTTCTTTCTCCAGTCGGGCCTCAGATGAGACCACAACCCTAACTTACACCTTCATTGCAGCCTGATGAGATCCTAAGCAGAGAACCCAGCTAAGCTGTCCCCGGACTCTTAATGCATGGGAACTGTGATTTAATAAATGTGTGCTGCTTTAAGATGCTAAGTTTGTGGTAATACTGTTATGCAGCAATAGAGAACTAACACAACACACTGGTGCTCATAACTGTCTTCTTCCAGTTTGTCTTATTATTGTTCATTGCTTTCATAGGCATTCATAGATGTAGACATCAGGGGGACGTGGTAACTCCAAAGGCTTTCATGGGAGAAGCACTGCCCATTTTTAAAGCTGGAAGCAACTTTAAAGATGCCACATAACACAGTACTGGACAAAGTTAATTGCCTGGTATGCAATTTCTGTCTTCAAACTGCCTTCTGATTTCCAGTTAAGGAATTACAGTGGGCTGTAACTGGAGGTCCCTCACCTCTATAGCAACGGTGGGCTTGCCATCCAGGCTAGGTCAACTTCCCTGAAATCTGATGTTTCATTTCATCCTAGCAATGATCTCACCTTTTTCAGTTCCCCTGAAAGTATGTTGCTTGGGTTCCTGGTTCCCAGCCTCTGGAAAGGCCTTGGCACTTTCCCACGTTCAAACCTGATTTTCAGCCCTCTACCCATTCTGTGGGCCTTTGTATCCTTCCAATAAATTTCCCTTGATTGAAGTTGCCAATCATTTGCGAGCCTAGTAACCAAAGGACTCTTACAAATCACAGAGGGAAACCCAAAACAAAGCTTCCCAATTCCCATACCAGTTAGTTCTCTGTTCCCTGGTCCTGGAGAAATACAGCCAACCAGTGAATAGAAAAAGCCTTCAGATATGCTTATCTCACCAGAAAATGCAAGCAACTCACCTATGTTCAAATGAATGCAAAGTGCCATTTAAAATACCTGGAAGGGAAATAGTTGAAATAAAAGGCACAAAGAATCTAGGAAACTAGAGCAATAGAATTTGATGAAAATACACACACACACACACACACACACACACACACACACGTATATATATTTTAAATCCAGCTTTAAAACACGTTTCCTCAGCCTTGTCCTTTTCAAGTGATTAGTGCTCCTACAGATAAAGGATAAGGAGATTTCCAAAACTTAAGGAGATTTCCAAAACTTAAGCAGATAAGCTGTCTGAGCAATCCTATTAATAATATAGAAGACTATGGGTGGACTGTAGATTCTTTACAGTAGTTATCACCACTTGGTAGTTTTCCAATCTTGAGGGCCTAAAATAGGAGATAAGCTGGAAGGAAATGTGTCACTATTATATGTTTAAAAAAAGAGTATAACTTTTTATTTAACTTTTAAAGAAGTGGTTTTACATCTCAATTTCCTATGCATTCGGGTCAATTACTTACTCAGTCGGATAAGTAACTAAATGTGGACTTGTCGTGATTGTCAACAATTCACAGAAAAATATAGGTAGTGAATATATTATCAGTGTCCTCCAATAGTCAAGTAATTAACTGCATTTTGAAAGGCTGCAAGAGAATCTTCCATAGTTCATGAGTTAGGCTCAGAGTCTGGTTTGTCCTATAAATACTGAATTCTATTTTTAAAATATTTATTCGATTATTACCCTATGCTCTGCACTTTTTTATGCAAAAATCATGCCTGTTACCCTATTTTAGATAATAAAAGATTCTCTGTATGAATCTTCTAGAAGTTTATCTTAAATGAAAACATTTTTATTTTAGACTATTGATTAAAATCTTTCTAAAATGATAAAATAAGTTCCCCAAATTCCTAAATAGAGTTCCTTGAATATAATTTAACTTTTTCTTCATGTTTAAGAAACACATGAGCACTTCTGTTTTGTTAAATTCAACAAACAATTTAAGCCACCTATGACAAGAGTCATGCCTTGGGGGCTATTAAATGTGTAGGTCTATATGTTCCTGAAATGAATGGCTCTAGAATATTGTATTTTTCAAGTTCTGATTCTATGGTTCTTTGTCTCCAACTTTTTGTGTGTTTGTTATCCTTACCTGAGGATATTTTTCCATTGATTTTTTTTAGAGAGAATGGGAGAGAGGAGAGAGAGAAACGCACACATCAATTGGTTGCCTCCCACCCGCTCCCTGACCAGGGCCAGGGATAGAGCCTGCAACTGAGGCACATGCGCTTGACCAGAATCGAACCCGGGAACCTTCAGTCCATGGGCTGATGCTCTATCCACTGATTCAAACCGGCTAGGGCTGTCTCCAACTTCTTTTTTATCAGCTTCAACTTTCCTCTTCCCTCTACTCTCATGATTAATCACTTGCCTCCTGACCTAGGAAAACTGCAGGATTCCAGGGGAACTACAGGCACCACCCTTGCTTCTATACACCATTCCAAGTTAACAGTTGTAACTACTTAAGAAACGCTGTTTCTCCCCTGTGTGGTGAAAGCAATGAGCTTCTTCCCAGGTGTTTTCCTTGCCCGTCAGTGGTCTTTCTCATTGTCCACAGGAGTCCAAACTTGTTGGCCCTTGGAATTTGGGACCTGATAAGATGCCAGGAATGCTAAATATAAATTATACACCTGTATTCATTATCAAAATCCAACACCCAGACAATAAGAGCATTTCTACATGGAGATATCCTGAGAAACAGGACGAATCCTAGATCTATTAGGGGAAAGGGTGAGACTTGAGGTATGAAAATAATAATTTTTATTGAGCACCTCTCATTATATCTACTTCAAAACAATACTATGAGGTGGTTACTAGTGGCCCCGTTTGACAAGGGGCATAAGGAGCATGTCGCAGTCACACAGTATGTGTGCAAAGCCAGCATGTACTTGTCGGTATGTCTAGTGACAAAGCCCATGCTGGTTCCAGAACACCGCACGCCAGAGCTTCATCACATGACATCAGTCACGTGTTTTCAGAATGGGGTGAAACAGGCTGACTCCAGACTGTTCATGACTAATGAGAATAGAGCTTTGGGAGCATTACTCCCAAGGCGGGACAGCTATTTCTATTTCAGGCTGGCTGCCTACAGGGAATTACACTCAACTCGTTTAAGCCAGAACGACCTTTCACACACAAAAACCCTTCGTGTGTGGCTGTGCATTTGACTTAGCCAAAAAGAGGAATGCTTAGCCTTTCAGATTGACTGGTTGGTGACAGCTGTGATTCTCATTTCTATAAGAAATCCCTTATTGCTCTAGCGGGTTTGGTTCAATGAATATAGAGCATCAGCCCAAGGACTGAAGGGTCCCAGGTTTGATTCCGGTCAAGGGCCTATGCCTCAGTTGCAGGCTCGATGCCTGGCCCTAGTTGGGGCATGTATAGGAGGCAACCAATCAATGTGTCTCTCTCACATTGATGTTTCTCTGTCTCTGTCTCTACCTCTCCCTTCCACTCTCTCTGGAAATCAATGGAAAAATATCCTTGGGTGAGGATTAACAAAACAGAACAAAACAAACAAACAAAAAAATAAACAAAGAAATCCCCTACTCATAACTCATCATGGTCTGCTTCCCTGATTAAACCCTGACTATAAAATACCATGTGGCACTTTTGAAAAGAAATGGGGTGGGGGAAATTTAGTGGTGGCCAAGGGCTATCTACTGCCCAGTGCCCAGGGAATAGGATGAGTCAGCTAGTTCGAACTTTATAAACTAGGGGCCATTTTGGTTGCCGATATTTTTATAGCCGCAAATCCAGGGGCTAAAACCTTTTTAAGTCAAAGTGCCCTTTACAAATGTATTGCATGGAACTCAGCCACATTCCACTACAGCAATCTGACCCAGCTCAGTGACCAGGCCAGGAGACCCTGCATCCCAGATCCCACCTGGCTCAGCTCAGCTAGAATATGCATGGCCCGGAAGTCAAAGTCTGGCTGCTCATCCTAGTTCTGACCCCTAAATAAGGCACTTACCTCGAAAGGCTGGTTTCTTCTTCAATCATTATAGAATGGGCTCAAATAATTTCTGAGGTCTCTTAGAAATAAACTTTTATGACAAATAAATTTAAACTCACTAGTAATTCGTAGCACATAAGCAGAACCTGTACTCAACCAAAAGAATTGTGTCAAATATATGGAAAGGGCTAATCCTACAGAGGAAAGGAGGCTCTTAATGAAACCACTAATCCTCAGACTTGAGCCTCCATGGCATTCCTCCTGGCTAACACCACATAAAGCAGATTTAGAACCTGCTGCTGTTATTATTGCAAGAAGTTGTAATTTCCACAAAACTAATCTTACAGGTTGTGAGTCCACTTATTCTCCTGTTGGTTTTAATATCTTGGCTTTTTCTACCAGTTCTCAATTTTCTTTTTGCTGCTCTGTTACAATATTTGAGATGACCTAAGTGATTGAGAGCTTCAGGTAGACATTTGAAGGAAGTGAGCAAATTGGCACCTCACTAACAAGCAGCTTTATGAATGGGATATCCTATATAATAAAAGACTAATATGCAAATCGACTGAATGGTGGAACGACCGGTTGCTATGATGCACACTAACCACCAGGGGGCAGATGCTCAATGTAGGAGCTGCCCCCTGGTGGTCAGTGTGCTTCCACAGGGGGAGCACCATTCAGCCAGAAGCCGGGCTCACGGCTGGCGAGCGCAGCGGCAATGGCGGGAGCCTCTCCCGCATCCACGGTAGCACTAAGGATGTCCGACTGACGGCTTAGGCCCGCTTCAGTGGGGAGCGGGCCTAAGCCGTCAGTCAAACATTCCCTGAGGGCTCCTGGACTGCAAGAGGGTGCAGGCTGTCCTGAGGGATCCCCCCCCCGCCCCTCCCCCCCACCGGTCCCCGAGTGCACAAATTTCGTGCACTGGGCCTCTAGTTCTAAATAACATAGAGCCTGAGGTTCTGTGGCTAGGAAAGCACCTTGGAGATCATCTCAACAAGAAGTTCCCAAACTTCCATCCTGGACCCTAACTTGGGCCTTCAAGCCAGTGCCAGGTTGGCTAAAGGGTTTCGGGTTTGATTCCGGTCCAGGGCACGTACCTCAATTGCAGGCTTGGTCCCTGGCCCTGGGCATGTGGGGGAGGCAACCAATCAATATCTCTCTCTCACATGGATGTTTCTCTCTCCTTCCCTTCCACTGTCTCTAAAAAACAATGGCTCAGGTGAGGATTAACAAAAAGAAGAAGAGGAAGAAGAAGAAGAAGAGGGAGGAGGAGGAGGAGAGAAAGAAGAAGAATTTCTTACCCTTAGAGACAGCATGGAGGGACCTAGAGAGTATTACAGTAAGCAAAGTAAGCCAATCAGAGAAAGACAACTGTCACATGATCTCACTGTTATGTGGAATCTAATGAACAAAATAAATCCATGAACAAACTAGATCCACAGCATGCAATACACTAATTTTGAAAGGGGGGGGGGGGGGGATTAACCAAAGAATTCTAACATCTCTTCTTGATTCTTTTTTAGAATTTCTATTTCTCTGCTTACATTACCTATCTGTTATTGCATATTGTCTACTTTTTCCATTAACGCTCTTAGCATATTAATGATAGTTGTTTTAAATTCCTAGACTAATAATTCTAACATCCTTGCAGAACATGCTGTACTGGGTAAAGAAACCTGGTACTGGTTCCCATGGAAGTTTATACTTATGAGTTTCTGCTCCTAAATCGTGATTCTCTGATTCCACCTATTTAACTCTCCAATTTGGGAAGCAGCAGTTTATCCTGTGATCTCAATTTTCTGATGGCTCTAAGAAAAGCTGTTGATATTCAATTTGTTCAGCTTTTACTTGTTAGAATGGAATAATGACCTCCAAGGTCCTTACATGCTGGAATGGAAACTAAAAGTCCCTCGAGTATTCTTCAAGTGGAGAAGGATGA
Organism: Myotis yumanensis; assembly: GCF_028538775.1. Lineage (NCBI taxonomy): Eukaryota > Metazoa > Chordata > Mammalia > Chiroptera > Vespertilionidae > Myotis > Myotis yumanensis. The sequence continues at coordinate 29,391,775 of NW_027223761.1, forward strand.
GCCCTATGGTAGATGTATACAATGGAAGATAACTCACCACATGGATGAATCTCAAATACACTATGCTAAGTGACAGAAACTGGTTCAAAGGGCTGGACACTGTGTGATTCCATTTACATAACATTCTGGAAAAGGCAAAACTATAGGGTTAGAGTACAGATCAGTGGTTAACAGTGGTTAGGGATTGGAGTGGATTTGACTACAAAGGGTTAATACAAAGTAATTTGGAGAAGACGGTGGAATTGTTCTGTATCTTGATTGTGGTGGTGGTTATGTGAGTTCATGCATTTCTCAGAATTCATAAAACTGTACATAAAAAGTACATAAACTTAAAAAATTAATTGCCATTATAACATCTCATCTGAGTTGTTTGCAAACTCTGCTTGAAGATTTTCTGTGATGGGGAATTAATCTTTTCAGAGGCCACTGGTCCTATGAATACAAAGCTTCCCCATGCTGTGAACGGGTTACAGGTTACCATGATATTAAACATCTCAGCCCTCAGGCAGTCAGGAGTCATTGGACCAATCTTTTCCACAGTGAGCTCTATGAATTCTGTAATTTTTCTCTTATTGCCACAAAGTGAAAAGGGATTCTCTATGTTACTAGATAGCTCAAAGATTTTCTTCTACATTGAAACAATATCAGCCCATCTGCAGCGACAACCCTCATTGGTCCGAGGTTTTCCCTTTCTTGGAACCAATTTTCTCGCTCCTTATATATATAACAGTTCATCAGATATTTGGAGATTTGCTACACATTTTCATATTCCCACCATCACCAATTTTTCTCTGAGTAAATGTGCCTGGTTCCTTGGGCTATTCCTCGTATGGCATGTTTTTATGATTCATTTCCCAGAACAGGATCTTCATTGTCAATATTCCTTCCCAATTTCCCAAATAAAACATGATGTTTAAGTTTCAATTAGCATAGGATCTATAAGGAAAAATTTTTGTTTATTGAAATCAGTCCCATGATATCTGCCTTCACACACACAGCAGAGAAGGCATAATGCAATCTTCCTTTGCAGACTGAAAAAATTACAGGGTCTCATGACTATCAAGTTTTGTAATCTAACTGCACTGGCTCTATAGCCTCTGAGAGTTCTTGCAACACTTTCAAATTCTAGTATTTCGGGAGAACTCACTAGAAGGAATTCACATACTTAAAACATCACCAAACAAGTCAACAATAACTGTAACACAACCACCAATACCATCTTCAGCATCTATAAAAGGATCCACATCTATAAAAATATCCACAGCTGTCATACCATATACTTGGCCACCCTCCACCACTATGGCATTCTATTGCTAGAGCTCCTTACTACACTGACCACTTAAACACTCATGAGGCAAGATCCTCCCATCTTCCAGTAAACAGGAGACCTTTCTTAGGTTCCAGCTAATCCTCTCAGGAAATTGTTTTTCAGTCACAAAGCATCTTGCCATCTACTTAGTTCACATTCCAGTAGACAGACATTGCCATCATAATATGTACACTCAGCAAGAAATAAATTTTTTATCTCCTGCAGGTTTATGGAACATTAGTTGGAATCCCTTGGTCTATGACTTCAGATGTAGCAAAAGTAGTTTTAACAAACTAGATTACAAAAAAAGGAAAAGAAATTGGGTTGAAGTCTGCCAACCCAAGACATCCCCTCAATGGATATTTGAAACACACGTTGCAAGTTATAACTCCGATTTGACCACAGATGGTTTTTCTAACTTCTATTTCTATTAATTCCTGGGTCAAGGAAATACAAATGGAACAAAACCTATTTCTACAGGCTAGAAAGAAATGTCTGGATAAGTGGAATTTCTGCTAAAGCAATTCAAAAGTAGAATTTTGCTTGAATGGGTCTATTAAAAATGAGAACAGCTCTGCAAAAAGACACTGACAAAAGAATGAGAAGGCAAACCACAGCTTGGGAGAAATTATTTGTAAAAGGCATTTGATAAAGGACTGTTATCTAAAATATACAAAGAACTCTTAAACTCAACAATAAGAAAATAAACAACTCAATTTAAAAAATGGGCAAGCCCTGGCTGGTGTGGCTAAGTTGGTTGGGCATCGTCCTGTGCACTGAAAGGTCACTGGTTCGATTCCCAGGCAGGGTTGCAGGCTTGATCCCCAGTAGGGGGCATGTAGGAGTCAGCCGATCCATCTCTCTCCATCTCTCTCTCTCTCTCCCTCCCTCCCTCCCTCCTTCCCTCCCTCCCTTCCTCTTTCTTTAAAATTAGTAAAAACATTTTTTAATGGGAAAAAGTCCTGAAAAGACACCTCATCAAAGAAGATACACAGAAGGCAAATATCACATTAAAAGATGTTCAATATATATGTCATTAGGGAACTGAAAAGTAAAACAATGAGATACCATTACACACCTTTTGCTACCAGGAATGTGGAGCAATAGGAATTCTCATTCATTGCTGGTGGGAATACAAAATGGTACAGCCACTTTGCAAATCAGTTTGGTGGTTTTTTACAAAACTAAACATGCTGCTACCAAACAATACAGTAATTCCACTCTTAGTATCCACCCAAAGGAGTTAAAAACGTATGTTCACACAAAAACCTATACACAGATGTTTATTGAAGTTTTATTCATAACTGCCAAAGCTTGGAAGCAACCAAGATGTCCTTCATGGTTCACTTAGTTTTAGATAAGTAACTAAATTGCAGTACATCCAGACAATGGAATATTATTCAGCAGTAAAAAGAAATCACCTATCAAGCTATGAAAAGAAATGAAAGAACCTCAAATGCATAGTATTAAGTGAAAGAAGCCAATCAGAAAAGGCTACATACTATATGATTCTAACTATATGACATTCTGGAAAAGGCAAAACTATGGGTACAATAAAAAGATCCATTTTTCAGAGGTTAGGAGGGAAGAAGGGGTGGATAGAGCACAGAGGATGTTTAGAGCATTGAAACTATTCTGTATGATACTATCATTGTCGATACATATCATTATACATTTGTCAAGATTCATAGAATATATGCATAGCCCATGGACACAGACAACAGTGTGATGAAGGCTGGGCCCAGCGGGTGGAAGGAGGGGCTGGGTAGAGATGAGTGAGGGGGGGGGGAGGATGTGGGACATCTGTAATACTGTCAACAATAATAATAAAAAAAGCCATCAAGAGTGAGCGAGCCCTGATGTAAACTATGGAATTTAGATGATAATGAGGTATCCGTGGAGGCTCAGTGATTGAATGTGCCACTCCGGTACAGGAAACTGATACTGGGGGAGGCTGTTGCATGTGAGGGCAGAGGGTGTAGAGGGTGTATGCAAACTCTCTGTACCTCCCACTCAATGTTGCTGTGAACCTGAAATTGCTCTAAAAAAAAATAAAGCTTTTTCAATGGATAAAACAGCATTTCAGAATATTGGGGGGGGGGGGGGGGTGCTTTCTTGTTATGCAAAAGGAAAATGCCACAGCACTCAGCAAGAGCCAGTGACACAGGGACACAGGTCCACTCACCGTCTTGAAGATTCCATTCCCAATTTTCTCTGTACCTGTGACATATTGTAAGAATGCCTTCCCTAACATCCTGAGCTTAAAACTCAACATCCAAGCACCTCTCCTTCCTCTCCAAACTGTTTTCATGTATGACCTTTCCACTTTATTCTCTCCTTTATCTTTATGAACCCAACAGAGCAACTATTATTTCTGAGGTTATTGCCTTGCCTAATGTATAGCCTTTCAATTTTAAAGGGACAGAGCCCTGATGTTTTGATAGTAAGGAGTTTTTTGTCAGCTCTTTTGTTTGTTTGTTTCCTTCTCTAATGAACTCTAACTTCATAAAATATTTTGTACTTTTTCTAATACTCAGATTTTATGTAGTGGGGCCACGGTAGGACAAAGGTGTTTTTATGACAAGATAGAATGTCTGCTCTTATTACTAAGGGGTCATCACACGCAAAGAAAAATAAAGACTTAGCTTTTCTAACTAGAAAAGAAGAATCATCAAATTTTAGAATTAGAAGACAACTTAAAAGTCATTTTACCCAGCATGAATGTTTGTAAATAATGAATCAGAAAGGGGAGCCGACTTGTCAAAGGTACACAGCTAAGCTAATAACAGAGCTAAGACTAGAAACCCGTATCTGTCCATTCCAACCCATTCCAACTCTTTCCACTTTAGCCACAGCACAGACTTTTTGGGAGAGCCAATAAAAGTCTTCCAACTGTTCTAAAAATGTATCCAATTCTTTAACAGTTTAGGTAGAGTGACTATATGCTTAAATAATTTCTTCTTGCTAAGTCTGTGCTTTCTCTTTTGCTGATTAACTCAGATCTCGTAGGAATTTAATATATCAAGACCTCTCAGTAATATGAATAAATTTAACCCCAAATTTTCAGCTTGCCTAACCAGGTGCCAACTCCAAGAACAAAGATAATCCAGGTGCTCTCTGTTTCCTAAGCGTTCACCATCTCATGAGCCAAAATAACATGTGAACGAGCCACAGTTCCTTGTGATGAGAAGTGTGAAGGTAGTGTTTGGGGGCCTGGCACAGAGAGTGGCACATTCTACCTGGTGGGGGTGGGGGTGGAGGTCTGCACTGAAGAGGCAGCATCTGAGCTGCTCATGGGAGGATGAAGAAGATTCCACCAGAGGGGGCTGGTTCAGGAGGCAAAGGACATTCCAGGCAGAGGATGGATCATGAGCAAAGCAGAGAGGCATGAAACTACTCGCTATTTTTAGAGAACAGTGATTAGACTGGAGAGGCTGAAAGATAGGATAAGGGAAAGTGGGGTGGTGGGAGAAAACATTGGAAAGTTAATTTGGGGCAAGATGAAGAAAATTGAACACCAAGTGAAAGGTTTTTTGTTTTTAATCCTCATCCAAAGATACGTTTTTATTGATTTGAGAGAGAGAGAGAGAGAGAGAGAGAGAGAGAGAGAGAAGGAGAGAGAGAAACATAGATATGAAGAGAAAAACATTGATCAGTTGGTTGCTCCTACAACCTTTTGGTATACAGGATGATGATCCAAGCAACTGAACCATGACAGCCTGGCCTGTATCAAAGATTTTTAATCTGATCTTATAGTAATGGGGTGTCAACAGTGCTCTTCAAGCTGAAGGGTGCCATCATCAGACCTGTGTTTGGAAAGAGGGCTCTGGTAGCAGCGTGAGACATGGAGAGAGGTGGGGAAAACTGAACGGGAGGCTTCAGAAAACATCTAGGCAGATATTCGAACCAGAGCAATAAGAGGAGCAGGGCTAAAGAGGAGGGCTGGATTCAAAGAACTGTTGAAGTATCTGTTGCTGACACAGGTGGACTGTCATGGACTCTACTCAACTCATGGAAATATCTTCTAAGAAAACAATCTCATTGATCCACTTCTGAACCTCTGTGAGTTCATTGCATTTGCCAATTTGCTGGCCTTGCACGGGTCAGGGGGTTTGAACTGCTTCGGGCTTCTCCTAGACTAGAGGCTTTGTACTGGCTGCATAACAAATGTAGGAACAGCTTCTACTGAACCCATGGGACCACCGATGTAAAGCTCTGCCGATCTCTCAGTGCAAGATGAACTTTGGCTATGGAGGTGCTCAGACCTACAGTGGTTCTGGGATCTACACTGTCCTCTCTCCTGACGCCAACCAGATGTGTTAGAATTGCCCTCAGAGCACTGCCTCTGGAGCAGAGAACCTGGTTCAACCCCCGACTTTACCATTAACTAGCTATGTAACCTGCCCTCTCAAGTCAGGTTCTCTATCTATAAAAAGGGAATAACAACACCTACATCCTCCCCTGCTTGAGAGAAAAACAGAAACAGACATAGAGGGACAGAGAGAGGAAAGAGATCACACCTGCGAGAGGAAACAATGGTCATGCTTTTAAGCTGAAAGCATTATGTAAAGAACACATTATCACTATAATCAGCAAGTGATGAATGGCCATAAAAACAAGAAAAATTTTAAAAATCTGGATGATGCATGTAAATTCAGCTATTTGTTTCATCAAGTCTCACTTCATTTTAGTGAAGATGGCAATATTTATTTTTATCTCTTTGGGGGAAAGCATCTTAATACATTTAAGTGTGACTTTACCCATTTCTCTGCCTTTCATGGATGGACACGTGGCCAGGAGCAACCTCTGAATGATAGTTTTAAATTAATTCTGTCTTTGCAATAAGAACCAGAGACAAAAATCATGCTCATGGTGCACAGAAATACTGAAGAGCCCTAGTAACGCTAAGAATGTGGCTGATATTGAACACATTAAGATCCAATCATGTTTCCTTTCAGAGTGGTTGGGCGAGCAGATAGAAGCTGAGATTTCCAGGCCTCTGTGATCAACAGCCTCTTCCTTCTTTGTATGGCATGGTGTACAGCAGTGGTTTCCAAAGTTTAAGGGGACCAGCACCTGAGGGAGCATGTGAAACAATACTGGAGTATGAGAAAATAAATTGCAACTTTTATTATAATTATTTCTATATTTTTAGTATATCCTTTTGAGTATATTTCATTATGTATATATTACAGTAATTTTTATAATTTATAAATATATGTACACATATTTACATATGCGCGTATGTGTGTATTGTTCAAACATGTTTACTGAGGGGACCATGATCAAACAATTTGGGGAACCACCATTGTAGAAGGGGTTCAATCTGAGTTTAAATTTCTCTGTCTCCTTAGTGATCTGTGTTTCCAAATGACTTACCAGTTTTTAGTGATTTTAGGTGAATGAAGCGAAAGTAGTGGATTCGAGGCCTGATATTGCTACTGGCTTACTGTTGACTCACTGTGTGGCCTTGGAGAAGTTACTTAGCCTTCCAGAGCTGCATTTATTTCATTTCTCCTTCAGACAATGGGTATAATACCTTCCTTACAAAGTTTCATGAGGATTAAGTAGAATAATGTTTATTCTGACTTGGGGTATAAAAGTCATGTTTTAAGGCATGTGTTTAAGATTGTACTCATTGTTCCACCTCACTCTCTTGCCCAATCTTCTTCATGTCCTACATTTCTCAATGGCTTACTCATTTATGGTTGTTCTGGGGGAATAATAGGACAGAGAAGAGTGGGTTCTAGTCTTAATCTTACAATTCACTTACTGCTGAGTCAACATTCAGCTAATATTGATTGAGCATGCTGCTATGTATCTATCACATGCTTACTATTATCTGCTCTTCATAGAATCCAAAGGGATTTGCTTCATTTGTCAGATGAAGACGCTCAGCAGTACTGTTCAAGGGAACATCTGCAGTAATGGAAACATGCTCTATCTAGGCCGTTCAATTTGTAGGCACTAGCCATGTGTGGGCATTTGGAATATGGCAACTGTGACTGGGAACTGAATTTTTAATTTTTTTAAAGTTTTACATAATTTCAATGTAAATAGCCACATGTGACTACTGGCTGTTGTACTGAACAGAACAACTCTACAGACTGTCGAACTAGCATCCACGTGTAAGACAAAATTAAGGCTGTTATGGACTGAACTGTGTTTCCCCCACATTCATATGTTGAAGTCCTACCCCCAGTACCTCAGAATGTGATTGTATTTGAAGACATTTCCTTTAAAAATAAAATGAAGTCATATGAGTGGGTCACAATCCAACGTGACTGGTGTCCTTATAAGAAGAGGTAATTAGCCGAAACCGGTTTGGCTCAGTGGATAGAGCGTCGGCCTGCGGACTGAAGGGTCCCAGGTTCGATTCCGGTCAGGGGCATGTACCTGGGTTGCGGGCACATCCCCAGTGGGAGATGTGCAGGAGGCAGCTGATCGATGTTTCTCTCTCATCGATGTTTCTTACTCTCTATCTCTCTCCCTTCCTCTCTGTAAAAAATCAATAAAATATATTTAAAAAAAAAAAAAAGAGGTAATTAGGACATAGACACACACGAAGGAAGACCTTATGAAAACATGTGGAGAATATGATTGTCTACAAGCCAAGGAGACAAGTCTCAGAAGAAACCAACCCTGCTGATACCTTGACCTTGGACTTCCAGCCTCCAGAATTGTAAGAAAATTAATTTTTTATGTTTAAGCCACCTAGTGTAGGGTGTGTGTTATAGCAATTCTAGTAAACTAATAGAAAGACCCTTTTCAATTATGTGAGAATTTAGTTCATTTACAGAGACTCTATCAATGGATTTATCAAGAATGCATACCAATGTTGCCCCAATAAATTTAATAATAAAAGAATGCATTCTATCTCACCCTCTCAGAATTTAAAATGTAAGATAAAGAAAGCAGTAAAATGTATAATTAGGTTCAAATAACCACTGATGCATAATAAACAAAACGAATTACAACCTGGAACTAAAATCTCAGATGATCTGCACATGGAAGGTGGTGGGCAGGTGTGTATTTCCAAGGTCAACGTGAAGGAAGAGGGCAACATGGTGATGGTAAGAGTGTGCTAAGGTTCTTAAAAGTTTCTCATCTCATGGAAGAAACAGAATATAACTACCAATTAAATCTAGATGCCAATAAAAATATTTATTATAACATTAGTTTTTAAATTAGAGGAAGAGAATAATTTCTAATTCATTAGAGAAAAATATGGCACAATTACAACCATTATTAAAAGGCCAGAAAAGAAAAAGGAAACATTATAAAAATAGAACAAAATAAGATGAAAGGAATAATTCCTTATGTATCCAAAATCGCTATAAATGTGAATGAGTTAAAATCCCCTTTTAAAAGATGACTCAAGTTAGTAAAACCCAAAATATTATCGGTTATTAACTCTAGGAAGGCAAGTAGGATTATGGGTGGAAATTTTTACATTTTACCCTAAACACATCCTTATTGTTTAGTCATTCATAATAAAAATGTTCTCCTGTGCTATATAATTAGAAATGCTTTTTTTTTAAAAGAGCCAGAGACATTATAGTCAAACCCAAATTTCCTGGCTCCAGAAATAATCCTATATAATAAAAGGCTAATATGCAAATTGTCCCCTCGAGAGTTCTACGGACCGGGAGTTCGACTGCTCACTATGATGTGCGCTGACCACCAGGGGGCGGCACGGAATGAAGGAAGGCCTCGGCCAACAGCCAGCAGCCAAGGAAGGAAGGCCCTGGCCAGCAGCCGGCAGCCGGGGGGAGGAAGGTCAGCTGGGGGGAGGAAGGTCCTGGCTGGCAGCCAGAAGGTCCCCATCGGCCCTGATTGCTGGCCAGGCCTACGGACCCTACCCATGCAAAAATCTGTGCACTCAGGGGGGTCCCTCAGCCCGGCCTGTGCCCTCTCGCAGTCTGGGACCCCTCAGAGGATGTCCACCTGCTGGCTTAGGCCCGCTCCCCAGGAGATCAGGCCTAAGCTGGAAGTCAGAAATCCCTCTGGCAGCCCAGGAGCCCTTGGGGGAATGTCCACTTGCCAGTGGGAAGCAGGCCTAAGCTGCAGTCAGACATCCTTAGCACTGCTGAGGAGGCAGGAGAGGCTCCTACCACCACCGCTGCACTGGCAGCCATCAGCCTGGCTTGTGGTGGAGCATAGCTCCCCCTGTGGGAGCGCACTGACCACCAGGGGGCAGCTCCTGCATTGAGCATCTGCCCCCTGGTGGTCAGTGTGTGTCATAATGACCAGTCATTTCCAGTCGTTCTGCTTTAGGGTCAATTTACATATTACCCTTTTGTTATATAGGATAGACCACCTATTTTTAGCAAGTAAGTTCCTCTTTTATCAGCTTTATATATTGAAGTTCCATTTAATATAGGAAGAAAAGTATTATCATTCTAAAAAACCACTTGAAATTTGAAAGCTGCTATTCTAGGAGACTTCTAAAGTCCCTTATAACTTTAACATTCTAGAGTACTCACCATTTCCTCATTTCTACGATGAAGACTTTTGCATGAAAACATAGACCAAGGATATTTCATAGATTGTACTATGTTCATATTTTTGAAATTAACACAACCTTTTTACAGTGAAATAGTCTATAACTCAACCAATTTTTTTTTGTGGGCCTATAACTAAAGGGCTAATACGGCTCATCTGAACTAATATGAATTTTACGTATACACCTTTCGATTAGGAACTACCTACATCTAATCTCAACATCCCGGTCAACATTAGTGGAAAGTGCCTTCACCTGAGAGACAAATGACCTGAACTGCAATCTGGAACCCACCAATGGCTTATTGTCTGGCCTTGAGGAAGTAGGTTACCTCAGCGATAATGTGAAGAATTAGTTTATTAAATCTCTGAACTTCTTGTCAACTATCAAATTCTACAATTCATGTGAGTCCTTGATGCTTGATCCAAAATATGTGCATACCAGGCAAAAAGAAATTAAACCTCCAATGAAAATGTGGATTTACAAAGACTTATAAAAACTGGTCATAAATATAATGCCTGTCGGGTTAAATTCTTAAGTAGAAAAGATGGTGTGCAAAGTACCTCAAAACTTTTGAGAGAAAACTTTTTTTCCTAGAATAGTGGGCCATGGAGCGACGGGACCCTGATGATTACTGAGCTTTCCCCCCAAGCTTCTTTGAAGAGTGTGTCTAAGGATTGTTTCAGACACCCATCACTCTTATTTTTAGCTCTGAGTTCTCTTCACGAGTGTACTGACCTGTGCCTTGGAGTTCAAGAGGGCTCCCAGATATGGCTCATGATTCATTTGCAGGTACCTCGCATTGATTTCCAGAAAGGTCAGAGGAGTAGGAGCCTGGAAAAATGATTTTGGACATAAATTCCTTCTTTGTGTTTGTTCCTGGTCCAACGAATTGATCAGAAATTTACACTCCACAAATTGATCCCTTAGGTGCCATAGGCGATTGGCAATGAAAACAGAAGCAATATTGTTCTCCAAGGGCCCCACAGCTGGTGTGGGGGGGAACAAAACGCAGGGCTTTGGTCACAGGCTATTTTCAGCCTCTGATAGCAGTTGTGTTACTCATGTCTCCCCTCGGCCTCCCTCCCGCCCTTCCCTCTGCAGGCCAAGGCTGGCGAAGGCCTCCATATATTTAAAAGGACGTTAGCCCCTCCTTACTCAGTTGAGCTGACAGAGACCGAACAGGCAGGTAAGTTGAGAAAAGCAAGTGTTTGGGCTGGAGGTGGGCACCTGGCTTGGTGGCTGGTTGGGACTATGGAAGGTCCCATAGAGTAAGGATGTGTTTCACATCCCAAGTATGAGCAACTACTCTGGTGGTCCTGTGTGAGGAAATTCAGTTATGCTCAACTCTGGTGTGGACCTAACAGTTTAGAAAATTCCTAAAAAGGGCAATTAACATTTGGGGGCTTAAGAGAACCTCACAGACAGGTAAATGAGTAAGGTGTTATTTTTTATCTAAAACTATTTTCATGGTGGAATAATGTTTCCTATTATCTTAGCCTAAAGACCTGAATTCTAGTCCTAGAACCACATAATGAATGGATGTGTGACTTTGAGAAGCTCCTGTCCTCAGGGTCTTGGTCTCCTCTGCAAGGATCAGTATGGATGTAGTGACATTTTTTTCTAGAATGTAAAATACTCCACAGTTATAAACTGGTATGATAGGTACAGTAGAGCAGAAGCCAACTTTCCAGTGCTCCAAATACAAGGAATTGTGCTATTCCAAAGGTGTGAGTGAGTATTCTTCACTATACTCTGTCTTGCATATAGGAAATACTTGGTGACATTTGTTGGTTTAAAATAGATTTTCCTATCCCAAGGATGTTTAGCAACAGGCTTGCTTTTAATAATTTTAAATTAACCAAAACAGTATCTGAAAAAGGTACTGCTATGCTGAAAATCCACGGAGGGCTCTATTTAGTAGGAGGATAATTCCTAACCAGGAGTGAGGGGGTGATTCCCAGTGTTTCCCCTAGGCTCCTGTCAAGAACTTTTTCTTTTCTTCTCCTCGCCCCCCCCCCCCCTTTTTTTTTACATTCCAGTGAATGACAGGCATGAGTGTGACTGAGAATGAGGAGTGGTTTTAAGCAATGGTCTGAGCGGAGATGCTACCCAAAGAACAAAGCCACCACCTCTAATTTCTGTTGCCATCCCTGAGATGGGACTGTGACTCCTCTAACAAGGAGAAGTTGGTGAACTAGTAGAAGAAATCTTGTCTCTCTGCAGTGCAATTCAATGCAAATTTAATGAACCTGTATTGACCACGTCCTGTTCCAGGTCTGGGGAGGTAGAGGCAGCACTAATGCAGAGAAGGGTGGGCTGGAACAGCAGGAAGGGTGGGGAAGTAGGAAGAGCCTGTGTCCTCAGTTTACTTTTGGGGCTGAATCTCAAGATTGGGTACATCCAATTCATCACAGTGTATGTAAAACTGCTTTATGACCCAGAAAATGTACAGGATTCTTCTGGCTTGGCTTTGGTTCCATTTTTAAAAAAATATATTTTTATTGATTTCAGAGAGGAAGTAAGAGGGAGAGAAAAATAGAAATAACAACAATGAAAGAATCATTGATCGGCTGCCTCCTACACACCCCCTACTGGGGATCAAGCCCGCCGCAACCCGGGCATGTGCCCTGACTAGGAATCAAACCCTGACCTCCTGGTTCATAGGTCGACACTCAACCACTGAGCCACCCCGGCTGGGCCTTTGGTTCCATTTTTATCAACTCAGTCATTAAAATGAGCCCTGGCTGCTGGCAGGGAGTACAGCTGGCCCTCAGGATTTGGTGTTCTCTCCAGCCCAGGCAGACAGCTGCTCTGGGGCCCACATGCGCAAGCCATTCATTAGAGAATAGGGAGGCAGCCTGAACATCACTTCTCTGAGTTTCCATTTTCTGAGCAGGAAAATTAAGGTAAGGCCAAAGGGATTTGCTAGATTCCAATGCGATGAAGTATAGGAGAGTACTTTGCAAAGCGTAATAAAGCTGCACAATACTCGAGCCCTTTGAGAAAAGGCGCAGGCCAAGCCCCATGGGCTGCAGGAGGATTTCCTGCTAAGTGCAAGTGTGATGACAAAAGTCCAGAGGTCAGAGTGAATGATAAGCTGAGCGGGAGTTAGAAGATGATTGATTCGTTTTACAAGAGGAAGGACCCGGGATAGAAATATAATACACAGGAAATATAACTCCCGAGCAGGCAGACTTCCAGTTACAAGCGCAGGGCTCAGGTATCTGGGAATACTGTGTCCAGGGTGGGGCTTCATGGCCAAAGAGAAATGTGATGCCTTCAAATGTAAAAAACTAGTTCTTGATCGCAGTGAAGGAAAGGAGGAAGACCATGATTGTCTTAAGGGCCACGGAGGACGGGAGACTCTTCTGAGCCTCAATAAGGTCCTCATCACGGGAAAGGGCTGATCATGATTTGCTGGTTGTTTACTGCCCTGTTTACTGTGGCGAGAGAACAATAGTAGCTTATTGAACTGGCACAATGAGTCCTGCAAGAAGTCATTCTTCAGGGGAAGAAAGAAGTTTAAGGCAGTGAAGTAATTACTCAGGGTCACATGGCTAGAAAGTGACAGATCCAGTGCCACATGGTCTTTAAAAACAAATTACAGCCCGGCTGGTGTGGCTCAGTGGTTGAGTGTCATCCCATGAACCAGAAGGTCACTGGTTCGATTCCCAGTCAGAGCACATGCCCAGATTACAGGCTCAATCCCCGTTGGGGGACGTGCAGGAGGCAGCTGATCAATGTTGATTCACTCCCATCAATGTTTCTATCTCTTTCTCCCTTCCTCTCTTTCTAAAATCAATAAAAGCATATTTTTTTTAAAAAAACTACAAAGGTCAAAGTAGAACAAAGTGAGTTTCTGAGAGTGAAAGTTGGCCCTCCTTCAGAGATAATCTCAGAAAAGATGTAATATGACCCCCATGTTACACCTTAAGAGTAACAGGCAGGCATGTCTACTGTGTCTACGTTTTAAAGGGCCTTTTCACAGGGAAGAAGCTTAGGAGGAAGCTATTGACCTTGAGTGTCCTACATGTGGGAGCTGAAGGGCACTGTCTCCCTGAGCCACAGGGAGGGACTCTGCTGATTCCCTTCAAAGCACAGGTCACCAGAGAGGTCAGCTGGTGTTAGGCAACAGAGCTGCCAAAGCAAGGAAGTGCTGCCCTGGGTCACCGGGCACCCTGATCCCCCAGGGGGGCTGCCTTTCTCCCTGGCCTGGCTGTGTCTCTTCCTGGGCGCAGCACACTCTGAAGGCTGAGAAACAGAATTGCTTCACAGTCTGAACCAGAAGGGCCACAGAGCAGAAGTAAGGAGAAATTGCTTGTTTTAAGAAAATGGATTTAGACCCTGGGTGGGTAGCTCAGTTAGTTAGAGCATCATCTCAATACACCAAGATTGTGGGTTCAATCCCCAGTCAGGGCATGTACAAGAAACAACCAGTGAATGCATAAATAAGTGAAACAATAAGTCGATGTTTCTCTCTCTCTTCCTCTCTCTAAAAATCAATAAATAAAAATTTAAAAAAATAGAGGTAAAAATAATAATAGCAACACAAATTATTAAACACCTGCTATGTATTAAGGATCTATATATGATATCTTTGCTATTATTATTATTATTTTATTTAACCTGAAAAAAACCTAATTCAAGCCTCCCCATCCTGTCTTTGCATGAGGACACTGGGCTCAGAGATGTTGAGCAATTAGCCGACAATCCCACTGATTGTGTTGTTAGAACTCTGGCCAGTCTTTCCAAAGCCTGAGTTCCACTATGCCACATCATCTCCATTACCTGGATTAAGAGACTAGAGAGGAGGCAGTGTTTGAGAGGGGATGCAACTAGGGCAACATTTCTGTAAGGTGAGGCTCCAGTTGCCATTCAGATCTCTAAATCTGTCTCTGGGCTCGAAGGACCCTTGAAGGAGACTCACAACACTGCAGCACTTGGACATCCATCCCCAGTCGAAGTAAAATCAATGGTGAGAGAGAACTCTTCAGCCCCAAAGGAGTCCTTTCCATGTTTGAATAGCACTGGCTCTTAGAAAGTCCTTTATGTTACTGAATCGAATTCAGTCTCCCTGTTACTCCCACCCATGAGTACTCTGTCCCACAGAGAGACAATGGGTTAACAGATTCCAATGCCCATTGCCTGGGACATTTGATTAATGGAGGTGCTGAGTCTTGACCCCTCTTCAGTGGGTTGTGAGCAAGGACATGGGACATAGAACCAGCTTAGCTGAGGTTTCAATTGAAGCTCTGCCATTTACCAGCCGTGTGACCTCAGACAAGTCACTTATGCTCTAAGTCTCAGTTTTATTTATCTGCAAAATGGGAATAACAAACTTAGTAGGACAGTTACACTAAAAATAGTTTATATAAAGGCAACGGGTGCATGGTTAACAATAAGTAATAGTTAACATTAATATAAGAACATAGCTTTGGGGTCAGAGAGACCCCAGTTTCAAGTAGCCATGTGACCTTGGGCAATGTAATTTCCCTCAGACTCCATTTCCCCATCTCTAAATTTTGTAATATTACCTAGCTTGAAGGGCTGCTGTGAAGATTAAATGAGATATGACTCAGGCCCAAGGACAGGTCCTCAGACACACATTAGCTTCAATAATAATCCTGTATAATAAAAGTGTAGTATGCAAACTGTCCCCTCCACCAGGAGTTGTCTGGGAGTTCGACCAGGAGGCAGGGCCGGCTGGGGGAAGGGAGGGAGTATTCAGCCGGCAGCTGGCAGCTGCTAGGGAACCTACCAGTGCATAAATTTCATGCACCAGGCCTCTAGTGTTATTATATTAGCAACAATTATTATCTCTTAGGTTCCAGATAAAAGTTTCCAAGATCCAAAATCTTTGCCTCAGCCAGTGCAGACAAGTTAATTCACTGTGGGATGATCAGGCATCTAATAGGATGACTAAATGAACCAACACTAAGCTAAAAGTGGCATTTTCGATTGAGGTCTCTGCTCGGCCAGGGCCTAAGATTCCTTCCCAGGTACTTTAATGGACAAAGAGGAAACTGAATCACTCCGTGCCCATTTTATCCACCCCACCCACTTTTGCCCTAAGGTATCACCTTTCCATGCCATAGTTGGTATTTAAAAACCAAAGAAACAAAGTGTTGGATTAGGAAGAATGTGCCTAAGATACACAGTTGGTTTTTCTTTTAAAAATTCACGTGGATGCACGGCCACTTTGAGTTAGTACTAAACTAACGGGCTCTTACATTTTATAATACTCTACAGTTGACAAGGTTATTTGAGGTACTTGAAATGCTACAGTCCTACCAGCAAGAGCGAAACAGACAGGACTATGATGCCCATTTTAGAGAGGATATTGAGGTTCAGAGCGTTGAAGGGTTTTCCCCCGATCCCGATCATATAGCTCCAAAGAGGCAAGACAGAACTGGGACTCTGATCTGCATCTCACCAGGGCTTTCCCTGCCCCCACTAGGGCACCTTCCCAGCGTGATCTCTGCCACAGCGTTATTCATTCAGAAGTCTGCACAAGTTGTCTCTCACTGGGACCTGGGACCCAAAAGTCTGGAGTCCCCTCTCACCAGCTGACGTAGCAGGGCCCTGCCTTCTGTCTCATCCCCATCAATCTCAGACTGCACCCCGTTTCAATCATGAGCAACTTCCTCAGTGACAACGCAGCCATCTCCCCCCCACCCTCACCCCAGGCCCAGGACATGGATGGAGACTGTAACCCAGGGGACAAATGGGGCTGAGTGACAGGCAAGCCTATATTTGGTGTGTCCCCCCCTTAATGGCCCTCGCCTGTGCCGGGCAACACTGATAAGCCCATGGCCCATCCCTTGGTGTCTTGCCAGCGTGAACTCACATTGTGGGCCTGGCTAGGGGAGTGTTGAGACTCAGGAATGCCGAAGTAATGCAGGAGGCTAAGGGGGTTATGCACGGCAGCTGGGGCCTAGCTGTGCTTTCAGACCACACTGACTTACTGAGCAGCTGGTGCTGTTTGCAGGCCCTGCTATAAAGGGCGCGACGACGCCCTGCCTGTGAATAGCTTCTCAATAAAGTCCCCCTTACCCCAAGCTCTGATTGTCCGTGGTTCCGGTCCCCGGCAGTCAGCCTTGGCCCAAACATATTAAATGGAAAATTCCAAGAGGTAAACAATTCGTAAGTTTTCAATTGGACGCCGTTCTGCGCGGTGTGATGAAACCGCGCCGTTCTAAGTGGGGATGAAATCTCGCGATGCGTCACCCACGATGTGAATCTCGCATTCACGCTGCGCACGCGCCCCGCCCTCCCCGCTCGTCACTCAGTAGCCGGGTCGGTTTTAGCAACTGTTGTGAGACCCCAGGGCTGTGTTCAAGTCGCCCGCATTTTACTGAATAATGGCCCCGAAATGAAATGCGAGGGTGGCAGCGCTGGCAGCTCAGACATGGCCCAGAGGAGCCGTGCAGAGTCTCCTGCAAGTGAAACGGTATGGATAGGGCGCACTCTTCTGCCTGGTGTCAGGCATCCTCGGGGGTCCCCAGTCATGTCCCTGCAGGGATTCTGCTGCAATGCTTTAAATCCCGCCTTTCCTCGACCTTCACAGTGGTCCTGTGCGGAACGTGCAGGCGATGGTATTATCGCCATTTTTCACCCAAGTTCAAGGTCGCCAGGTCAAGCATAGAATCCATGTCCTCCAATTCAGGATGCTTTATCACACCCTTATCTCTGGGGCTTGAAGCATTGAAAGAAAAAAAATCGGGGGTGTCTTCTGTGTTTGGCCTCCACTGCTACAATCCCATCTTTAGAGATGAAACTGGGCACCTGTTAAATAGAACCTTTACGGATTTCTATTTTGGGTTTCAAATCCTGACATGTGTATGTCAGATGTTTATGATCACTTATTTAAAAACCTGTACTAGGATAGGTTACTTTGTGAAGAAGTTATTATCTATAATCTTATCCTCACTTTTAAAAGTTTCACGTGTAGGCGATTGCTGAACACACACACACACACACACACACCTCATACATCCAAGAGGCATATCTCTCTCCCATTAACTTGCAGGGCCTGCCAATGAAATCTCCAGAAGAGATCTGAAGTGAGAAATTTGACCTCGGGTTTTTTTCCTTGAAAATTTCCACATCATTAATTTCACAAGTGTCACTGTCACATTCCTGGAGGTATATGACATTTCTCCTTTATTTTATATCCTATTGAAACTCTGGATCAAAATGAACATGGGCAAAATTATGTGATCCTATTCTTTTCCAGAGAATATATCATCTTTAATAAGGGAAAGATGACTCTAAGGAAAGGAGGTTAGCTAAGAAAATACTACCAAATGTTTACTTAGGCCTCACCTTGTTTGTAAATGAGGGGGTTGGTCAATCGTGAAAATCTATTCCAATCATAAAAGTCCTAAAATTTTAATGAAGTAAAATAAATAAGCAGTTTGTGCTTTGGGGGGAATATTAAGGCCTCTATGCCTTTCTGTGTGCTCTTTTCTCTGCCTGAAGTGTTCTTCCTCTTTCTCTGATGAACTCTTAGTCACCCTTCAAAACCCCATTTGGATGTGACATCCTCTGTGATCCTTCAACACCATTGCTCTCATTCCTAATCTAAACGTGGGTAGCCATTTCCTCTGAGTCTGCATGGCACGTCTCACAAGACTCTTCTCTGTTGCCTATCTTCCTCAATAGAATGTGGACTTCTCAGTTCTGGGGGACACAATTCTCTTATTATTTTTATGTTTTCCTCCCTTGGATCCCTCACCAGTACCTGATGCAGTGCTTGATACATGATAGTTAGGTAGAAAATGCATAGTGAATGAATGAATGAATACTGACTTGATTTCCAAGCCTTTCAACTCAAAATTCATTATTCTTTCCACTAACCAAACAACTTGAACTATAGAAATAGAAGCATTAATTGTTCCCTTTAAAAAAAAAAGTTCTCTACAATTATACTGAAATAAAGAGCCTGCTTCTATGAGAGGAAGGATAGGATGTTCCCGGCTAACCTCACACTGTTTTTGTAAATGGGAAAAGCTCCTTGCAGGGACATTCAGGTAGGGATGTTCCCTTTGGTCTGAGTATCGGGTTCAGTGGTCTGTTTGCTATTTACCTTCTGTTTCTTAGCAAAACCTGTCCTTGCTATGAGTCTGGGAGACACATTCCTGACCAGTGACCAGGAGGGCTTAGTGGCAATGGCCAACTATTATAAGAAGGTGACTAGCTCCCCAGGAGGGAAAGAGAAGGTCAGAAGCAGCCACTTGGAATGAGCTGATAGTGTTTGGTGTCATGACAAGATGACACACCAGGCTTTGAGAAACCAAAGGATCCCAGTGAAAATTCAGGCCCTCCTGGGGCTGGTAGGATTTCAGAAATTTCACTGAGTATGGATGATTTATTTTAGTTTTGCTCTGGAGAAACTGAAAACTGGATTCATACTTATCCACAGACACAGAAAGAAAACCATTTTTCTGATGCTCCTCCTTGCATAGTCTCTCTCTCTCTCTCTCTCTCTCTCTCTCTCTCTCTCATCCTCACCTGAGGATATTTTTTTCATTGATTTTTAGAGAGAGTAACAGAGAGGGAAAGACAGAGAGAAATATCAGTGTGAGAGAAACACATCAATTGGTTGCCTCCTGCATGAGCCCTGACCAGGGCTCTGGTCGGGGAGGAGCCTGCAATTGAGATACATGCCCTTGACCGGAATCGAACCTGGGCACCCTTCAGTCGGCAAGCCAACGCTCTATCCATTAAGCAAAACCGTCTAGGGCTGCCTAGTATCTCTTAAACTTAACTCTGTAGTGAGGAGACAATGATGGCCCAGGGCTGTGGGTATCAGCAGCTCCTTGCAGCAGAATGTGCTCAAAGGGTGTGGGGAGACACACAGCATCCTCACCTGGCTCTTGTGATCACACCTGGCACTGGGAGCTCTGTCATGTACCTTCCTGCACATCGTGTCACTTGGTCCTCTAAACAACACTGTGAAGCAGCAAGGAAAAGAGTGACTCTCTTTATAACATAGCTGGGAAGACAGATGTAAGAAAGCTACGCAGTTCTCAATGCGCACAGCGAGGTGTGGGTAGCCCTGAGAGCACAAGGTCAGTGTCCAGACCACTGATCTAGGATAGTGCCAATATAGCTTATTGCCTGGGCTGGGATATTTCCTTTAAAAGGAATTAATAGGAGGAATAAATCTGAACAGGATATTTTATAGATGATAGATTATAGATTATATATTTTTATTAGCAAGATTAGCTAAGACTTTGTTACCCAAAGGGTGGTCCACTACTAGGAGCATCAGCACTGCCTGGAGTCTGTTAGAAATGCAGAATTTCTGCTTCTTCCACCAGAATCTGCATATTATTACCAAGATCCAAGGTAAATGGAGAAACACTGGACTAGATCAGAAAATAATGCCACTGTAATAGGTTATTGCCACATCTTCTTCTTTTGTATTGCCACTTCTGATGGAATATTTCTTAAAACCCTAGATTGAAAAAATTATGACAATATTTGTATATAATTTTATAGACACAAAATTAGCTCATCCATTCCCTCCAAGAACACTGAGAAGTCCATAGGAGCAGGTGCTTTTGAAATTTAACAGAAGAGTAAACTGAGTCCCAATGTAGTGAAGTGACTTGCTCAGAGCCTTATTCAATGACTTGCACACAGTAACTATTGAATGAATGAATGAATGAATGAATGAACCACAAACAAAATGGGGCGGTATCCTGATCTTCAGACCACTGCACTGTCAATGATTGGTTCACTCCCGAGGCTGCCTAAATGTGGGGTATTTGCTTTATATCTTGTTAGACTTGACCTTGGTCAGAAAGTCTTCAAGATGCCGAACTTGGGAGGCGGTGCAAAATGTGGAGCCTGTGAAAAGACAGTCTACCACGCGGAAGAAATCCAGTGCAACGGAAGGAGTTTCCACAAGACCTGTTTCCACTGCAGTGAGTTGGGTGAACACCACGAAGGCCCCTCAGCATGCAGGGGGCGTTTCAAAGCTCACATTTAGCCACCGATACTTATATATCCGTGGTTCTCAAAGTGGTCCCGGGACTAGCAACATCAGTATCACCTGGGACTTTGTGGCTCCCACCTTAGGAAGGGACGGTGCTCGCCTGAGCACCCTCTCTCCAACCACTTGCTCAACTCAGAGGCCATTTCCCTGCAGCTCAAAGTCAGAGCAAGCTGGCCTCAGTGGTGAAAACTTTAACCCAGTGGTGACATTTGCAAGGTGTGACTTGGCAGAGAAAGACGGCCATTGGTTATCTGGACAGGATGGCTTTGGCTCTAGGTGTTTTTCCCACTGGCCAGCTGTCACTGAAGTCAGCTGCAACTGGCTTTTCCTAAGAAAGAACTTGTGTCAGACAGGGGAACACGTGCCAGTTGTTTAAGAGTCAGAAGAGGAAGCGGTTCTGGGCCTGGGCACCAGTCACTTGCAAAGGGAATTTTTAGCATCACCTGCCAGACGCAGATTCACAAATGTTGAAGCTGGGGCAATTTTAAGATCTCGTGGTCCACCTGGGAGTCTGGCTCTGCTGGACTCCTGTGACTTCGGATAAGTCATTTCTCACCTGTGAGCCTGGTCTGTAAGTATCCGTAGAAGAGCCAGGAATAGCACCTGAATCTTTGACTCCCTCTAGTCAAATCACACTTTGACATGAGTGCATTCTGGAATTTCTTAGTAGATAGCCCTATTTTGGGAGAACAGTCTGTTTTGGCCACTCACCTTCTTTGCTTCCCTCCAGTAGATCTGGCTTAAGGGTCAGCTTTACTGGATATTTGGCAGATCCCCTCCCCCTATAGTCTCCCACCCCACCTCCCTGCTGCAGCCCAGTGACCACAAGGCATCACACTGTTTCAAACAGAACTTCAAGGGGTGGGCTCCATCTGTTGTCGCAGGAGACACTCCATCCTTAAGCTGCCAGAAACAGTAACATTTTATCTGCTGCAGGCGTTTCCATTCTCTCTAACCTCCCGCAGCAAACATAAATATCATCGAAGAACAGGGGAAAATACTGTTCCGAGTGATTGGGTTGGCAGACTTACTGATGCTTTGAGTTTTTAACAATGGGTAATTCTTTTAAGTCACCGGACACGTCCATCAGAGTCATTATTATTACAGTTATCCAAAAGTCACTGCTCAAGAGAGTTTATCCCATAACCCTCTGGCTTTTGTCCAAAAATAGCTCGTGTTCTTAACAAAGAGTGGGAGTGAGGAATATTGGAAAGAACACCGGCATTGGAGTAAAAATGACTAGGGTTTGAGTCTGGGTTCTGCCATATACTGTGAGATCTTGGGCAACTCATTTCTCCATCAGGCCTCAATCTCCCCATCTATAAACGCAGGTGGCCATACCTACCATACGGGTTGTTGTAAGAAGAAAGCTGGAGGTCTTGATGTGGAAATTCAGCTTTCTAGGCCTTTATTCTCCTTTGATCAACTTTGATACCTGAGTGGGAATGGAAAATGGTAGTGAAGCTCCCCGCGGTAGGGGGTCTTGTGTTTCCCGGTCCGCAGGAGGATGTCCCTGTTCAATGGAGCCGTGGCAGAAAGGATGTGAGCATGTGGTGGTGCATTCCTTTCTACCCTTTGATGTTTTCCTTAGAACACGTAGGTGGGATGGATGGGGATCTGAGCAGTATACATTCCTAAAGTGGTAGACAGAAAGATCCGAGAGAGAAGCACACTTTTTAGTATTATCATCGAAAAGTAAGTCCACAGGCAACCCTATAATTCCCAGAAATGGGGTTCAGAGAGGCACAGTCTACCTAAGCCTGTCCCCACCAGTGTTTGCCCAACTTCTAGACAAATCTTAATCCTTCCTACCAGCACTGTCCAAAAGAAATATAAGCCACATATGTAAATTTAAATTTTCTAGTAACCATATTTTTATAAGGTACAAAGAAACAGGTGAAATCAATTGTAAAACACTTTACCTAACATAATATATATAAAACTAGAGGCCCAGTGCATGAAATTCATGCACGGGGGAGGGGGGGGGGTCCTCAGCCTGGCCTGCAGTCCAGGAGCCCTCAGGGGATATTTGACTGATGGCTTAGGCCTACTCCCCTGGGAGAGCGCACTGACCACCAGGGGGAAGCTCCTGTGTTGAGCGTCCTGTGTCCCATCATAGCAACCGGTCATTCCCCCGTCTGGTTGATTTGCATATTAGCCTTTTATTATGTAGGATTATAATTTATGTGTAATCAATACACAAATTATTAACAAATTATTTTATATTCTTATTTTGTCTGTACTGAGTGTTTGAAATTTGGTGCGCACTTTGCGGTTACAGTACTTCACGTGGCAGGCGAGTGTCTGGGGTACTGGACAGCACAGCTCACTGTGTCTGTGCTTGAGAGTGGGTCAAGCACAGGAGTGGTATCAAATGGGCCAGCGTGTGCCAGGGCACCAGCAGTCCTGCAGTGACAGGAATGAGCACTGGAGGAGGAGTCAAAGCTCTGAGGCCAGACATGGCTCAGTTGTATAATTGTGGACAAGTCGCTCGTCTTCATTCACACATGCATGCGTGCATTCATCCACTTATTCATCCATCCATCTATCCAGCCATCTACCCATTCAATTATTTTTTTTATTTTAACAGAATTTTTAATACCCATAACATTGATATAATTGTTTCATGAACTTCCATATGTCTCCCCAATCACACAGCCACCAGCCTCTGGCCAGTCCTACCTCATCTACATCTTTATCTTCTACACACACTCCCTTATTCAATTCATTTTTTAAAATAAAATACCATTTGAGGAAGGCATATGAGCCTGAAACAACCTCGTCCAATGCTGAATTGCTTATAGAGGTCATTTGATGGAACTGGTTTAAAAATTAAAAAGGAAGCAAGTAAATTGAATGTATGTGAATTCTTATTCCTAGGGCTGTGACTTCCCTATAATAATCACTGAGCATCACCATGAACAACCATGAAGGGTCATTGTTACAAAGCAATCGAGCCCATTGTTACTTTGTGGAAATCCTACATATTTCTAAAACCTGCCCTCATGTCATGTTAACATGTACTTCTGATTGAGACACAATTTCCAGGTAACAGCCTCCCACCAGGTGCAAACGGGGCTGCAGAGAGTGGAGGTGAGCTGCCCGGGAGGCTGGGCCAGGTGTCTCAGAGACACTGCTGATGCTGAAGATGCAGAGAAACAATCTGGATACCATTGTTTCCCGAATTTGTGTGCAATTAGGGAAAAAAAATAACATCTCCAAATCAACATGTGATTGAATTATGTTATTAAATACTGTAAGTAGGGATTTGACACTTTATTTATATCCTTAAAAGTTTTTCTTTTAAATTGGCAAAATAAACCTTTCTATAAATCCTCTCTCTGGGAAAATGGGGGTTTGCTTCGTACACTTTTCATTATGGGGGACACTTTACATTAGATAACGTATGGTGACCAGGGGTCTTGAGCCAAGATAAGCCCTAAGGGTCTCTGAGGCAGGACTGCCCCCCTCACCTCCTCTGGGCTTCCGGAACTGGATCAGAAGAAGCTTCCATGGTAACTGTCTCCTTGAATGTCGAAGTGCCCTTCTAAGGCAATGATAAGTAGAGAAACTTCTCAATCCTAATTCTTATATGATTAAGAAAAAGTAAGTTCCTCTCCTGCCTCAGCCCCTTACCTTCTACTCACACACATACTTCCCTGATGTCATTTAGGAAGTCACTCCGGAATTCAGGTTCTTCTGATTCAGGGACAATATTCTTAGCTGACCCAAGACCACACGCCTGGTTCCACTTCCACCTCTTTCTCGCTGGGCACCACTGAACACACTGCTTCCCTCTCTGTGCCCCAGGACAGGTGCACCAGTCAGGAATCAAAGTGTTCTTGGCCGAGGGCCGCTCTGCTCAGTCTCTTGGCCCCAAGCATGGCTTTGGAGGTGCAGGGAAGTGAGGAAGAGCCTAACCCCAACCTCCGGACCTTCCTCTCTTCGGCAGTGGCCTGCAGGAAGGCTCTGGACAGCACCACGGTCGCAGCTCATGACTCGGAGATCTACTGCAAGGCCTGCTATGGGCGCAAGTACGGCCCCAAGGGGATCGGGTTTGGACAAGGCGCCGGCTGCCTCAGCACCGACACAGGCGAACACCTGGGCCTCCAGTTCCAAGAGTGAGTGACTGCCCCGCTTCTCCCAGCCTGCACAGCCCCAGTTATCAGGACAGTTCATCCTGTTCCCATAGCAACGTTTCCTGGAAGTGGGAGAATGAACTATTGTTGACTTGCCCACCATAGGAATCCTCAGACTAACCAAGTTTTAATAATGGGCCATCTCCCCCAAAGACTCTTTAAATCATCTGCCTTTCTAAAGGGCAATTACTTTTACACCATGGCCCTTGGTTTTCATGTCAAGAGAAAACCAAGAAAGTACAGATGCTTCTTTGTTTGACCTTTATAAAACTGCACGGAGTCTCATTTCTTCCCTTTGAGCTTTTCTGTGTAAATCACATAAATATGGCGGGGAAGCAATGGCCGTTTGCTGTGTGCGTGTCATTAAAAGATTTCTTCCCTTGGGTTGTAAGATGACTAATGTCCACAGGAGGAGTGGTTCTGTGGGGTGGGGCTGTGCCTCAGGAGTAAACAATTACCACTACCCTGTGGGTCCCCCCTGCTGCCTGTTGCCAACACAGTGCTGAGGTTTCCCCACCATTATCCTAGGGGAGCTGGGACCTCACACTGTGTCTCCTCCGTCTGCCAGTCTGTCTTGATGACCACGCTGACCTCCAGCCCAGAACTCAGTATAGACTGGCAGCCACTCACCTGCAGCTGCTGTCTGGCCAGCTAGTGGCCGGGCTCAGCTCTGCGGTGGGACTGGGCAGAAAGGCCGTGTCCCAGGGAGGGCCTGCCCCACAGAGCAGTCAGACCATCTGAAGAGTCACCTGGTCCCTTCCAAAGAGAAGAGCCCATGGTAGAGCCTGAGCAAGTGTAAGGATGTGTGATTAGTCATTTTGATTTCTCTCATTACTCCATCCCAACCAGATACTCTGTTTAAAGAAGATGCTCCAAGGGAATTCTCTGCCATGCTCTACCCAAGGCTCACTCTTCTGTGAGGGTTTTCTTATGATGCTGCACAAAGAGGGACAAGAGTCTGGAGACCCTGTCCCAGTGCTTATGAGTGGCCCCTCCACCCTCACTTTCCTCCAACTGGCCCTGCCTACTTTAGAGGCTATGGTGAGACTCAAGGGATAAGTGGACAAGAAAACACCAAAAGATATGGAAACACGGGGGTTGTTATTGTGCCCCTATTTTGTACGTTGCTCTCATGGGGACAAGGACTGGACTATGGTTTGTTTAGTATTAACAGTCAAGATCCCATCTTGCCCTATAATATTTTCACAACTCATTTTGGAAAGTAGACCAATGGATTTCCAGATGGAACAGAAAAATCTCTACAGTCACAGCAATAATAACAACACAGTAACAAAATGACAATAATAAAAGCTAACATACATGGAACACTTCTTAAGTGCTTTACCATAGAAAGGAAAGGTTTAAACTAATCATAGCTAACATTTCGGAGCCCTTACACATACCAGGCAGGCACTGTTCTAGAAGCTTTGCTCATGTCACCTCATTTAACCCTCTCAACAACTCTGTGAGGAAGGCACTATGACTATCCCCATTTTCTAGATGAGGAGTCTGATGCACAGAGAAGTTACGTAACTTGCTCAAGGTCACACAACAAGGGAGGTTGACAGGTTTCATTTGTCTATTTCCATCAGGTCCCCAAAGCAAGCACAGTCAGCCACCACCAGCAACCCTTCCAAGTTCACTGCGAAGTTCGGAGAATCAGAGAAGTGCCCTCGATGTGGAAAGTCGGTCTATGCTGCGGAGAAGGTGATGGGAGGGGGCAAGGTAAGGACTTCTATATGAACCAAATGGGAGCTCCTTATCTCCACTGGATTGGCTGGGAGGAATGAGTGAAGCAAGTAGAACTGTGGGTGGGAGCCAGACCCTTCATTCCCTTTAGCTCTGAGGGACCACTTTAGGAGCCATCCATCCTCACCCGCTTTCCCCGGCTGAGGCTGTCCCCTGCAGTGCCCTTGGAAACCAGAACTGGTGACTTCAGTGCAACAAGCATTAGCCCACTAGCTATGAGGCACTCTGTAGAAGCTCCGGAGATAAACATGCTCAAGCCTCCCTGCCCTTCGGGGTCCACAATGCTTCCAGAAGGTGCCACCACTACATAGTTCAGTCTGCTGCTGGCCTCACCACTGACAGAGCAAACATCTCACAGCAGCAAGACACAACCTCCCTCAAATGTCCTGGCAATCGGGAGAGTGACAAATGTCTGACACAGCAAAGCGCACTCGCTACAAGCTCTTCTTTCAGGCCTGACCCCAGGCTCTGCACCAAAGGATCTGGGCCTGACGAAAGGAAAACATCCTGCTTACACTGAGGGGTGGAAGGGCCATGGAGAGCAGTGACTGACTTCAAATATCAGGGCAGTGTCCACCCCCAGAGTGGCCATTTGAAGACACATGAGAACCCCTGGGCCATGCCTGGTAGACATGCAGATGTGCAGAAGGCAGGTGATCTGAATGACCCAAGCCATGCACTCTTCCGACCGGAAATATAGAGTTAAATGAGGTTGAGTTACCTGGATAATTACCTTATTCACTTTTCTTCTTTAACTTTATATTCCATGTAACTGTTACCCACTGTCCCAAATCCAAGCTCCCCTCTCCAGTTTCTTGGTCTTCTAGCCTGTTCTGAAGGGATACATATGGAAATCACAATGATAAGTTTATTTTTTAGGGGTTCTGAGAATTGCTGGCCAAGACCATAGCATCTAATTTTCTTCAAATCCCTGGAAAAATTATTCTGGAGGCTGATTAGGTACAGGAATGGTCAAGGCAGTGGCACTCCTTTAGATGCGCTGGTCAGGGTAGTGAACATGGAAGCAGAATGTGCTGCCCACCGCATTAAGTATGTAACTCTCCTGTGCTCCTCAGCCTTGGCACAAGACCTGTTTTCGCTGCGCCATCTGTGGGAAGAGCCTAGAGTCCACGAATGTCACTGACAAAGATGGAGAACTTTATTGCAAAGGTGAGTGGTTCCGGAGACTCTCTTGAGATGTTTTCCTGAGGAGGGTCCTTAGGAGAAGGCTCATGTCTGCAGGACGCACAGCTGCTCAGCCTGAGCAGGGTTTGGGATCTCAGGATGGGAAGACCACCTAAAAAAGAAATATGCCTGACCCAGCTCTGATCCTCTCCATCGGAGCATGTGGGGGATGATGCTTGCAGATGCTCAGGGGTGGTGCCCAGGGGAGAGAAGATGAGAAGGAAGAGACCATAGGCCTGGAAAATAGCATCACATTCTCTTCTGAAAACCCAAAAGCCCTCTGTCCACCTGAGTGGCAGGTAGGATTGATTGGGGAGGGTGAACTCAGTTTGCCCTCTCTTCAGTTCATCAAGACGTATCCTTCTTCCCCCCCTCCCTCCACTGCTCTTTCCCTCTTTCCTTCCTGACATTACTGCTGCTGACGTTGCACATCACTTTACTAACAGAGATAGAACCGACAAGTAGGTTTTCCTTCTGGTCCTCGCAGCTCTGCCCCTAGCTGCCTCCATGATCCCTTTGCCTTGTGCAGAAGTAATAGAGGCATAGCTCTTCCCTGATGCTACAAAAGGGAGGGATGCATTAGGGCCAAGGTAATGCATCCTCAACCTCAGAGCCTCTTCCAGACCCCAGGAGCTATGCTGGAGTTGGGTGAGGGGAACACTGAGAGGGGAGCGGAGGGAGGACATTACTAATCAAGACTGTAAGTTGCCAAGGCTTTTCCCATGATGAGACACAATGGTTGGCTTCTCCTGGCAGTAGAGGACACAGTGTCCTCAGCATTCATAAGCCATAAAACCCTAAAATGCTGCTGTGAGCAGCAGGGAGATCAACATGTACACAAATAATTGCATGTCAAGTGATAAAAGCTCTCACAGCAGAGACCTACACAAGGCAGTGATGTACAGAGAGGCCAGTGATCAGGGTGGGATGTTAGGGATGCTTCTTAGAGGACAAGCTTCCTCTGGTCTTGAAGGATGAGTGTGGCTTTAGGAGGGGGCATTCCAGGCACAGGAAGCAGTGAGCACAAAGGCCCCAAACTTGGGGCATCGTTCTCTGTGCCTGGAGAGGCAGGAAGCAGCGGGGGACAGGGCTAGGCAGGCAGCCAGGGGCCAGACTGTGTCAACTCCAATGAGAAAATGTGAGCATAGTGAAGTGCAAAGAAGTATAAGCAATTTTTATCAGAAGATCTAAAGTAAAGTATTCATTTTACTCACAAATTATCTTACAAAAAAACATGTATTAAAAGGATGATTCTGACAGGTGAAAACTGTAGGCAGACAAGGAACTGAAATAATGGTGCTAACCAACCTTTCTCTCTCCCCCCACCCTATTTTCGTTCCCAGTTTGCTATGCCAAAAATTTTGGCCCAACAGGTATTGGGTTTGGAGGTCTCACACAACAAGTGGAAAAGAAGGAGTGAAAAGTGTACCCGTTCTCTGATCTTTCATCGGCCTGAAACATTTCCCAGTGATCCTGCCCAGATGGACACCCTCCCCTAACATCCTCTCGTCGGTAGTTGGACAGGACTTCTCTTCAGACGTGATCATAGTCTTTACCCAAAGTTAGAAGAGACCTTTAGAAGCAAATTATTAAAAAAAGTTTAATCTGATTCCTGGGATAGGAGAGGCAATAAATACTTTATCGGTAACTTATATGTCTCTGGATCTTTTCTTTCAAATAGAGGAGAGTTTTTAAAAAGAGAGGTAGCTCAACAAACTAGCTGCAAAGAACATAATACATGTTGGTGTCAATGTGGAAGGAGCGAGGAGGAGGACACACAGGCCAGAGGAGAGCAGTCTTCCTGAATCTTCAGCTGAGCTTCCTGTAGTCTCAGCTAATGGAGAAGAAAACAGGGTCCCTGCAGAAACAGACAACTCGACAGCAGATTTGAAAAGGGAATCAAAACTAACAAAACTGCTGAAGAGGAGGTCCTTTTGTCCCATCACAGGCTTGGCAATGTTACACATTTTGTGAAAACCCAGAAAAGGAATGAAACGTAGCATTGGCATCTGTGTCATAAATGATATGAGGATGATTTTCTTTTATTCTGGCACAATTCCTGAGGGTTTAGCAATTTCTTAAAACTTCCCTTACATCAAATTGCCAGCCCTGCGAATGAAATGTAGCTAATTAAAAATGTCTGTCTGCCTCCTCAGCAAGTTCTCTGTGGCTCAAGTATCTGTCTTCGGCCTCCGCTTTTAACCACCAAAGCTTTTCTCCCACCACATGCACTTCTGAATTATTTGGAGTAAATGGAAATAAAAATCTGTTGATAGCCCTGGCTACTGTGGCTTAGTTGGTTGAGTGTTGTCCCATGCATCAAATGGTCACTGGTTCTATTCCTGGACAAGGCACATGCCCAGGTTGAGGGCTTGATCCCTAGTAGAGGGTGTGCAGGAGGCAGCCTATAGATATTTCTCTCTCTCCCTCTCTCTCTCTAAATCAATAAAAACATATTTTTAAAAATTGATAAAAATCATGAAGCACTCAACTGAACCATAGGCTGTTCTATGCTCAAGTCCCAAGAATGCTTTCTTTAAAATGAGCAGTTATTCAGGGCTGCTTATATGCTGTCATGGTCAAGGCCCTGCACTGCATTTATTACTTATTTACTTTTTGATGCTTAAAATGCAATTACACCTGATCACTTTCTGCATTTGATTGGCATTAATAGAATGGTTCAGAAAGAAAAAATCGCTAGCAGAGGTTGTTTCCCATTCCACTTTCAAAGAGAAAATGCAACTCTAGCCAGTGTGGCTCATTTGGTTGGAGTGTTGGCTCATAAAACAAAACTTCATGGGTTCAATGCCCAATCAGGGCACATGCCTTGGTTGTGGGTTTAATCCCTGGTCAGGGAATGTTCAGGAGACAAACTATCGATAACTCTCTCACATCAATGTATGCTTCACTAGTCCAGGGACTCTCACTGGGGTCATTCAGTTCCATCAGAACAGCCTGATGATGTACATTTTACATTCTCTACAGAAGCAAGCACAGGACCATGTAGTTTTAATTTGTTGACTTTTTTGCCAGAGCTTTATAAGAGACTAGAGGCCCGATGCACGAAATTCGTGCAAGGGGCTCAGCCCTCGCAGCCCCCGCTTCATCCAGAAGGATGTCTGGAAGGATATCCAGAAGGTCGTTCAGCTGTTTTGCCTAATTAGCATATTACCCTTTTATTATAGATTCCCATCATTGTCAATAATTAATAATACCAGTGATTAATTGAACTAACTAAATCCAGTCCTCTTTAACCTGCCTTTGAACGCAGTACACTACCCTGGCCCTTCAGGAGGAAGTCCCCACACTAGAGACTTGCAGGCTGAAGCTAAAAACTTCTGTCACCCTTAGCATTGCCCTCGCCCTCACCCTTCCTTGCCTCACTCTCTAAGCCTCCCTGATTCTGACTCCAAAACATCTCTAGAACATACCCCTCCATTCCTATTCTTTGGTATATATTTCAGTCTGCTAGGCTTCCATAACAAAGTACTATGGATTGGGTGACTTACACAACAGAAATGACATTTTCAGTTTCAGCAGCTAGAAGTCTGAGACCAAGGTGTTGGCAGAGCTGATTTCTTCTGAGGCCTCTCTCCTTGGCTTGTAGATGACCACCTTCTCCTTGTAGTCTTGTGTGCGTGTGTGTGCATGTGTGTGTCCTGATAGTTTTTTCTTCTGAGAACACCAGTCAGTGTAGGATTAGGGAGCACTTGAGTGACCTCATTTTAATCTAATTACCTCTGTAAAGACCCTATATCCAAACACAATCACATTCTGAGGAGTGGTGTCAGCGTGGAAGGAGCAAGGAGTTAGAACTTCAACATATAAATTTGGGGGGATGGGTATAATTTGGCCCATAACAGCATGTCATATAAGGATTTTCATGAATTGGCCTTGGACTTACCTCTCCAACTTTAGACAATCTCTTCCATATAAGTAAACTCCACCTGTACTTGAAGACTTAAAGCTTTCCAAAGATGCCAAGTAGCCTCACGCCATCATGCTTTTGCCAATGCTGTTCCTGTTGCCTGGAATGTCTGCAAGATGGAATCCCCTCCATCTTTACCCTCTCATCCAACTCCTTAGCCTGGTGAATTCCAAGTCACAGGTCCAATGCCATCTCCTCTGCAAAACCTCTGCTAAACTACCTGAGAATTAATCCAGCTCTGTTTCCACAGCCAGTATATAATATGGCACGTGAAACCTTGAAGTCTCACCTTTTTGTTAGAATGTGGCAGGCTTGTCTTCACAGTGCCCGACAAATAGCAGGCACTTAACAAACACTTGTTGAGTGAGTGAAATGGAAGAGTGCAGGCAGAACTAAATGCAAATTCTGCAAGAATTTCAAGAGTTTACTAGTACTATCTACTGGAGTGAAAGGCCTTGGTATTGGAAAAATAACAAAACAAAACAAAGACAGAACATTATTGTGGATCAGCAGTCTTCCTATTTCTCCTCTGCCTCAGGGCACACTGTTCTATTACATCTCCCATGCTCCCCTGCCAGAGACTGGGATGTGGGGCTCAGTTGGCCAACGGAGGTCTGACCTCCAAGGCCTCCATTCTCTCCAGACCTATGGATGTAGAAGGCCAGTGGGCACTGAGGCCCTAGGCAATGGTGGAGCCACTAGGTTGGGAAGGAGCCTGGGTCCCTGCATGGAAGAACACCTGCTAACAGCTAAATGGACTGATGTAAAAGGGAGAAATACGCCTTGTTGTGTTAAGCCACTGAGATTTAGGGGATGTATATTGTAGCATTAACTCCCTTGACTAACACCCACCTGAAACACTGGATGTCTTGAACCTGAGATGTGTATATCTCACTGCTTGGTGTCCATCCTGTTCATTTAAATCACAGGAAGAAGCATCAGGATTTTGCCCAATATTTGTGAAACCGATTCGAACGTGCTATTTCTAATGTGGCTATACAAACATTTGGGAAAAGAAATGAAGTTAGGGCAAAATAATCTAACAGTCGCATTCCTTAGGCCCCAAATAACATGATCAGGTTTCTTAGCTTTAAAAAAAATTAAAACAAAACCATTCTTTTCACCTCCAAGCTATGGCCTTCTCCTCTCCTTTCAGAGTCCACTTAGTTCTTAGCATCTCAGCATCTCCCCACGCGACGCCAACTTCTAACCATAAACTCTCTGGTCTTTCTTCAGTTGTTTTTCTCAACTCTCCTTCGTTCCTGACCACTGACTGTTTCCTCTTTGAAATTAATTCTTCTTGAATTCCATGACGCTGTGCTCTCTTGATTATCCTCTTACCCAACCTCCTTCCATTCCTTTCTTCCTCCCCCAGTTCTCCAAATCCATATTCCTCCACAAGGTCACATTCCTGCCCTTCTCCTCTTTCTCACACATTTTTTTGTTTGTTTGTTTGCATTGTCACCTTTGGTCTCTTTTTCAAATTGATGTTCTCATTTCAGGAGGGCAGCTCTCTTTTTCATTCTCATCCCATTTTTTTCCTTCTCCTTCATAACAATCTCATCATCTGTGCAGGTGATGCTGGCCTCTTTCTGGCTGCCTTCTAGACTTTTCCACTGGATAGCCTGCAAGTATCTCAAACAGCAGGCACCAACCACCAAACTCACCCCCTAGTCTCTCCACCTGTTTTCCTTACCTTAGAATAGCACTGCCATCTTCTCATTCACTGGGTTCAACACCTCAAAGTCACCTGTGATTCCTCTCCCTCTCCCCCACATTCACTCAGTAATCTGGGCCTGCCGGATTGCTTCTGTGCCTTCAATACTTCTAGCCTGGACCATTATTAAAAGCTTATCTCTAACATACTTTATCAGTCTGGGTCCAGTCAGAAAAACAGAAACCACACCAGTTGTGTGTAGTTGTTTTTTTAAGAGAAATAAAATAATAGAGGGAATTGGCTAAACAGCAGTTAATATTTTTGAAAATGTAAGGAGGAACACACTGACCTAACACAGAGGTAACTGCAAGAAGCGTCTACCACCTCTGGGGTGGGGAGACAGAAAACAGGTGGAGGAATCCTAGTTTGGATGCCTCGAGGAGAAGTCTCCCAGGGACTAAGTCAGACCTCTGAGGAGAGAGCCCTGCCTGGTTACTGCTGGTACTTCTAAGGGGTATAACGGGACTGCTTTGGGGGAGGGGGGGGTAAGCTAGACACTGATTTTCAGCTGTCACTGTCAGGGTGAAGGGCCATTGTTCAAACAACACTGAGAGGAATAGCCGGCAAGTACAATGGAATAACTCCTTTCTTCCCCTCTTTCTTCCAGTTTACTGTCAGAATTTAATAGAAAGTCAGCTGGTAAGGAGATAATTTTCAGAATTCTGGCCCCAGAACAGGCAACACAGAGGACAGAAGGGTGAATTTGGTGCATTTCCCTACCACTACCACTAGTTAGTGTCTGTCTGTCTGTCTCTCTCTCTCCAGTCTATTTCCCAAAGATTTCTAAATAACCAGCATTTATTGATCATTTACTATGTGCCTGTTATAATTCTAACCACTTTACATGTATTAACACATTTAATCCTCTTAACAACATTTGGAGGTACATGCTAATAGTATCCACATAATACAAATGAAGATACTGAGGCACGAGGATATTAAGTCATTTGCCCAGAGTACAAGTAGCTTGTAACTAGTAGATCCAGGAGTCGAATCAAGGTGTCTAACTATAAAACACTGATTCTCATACCCGTTTTTTTTTTAAACTTTCACACTGTGTACTTGAGGGAAAAGCCAAAATAGAATGGTGGAAAGTAAGATTCCTTAATTAAAAATAGTTCTCAAACTACAGCATGTGCGCGTAAGAACCACCAAGGAACTTTGAGAAAATATGGATTTCAGAATTCACTTCTCAGACAGTAATTTGGAAGGTCTGAGATGAGGAATTTAAACTCTGAACACTTGATCCTGGATGCCACACCCCGACCTGTGCCCAGCCTGATTCTGATGTAAACTGTCTATGGACCACAAGTTGAGAAGACTTACCTGGCAGTGGTCAAGAGAGGAAGAGAAGCTATAACTTGAAAAAAAAAAATCCTTCCATAGGTTCCCATTGCTCTTGGGGTAAAAGTTGAGAATCAGTCTTCAAATACAACTCTTGATCACATGATGTCCTGCTTAAAACCCTTCAATTCATTCAACAAGCTATTCCACAGATTAACTCAAATAGTTATTGAACACATATGTGTCACACAGTATTCTAAGTGATTGGGACTCTAGAGTGGTCATCCCACTTAGTATCTATGTAACCTTGGAGAAGATACAACTTCTTTAGATTTTCATTTCCTTACCTGCAAAGGCTCTGTAGGAGAAAGAACGAATCTGGTTAGAGTACAAAGCTTGGTGCAGAGTGAGTACGGTAAACAAAATAATGTTCTGTTGTTTATTCAGAGCCTCAGAAGTTACATGAGGATTTTAGCTTTTACCCTAAGAGCAATGGGAACCTATGGAAGGGTTTTCAGCAGGAAAGTGACATATCCAAGGGTGTATAATATACAATACCAAGAATTAAAGTCAGTTAGTATTTCCTCCAGGACAAGGGAAATTAGCAATTATAATCACACCAGTCTAATATTTTCAGGTTACTTAGTGAAAATAATAATTCATCTTTAAGACTTCTTACGTTCAATTTTCTAAGTAAGATGGAAAACTAAATTAAATCTTGCTTATTGGTGTTAACAGTGATCTCAACTCATGACTAGAATCATGAATCAGTTTGTTTTATACGTACCTTTCCTCAATTTAAGATTTGAGAAATGTTAAGTGTCAGAAACTACAAAAGAACTACAAAAATTTTTTTTATTAAGTGTGAAAGCAAAACAGTATATCTATTTAAATATTTTTACATATTTATAGATAAAACAAAGACAAATAATTTATCAAAAATTACAAGTTTAAAGGACAGACTATTTTGAAACAGCCAATAAAGTATCTGAAAATAACACATTTTATCCATAATTAGTGAATATTATCCCCCCCAAAAGTAACTTGCATTTGTAAAAAATATAAAAGTTTTGTTTTTTTTTAGATGTCTGCCAAGACTGCTCTTGCTAACTCTAAAAAAAGTATAATGCCTTTATCGACAACTTCTGTTTTCACCAAATGGCTTTAAAAACCACCTGTGTTTCCTCTGGGCTTAGGTGAACTCTAAATCTTCACTTTTACACCACAGGGCGTGAACATAAACACAAACAAATCAGAGTGAGAGCTTTGGGCTGCTTTGCTTCATACTGAGCGAAGAACTTTCTCCTTGGCTGGGTGAAAGACCATGGTGTATTGTGACGTCCAATCTACTGCATAGGGCTTCACCAAGCCAAAGCAGCCACACTGAAAGAAATCTGCAAGGTTCTGGGTGAACCCAAGGCTGCCAAGAAAGGAAGAGAACATGTCTTACTACATTTCCTGTGTAGCTCTTGACAAACGTTCATTCACACCAT
Organism: Myotis yumanensis; assembly: GCF_028538775.1. Lineage (NCBI taxonomy): Eukaryota > Metazoa > Chordata > Mammalia > Chiroptera > Vespertilionidae > Myotis > Myotis yumanensis. The sequence continues at coordinate 29,428,090 of NW_027223761.1, forward strand.
AAACATTCACTGAGATTGTACAATGTATAATGTCCTTTGGAGCTCCTACAGGAATCCAGAAGTGAATCAGTTACTGGGCTTATGGGACCTTAAAACAGAAGCCTAGTTCCAGTTCTGGAACTGAATCCCTAATTTCGAGAGTCCCTGGCTTCTGCCCAGCAACCAAATAGCTTCATTTTGGGTCTCCCACTCACTGGAATGGTCACTGCCATCAGTAAGTTTCTTTCTTTCCTTCCCACTGCCCTAATTCACTTGGATTATCTCAAAGCCCAGAAAAATAAACAATCAACAAGATGGGTTTTTTCTAAACCTATATAGCTCTCTAAATGATGCCCATCTCAATTCCTCCCAGTTCACTTTATATCCTGGAGATTGTCTAGTCCTCCAAAATTCTGATATAGTCATAGCCCTTCCTTCCATCTCCATCATGCTCGCCCCACAACTTTCAAGGCTCAGCTGAAAATTCCACCTCTACCACAAAGGCTTCCATACTTTAGTTTTTATCCCTCTGGTTAAACCACTAAGAAAGGGACTTTATTAATATCACTGCCAGTCTGAAACAATCATCACCAGCTTAACACCGCTCTCCGCTCTCTATCACTTTAGCCACCTCTTCCCAATAAAGTCATTTTCTTTCCTCTTTAAATACACATCAGAGTCACATCCCAGGCTCTGATTTCCTTGTCTAACAGCCTAACAGTTTCATCTTGTACCACAAATGTGCTTTAAAATAGACTGCTCATGAGATATGCAGTGAGCGCTCAAATCCCTGGAGGACTCTGGGTCACCTCCACAGCATTCCCAGCCTCCAAGACCCCTATACATGTGACAGGGAGATAAGCTTCAAAGCCTGATCCTTCATATCTTAAGATGACGACCTTCCTATACAAACATTCTCATTTTCAACTGAGGACAGGTTTTATACAACCAACACTCTAGGAAGAACATACCCCAACCTCAAAAGCTGGCTTCTCCCTGACACAGGTGGGCACCTTAAACATAGGGCTGAAATAATTACTAGTGATAGAAAGCCAGGTTGAAAATCTTGGCAAAGTTCACAAGCTAACGCTTTGTACAGACAGCCTTATGGCTGCCTTTCTCAGCCACATGCTTAATTATCTCACATTGACTTCATGCCAGCAATATGCAACCTTGTGACCATGTGGCTTGACTGCAGAGATTCCCCATCTTGGCAAAACTTCACAGTCACTTATTATTTGTGCTGAGTCCAATAGACTAAATCCCAAATTCTTACCACCTTGGGGCTCATGACCTTACCACTCATCTCCTGTCACTGAGGCTTCCAAGAAAAAAGAGGGTCAACTCTACCAGATAGCAAGTCAGAGGACAGCAGCATGGCCAAGGGGGGTGACACTGGATTGGGCAACCAATGGCTAGACTAGCATCTTCCTTAGGACTCAGTGGAAAGAACAGATCTCACTTACTTGTATGGTGTCCTCCTGAGGGACAATGGCTGCTTCATATGCCTGCTCTGCTTCAGCAGGCTGGTTCTCTCATGGGAGGTCAGGCCCAGAAAAGCAATCTGAAAAAGGTTGGGAGGTACATGAAAAATACCATATCAGGGCTCCATCACTCTTAGCAGTGCATCATGGGAAACTGGAAAACATGCAATACCACCCCCCCCCTCCCCAAAAAACAACAACAGTATCACCTACACTTCTAACCAAGGATTAAGGTGAAGGCAAAGATTCAGCAGCTCTAAGTAAACTCTCCTATGTAAATCTAGTAGCTGGGCTTTTTTTTATTGTCTTATTTTATTAACCTTCAGGAAAGCACAGTGTATTGACTTAATGAGAGTCATGAAATAACTGCTTTAGTAATTACTTCAAGCCATGGCTTATGGCCATGTTTAGATTCTCAATAAATTCAGCATGCAACTTTTAGATAAATAAAATAATATAAGGTCCGTATCAATGCAATTATTTCAACTTGCATATTCTTCTTAGTATCTCTTTGAAAATAGCCAAGTGAAAAAGTTAATAATCTTAAGTAAAGAATATTTAAATCCATATATTTGGGGAGAGGTAAGAATTAAGGTAACTTGAAAACTCCCATGTCATTAAAAACACTACTATTGCCCAGCGGGTGTGGCTCAGTAGTTGAGCATCAATCTATAAACCAGGAGGTCACTGTTTGATTCACAGTCGGGGCACATGTCTAGGTTGTGGGCTCAATCCCCGCTGGGGGTGTATGCAGGAGGCAGCCTATCAATGATTCTCTCTCAAAATTGGTGTTTCTATCTCTCTTCTTTCCTTTCTGAAATTATTAAAAATATATATTTTTAAAAATACTACTATTTACTGAGTTATCTCATTTAATCCCCCCAAAAAACCCAAACATCAAGTTCCTTATCTTTAAAACAGAGATTATCATCTTCATTAGATTGTTTAAGGGTTTGAGATAATATATTTAAAATACCTAGTGCAGAGGCTTACAGGGGTGAAGCAACTGGTCCAAGGCCCCACAGCTTAGAAAGTGGCAGAACTGGGACTGACACCTCGGTCATTGTGAGAACAGAGCCCATGGTCCTAACCAGCAGTCGACAGTCTCAGTATGACTGGCCACAGTCAAAACCATAACTCACCAGAGCCCTCAGGAACTGAAAGGCTTCGAATAACTGAGTTGTTTTGTTTATTAAGAAAACTTTGGTCTGAATTCCTATACCTGAAAACTATCCAAAGCATTGAGTCCATTTTCCTGCCTTAGAAAATAATACACAAATATATTAACCTTTTTTTGTTTATAAATTTAAGAATATTATAGTCCCACGTACTTGTACTTATTCTAAGAATCCAGAAAAGGAGGAAGAAAATTAGAATTGATGCCTCAAGTCTTAGGTTCTACATCTAACTCCTCTTGCTGGCCCTATGGCCACAAGCAAGGCATTCAGCATCTTTAGGTTTAGTTTGCTCATCCATATAATGGAGAAGATACTACTTTGGCACAGTCTGCATCTCAAATGTTTGTAAGGAAACAGATGAGAAAGTGCTTTGGAATATGTGAAGCAAGTATAAATATTAGGTATTATAAATGACAGTAATTACTGCTAATAATCGTGGATGCTGATATCCATTCTTAGCGCCCGAGTCTGTAGATATCAGAGGGATAGGAATTTAAGATGAATGTTCAGAAACTTCAGTTCAGTCAGTATTATTAGCTTAATTCCTTTCCTTAGCAATTTTCCCTTTTAAAATTTTATTATTATTATGGTAGAATTGATTCCTTCCCCATAAAAGTGGAATGTATTTTGCTTTCATTGAATAATGCTCTAATTATCTTGAGTCTTACCGTAAATGGCGCAGAGGCACAGACTGATCATGGCTGTCCATTCCATACGGGCAGCCATAACAACAATGAGAACCAGGTTTTGCTCAGGGGAAGACAGGCAGCAGGGAAGGGATAGAAACGCCATAGAAAGCTGAAGATGACTACTGCCCTGGAGCCTGAACTTTCTAATGGCCATGACCTTCTCTGGAAGTGCAATTACCATGTCCACTGGTTAGTGGTGTGTATTTCATTTCTTCTCTACTTCTATCCACTTAAGCACTGCATAATAATGATAACAAACAGGCTTGGAAAAGTGAGGGAGAATAATCGCCTCACACTTGCATGCTTCACAGTTTATACCATGCTTTCACACAACATATATTTTAACTGCATGATGGAAAAAGCCCTTAAATGGGACTGTCAGAAGACGTAAGTTTCCCATTCAGATTTTCCTACTCATTGGATGACCTTGAACAATTCAATTCACCTCTGTACCTCTGTAAAATAATAGGTTAGTAATTCCTAGGGCCAACACTTAACAATTTATCATTCTAACTTTAAACCCTGCTGTGAGAGGAGACAGGCATTATTATCCCCATTTCACAGACAAGGAAACTGAAATTCAGGAGTCAAATAACATGCCTACACCCACAGAGAACGTGACAGTCACTAGAAACGAAGTCTTCTGATTTGAAATTAAAGTCTTTCTACCCTAATACAGGTTATTGGAAATATTACCCAAAGGCATTATAAGAAGAGAAATAAATACCTGAAAGAGTTGATTTACTAATAAAAATGATGACCATGAGAAATGGAAAGTTGCCAGCAGGAAGATATATAAAACCCAAGGGGAACAAGCCACAATCTGATTGAGGTAGGTCCATAGTCCATCTTCTCTGAATGTTGTGGCACAATGATTTGACCAATCTGTGAATTCACAAAAAGGAACCCATTATTTAAAAAGACAATAAATTGCTGATCATTATGCAGGAAGATTAAAAATCACTGAAGTTTTTTTAGGGGAAAAAAGAAAGGAAGACATAATGGCCCAGATCAGAACCTGACTTCAAGATTTTATCTTCCAAATGCCAGCTCTTCTAACACAGATGAAAAACGGTACCTCACTGTTAATTATGGCTATGATAACAATGCATTGGTAGTCAGCAGTGAAGAAATTAAACCAAAAAAGGTCCATGAAATCATCATTAAGATCAGCATATTCAGCATAAAATGCACTGGCCAGAGAAGTTAATTGTTCAAGAACTCAGGAATGATTATATCCTATCTAATAAAGAGGGAATATGCTAATTGACCCTCACACTGTTGCAAATATGGCAGCGCCCACAGCCAATAAGGAGGGAATATGCTAATTGCTGCCACACCCTCAAAGATGGTGGCGCCCATAGCCACAAGATGGCCGGCAGGGGAGGACAGCTGTGGAAGATCAGGCCAGCAGGGGAGGGCAGTTGGGGGGGGAGAGGGGGACCAGGCCTGCAGGGGAGAACAGTTAGGGGCAACCAGGCTGGCAGGGGAGGGTAGTTAGGGGCGACCAGGCTGGCAGGGGAGGGCAGTTGGGCGTGATCGGGCCAGCAGGGGAGCAGTTAGGCATCAATCAGGCTGGCAAGGGAGTGGTTAGGGGGTGATCAGGTTGGCAGACAGAAGTAGTTAGGGGCAATCAGGCAGGCAGGCAGGCAGGCAGGTGAGCAGTTGGGAGCCAGCAGTCCCAGATTTTGAGAGGACTGTCAGACTGCCGGTTTAGGCTCGATCCTACAGGGGCTAAATTTCATGCACCAGGCCTCTAGTTTAATAAATATTTGTCTTAGAAAATTCTCTATCTTATCCATGTTATAGCAAGATATGGGCCATCACAGAACTAAATATAAACTCTTATTAAGGATTCTGATCAACAGGCCATTGTTGTGGGCACAAGAAATCCTGTAAGCACCTAGATACCACTGGAACACAAGCTAAGAGCATGCAGTTTCCGAGCATACTTCTGCATTGGCACCGTAATTTATCCTGCAGAGGGAAAAAGGCCAGGTGAGGAAATGCATGAGGAAGATGCCCCAAGAAAAGTACAGAAAGAGAGTAAGATTCATATGATCACAGCTCAGTTTCTCCCCCAGGAGAATTTATTTATATGCCAATTAAAAGAGGACTTCACTATGGTCTTCAGAAAACTGACCCCTAACCCATATAGCTAAGACAGTAGTGAGGTGAATGTAGGTAGGAAGCAGGAGAAACAAGGGAACAGACCTTTAAGGTTATATAAAGCCAATGACTTTTACAGGCACCATGACTGTTAATAAAGGGCAAACTATTTTTGAAATGAGAAATCTGTAGATTTGTACCCTGAGGTTTCATAAATGCCTCTGACAATTTGATCAGCAGTTTTAGGCAATTTCCCAAAGCAATACTTAAGAGCTCCTGGGACAGGAAGGATATATGAGTCCATGACTTCACTATCAACCGACTGTCCATTTTTGTCCCAAATACCTATATATTTTTTTGTATCATTTAAGTCCCAGCTATCTTTCATGGGTATATGCCAGAAGCATTCTAACAGCAATCATCACAGAGCAATAATCAAGGTAACAAGGCAAATTACACTCTTCAGAGCTTCTCATTGGGACAGCACAGAAAGAAGCATCCCATGCACCTGGTATGACATAAGAGAATGTAATTTCCACCAGCAGGCAGCAAAGACAGCTGAGTAGGAAGAGTATTGACTTTCTTTCAGCTTATGGTCTTCCACTGCTCTCCTCTGGGAATTATTTCGATAACACAGCATGACCTCAAACTGAAGTTTCCATAGAACTGATTTCAGATTTAATATAAAAGATATACTGTAAGTGGCCATGTACATTATCTGATATGCAATATAACACTTTAATATGTACTAACACATTCACTGGCTAATGAGAGGGAACTCCTATTGCGGTTCCAAGTCAATTGTTTTCATCTTTAGATCGCTCGGATACTTACAATGTTCTTTCTAGCAATAATCTAAGATCTTTCTCCCTGTAACTTGCACAATGCAGACACGTTGAGTTACTTATTGTCCACCCTGAAAACAGACCTCACAAGATGAAATGGATGGTGCCTGTACAGAGCCAAAAGGAGCTGCAACTGGATCACACAGAGAGGGTGCACAGCAACAGGAGTGTTAATGGTAAACAAAAAAGGTGGGAAGACAGGGAGGACGCATTAGAAAAATGGAGCACTTTTTTTTTTTAAGTTCATTTTTCCTGTATGTGAAATGATAAAAGATACAATGTCCTCATTCATTGTAAAAAAAAAAAAACTGTCAAAATATAAATGGGATAAAAAGTAACCAGATATGTTAAGCTAGTTGTAAGTGAATGTAAAGGTGAGACTGTTCCTAAGAAACAAAACATTATATACAAATTCGTTCAGAGCCAGAGGGTACAGACAAAGAGGAGGGAAGAACTAATGCATGTCATAAGAAAACAACTTGGAAAGAATGAATGTAATGGAAAATCACTTCTGTCCTTATCAATACAGTCTTATGCTGGACAGACACACCAAACAAAGGGGACTATTTTTAGTGGAGAGAGAAGGGGGAGAGACAAGAGTGGTGTAAAAGCTGGCTCCTTTTCCCTAGGATCAAGTCCAAGGCACAAATTGGTCCATGGGCCAGCTTAAAAAGGTTTTCCAGGAACATGCTTTAATGTCAGGCCTTCAAAGGGCAGCCCTTTCAACAGAAAGAAGCACTGAAAAAATATTTTATTTTCTACACCACAGGACATAATCTAAGAAGTTTCAAATTCCAATGCGCAGGATTCCTGATGGCCTTTGGCAAGAACTGAGATCAGGGATCACAACCTTCTGACTATTAGACCCATTTGAGATGGTGACAGTTATACTGAGCCACAAAAGCATTCCCAAGTGATGTCAGGTGGGAAAGGGGCGGCAAGGTAAGTGAAGTCCTCTCCATGCCTATAGCAGGGCAAGAAACAAACCATTTCACATAGATATTAGCAACCTCTAAAAATGAAACCCCAGACCAAACAAAACTTGTAATACAGAATGTTTCTGGGGAGGGAAGCTGGGAGGCTGGGGGACAGTGTAGAAGCAACTATCTTTCAAAAACTAAAAATTTTAACTAAAGAAAACCAGGAGGGCAGGGAGGACTTAGGGAGGGGTGGAGCATGGGATGATAAAGGAAAAAGAAAAAAAGGTAGGAAAAAACTTTCCTAATGTCTTCCTGAATCGTTCCAGATTTTAGCTCAAGCAACAAATTAGTATTTTATTGGCAAAATACAAGACTTGAGCATAAATATATGCTCAACAGGAGGGGGGATGGAAATAGAAGCTCTAGAGCCAAACTCTCCCAAAGTTTTCACAATAAATACATAACAGAGTCAAAATAAACTACAATAACAAACAAAGTCAAAATAAATCACAAGCACTACAGCTTTTTCCAGTAAGGTAACCTATTCCAAGGTTTGAAAAGCAGAGTCATGCATTCTTAGGAGCTACCAAAATCCTTCTTGCTACAACTTAAAAGCTATTCTTTGTTGATCACCTTGGAACAGCTGGCTGTCACTCCTTACATGGGATGCCCAGAGATGGCCTTTACACTGCTACTAAAAAGTCATTTTCCTTGCTCAGGAATGCAGAATAAGTGATCTAATATTTTCTTCCAAGTTATTATTTCCAACCTTTCAATGATTGGTACAGTTATAAGTTGTGACCTCAGATTTATCAAGGAAATGAGCTTTGAGTTTTGTTCCAATATGACAACCTTCCAAGTCCCCCAACCTGTCTTCCTCCAATCTCCCCCTGCCTCCTTTTATCTACTTACCACTCCACCTGCTTTTGTACCTGAGCAGCTGATTTTTCCTCCTTTCACTGGGTGATAAATCTGCACTTGCCTTAAATAAATTTGTATTTTTTACCACTTTTCTAATTTATCAAGATCATTTTAGAGTAAAATCTTTTCAAAGGTATTGACAACTAACCTCTCGTAGCATTTCCTGCAGCTTCCCAATGCCGAGAATCTTACCAACATCCGTTTAGTTTTTATTAGGGTATAGTTTATAGTCACCTAGCCCAAATGTGATATATAAGAGTTCACAAGGAAAAGTGTATGTAGATGTGGGTACATGAGCTTGCTTGTAAGAAAAATTTATACTTACACATGAAAGATTCATATATAATCCAGTTACACACAACGGAAAGGAAAAATAAGAAGAATATGTAATAGCGATGGTTGCCGAAACCTACATAAAAAAGAAAATCAACATATTTAATATTTTCATACAATTATGTTCCAGACCAAGAGCCTATTAACCACTTCCTGTCCATAGCCTTCACAAAAGTAAAGAAATAAGCTGTTGCTGTGCTTTTAAGTACCATTAAACCAAAACCAAACACTCTAACATGTCATGGTCAATTGTCCATGTTAACTGAACTAATATTTATTCAATACTTAAAAGAGGTTTTTTGTTTTTGTTTTTAATACAACAAAGTTTACTAAACATATACAGCTCTAGGATGGCCTATACCAGTGATGGCGAACCTATGACACACGTGTCAGAGGTGTCACGCGAACTCATTTTTTTGGTTGATTTTTCTTTGTTAAATGGCATTTAAATATATAAAATAAATATCAAAAATATAAATCTTTGTTTTACTATGGTTGAAAATATCAAAAAATTTCTATATGTGACATGGCACCAGAGTTAAGTTAGGGTTTTTCTAAATGCTGACACGCCGAGCTCAAAAGGTTCGCCATCACTGGCCTATACTGTGCTGGAGGGAGAAGTAGGCAGGAATTGGGGAAAATCATACCCTGTCTCTTCCTTTCTTCCATGTGATAAGCTTATACAGGTAAAACTTCTGGACATCAAGGACTGACTTGATCAGGGAACAGAGAAAATGAATCTGAGGAGCAGCACTAAATAGATATGTTGCAAGAGACTGGACATAGCAAAAGAGGGGCAACCTGCAGCCCGATATAGGCTTACTAGTATAGAAGCAAAGAGGGGGTGAGCCTGCCAGGCAACCAAGCTCCACTCTTCTATGTGCTGCCCTCTGATGTTAGAGATGGGGGCATTTTTTATGCTAGTGACACAAAAGTTCCTGAGGTACCATCACATTCCCATCTTCTCCACAGGCAGCAAAGCCCAGAAGGAGCAACACCCATTGGAATGAGACCTAGGTTTATGAATGACTAGTTGCATGACTATAGGTACAATATTCAATCTCCCTAATCCAGTGTTCTTACTTGTAATATGGGGATAATATCCTTTTGGGGGGAAGGGGGTAGGGATACTATCTTCTTCTTCACAGGCCCAAAGTAATCAGAGGATGATGCATGTGAAAATACCATGTTAAATGCAATGTGATAAAAATATATGGACTCATTACTATTGTCTTCCCACTGCCATTCAAAGTTGCCTGTTATAATGCCAATCATCTCATCTTTAAGGTGGGATGGGTCCATGAAGTTTGGGACCCCAAAAATTCTCTCTTACTTGTTCTCTAGGAAAAGTAAAGAGCATCAAAACGCACCAAGGAAACCTGAGTGAGCTGAGGCAGCCTTTTGTTTATCAAGATCATGGAAGCATATCTTCTCCTAAAAACCCATGACCACAGTTCCTCATAATAAACCCCTGGCTTTTACTGTGATGGCTCAGAGGAAACCCAGGGCTGCAGATCAGGAAAACGAATGTTCCTTGGGTGGAAGGCAATCCCAGATCTCCGCCATCTCTGGTTCTAGCTCTTACCTGAGCCTTTAAGAAGGCAGGTGGAGAAGGTGAACAAGAGAGACAAGACACAAACTATGGAAAGAACATGGTATTTGGAGGAGAAAACTGATACTACTAAAATGACTTCAGGCAAATAATTTTTTACCTTTTATATTTTTCAACACTAAAATGGAGGTAATAATACCAACCTCATAGGAGTGGAGTTTGATGATCAAATAGAATACAGTATATGAAAGTGCATTACAAATGCTAAAATTCTATAAAATGATACCAGAGGCCTGGGGCATGAAAATTCACGCACTCAGGAGTTGGGAGGTATACCCTCAGCTTGGCCTGCACCCTCTTGCAGTCCAGGAGCTCTCGGGGGATGTCCACCTGCCAGCTTAGGCTCGTCCCTCGGGGGATTGGGCCTAAGCTGGCAGTCAGTCATCCCTCTGGCAGCCTGGGAGCCCTCAGGGGATGTCCAACTGAAGGCTTAGGCCCACTCCCTGCAGACATCCTTAGCACTGCCACAGAGGCACTGCTGCTGCGCTGGCCAGCCATGAGCCGGCTTCTGGCTGAACAGCACTCCCCCTGTGGAAGCGCACTGACCACCAGGGGGCAGCTCCTGCATTGAGCATCTGCCCCCTGGTGGTCAGTGTGTATCATGGCGACTGATTGTTCCGCAGTTAGAGATGATTCTCTGACAAGCAAGAGCTACAAAATGGATTCCCTTCTACTTTTTCTGAGTCACACACATAACTAATTATAAGCTTAACTTTATGTGGTAATTGAAAAATTTTCACCTATGCACCGTCCAGTCCACAGGCAGTGTTGGTCGTATCGAGCCACACAGGATTTGCACACAGGGCAATGGAGTGACCTTAGTGGCTTCCTTACCTAAGTGGGCAATTAAGAGAGGACCAAGCAAAAATCAGTCTCTCAAACTGGTAACAAAACAAAATCACAAACAAAATCTTATTCCTAAATCATAAAGACAGTGGCACAAATCATCCTAAATATCAGACCATCAATTCACAGAAAGGCTCTGGAATGCCATTGTAATATTTATGACTACATGTCCATTTTGTCAAAGCCATCACTAAAGGGGACCTGAATTCCAGGGTTACCAGCACTGACTAATGGGATGAGGCAGTACCATACAGCACAGTGGGCACTGGACTGAGGAGAAGGTAAAATGAGGTACATTTCTGGCTCTGCCAATAATTTGGAGAAAGTTAATTCTCTGTTTAGGCTATAATACCTCAACTGCAAAATGAGAAGTTTCACTAAGTGGTTCTTGGGTCACCATGAGCCTCTGGCTCCAAGTTAGTTTTAACATATGCTTCGTGGCAGGAAAAAGCAAACAAACATACAAAGAGATTTTTAATCATAGGCAACGTCAAGAGATCATAAACATCATTCCCTATATGTTCAAGGCAGAAAATTGTCCTGACAGTAATGCAAAATTAGAACCTGGTAGAAACAAAGGTGTAGAAATATACTACAAAGATTTGATAAATGTTTACATGAGCAATGTAAACAAGAATTTGCTTTTACTATGGGAAAACATTATGAAGAAAAGGCTCACTCACAAGACATGATGTACAAAATGTCCTGAAGTCCAGACAGCCAGTCTCTGCGAGGGTGATGATATTCTGAAAGATATGCAGTTTGACCTTACATTTGCATTTACTAGGGAATGTATAATGCATGGTCATATACCATAATCATAGCTCTCTCCCCAAACTGAGGTAGCTAGCAGAGCAATTTGGAAGATTTGCCAACACATCATTCTGTGCCTGAAATAATGTAATTTTTTTCAAGGCTGCATTTTCAACCACAGCCAATAAATTAGAATGCACAAAAATTATACCCCCTTCTCTCCATCAATGGCAATGACCTCCCAGTTATAATCTGTTGGAGAAAAATAAACACAGACACTCCTAAAAAGAAACAAAAACTACCAGCATACAACAGAACTGATGGTTATAAGCACCAAGAGCTCAGTCTTTGAGGAACACGGGGTTTAGGTAACAAAGATGACACTCTCCCCAATTTCTAAACATTCACAGGCAATGGAAGACATGCCATGTCATCTGACAACTTCATATCTTAGTCAATAAGGAGGAGGACCCTCCTGCCCCCCACCAGCTCCTGCCTACTCCATGCATTAAATGAGGGACTTTAATTATATGATCATTATCTAAGCGTTACTATAAAAAAGCAGAAGACCATATCTACCAACAGAAATTACATCTGAAAAAGTCTTGGTGAGGTATTACTTTAAAGAAATTAAAAATATATTTTTTTAATTTTCATATAAACAAATGAAAAAGTATGACAGTAGAGAGATATTATTTTGCTGATTCATACATTCCACATTTAATATTATTAGGTGCCAGGCACTAGACAGTCATGACAGAAACCAACATGGCTATGAAGTTCACCCTCCTATTTTAAAATCAGTAACATTACAAAGAAAGCTCACCGTTTTCCTTTCTTCTTCAGAAGCCTTAGTGAAGCCTGGATCCGTTGCCCAAGTCTTATAGAAAAAATACAGGAAGCCTATTATGCTGAAAATAAAAACAAAATAGAAAGGAGTGCCTGCCAGATGTTAAAGCCAAGTTAAGGAACATATCGGACCTCCCATAATTATGACACAAGCAAATTTCATCGTTGGTGCCTAAGAATCTCTCTTCTCTGCATTCTATCCTCATCTTCCTTTATGTAACACATCCTGCCCCCGTAGCTGGCCCCATCCTATGTTCTAATCCTATGGGAATTTGGTCATGGTTGACAAATTAATCCCTCGTCAAATAGTTGAAACCCACATGAAATATTGATAGGGAGAGTTGCAATACATGAGCATCCTGAAGAATGAAAAACATTCAAGATCCAAATAAATTAATCTCTAATGGTATAATGTGGCTCTCCTGAGAGCATCCAGAAAAATATTTTCTGATCATTCTAACCAAATCATTCAAAGAAAAAAGCCTCTTGGTTCAGAGATTTCAACTAAAACTATTTTTTTATATATTAAATGCTTGCAAAAATTTCCTACTGCAAAGTTTAATACCTAGTCATAACTGATTTAGGCTAAGTTAATTTAGAAACAAAAGAAACTGCTCTCCCTGCAAAGTGATTATAAGTCAAATATTATTTGGGAAAGGCACATGATATAAACTGAGATAAAAATTGTTTCAAGTATAAATGAACAGTCCTCACTACAAAATCTTTGTATAAAAATTAAAATTTTGCTCCAGTAAAATTTTGTGCAGTAATCAACCAATACGCCAGTAATAAACCAGTGTCCTTGCTCAATTTAAATCATTATTGACACAGTAACTGTATTTTCCTTCCAGGGTGTTGCCAAGATGTCTGGTGCCAAACTTCAGAGTAGAAAAGGTGGCCATAAAATAAGACTCTTAAACACTTGCTGCTCAAATTGTGAGCCATGGACCCACAGCAGTGGCTTTACCTGGGAGCTTGTTAGAGGCAAGAACCACAAACCTTACCCCAAAACAGCAGAATCACTCTGCTGTAACTCACAGAAACCAGCACAACCACATCTGGTTCAGGTAGGAAGGAACGAATCTTATTGGTTTAGTTTACTAGTTAATCTGCAGATAGGCCTGGCTTTAAGAAAGAGATAGGATATAGAAAATTGTGTGAAATTGAATTTTAACAAATATGCTTACTTAGAATTAATTAAGAACACTATTTAAAAGTATACAGGACAGATCTTTTGTTAAAGAATCACATCCTTCTGCTCCCCCCGCCCCAGAAAACCATGATCAACATATATGACACATTCCCAAAAACACACCAATGAATCATATGATGATCCCTCTTATTAAACTAACTGAATTTCTGCTCTGAATAACTTACAACTCCGCTCCCTCTAAGCAAAGTGAATTGCACTCTATCTCCTCACATAAAAGCCAAACATTCCTTGCTTCCATGCCCTTGCTTTGTGTGCTTCACTGACCTCAAATGCTCCCCCATCTCCACCACCGCCCCCTTCCCCGTCTAATTATAAAACCACACTTTTAGCATGTCCAGGTTCTAAACGCCCTCCAGACCTAACTTACATCCCCTTTCCTTTGTAGGTCATTCCCTACAAAGGCTTCTCCCTCTTATCTGAATCTAAGAATGCTTATTCTATGGTACTTATACCTCAAATTATAGTTATTTATAGACATCTCAACCTTTCCAGTTAGCTTGTGACTCCTGCAGTCAATAAGTTTCTCAACTTGGACTAACTGGACTTTATTTCCTTAAGAATTCTTTAGATACTTCAGCTCTACACTAGAGATCTACCCTACAGAAGCCTATTCCTCATGCTCAGTAAGTCATGCTCAGTGAGTGCCCATTCTACACAATGCACTGGCTTCCAAATGACAGACTTCCAAACACTTGAAATGGAAAGGCAGTGCTCAGGCTAAGCAGCAACATTATTCTTCATAAAACACTGTTCCTGGTCAAGATCCTGTTTATGCTCCTGCCTGCCCTTGTCTCTTTTAAAAGAACAGAATTGAAAACAGAACAAACACACTTCAGGTGTGTGCTGACCAGTACAGAGGACAGTGAGATTGCTGCTGTCCTTTGCTTGGACACTCAAAGCCTTGTAACCCTATTGGAGAATACACTGGCTTCCGTGACAGCGCATCACTACCCACACCAGGCTTTTAGTCAAAGCCCCTGGTTCTTATTCACTTGACCTGAAGCTATGTCATTTTCACATGTGCTTGTACGTATTCTCTGAAACTCAGTACAGGACTTCACATGAGTTTATACCTCTTAAACTTAACTCAGCTATAGCCAGAATCTTTCATCTTTAGTCTTTAATCTTACTTCCCAACTCATCAGTATGATCTTACCTCCTTCACTTGATACCGTCTCATAAAAACCATTAGTTCCTGAACCAAAATAAACTGATCATCTGAGGAGCTAACTTAGAGCTGCCCTTAAAATTAATTTCAACGTGCAGCCTTCTACATAGATTTTATTTATAAGACTAGTTAATAATAATAATAGGTATTATTTACAGAATTCCAATTACATAATGGGGACCATGGTGAACAATTTACAAACATCATAGCACAGTAGTCCTTGCAGCCACCCCACTATTATCCCCAATTTATAGAAAAACTGAGACTCAGTGAAATTAAATAACTTGCCCAAAGGTACATAATAAGGAAAAGGGCCAAAACTTAAATTCATGCTGATTCCAAAGATGGTCCTCTTTCTACAGTGCCCCAGACCCTTCCCATATGGCAGCTGTAGAAGCAGAAGCCCCCACACAATCCAGACTTGGTAACCTGAGACGAAACTAGCTTAAACACTCAGATGGGCCTTTACAGGGTAGCGCTTTAGTTCATACCCATGGCAGTTCAACCAGCATTTACCATTCAGATTGAAAAACACTGATCTGACAGCGAAGTGTGCCACCTACTGACTGACATTCTCCCACCAGTAACAGGCTCATATGGATGCCTGGATCAAATGGCTTTATGCTGAACATGTGAGTAAAATATCCCATCTCGTCAACTCCAACATCTTAACATTCTGTCTGGCTACGGAAATTAGTTCTTCTGATGTAATGGCATCTTTGCAAACAGTGAACAGTTTGTACTTAAACTCAGCTGCATACCAAATTCTGCAATTGAGGTTTTTAAACTACAGTGGAATTACATTGTGGTTAATATTGATTCTATAAACCTGAAATAATTGTATATAATAACTACAGTACTTTTTGTGCAAAATTTGAAATACTGTAGTTGCTCACAATTTTAAAAATTCATCAAGAAACACAATTGTAAAACTGTTTACTCCAATGCCACATGGGTTGGTAAACAAACAAACAAACAAACAAAACCAGCCATCTCTTCTCAATAGTATGTCAATTACCCTAGAATTTACCAGCCTTGGGATCTCTGTGCTGTTACTTGATGGTTACGTGTAAATTTAATTATTTTTATATCACATAATGATATCATCCAAGATTTCATTAAATGGTGGTAATAAGGTTATTGCTTAAAAAGCTGCCCCCAAATCAGTAATTATGAGACAAAGGTTAAATTAATAAAGTCAAATGAACTCCATGGTATGCTGTACCATTCATTTAGATTAAAGGAATCTGAAAAATATTAGCAATAATGCTCAGAAATAAGAAGCACCATTAAAGTAGAAACGTGCTCTAATGAAAGTAGATGTATACACTCTAAGAGCTCATATGCCTCTCACTTTACAAATGAAAAAATATTCTTAAATTTGAGTGTATGAATCTCTCCCATAAGTACTACCCTTTCTTTTTAAAATGCCATTACCAGAAATAGAAATAACATAGAAGTTAAAGGAATATGCTTAAAGGTACATTTCTATTCACCACGTTCCTTCTTCTCCTACCTGTAAGGAAAACAAGTTTATAATGGGTTCCTAGAATCCTTGGAAGGGAAAAAGGGATCCTGGAAAGAAGTAGGAAGATGGAAAATTGGAGGAAATGCCTCCCTCGTACTGGGAGCTATAAATAGCTATAAACTAAGAAGTAATCCCTGTTCCTACTTCTAGGTGACTAGATTTTGGTCAACCCTAAAAGCACAGCACACCCCTACGCTGGACTTGGTCTGAGCCCTGCTCTTCAAGTGATAAACCTACTTGTTAGGTGAGTTTTGTTGTTATTGTTTGTAAACCATGGGCTGCCATCCATTAGCGGGCCATGAAAGAATTAAGTGAGCTGTGACCAGCATGTTTTTTAAAAAGAAATCTAACAGGATAAAATAAAATTTCAGAGTAAAACACATATTAGGAATACCATTTTCTGAAATGTTTGCTTCACATATGTTTTGGGTAGCAATGTACACTTATTTTTATTGTGGACTAAGAATCACCACCTAGGTTAATAACACTGTATTGACCACTGCTGAGGAGGTCACACTTCCCCCAAATCCCTCCATGTAGGCCACCTTGGTACCCAGCAGATTTATTAATAACTATAACCGCTGACCAAGTTAAAAGATCCATCTGACCTTGAAGAGAAACTCAATGCAATACAATAATATTTTATGGACCCAAATAAAATAATATTTCATTCTACTCTTTCCTTCTAATGAGTAATAAATACTAGACACCTACTGTTTCCATTGTGTGCTCTGAGATTATTTTCAAAGTTGAGTAGATTTTCAACACTAAACATCTTCAACTAAAATCACTAACTGAATACAAATGTGAGTTGCATTCCCTGGATCTTGTATAACATCTATATTTCTAACAATGGCATTACTATTTTTTAAAGGCAAAAAGAGATAGGCATTTAAATTTACGCTTGAAGGATATGAGGGAAGAATAAGATGAACCAAGTCACAAATATCCAAAAAATGGAACTTAGCAGAAAGACCGTTGGTAAGTACACAAGGCACTTATACCCAAACAAGAACCTAAAAGAGAAAAAGATAAACAGGAGGTATTAGTGAAAACAAGTATGACTCACATTAATTTTAGTTCTAAATTCCATTAAATAGTAACAGTGATAATAATGATTCCCTTAAATACCAACAACAGCTTTCACTTACTGCTTACCATGTGCCACTTTCCACAAGGTAATGAGCTACGCATTAGCATCCACCATTTTACTCATGAGAAAACTGAAGCACAAGGGATCTCAAGAAGTAAATGTTCTCGTTCTTACAGCTAACTTACACATTACTTCATCCCCAATCACTCTATATTTTCAATGATTCTTTTATTTCTATTGAGACATATCATATTTGTATTTCTATTGGGGGTGGTCACATCATATGTTCAAATACTCCAAAATGCAAATTTTAAATATTTGGAGATTCACCTTCCCATCTAACAAGCTTTCTTCTAGAGCAGTGGTTCTCAACCTTCCTAATGCCGCGACCCTTTAATACAGTTCCTCATGTTGTGGTGACCCCCAACCATAAAATTATTTTTGTTGCTACTACATAACTGTAACTTTGCTGCTGTTATGAATCGTAATGTAAATATCTGATATGCTATATGTGTTTTCCGATGGTCGCGACCCACAGGTTGAGAACCACTGTTCTAGAGGCTTGCAGGCTATTTCTGAAACATACATCCCTTTCATCCCACAACAGCTTGAGAAGCAGCCACTGGACATAAAAAGATACATAAAGGTTAAAAGTGGCACTAATCATCAGAACACCAACCATCTCACTTAGATATAACAAGAAGCTTGGAAGTCCACACAAAACTTAGTCAAATGTTAATATTGTAGTTTCAAAATAAAAAAATCTGTCTTTCACATTAAATACTCAATATAGTAAATCTAGGCATGAATATCGTTTACCTGTACCTGTTTTTAAATTTATAGCAGGAAAAGACAACAGTTGATGACAGGCATGAAAAGGGTTTTTTAAAAGCTATCAAGATCATTAGGATATTATGATAAAATATTTGAGAACTAAAATCCCAAACCTAATATGCTGCCAGAATAGGCCATATGGAGCCCATGTAACCTCCAGGGCATGACCTGACTGAGATTTTGCAGCAAAAATGTGTTTGAACTAATTAAGTAGTACAGTGAACTATCTCATTTGTAAAAGACTGTTTACTTCTGACAGGCATCACATAGCAGCCTGGATCAATAAGCAACTGCCCCTGGAGCCTAATAATAGTAGAAGTTTGCAGCTGCTTACCTCCACAAAATTGGGCTCTACAGAGGAGTGTGAGAGAAATAAAAGCAGTATGGATAAAGTGGCCATATGCATTTGTCTCCCATTTGAATTGTGTTAATATGTCAAGCCTGACATATGAAGCCCTCAACTCACTGTTATAAAAAACAAAAGTCTTCATATACTTTTTTATAATTTGGGTTTTTATTAAAATAAACAAAATCTCAAATACCCCCATCCAAGATCAGTAAATACTACCCTTGCTTTCTCTCTGGAAAAACAAAAAAGTGATGATTATGATACCTGGTGATTTGGCTTAAATTTTGTTTGGAAACTGAGTCAATCCACTTAGTGAAAAATGAATGACTATTTCTAAGTTATAAGTTTTCTGAATAGCAGACAATTTAGAAACTTCACTATTTTCCAGAAATTTGAGCTTTTACTTTATGTTTAAATTCTAATTCATTTCCAGCCAACTGTCCTGCTCGAGTGACAGAGAATCTTAAATGGTAAGATTCCTCTAATACTCTGTTTTTTCTTATGACAAAAGTAGCATATGCTTATTCCAGAAAATGCCGGCAGGCATAAGAAGGGCAGAGGAATCTCATAATCACACCCTGAAGAGAGCAACACTATTTACTTTTAGGTCTTTTCCTATGCATCATCATTACAGTTTTCTTTCACTCAGGAGAGGTTTCCTACTTGTATGGGCCTTGCATTCCAGGAAACAGTGGTTAAGTGCTATGAAGAAAACAAATGGGGTATCAGGGAAGGCCTCACTAAGGAGGTGGCATTGGAACTTGGGCCTGAATGAGACATCTCCAGCTATGAAATCAGAACATGTCAGACAGAGACCAAGTGAAAGCCAAGGCCCAGGGTGAGAGGAGTTTGATGTGTTCTAAAACCAGAAAGAAGGGTAGAGACAATGAAGGAAGGAGATGAAGTCAGAGGGGAGGAAATGAATCACATAATACCTCCTAGGCAAGGAGTTTTGATTTTATTCTGAGTACAAGGAAAGCCCATGGAGGGCTTTAAGCAGGGAAAAAAGACAGAACCTAATCTGCCTTTTTAAAAGACTATACTGATTGCTAAGTGGGGATGAGCTGGGGGGAGGCGGGGAGGGTGGGAATAAGAGTTGGAGTCAGGAGGCCAGTTAGGTTTGATCGAGGGTGCCAGTTGTGGAGATGCAGAGAGCAGACCCGATGTAGGCTGAGCAAGAAGGACTTGGTAATGAGCTGGATGTGGGAAGTGAAGAGAAGGGAAGAATTGAGAATGGCATTAATCCAAGGATGATAGCCATTATTCAACGTGAGAAACTGGAAAGGGAAAAAGAGATGAGGGGGTGACAAAATTATTCAGCATTGTGTGTCAGCCATGGTTCTAACCACTGAATGTGTGTTGACCATGAGATAGGCATTGTCAAAATTATTATCCTCATTTTATACATGGAAAAATTGAGGCACAGAAAGGTAAAGCAACTTGTTCAAGGTTGGCCTGCTATATGAATCTCGGCAATCTGACTCTTAACCAATGACTATATGGAACCATCTATAACAATAAATGCGTAATATGCTAATTAGACCGGACATCCTTCCAGACATCCTTCCTTCCGGACAAAGCCGCAGTGGGCGGGGGCCGAGGCAGAGGCAGCCACTGCGGCAGCTGGGGGCCAAGGCCCTTGCACGAATTTCGTGCATCGGGCCTCTAGTGTATAAATATTTTCCCAAAAATAGAACCACACCATAGTTACTATTTTATAACCTCCTGTAATTTAACTAGGTTGTTTCCACCAAATAACATTAAGAACAAAAATAATTAGTTCAAAATGAATTTAGATTTAGAAAAGGAAAAAGCAAAATTTCTGAAAAATAGGCAAAAATGCTTCAAGATGCAAATTAGTTAAAAAAATCTCCCCATTACTCACCAAAATTACCATTTCAAAAAGTGAGCCAGGATATTTATTTTCAACTAGTTGTCAATTCAATTAAATTACTGTGTTGACTAATTAGCTTTCAGGCCAAACACATGCTACCAAAGCCCTTCCTTCCCAGCAACCCTGAGGATGTTTCTATGTGATAAGTAACAGAGCTCAATAAAAACCTGTAATTTCAGCTAATCAATAATAGAAATAAGCAATCAAATTGGAATGCAATAATCAGCCTTGCAAAGACTAATATACACACCTTGGAAACAAAGATGTCAGAAAAAGCAATGTTATTAGAAGACATCCTTTTAAAAGCCAAGAATCTGAATTGAAGTCCAGTATGTATCCAACAGCCCACATGGTAATCACAGAAAGCATCAGCAGCAGGAAGAGCTATTAAGAGATTCAGAGTTTTAGAACTTTATGGATTTTACCTCCTAAGTATCTAATAATAATTAGTTCATCAGAAGAACTACTTCTTAAACATATAACAAGTAATACAATAGCAGAACACAGAGTTTTCCTTCAAAATTGATGACTGATAAATCTGGTGTTTGAGAAATTACAAATCTTGGAAACAATCTTTCAAAAGCCTTACATTTTATAAAATGTTACTTACACATACTTTGTTTTGCTTTCCTCCCCGTCAAGAAATGGTGGTCGTTTAGAAAAGTGTTCATGATAGCTGACATTTAGAAAAGCAATAATTTCTTTCAAACAATATTATATGCCAGAAAGCATAAACCAAGACCAAAAGGCCACACAAAAATCAATACACCCAAGATTTAATGAGGAGAATATAAGAGTTCCAATCTGGGCACCAGATGGTGCCATTCCCTAATAAAGAGAATGAGAAGGAACAAGTTTTCAGAAAAGATGAGTTTAGCTTAGCACGTGTGGAATTTTAGATGAATGTGGACACCTAGTGGATATTCAGGAGGCAGTCAGAAAAGCAGGTCTACCACTCAGGAGGAAACCTGGACTCATCAGCATATAGGTGGTAAAGCCATGAATGAACAACATCCCAAGGACTGTGTGCAGGTACAAAGGGACAGAATCTTGGCCAACACAAACGATTAAGGAGAAAAAGCTAAGTCCTCGGAGGTAACTAAGAAAGAGTGACCAGTGCGATCAGAAATGCAGGATGAGAACCAGGAGAAAGAAAGGTTCCCCAGAAGCCAGGGAGGAGTTTCAAGACTGGAGTCATTCTTGGTGTCAATGTCACACAGAGGCCAGAGACTGAAACATATCCTCGCAAAGTCAGAAGAATAAAAGCCTATGAACCAACAGTGTGACTACCTGCACTGAAGCTGGCACCACATTTTTATAATGCATGACCTTGGAAGCAAATAGAGAAAATACATTCTGCCCTATCTTCTTCAATTTTTACTTCTCTGAGCCATAGTCTAAGAATGGATAATTTCAAATGATATCAAATCTTTAAATTTTTTTCAAATTAGATTGCATAACACCAAATGAGCAAATTTAATTTTTAAACAAAAAAGGTAAACTTAAAATCTACAAGCAATTTAACTTCAGAACAGAAATAAGAATTAAATATGGAACTCAAAATTTTAACTCCAGATGTAACACTCATAAATGAGCCACACTATTCATTTATTCAACAATTATTCCAGAGCATATACAGGGTGGGGCAAAAGTAGGTTTATAGTTGTTCGTATGGAAAATACAATAATCCTATTTAATAAAAGGGTAATATGCAAATTGACCCTAATAGCAGAACCACTAGGAATGACTGGTCACTATGACACACACTGACCACCAGGGGGCAGACACTCAATGCAGGAGCTGCCCCCTGGTGGTCAGTGCGCTGCCACAGGGGGAGCTATGCTCCACCACAAGCCAGGCTGATGGCTGCCAGCACAGCGGTGGTGGCGGGAGCCTCTCCCGCCTCCTCAGCAGTGCTAAGGATGTCCGACTGCAGCTTAGGCCTGCTCCCCGAGGGCTCCCGGGCTGCCAGAGGGATGTCTGACTGCCAGCTTAGGCCCGATCCCCCCAAGGAGCAGGCCTAAGCCAGCAGGTGGACATCCCCCGAGGGGTCCCAGACTGTGAGAGGGCACAGGCCGGGCTGAGGGAGGCCCCTCCCACCCTCCCACCCCCCCCCCCCCCCCCCCCGCCGAGTGCACAAATTTTTGTGCACCGGGCCTCTAGTTAATAAATAATACAAAAGTAAACTCTGTGTTTTGTGTATTCACAACTGTAAATCTTCTTTTGCCCCACCCTGTGTATGTGGGCACTATTCTAAGCACCTCGGATACATCAATGAATTTAAGGTCTTTCTCTCGTGAAGCTTAAATTCTAGCAGGGGAAGACAGACAAATGTACTAAGAGAATTTTATAATACATAAAAAGCTCCAGCCCTTGTAAGGACTTTGGAGCCTTGTAAGGACTTTGGCTTTTATTCTGAGAGAAAGGAAGAAACCTAGGATTCTGAGCAGATAAATAATAGGATCTGACATACATTTTAAAAGATTCATCTGGCTGCTCTGTTGAGAACAGACTAGAGGTGAGTCAGACAACTGCAATAATTTATATGAAAGATAATGGTGGCTGGACCAAAATGCCATTGGTGGAATGGTGAGTAGGCATTAATGGATATAAAGTGAGGGCAGAGTAGCCTATACCTCTTTCTAATGGCCTAGATACATGTTATGACTGAGAAAAGACACAGGTGATTGGAGAGCTGGAGTTGCCATGTATAGAGATGTGGAAGGCTATGAATGGAATAGTTAGGGATGGGTGGGGAGAAGATGAGGATTTCAGTTTTGGATGTTGTATTGGCGATGCCTATCAGACACTGAACTGGGTAAGTTATACAGGTAACTGGGAGATATGAGTCTGGAAAGGTCTGAACTAGTGAAAACGTTGGGAGTTAGCAATACTGTACATAGATGGCATTTAAAACATGTAAATGCATGAAATCACTAAGGGAATGGATGAATACAAATAAAAGAAGTCCAAGGACAAAGTCCTGGGGCACCCTACTGTATGAGGTGGGGGAAAAGCAAAGGAGTTGGCAAAGGAGACTGAGGAGTAACCATTATTTATTTCTCTCTCCCTCAAATACCTAAATGCAAAATAGGTGTAGTATTCATGATGACCCTCTCCATAGAAATCTGTTGTTAGTTAATTTAGAATCATTCTGAAAGTATAGTTACCTCGCATCTCTGTAGCCACCTCCAAAGTCTGAATTTTTTGTTAGCTCTCATTTTGGCTTCTGTTTTTAGCATGTGAATAATGAGCCGATTTTTACTTTGTAGAGCCATCTCAAGAGGTGTTTCTCCCTAAAAAAAGAAAGAAAAAGTTCAATCACATTTTTTAAAATATTTTATTGACTTTTTACAGAGAGGAAGGGAGAGGGATAGAGAGTTAGAAACATCGATGAGAGAGGAGCATCGATCAGCTGCCTCCTGCACACCCCCTACTGGGGATGTGCCTGCAACCAAGGTACATGCCCTTGACCGGAATCGAACCTGGGACTCTTCAGTCCCCAGGCCGACGCTCTATCCACTGAGCCAAACCGACTAGGGCTCAATCACATTTTTTATATAGCATGGGTACGAGACTTTTTTTTTTACTGTATGATTCCATTTTTTTTTTAATTGAATTTATTGGGGTGACAATAGTTCACAAAACCATACAGGTTTCAAATGTACAACTCAATAAAACATCATCAGCACACTGCATCGTGTGCCCCAAACAAAGTCTCTTTCCATCCCCATTCCCCCGCTCCTTGCCCATCTCCACCTGGTCTCCACCCCACTTTCCCTCTGACTATCACCACCCCATTGCCTGTGTCTCTGTGTTATATATACATACTTTTTGGCTAATTCCTTCACCTTCTTTTATCCAGTTCCCCCACCCTACTTCCCCCTAACAGCTATCAGTCTGTCCCATGTATATCCATGCCTCTGTTTCTTATATATATATATATATATATATATATATATATATATATATATACATTTTTATTCATTTCAGAGAAGAAGGGAGAGGGAGAGAGAGAAACATCAACAATGAGAGAATCATTGGTTGGCTGCCTCCTGCATGCTCCCCACTGGGAATCGAGCCCACAATCCAGGCATGTGCCCTTGACCAGAACCAAACCTTGGACCCTTCAGTCTGCAGGCTGACGCTCTATCCACTGAGCCAAACTGGCTAGGGCCATGCCTCTGTTTCTATTTTGTTCGTCAGTTTATTTTGTTCATTAGATTCTACATATAAGTGAGATCATATGCTATTCGTCTTTCTCTGACTGGCTTGTTTCACTTAGCCTAATAATCTTTAGATCCATCCATGCTGTTGCAAAAGGTAAGAGTTCCTTCTTTCCCATGGCTGCATAGTATTCCATTGTATAAATATACCACAGCTTTTTTACCTATTCATCTACTGATGGGCACTTGGGCTGTTTCCAGATCTTGGCTATTGTAAATAACACTGCAATGAACATAGGGGTACATTTATTCTTTTGAATTAGTGTTTCACATTCTTAGATTATATTCTCAGAAGTGGGATCTTAAAATATATCCCCAAAAGTGAAATCACTGGGTCAAAAAACAGTTCCATTTTTAATTATTTGAGGAAACTCCCTACTGTTTTCCACAATGGCTGTACCAGTCTGCATTCCCAACACCAATGCAAGAGGGTTCTCTTTTCTCCACACCCTTGCCAACACTTGTTGTTTGTTGATTTATTGATGATAGCCATTCTGGCAGGTGTGAGGTGATATCTCATTGTGGTTTTAATTTGCATGTCTCTGATGATTAGTAATGTAGAGCATTTTTTTAAAACCTCATCAGATTCATAGACTTAACATATTTGTTCTGAGAGTAGCCAGCTATTATTATTTACATCTATCCTGTAATAACTGAAGTCATATGTATAGCTTATCTTTATGTTAATTTATCAATCTTCTAACTGAAGATATAATAAACTAAGGGAGATAAATACCTGGTCATACCTTAACATTTCGGATATCCAGGCTAGAACCAGCTTCCAAAAGTTTATCAACTGCAGTAACATTTCCTGCTGCCACTGCCCAGTGAAGTGGGGTGTTTTGGTGTATTTTATCAACCACATTGAGAGAAGGATTAAACTTTAAAAGAAATCCAGTTGGTTCTGGCCTGTTTCAAAACAATAAAATACCAAGGGGTATTAGAGAAATGAATGATTTGAGGGGAAAATGTAAATAACCAATCTTTTAAGCTAATATATCAATTAACAAATAAAAATTCTGAAAACTAAGGACTTTCTTTGTGCAGAGTTCTATTGTAGTTGCTAATAGAAGAGATGCACATGCCCCTCAAAAAGATATCTATTGTGTGACTATATAGAAAATATAATTTTCACATCAATACAGTGAAATAACTACTTTTGTTTTTCAAACTTTTACTTTCATGTTGTTATTTTATTAACCTTTTCTTTTAAATTATACATTTAACTTTGGCCAATATAAAATTCTATGTTATTCATCTAATTAAAAATTAAATGTACAATACTATATTTGAGGAGATAAACCAAAAGCTAACTTCACATTTTCCTTCTAACCTATTATTAAATAAAGTTGGGAATAAATAATATTCTAAAATATGTGTTTATCTTAGAAAGTTATGGACTAGAATGCAGAATTCAATAAATATTGTTTTATCATCAATACCTCCCTGCCCTTCATGACTACTTGAGATTCTTTTAATAAAATAATATTCTACTTAACTTATTCTACCGAGATCTTTAAACACTGTATCTGACTTCAGAGTTATTGGCAAAGATCACAAAAAGCTTTTTAATAAAATTCTACCCCTACCCCACCACTCTATGAATGAAAAGGAAATGACATCAGAACTAACTCAGTTCCTAGGAGAAAAGTCTAAAGTAAAATCAAAATCAGAAATTGAGCATAACCTTGGAAATAAACTGACAAAGTGAAAACTAAAGCATATATTTAAGAGAAGAAACACAGAAGATGGACTATATGCTGGTCATTTATCATGTGTTTATAAAAGAAATACACAGAAAAACTTAAATATGCAAGTACTTAATGTGAACATATACACTATTTCCATAGGTCAGTTACAATTAGTATTTTCTGAGCAGTCATCAATGTTGGAGATCCTCAACATTCATTGTGTTCTGCAAAGCAGATTTATCATCTAGATTTCAAATTATGAGAACATTTAAACTTGTCTTTTTTATGCATATATATATATTTTTATTGTTGACAGTATTACAGATGTCCTGAATTTTCCCCCCATTGCCATTTTTAAAAAATGCAAAATAAGAAACGTAAGTCATGTTAATAACTATATGCTATCGGGGAGGGCAGAGGTGGGGAAGAAATCAACCAATGAACTCATATGCATATATGCAAAACCCATAGACACAGACAGTGGGTGGTGAAGGCTTGTGGGGGAGAGGGGCTGAAGAGGGCAATGGAGAAAAATAAAAGGGATATATGTAATACTTTCAACAATAAAGATTTATTTTTAAAAAAATAATAAATATATGCTATGGAATCTCTATCTGTTCTATAAAGAAATTATCCTATATAATAAAAGGCTAATATGCAAATTGTCCCCTCATGAGTTCGACCAACCGGGAGTTCAAACACTTGCTATGACATGCACTGACCACTAGGGCGTGGCACAGAACAAAGGAAGGCCCCAGCCAGCAGCCAGCAGCCAAGGGAAGGAAGGCCCTAATTGGCCCTGATCGCCAGGCAGGCCTAAGGACCCTACCCGTGCATGAATTTCGTGCACCAGGCCTCTAGTTTTCTTATAGTAGCTTTCAAACTCTTCCCCTAAGCTATCAGAAAAGAGAAAATTATTTCAATAGTGCTTTTCTAAATATAACTACATAAAAAGTCCATATCACAATCACAGGGTGGAAAATCTTATTTTATTCTTCAGAATGTACTATCATTTCATATAGATTAAGATATTTAAAATTATATATACAAAAAAGAAATGGTCAGAAGCAAGAATCAGAATGAGGCAATTCAATTAAACTCACCCAAGTACTTTGTGAGCTGATAGCATGAGAGGTGTCTGCCCATTTAAATCCGTCATATTCACACTCTGTTCAAAAAGAAGGGTCAATCAGCTTAACTGTAGACACAGTCAAAATTCTCTTTTTTTTCTTAATAGAGGTATTTCTTCAATGCATTAGCACTACCATTGTGTCTATAATGAGGGTTCAAGTATCATTTAATAAAAGAATGTTCTGCTTCACAGCCATAGGATAAAAGTTCCCTGATTTATAGAAAATATTTTTAAAAGGTATATCTGAATATATGATTCAAAGTGTTATATAATATGAATGGAAGAGAGCTAAGGGAAAGAGAGAAATAATAATCACCATCAAATATAAGAGACTTTAGAAGCAAAGACCCTAGAAGTCATCTAGTTTTAAACCTTAACTGATAGTACATTCACTGGTACTATCATCTTTTAAACAAAGTCATTCAGTCTCTACTTAAACACGTAACAGTAATAGTGAACAACTATCTTCTGATTGTATTTTCTTTTATTTATCATATTATGTTTTAAAAGGTAACACATGAAAAATTCTTTTCTATTTTCCTAGTATATAAAAAAAAGAAAAAAGAATCATACCACCTTTTAATAAAATGGGCCCAGGTTCGAGGTATACAATAATGGTTCCAACCAAGCCAAAGAAAGAGTCTCAATTATTGAAGATCCTTATGGGCCTTGGAGGAGTACAACATGGGAAGGAACACAAAGAGAAGCAGGAAGCATTCTTCCTCAAACATATTTCCAAAGTGAGCCCAAGGAGGTTATAATTATTCTACTTCAACTGGCTAAGTCTGAGAGAAAGTGCTTATTTACAGAGAACACAGTCATTCCACAGCATTTGTGCAAACATGTGTCCACGCCTGTTATAGGCGAGTCTGCTAATGCATAAACTACTTTGCTAAGAGAAAGCATATCCCAGACAAATATAGCTGACAGTGACACTCCCACTGCCAATAACCTATAATTTAACCTGTGCCATAAATGGATGCCTCTTAAGGCAAGTCATTTTTCATGGAATTACTTTAGAGAACAATAAGAAGCACACATTCAAATTGGTCTCCCATTTAGACTCAAACAATGAAAGCAATGATGGGTTAATTCAGTGATCTGATTACCATTTCTACATTCAGCCAGAAGAAAAATATAGGCTTTGAAGTCATGTTTTTGAAAATCTCTGCAAGAATCATAAGGAAAACTATTACTGGCTTACAAGCTTAAAAACATCTATTATATGTTACTGAGTTAAATGACCTGTCCTTTTTGCTCCAATGAAGCTAGAAAGGAATATTCAATAGCTAGACCTACTGAGGCTAATATTTGAATATCTGGATATTTTTCACTAATACTTTAAAAATGAGAACAGACTACTACTCATCTTCTCAATCTCTTCAAATTTATAATAGCTATAGTATAAGATATGTTTCAAGATATACCTGTCCCTTTGAGATGAGATAGGCTATAATGGGCATGTGTTGAAATAATACTGCCAGATGGATGCTGCTGAATCCTTCTCCATCGATGAGGGTGGGGTCTGCACCATATTGCAGTAATAATATGACCATGGGTAAATGTCCTTGTCTGTAAATAAAGAATAAAAAGTATACTGTATTCTGTAGCAAAAATAAAAAATGCAGGGAGAAACTGATATCCCTGAGACATGAGGGATTTTAGTTAGATATAAAAAGTATTTCCTAACAATAAGGTTTTTAAAACTCTGGAGATTCTCTAAATGTCCTTTACTTAGGTGTTCCACACTTAGAACTATCTGGACAGTCCTTCTTGAGGGCAGGTAATAACCTTAATAACCTCCCAATCTATCTTAAACCTTACGTTGCTACCATGTATAAATAATAATGTTACATGACTAATGCTAAAAATGTAAACTTTAAAACCAGTTAGACTTCACTGTTGCTACTTTAAAATAATCATGAGCCAGATACCCTGCAATATAACATTCAGACTGCTGGTATACTGTAATATTATTCTTAGAAATTAGATATTTTTACACCTGAATATGGATCATTTTCCACATGAAGCTTACATGCGGATGAGTTCACCCTAGATTCTTCAAATTTATTGGCTATGGAGAAAAGATCCAATTCCTTGCCTTAAATGAACAATTATTCACTTTAGTTTCAGGTTCATGTCAACCCCATCAACCATACAGAAATTGTTAGGTATTTAGACAGGCCTATTAACTTCAGCTTCAGATGGCTAAGATTTATAAGAGAAAAAAAATTGATTTATAGTTCACTAAACTATCATTTTTAACCATGTGATCAAGTACAAAATATATGTATTTTGATTACATAAAAGAAAGTATAAGACACACATTTGAGTTTGAGCATCACACTGGAGGCCCAAGTTAAACATGAAAAACATCCGTCTTTGGAAACTCCTTAAAGCTACATTTGTTTGTTTGTTTGTTTGTTTGTTTAATGAAGGGGGGAGGAAAGAAAGCCCTTCAAATGGTCTCTAACTGCAGTTTCCAATATGATGGCTAATAGCTACATGAGGCTATTTGATTTCATATTAGTTAAAATTAAATAAAATAAATTTTAAATTAAATTTAAAATTCAATTCCTTAGTTACATTAGCCCTATTTCATATTTCACATATGGCTAGTGGCTACCATACTGGATAGCACAGAAGAGAATCCCAGAAAATTCTAGTGGAAAATGCTGATCATTAATGTTCAGAAAATAAACTTAAGTCACTTGACTTTGAATAGCAATGTCAGTGTACAAAAAAACCTTTACCTGATGGCCCAGTGAAGAGGAGTTGAATTTAAATCTCCACCCAACTGATCTATCACAGCACCTTTTGAAATATAAAACCTGTTAAAAACAGACATAGATAAACAGATTTAAAACTTAAAATTCATGCTGAGAAAGAAAACTTTATTCTTAGTAATAAATGTATTGGAAAACAGAAATTATAATAAGAACCCTCCCTAAAACCTCACAGATCAACAGAAGTCTGAAAGATTCACACAACAGCATCAAACAGAACCCTAGTGAAATATTCATAGCATATAAGTAATTACTCCTGGTGTCATTAGCATTCAATTATAACTTACATACTGAGCATGGGATAACTATTCTGCATATTCTAATTACCACAACACTCTTAAAGGTTTATATGTAAAAGGTTCAGGATCACACAGATATGCTACTTAAATTGAAAGAAAAAGTGAAATAATATCACTTTAAACAGCTTAAGATTAGAATTACTATCTGGGAATGAATTTTAAAAATAGTAAAAAATAATTCAAAATTCTTTTAGAAAAGTTAGACATTTTGAATGTTTTGCTTTCTATTTGGAGACACAGATATGATACACTGAATAAGTGAATCTGTAAGGCAAAGAGACTTTTCTTCTGTGGTTTACAGGAATTAGCCTCATTATCTCAAAGTTGTGCTTCGCATATCATTATCAAACAACGCATCAGTTTATTGTCACAGAAGAGGGGTTTATCTGTATGTGTATTTATTTTAAACTTTAGTATAGTTTTATTTTCTTAAACCTCCAAAATTTAATATATATAATACAAATTACATGTAATTCACATACATACATATATTTTACATGCTAAGGTATAAAATAAAAAATAATGGTTAGGCAGTATTGCTTTACGAAAAGAAAGTATTTTCTACAATCCAATACATGCCTACTTAAAAATGTATTGCACATTTAGCTTTTTAAAAAG
Source organism: Myotis yumanensis (assembly GCF_028538775.1). Taxonomy (NCBI): domain Eukaryota; kingdom Metazoa; phylum Chordata; class Mammalia; order Chiroptera; family Vespertilionidae; genus Myotis; species Myotis yumanensis. Next base: position 29,459,439 of record NW_027223761.1, read on the forward strand.
GTAAAATTATTCCCCTATTCATCCAATCCCCCTGGCATTATTAAGCAATGTAAAAATATTTCAATGTTTCTTCTACACTACCTGAAACTTTCCGGAGAAAGTTTATCTTACACTTTTTCTTTTAAAAACAATGTTCAATTACATTGCCTGAACTTTATCTTTATAATGGGCCCTGTGGCTTTGTCTTCAGTTTTCCTTTTAAGCCAATGACAACCCTGGACTGGATGATCTCCTCGGTCCTTTTCAACGCTCGGATAACTGATGTGTGTGGCACAGTTTCAGGAATTCATTTACAATAAAGGACTAAGGATGCTTCAACATTAAAAGTTGCACTTGAAGAAAACACAAATGAAGGAGAGGTCTAGAATTATAAATACACAATTAAAACACATATATCCCATCTTACTTTACAAGATCCAGTCTGTTGTTAATAGCAGCCCAATGAAGAAGCGACACATTTTCTTTGTCTGGTTGCCTGACATCATATCCTGCTTCTACCAATTCTTTACATCGTTCAAAAATCCCGTATCTCAAATAAGAAAAAAAAGGACATAATTGATAACATTAAAATAATTTCAAATATCAAAATTTCTTTCTTTTACCAGGTTTCATCCGATCTTTCAGTCAACACAGAAATATATTAACAAAGATACATATCAAGAGGCCATATTGTAAAGCCAAACAACATCCATTTGGAGTTGAACTTGATTTTCTTAAATAAACTTTAACATTCACATTTGCCTTTCTTCAATAAACTTCTTTAGATTCTCCACTATATGCCAGGAATGTATGGTGCTGATTCCTGACTATAATCTCATTCTTGAATCAAACCAAGCCCATGCAATGACCTCCCAATTAAGGAGAGAGACTAAAACTTGGGATGGGATAAATTCAACAATAAAATGTAAACATAGCATAAGGTATGTATGGCAAAGGAAGAAATTAGACATTCTGAAGGGGATGAACCATGGTTTATGAACTATGTTTTGTAGGCTGAAGGGAGGTCATTTCAGGCAGAGGGAACAGCATGTACAACAATCAGAGATGTGAAACTGCACAGATGTTCAGAGAAATATAAGCAATTTAACACTGAGGAAGGATAAAGCATATGGAAGAGAATGGTAAAATATGATAGAATAGAGAGGCAAAGACTGCCTCGGCCTTCTATGCCATGCTTTGAAGTTCATAATTCATCTACTGTTCAAAGGGAAACTACTGCAAGTTTTAAAGAGGAACGCTCTGAGACTCTTGAGTTTTAAGGAAGATCGCATTAGTGGCAGTATGGAAACTAATTTGCAGAGGGTGAAGCAGAGACTGAAAGACCAGTTTAGAGGCTCTTGCAATACATACAGGTGAGAGGCAATGAGAGCCTACAGTGAGGGATGGACTTGAGGAATGTTTAAGAGAGTTATTTAATTGATTGACTATAAGAATGAGAAACAGGAGAGAAGTATATATTTTAAGACCATAATAACTTTTAAAATAATTCATTAGCAATATTTCTTTTAACAAAAAATATTAAGTCCCAACAGACCACATTTAGCATGATGTAAAATTAAATCATTTCTACCTCACCAAAATGTGTGTGTGTCCCTATCTACCTGTCTTTATGGCATTTTTAAGATAGAGGTAACTATCGTACAATGCTAAATGAAAATATTAATAGAAGTAAATTGTTGATGATACATACATTTTTCATCTTTTAAATGTCAACTTTAACATTTTACTGGGAAAAAAAAATAGTCCCTTTACATGAGAAACATAAGAGTACACACTAATGAGGATTTTCATGGTTTAGAAAACACAAACACACACACACACACACACACACACACACACACGCTGGCTTTTGTTTTTTGTGGGGGTTTTTTTGCCTTCCCACATCTATCTAAAGATCTTCCCACAATGACTTAAGAAGGTCTAAGACCTCAAAGGAAAGTTTAGGAATGATATAAAATGTGAGATTTTTTTAAATATGTATTTTTTTATTTCATAGAGTAAGAGCAAGATAGAAACATCAATGATATGAGAAAATCATTGACTGAGGTCGAGCCCACAACCCAGGCATGTGCCCTGACCAGGAATCAAACAGTGACTTCCTGGATCATAGGTCGATGTTCAACCACTGAGCCATACTGGCAGGGTTAAAATGTGAGTTTTTAATTTCCTGTGTGCATAGCCTAATTTTTTACATTTATCTTATAGAAATTTACCAGTAGCAGAGAAACATTTAAAAGTTTCCATTCTAATTAAAGCTAATATTTATCTTAAGAACATTCTCATATTCATATAAATATAATAATATAAACGATATCAAATAATATTCATGTAAAGTAGTGGTTCCCAGGGCCTCGAGAATTCATATAAATTAATATTTAGAATATCCAAATAACTGTCAATTATTTTTTAACTAACATAAATTATATATTAGTCTACATTAAGGCCAAACAGGCTAATTAATCACCAAACATCCTTGCTTTTGACAACAATTATATCAAGTTAGTGTGGCAACATTAGTTCTTTTCATGCTGATTAGAAGCTCTGATAGTCAGATTTATATTTGATTATTAAGAAAATGTATTAAAAATCAATGTAGCTTGATGGACAAAATATTTCAAAATATATTCAATGGCAAGAGATGGGTGGATGTTAATAATCAATGAGATTCACGAGGATAAAAATGTTGGAAATGATTTAATACCCACATCTAGAGATCTTAAGGATCTCCTTTCAAAACATAATTTCATTTTTGGTGCAAGCAAAACAACCCACTATATGTTTCAAGTGGTCAGGAAGCCTAATTCTACTTTACTGACTTTCTTTTGGCACACAGTAGGTACACAGAAAGTACTCACTAAATAAATGTTTAAAATATCCATAAAGGTGTGAGCTGGTATTTTTCCATCCCACCTATATATTTTGGTTGTAGTACATTTTAGAAGACTCAGATTTGTGTTTCAAACTCAGAGTCTAGTTCAGTGATGGCGAACCTTTTGAGCTCGGTGTGTCAGCATTTTGAAAAACCCTAACTTAACTCTGGTGCCGTGTCACATATAGAAATTTTTTGATATTTGCAACCACAGTAAAACAAAGATTTATATTTTTGATATTTATTTTATATATTTAAATGCCATTTAACAAAGGAAAATCTAACCAAAAAAATGAGTTCGCGTGTCACCTGACACGCGTGTCATAGGTTCGCCATCACTGGTCTAGTTTTAGTGTCACTTAAAATGATTCATTCATTCAAGCCAGAAGACAATAAAAGCATTTACTGGGCACCTAATACAAGGCAGGAACTGTGCAAAAGCATGGGGCTACAAAGATGAAAAAAAACATGCTTTTGCTAAGAAGCTGCTCACAATCTAATGGGACAGACTGGAAATAAACAGCTAAGGTGCACTGCGTTAAGTGGTCTGATGCTGCTATAACAAACATACTAGCAATGGAGTAGGAAGTGAGCTGGGTATACACTGTATGCCATGAACTGCACATACATTATTACACTTGAACAGAACATAAAGGTAAAACAAAGAACTGGGAAGACTTACTGAGTAGCTTTTACAATGTCACAGTTACTAGAGTCCTCTATAAGAGGAAGAGCTTCTCTTGCCTTGGCAAGTTCTTTGTTTTCATGTGCACAGACTCCATGTCGACCAAATCCTGAAGGGTGGGGGCCATGGCTGTGATTCCTGCACTGGAGAGTAGGAGTAATGTGACAAAGCACAGGAAGAGAATTAATGTCACATTCAATTACATAATGAAAAATTTGCTACTATCACCAATATCTATGTTATTAAATTTAAAATGTTTTGAGTCTTAGAGTTGAATACAAGGGAAGATTTTCATCTTAATTCTCTTCACGAGGATTAGATGCTTAATATTAGAAAATTCCAAATTATATCTATGTTTTGTCTTAAGACAAAGCAAAGGCACACAAATAGATCTTAATTCTTATAGGAGGTGGAAGGTCATGGCTATTGACATTACAAATAGGAAGGTCGCCATGCCTCTGTTTTGGGAGTTGTGGCAGATACACACTAAAGAGATCCCTAATGAATCAAGTTCTTGAACATGTATAGCTTGAGTCCCACAAGAAGAGGGGGAGATATTTTTAAATATTTGACTAAACAATAGCAAAAAATCTGCCAAATTTAGTGAAAAATTACAAACCCACAGCTCCTAGAAGCTAAAAAAAAAAAAAAACAAGCAGAATAAACCTCAAATTCTCATACCAAGGTATATCATAATCAAATCACTAAATAAATAAAGACATAATCTTAAGAGCAACCTAAGGAAAAAGACACATTATGTTCAAAAACAAAGATAAGAATGAATTCAGACTTCTCATTAGTAAGTGCAAGCCAAAAGACAAAAAAAAAGCACAATAGTTTTGAAGAGCTGAAGGAAAATACTGTAAACCTGGAAACACCAGCAAAAATATTCTGCAAAAACAGGGATGAAATATACACTTTTTCAGACAAAAGTTAAGAAAACTGCCATTTTTTTAACTGAGCTATTTGTTTTCTTAAAGTTTTGAGAGTTCTTTATATTATATATTCTAGACAAAAGTCCTCTGTTAGATATGTGATTTGCAAATATTCCAATCTTACATTACCAGAGATACTATTATTTAATTTGGGGTATCCTTTGTCATTGTGTATACAGGCAGTCCTCAGGTTACGTATGTCATTTCGTGGTTACGTCACCATCTCCCATTTATTTATAAAAAAAGAAAAGTTCCGTCATTTCGACATATGTACATATGTGCTTTATGTTTTTTATTATTTATTTACCACAAATAAAGGTCAGAAATTGTTATCTTTCTTTTAAATTTTTTTTACTGTTTCACTTCATTACTGCTGCGTATGTGCTCCATGTGAGTGACGTAGGTGCTTATGTAGGTGGGTTCCGACTTACAGAGAAAATCACCTTATGTCACACCATAGGAACGGATCTCCGACATAACCTGAGGACCTACTGTATACTCTAACATAACTGACATTATACAGTATATATACATATATGCTTTTATCATTTTCTTCTTAATATTTATTTTTTAAAAACAATGGGATTGCATTCATCAACTTGCTTGTCTCACTTAACCATGTACCATGTACAGCTCTGCTGGTCAGTAATAGCTGAATATTATTCAATTGTATAGATCTAGCATCATTTATTCAACCACTTCCCTATTGTTAGTTCTGTAGGTTGATTTCAGTCTTCACTTCTACAAATAATCCTATAATTAACATCCAGTACATTCTTGCCAATCTGATGGCTAAAATATGACACCTTGTTTTTCATTTGTGTGCCCCTCATAGCTAATCGGAATTTTGGTAGTTTGTTTGTTTGTTATGTTGACTAGCTCTCATAATTTCTCTTTGGTGGACTGCCTTTTCACAGTCTACTGTTTTTCTAGTAGATTGTGTATCTTTTTCCATTTGTATGTTAGGAAGATTAACCCTTTGTTTATATACAGATTTTTCATCACAGAAAATTGACTCATTCTAAAGATACAAATTTGTTTCCTCTAATAATGTCTTAAGGCATTAAGGACATCAGCTTCATTTTTCATGTAGGAACTTAGGGAGGATTACACATGTCAATGTAAAGAACATGGGCAATTAAGAGCATTTATTTACTTATTCAACAATTAATTATTGTGTACTTATGATGTACATGGCCCCCACCCTATGAAGACATGGGTATTTATCCTCCAGGAGTTTAAGTCTAATAGTGCAGGTAAATCAGAGACATATGGAAGGCAATATGTGATTAAATGGCAAAAATGGGTGATAAAGACTAGAGAACAGGAGGTGCCTTCTGTTCATGTCAGCATTTTTTTTGGGGGGGGGACCCTAAATCCAGATCAGAGTAAAACCTAAAAATGATTATATAACCTCAAAGCCTGCTTTCAGAGTCAATGGTCTCTGAAGTGAGGCAAGTGTACACAAGGCTGTATATGCACTGACCCATTAGATAATGGGGAAAATGTTAAAGCTTCTATTCTATTACAATGCCTTTGATCTTTATTTTTAAGAGAAAGCTGCAAAATTTTACAAACTTGGCCTCTTTAAGCTTTACTGATTTGAGCACTAAGTTGCCCTCCCAAAATGAGCAAGTGAGTTAAACTATAAAGAGGCCATGAATTAAGATAATGACAACATAAGTACACACAAACAAGAGTACTACAGAGCTGACACTTCTCTTCAGAGCAGGTAATCTTCACTAGTCACACAAAGTAAAAACAAAGACAATCTAAACAAAATGCCAGCTTCCCTCCAAAAATATTCAAAATTACCAAAAAGGGTGATTTGAAGCAAATTTATATTTACTATCTTTAATTCAAAACCTTACCATGTGTATATGTTGACCTATTAATGAATGAATATAGTTTAGAAATATATTGTCAAATCTTACAATAACATGCTCCATGACAATATGAATTTGGTGACTGACCCCTGTCCCAAGCCCCCATGTACATCAAATAGAGGGGTGCTGAACTGTTTAAGTCCCAGACAACCATATAACAGAGAATCATTCCCATCAGTGCATAGGGGTTAGAGTTATCCATTGCCAACAAGTGATGATAAATTGCAGTCAGCGCCTGGATGATCTGTACTGTGCAGCTGGATCCCTGAGCTCCCAGCCAGCTTGCAGTGCAGGCTCCATTCATCACTCCATTCAGCTCAAAATTAGTGATATTTTACAAAAATGAAAATTTTGGATCCTACTTTTCACAATATAATAGTGCTTTATTCTAGGGGTGCAAGTTCAAAATTGTTTTACTGATAGTAGTGCATGATCAAAAAAGTTTAGAGACTACAGCTCTAAGTTATCTCCTTTGCTCTAGATTTGCTCCTTCCCAAAATTTTCCACAAGAGTTATAGGTGAAAAAGGAGAGGACCTGCTTTGGGGGAGGTTAACTAACTAGAGACAGTCCCATAAAGATGTTTAAGGAAACCAACCATATATTCCCATCACAAAGATTAAAGCAGTTTATGTCATGATAGGAAATCCTTCTTAGAGATTACTCTCTAGTTATCAAAAAATTATTTTTATGGTATTTTCTAGTTGTTTCATTTTTACTACATTGAAATGTAAACTCCTTGAGAACAAGGTCAAAGTCTCAGATTTCATGTTGGCTGTATGATGGTGGCGAATTACCCCATTTTTGGCTTCAGCTTCTACATTTGTAAAATGGAAGGAGCAGGTCATATAGCTATGAAGTTCCTTCCAACTCCATGTTGTATGGTAAGAGGAATTGTTACAAGAGTCATTAATGACATGCGCACTGGTAAAGACTTCACCACACAAACAAACATCCTTTTGCAGTGGAAGCTTAACTGCTACATGGCTACCTACAATATTAAGGTAACAGAATAGATGAAGCAAATTCTCAGGAAGCCAGCAAATTCCTGAGTTTTCCTTAATCATTCATTCAGGGAAATGTAAAGAACACCTACTACCTACCAATCACAGTACTAAGTAACTAGGTAACTAGGTAATCGAGTAAGACACAATTCCTACTACAATCCATTCATTCATTCATCAGATATTAACTGAATGCCTACTATGTGCCAGGTACTATTCTAGACACAGGATATGGCAGTGAACACAACAGACAAGATTTACAAAAAGGAGGGGTGGGATACCAAGAAAGAGACACGTAGCTAGCTGACTACTCTCCTTCACGGGCATAACAAGATATTATGAAAATCACATCTGTGGTGATTTTTATAGCAAAGCCCCCAACTTCTTTGATACTTCTCCATCAAGAGGAGAGGGTCCATGTCCTTCCTCACAGAGGAACCTCAGTGACGCTCCACTACTAAATTCTGCAGAAGTGATTCCCAGGCCTTAGAAACTGGTAGCTTCCTCCTTCTGTCTCCTGAGATGCTCACTCTTGGAACCCAGCCACCATGCTGTGCAGAGGCCCAGCCACATGTAGGTGACCCTGCTGAAAGTCAGCATCAACTGCCAGACGTGTGAGTGAAGACAACACCAGCCCTAAGTGCTGAGTCATCCCAGTTGACGAGTCTTTCTAGCAGAGGCCCCAGATATGGTGCAGCAGAAACAAACCATTCCTGACATGTCCAAATTCCTGACACAGAATCCATGAGCGTGGCAATAGGTGGTTTACACCACTATGGTTTAGCCCAGCCGTGGGCAAACTACGGCTCGCGGGCCAGATCCGGCCCGTTTGAAATGAATAAAACTAAAAAAAAAAAAAAGACCGTACCCTTTTATGTAATGATGTTTACTTTGAATTTATATTAGTTCACACAAACACTCCATCCATGCTTTTGTTCCGGCCCTCCGGTCCAGTTTAAGAACCCATTGTGGCCCTCGAGTCAAAAAGTTTGCCCACCCCTGGTTTAGGGTGACTTGTTCCACAGCAATAGGTCACAGGAACATCTTTAAGATATAAGGGATCATATGATATTTCCATGAGATATCACAAATCAAATCATTTTACTAAATAGTAAATAAATACATTTAAAGTTACAATAGACATTAATTTTAGAGAAACCCCAAATCTACAAAACCGTATGCTTTAAACTCTGATGAGGTTCACTGTTCTGCAAGTTATCAAATAAAACAAAAAGAGAGATCTGACTGATAACCTTTAAAATTTCTCAAGACATTAACAGAAGTACCAGAGTTCAGTTTCCAAGTTCATTCATTGGACAATTATTTACAGAGTACCCCCTAGTGCTAGGCACACAGCAGTGAACACAACAGATAAACATCTCTGCCCTCAAAGCCCTTAATTCAGTGGAGGGAAAGAGACAACAAACAAGACAAGTAAGTATGTTAAATGGTATTAAATGCTGAGAAGAGATAAAAGCAAGGAAGGAGACTAGGGAATGTTGCTGGTAGTGGTGATACTGGGGAGGGCTTGCCACACGGAGGTGACATTTGTGTCAAGACCTTAATGAGGTGTGGAAATAAGCCATGCGGGTATGAGGAAAGAGTATTCCAGATAGAGCAAATAGTAAGTACCAAGGCCTTGAGGCCAGTATGGCCAGGGTTAATTGAGCAAGCAAGAAAGTAATAGAAAATGAGGTCAGAGAGGAAACTGGGAGCCAGATGGCAAAGGCCTAGCTTGGAGATACTGGGGGTTCAGTTCCAGACCCCTGCAATAAAGTGAGTATCTCAATAAAGCGAGTCACACACATTTTTTGGTTTCCCAGTGCCTATAAAAGTTATGTTCACACTATAGTGTAGTCTATTAAGTGTGCAATGGCATTACGTCTACAAAAACCATGTGCATACCTTAACTTAAAAATTCCTTATTGCTAACAAATGCTAACCACCATCTGAGCCTTCAACGGGTCGTAATCTTTTTGCTGGTGAAGGGTCTTACCTTCAATTTGTAAAAAAGCAGTATCTGCGAAGCACAACGAAGCGAAGCACAATAAAACAAGGTATGCAAATTGTTTTGGCAAATTCTGCCCCAAAAAAACATCAGTTCTCAAGGTGGAACCAGAACCAAATTCAACCAGAGCAGGAGTGTTTTTGTCTGTACTGTTCTGATTTATCTCCTGCACCTGTAACAGTACCTAACTCCCAGTAGAACAAATGAAGTCTTGGCTCTGTTACTTAGCGGCTATTAGACTTTTCACAGATGACGTCCATATTTTAAGCCTCAGGCCTAATCTCTAAAACTAGAATCATGATCCCTCCCCACCTCACAGCGTCACAGTGAAGGTCAAGAATGGGAGAATATTTTGCAAACTTTAAATACCATATGTAGGTAAGATCTTTACACAACTATGGAAACACTTAGTAGCAATTATTATTAACAACAATGATATCTCTACCTTGCCCCATTAATTTCAACCTCTGAATCACTCTCTCCCTCCATCTCTCACCGAACTGGGGCAGGGCTGCCTTCCCTTCAGCAAGAGGGAGTGGACTTTTAGCCCTTTAAAGGCTTTTGTAAATGAGTGGCAGTAATTAAGATATGATGGTTACTCCTGTCACCTTTTCCTTGAAACTCGGGGGGCGGGGGGGGGGGGGGGGGGGGGGGAGAATGAGATAGTTCCCATGTGAAAACTCTACACTCTTTTGGAAAATCCAGCCTGCGTACGAACCTTTTTTATTTTTGCCTGTCAAAATCCAAGAACACCTACTCAGAACGCCTTGACAACTCCCTCCATGTCTTATTTATTCCTCACTTAAAGCTACATCAGACTGTTGGAAGAAGGAAGGGGCAGGGGGAGCATGAGAAACGCTCTCTAGATTGGGCGTCTTTGAGAGGCCAAGTAATCCAATCATCCAACACTGCTTGAACCCTGCTGGCAACAGAAAATCCACTGCCTAACTCACTCCAACCGGAGACAGCGTCAGTGTTCTCATCTGTATCTAGAGATTGCCATCTTCTCAAGGATGCGTCCATTCTGGAATAAAATAATGCATTTAAAGGCACTTGGCACATGCTAAACACTCACTAAAAGTTGGCTGAATCTGGGTATGCTTCATTTGTTCAACATATTGTGACCAGCTACAATATGCATTGGGAAAGGGCCATTTTTTTCAAAAAAAAGAACAAAAAAATCTTGTTCTCTTGGAGCGAACGTGTGCCTCCTGTAACGCCCCCCAGCGGCCCGTTCTGTTCTCTGGAACTACATCTGGCTGCTGTAATACCTCCACATTAGAGAGTCCTTTGGGTTCTGCAGGCAGCTATCCCCGCACCTCCCTTCCCAGCCCCCCTTCTCCAGCCTAAACGAGCAGCCTGGCCTCTTCCAAGGAGTAAGCAGGGGTGTGGGAACCAGAGCTTCAGCAGGGCTGGGTGGTGCGAAGGCGGGTGCCCAGGCGCCTCAGCCAGAAGGGAAATCAACAGAACCGCAATGACTCCGGCCCAAGGTCAAGACCGACGGGTCCAACTCAGGTGTGTCACCTGACACCTCTCCCAGGAACAGCCACCCTCCCCTCCCAGGCCCCACAGCGGTCCCGGCCAGGCACCGGGGGAGTACCGGTCCCCGGGGGTGCTGTGGCCCGAGCGAGAAGGCTGGAGGCTTGGCGAAGGCACTCAATCCTCTGTCCAGGCCTCCTCCTCCGGGTCTCCTCAGAGAAACGCCAGCATCGTTCTCGGGGTTTCCAGGCCCCGTGGGGAGCTTCCTCAACCCACGCCCTCGCCCCGCGGCAGCCGCCGCTCCTCGCCCCGCCAGGCCCCCGGGTCAGCCATCCCGGGCCGCACTCACCTGCGAGGCTAGGCCCGGCCCCTCCATCGCCCCAGTGACTGTAGGGACGCCGCGAAGTGGCGGATGCAACCCGCTGGCCAGCGCGCCGCGAGCCTCCCGTATCCCACTTCCTGCTCGCGGCCCCGCCTCCGCCGCAGCCCCCGCTCACGCCTGTACCCGTCAGTCGGCCTCGAGAAAGCCAATCCCTGCTCTCCTCTCGCCTGGGGGCGGGACTTTCCTGCCACCGGGAAGGCGAGTGGGGAACCGGGAGCTGGAGGCCCCGCCCCCAGTCCGCGGTGAAGTTCCAGCCTCAGGTCAAGACCGCATTCGGAACTTGAATCCCAGCTCCTGCACAGCCTGAGTCCCCGCCCCGCCTGCCCCGTCCTGTAAAGCCCGCTGCCCCCGTCCCCCGCCAATGTCTGAATCTAGTACGGAATCAACAAATGTTAACTGAAAACATTTGCCACTCTCTTCTTCTGCGATCTTCGGCAAGTCGCTCCCACCATCTGGGGTTCTGTTTTCTTCATACAACACAGAAAATAGATGAGTTCCACAGCTCAGGCTACAGGAGGATTGGGCAAGAGGCCGCCACCTGCACTCCCCACGCCTCTTTAATGTCTGCACTGAAGGAGCTGGCATCTAAGATCTGTTCAGCTCAAAAGACAGCTATGAACATAGGCTAAGCCTTGGTCCCTGACCTTGGGGAGCTCCAGTGGTGCAGTGGGGCTCTCGCACTCAGTCCCCAGAAAACCGGAGCTTTTCTAGCCCGGCACTAACACAATCTTTGTCATTATTCTTTCAAATATCTGTTGCTAGGCTAAACTAGATTAAGACTTTTAAGAGTTAAATTGGGGAAAAACTGAACGTATTCTGATTCTTTTATTCTATAAAAGCAATACTAAAGCATTATATAAATGTCTAGAAATCGAACAAAGTGCTGGTTTTTCCCATGATAAATACTATAATAAATAAAATTGTTAAAATGTATTGTTGTTTTTATTATAACACCCCTGCCTATTGGGCACACCAACCATGAGTTGTCCCAAAAGCCCATCATCAGGCCCTTTTAGGGTGGGAACCATTGGTACCCATCTCTGAATTCCCAGGGCCCATCACAGCCCAGGGATATGGAAAATGCTCAGTATAATTTTATTGAGTGGAGGAGCACATGGATAGGTGTGTCATCAACTTCTATGATACAAGGAAGGACAAATTGAGTGACAAATGGAAGTGCAGGCAACTTCTGGAAGAGCCAGAGGAGCAAGCAATTAATTTGGTCAAGCTAGGATAGGGCAAGGCTGCACAGAGGAGAGAGTCTTTAGTATGGCCACTTTGCTTAGCTAATAAGAACACTGTTTATTGATCACTTCCTATGCATTGGCACCCAGGACAGTGTTTTCACATACATTATGTCTAATCTGTAAGATGAGTGTTATTTTTCCCATCTCCCAGAAGAAAACAACTGAGGTTCAGACTGATATCATAAACCCCCAAGTCACCCAGCTGATAAACGGTGAGAGAAGATTCAAACCCAGTTTTCATATATATATATATATATATATATATATATATATATATTTGATTTCTTACAGAGAGGAAGGGAGAGGAATAGAGAGTTAGAAACATCAATGAGAGAGAAACATTGATCAGCTGCCTCCTGCACACTCCCTACTGGGGATGTGCCTGCAACCAAGGTACATGCCCTTGACCAGAATCGAACCTGGGACCCTTGAGTCCCCAGGCCGACACTCTATCCACTGAGCCAAACCGGTTAGTGCCAAACCCAGTTTTCTTAATGCAAAGTGCTTTGACTAAAGTGGTTTGGTTATTTCATTTTCAAGGACTGAATTAGAAGATGTTTTTGAACTTGAGGGAGGCTTGATATCTGCTATTTCAACGCTTGCGCATTAATAACCTAACACATCAGAAGGTTCTGGGACAAGTAAGTCCTAACACTTCCCTCTGCTTCTTTTATGCCTCCACTGAACTACTTCAGATTGGGATAAGGTTATGCATAACTAATGGCTATATGAAATCAAACCCAGTGAGGCCTGATGTGCCATCATTACCTTTCATCTTTGAAAATGCCTATGGCTTGTAGATATACCACAGTAGAATAGCATGATACATGGAAACATGTTCCTGGAGAAGACTGCGTGAGCCTGAATCCCAGCTCCAGCACAGAGTATCTGTATGCTCTTGGGCAAGTTGCTCAATTTCTTTGTGCTTCCGTTTCTCATCTGTACTCAGAAGGGTTCCTAATATGTGATAGGCACTATACTATATGGGTTAGCTCTTACCATCATCGCCAGTGTCCCCAACATGAGTGGATGTGGGGGAGAGCACTGAGTGGACCAGCCAAGTGGTGTCATGCAAAGAGTTTAAGATAGAGATTCAGCAGACCTGTCTTCTTGTCCTAACTTTGCCTTCACTTAACTTTGCCATAACAAAGTACCACAGACTGGGTGGCTCACAACAGAAATTTATTTTCTCACAATTCTGGAATCTAGAAGTCCAAGATCATGTCTCCACAGGGTGGCTTCTTCTGGGGCCTCTTTCCTTGGCTTGTAGATGTCCATCTTTTCTCTGTGTCTTCACATGGTCTTCCTTTTGTGCATGGTATCTGTGTCCTAATCTCTTCTTATAAGACCACTAGAGGCCTGGTGCAAGAAATTCATGAACAGGTAGTGTCCCTACACCTGGCCAGCGATCAGGGCCAATCGGGGCCTTCCTTCGTTCCTCATTGCCCTCTGGTGGTCAACACATGTCATAGTGAGCGATTGAACTCCTGGTCTCCCAGTCGAACTCCCAAGGGGACGTTTTGCATTGTGTGTGTGTGTGTGTGTGTGTGTGTATACACATACATAAACACTGGAGGCCCAGTGCAGGAATTCATGCACATTGAAAGGAAATTAATTAGAAGAAATATTTTAGAGGCTGTTAGGGGCCATGGGAGGTTGGCTCCAGGGCATGCCCAACCCATCTTGCCCAGTCCCTATCAGCCAGACCCCAGCAGCAAGCTAACCTACTGGTCGGATTGTCTGCCCCATGGTGTTCAGTGTGCATGATAGCAACTGGTCGAGCAGTCCACCGAACAGTCGGACACTTAGCATATTAGGCTTTTATATATATATAGAAGATAAGTCATAATGGATTAGGGCCCTCCCATAAGACCTCATTTTAACTTACCTCTTTAAAGAGCCTACTTCCAAATATAGTCATATTCTGAGGTACTGGGTGTTAAGGTTTCAACATATGACTTTGGGAGTGCAAAATGTAGGCCATAACACTGTGTTATCCTGGGCAAATCACGTTCCCTCTCTGTGACAGTTTCCTTATGGGGCTGAGAGTACTAGCAACAACACTAATCTGGAATGTCCCACTCAGCTTCCATCATGTAATTTCCCCATCATGTAAGCTCTACCTCTCCAATCCCCATAGCACTATTTTTTTTAAAAAAAATCTCTTTTCAATGACACGATTTTCCCAATTCTGCAAATGTATAGTATTGAGTTCCTACTATGTACCAAACACCATTCAGCACTGGGGATTTAATACTGAGCAAGACAAAAACACCTATTCCCTGGCTTCCTGGGGCTTACTGTCTAGCAGCAAATGACATACTTAATCAAACAGGCTCACAAATACCGACCTCTTTGAGTCAGCCTTGTCTTCTTGGGTAGGTCTTCTTTCCTCTACTTGGCCATGGGCTCCTGGTGCACATCCATCTCAAGGTCTCTCACCATGCTTTGCACAAGATCTGGCATGTGCTAAAGCCTATAAGAAGTGCTGTCCGAACAAATGAACAAATGAAGGAATACAGCTAAACCAATGGTTTACAAAAGGACATCTAAGGCAATTCAGCTCCCTAAATCACTCTAAGAAGTACTGACTTTACAGTGCTTCACAATCGTTGGCTTTGAAAAAATATTCCACATTAGGGTTTGCTAATCCTTACTGTCACACTATGGATGGCAACTGACTGTGTTTTTTTTACTGAACTTTTGATTCTGGCCTTGTTTCTTCCACGACCCTGGAACAGGGGCTTTGGTTATAATTACTTCAACATTGGCATCAAAATGAGCATTTGAAATGTTAAAACACACACACACACACACACACACACACACACACACACACACACACCTGTCAGCACAAAGCTTCTCACAGATACCAGTTAGGAAAGCCCCCTGCTCTCTGGTACAAAGCTAGCAGGGCTGGGGTGGGGATGAGTGCTCGCTGGGAACACTTCAGGCAACAAATATTTATTGAGCTCCTAATACGTGCCAAGCACAGGCTAAAACATGTAAGTACAGTCTCTATTCTTCTGCAGTTTCTGCATTTCAAGTCTTTTGGGGAGGCAAATACTGATAGAGGTAGGGGTGTGTGTGTGTGTGTGTGTGTGTGTGTGTGTGTGTGTGTGTGTGTTTAAAGAACTAGAGACAATGATAAGTGCTAACAAGAAAAAGTACCAAGAATATAACACAGGGAACACATTAGCCTGGGGGGATAAGGTAGGGTAGAGGCCCTTTTCATAATTTATAACACTAGCTCAAAGGACTTTTCCAATTTCCTCTGTTTATAAATGGGAAAACAGGCTCCAGGAGGGAAGTGACTTGTCCAAGATCACCCTGTAAATTAGTGGTGCAGATAGGATTAGGACACCAGCCCTCAAGCAGCCTCAGATTTCTAACTATAACCAACCTCCTGGATTCTCACAGCTGGCGGTTGCAAGATGGCTCAGAGAGAGCTTAGAAGTCTTGTGCCATCTCTTATCTTCTATCTATGAAAAGCTTCACAGTTAAAAAGTGTGAGTCTTCCCCTTCATTTTATATACAAATCACCAAGGTCTGGTAATTAAGTACTCTAAGAACTACAGTTAATATGATCTGGGTGTGGAGATCATGGTGCACACCTCCTATATTTTATTTTATATTTTACCTGCCAGAATAACGAGATTCTTATGGGTGTGTGCAGTGGGGGAGGGAGGAGGCAGGAGAGGGAAGGAAAAGCAGGAAGTATTCCTACTATATTTTGCTGGTTGCTATTTTGAGTCTTAGTCACCTGCTTGCAGTCACACATTTAAATACCAACTCCTACGGAAAGTTTTCTGGATGTGTCCAAATTGCAACAGCAACACTCCAGACTAGGTAATAAATCTACTTTGACTCTTATATAGATTTTGAAAAAATCTTTTCTCTATCTTTTGTATCCATCTATCATAGCTCTGTATTAATTGGTTTACATACTCATCTCCCCCTAGCCTCTATGCTCCAATAAGACACTTAAATATCATTTCCTCAGGAAACCCTTCCTAGATTCCTAGACCAGGTTAGGCCCCCTGGTAAGTGTCCCTATCACCTGTCATTCTTCTAACAGCACCATAAAACATTATTTAATTCATGTTTTGACTATCTGTCTTCTCTGTATACCATAAGCAGTCTGGCCCTGTCTCAGACACAGATTAATTCCCAGTGCATAGCCAATACCTGGCCCATGGAGCCACTCAATGTTCAGTTGTTGAATGAATAAACAACCTTATGTTATTCATTTTTATTTATACCCTTATCGGCTAGCACAGTGGTCGGCAAACTTCGGCTTGCGAGCCACACGCTGCTCTTTGGCCCCTTGAGTGTGGCTCTTCCACAAAATACCGACTTCTGTGCATGGACCACGAAGTTTCAACCGCACTGTATGTGTGTGCCCGCACATGGTATTTTTGTGATATTTTGTGGAAGAGCCACACTCAAGGGGCCAAAGAGCCGCATGTGGCTCATGAGCCGCAGTTTGCCGACCACGACTCCAGAGCATCAGGCTAGAGAATGGAAGAGCCCAGGCCCAGAATCTCTGATGACAGTGGCAGGACTGTCTCCTGTGTGACAAGGCTGTGGCCTTGCCAAAGCTGTTACTGACAAGAATCAAGTTCAGGGCCTCAGAACTAACTGCAGGTTCAGGGTCTTTCAAAACTCATACAGGTATTTTTTCCAAAAGTATTTTCAGATTCCTACCTGCTTCAGGGAATCAAGTGAGATGTGAGTTTTAGAAGCTCACTTTCTGTGTACACTTAGAAAGAGACCTTTCTACTTTGAGCCTCCAGGCTCTCATCTGTAAAATGGGAATAGTAATAGAATCCACTTCATAAAGTAGTTGTCAGGATTAAGTGAAAGAATGCATGTAGTGTGCATATACTAAGTGCTGTATAAATGTTGGCCGTTACTAGGTACAAAGGCAACTGAGAAAGACTGAAATATGAGGGGAAACGTGGCCTTAACATTGATCAGAACCCAACTCTGGAATACTCATGACTGTATAGGAAATATAATGACCAAGGTTCCACTGGCCAAAATGTGTTCCAAATTTCAAAGAGGACTTTGGTTTGTGACATTTAATAGGAATTATTGTTCTCTCTCCACCACCCTGCCCTACACACTATACTATTTGTGTTGATGAGAAAAGCCGCATGGCCCTCAGCTCTGCCTTCACCAGAGGACAAGACACTGGTTAAATCTGCTGTTAGCTATTGCCTTTCGAGCTCCATTTATAGCAACAGAGTGGTGTCCATGGTAACCAGCCAAGCTGGCTTGCCGTGGTGCAAGTTGTTCAAAAAATAGAAGAAAGGGCCATGGGAGGCCAAATTAGTTAACCGTTACCTGTTTCTAAATGAAGAAAACCCACACTGTGCTTTGAATAGACGGTGAATCCAGGCAACATCTGGATTTCCCAAGCTAAAGGCACTAAGGTCACTCCTAAGGCCACTGAGTTCCTGCTGAATCTGACCACTGAGGGTGCAGATTGTCAGCAATGACAGTAGGTGAGATGGCAGGAGTGGCAGAACATTGAATAAAATGTTAGGGTCAAATTCTGCCACTTTTTGGACTTTCTCTGTCTCCCTATTGCCTGCTGTAAAGTTCTTGGTGGGACTGGAGTTGAACCCTGAGACACCTTTTTAAAAACAAGGTAGCCATGGTCTCTCTCTATTTCCCCTCTTGTGTCTCTGTGCCTCTGGACATCTGTCCTGTCCTCTCTTTAATTCAGGGCCTTCTGCTTACTCGTGTTTTCTGATTACTTACAACTTCTGCATGCACATGCCATTGACTGCAGCCTTGACTCTGTAAGATTTTACAGTGACCTGCTTGTCACTGTTTCTGTGCCTCTTCACTTAGACTATTGAAAGAGAGAATCCACTTGGCTGCTATTAATTAGTGGCTTAGATGGCCCTACGGTCACTTACCTACTGTGACCAGTCATCTGTGATGGAATGGCTTGATTTTGCCATGATCACCAAGAGATTTAGCAAGCACTGTAGGTGGGGACAATTCACAGGGAAGGGTACCTATATTACCTGAAATGCTATGAATCAGAAATTCATTTGCACTTACAAGTAAACACATTCATCAGGATGTATTAGTTTCCTAAGGCGGCCGTAACAAAATACCAAACTGGGTGACTTAAAAGAACAGAAATCTATTCTCTCACAGTTCTGCAGGCTCGATCCTAAATCAAGGTGTTGGCAGGGCCACACTCTCTCTGAAGGCTCTAGGGGAAAATCCTTCCTTGCCTCCTCCTAGCTTCTGGTGGTTGATGGCAATCCTTATTGTTCCCTGGTTTGTGGGCACATCGCTCTCCAATCTCTGCCTCCTTCATGGTATTCTCCCTGTGTGTCTCTCTCTGTGTTCAAATCTCCCTCTTATAAAAACAGTCATTGGATTGGATTATCCTGATCCAATATGCTCTCATCTTAAGTTGATTACATCTTCTAAGACCCTATTTCCACATTCACAGGTGCCAGGAGTTAGGACTTCAACATCTTTTGGGGGGACACAATTCAACCCACAATAGAGGGTAAGAATGGTCAGGAGAATTAACTTAATCCCAGTGCGTCTGTCTGAGAGGTCCTGAGAAGACAGCAGTTTCTATTTGGGAGGAGGCAGACTTAAACTAGAGGTAGTTCTGGGACTTGAGGCACTTCCTGTAGGGAGAGGCCAGGGTAAGGTAGGGTAATGACAACAAGGAGGCAATGAAGGGAACTGGGATACTCAGCGGTTGAGGAAAAAAAGCATTGGGAAATGAAAAAAGATAGACTTTTACTTATTTCACAAACCATGGCACGGGACCCACTGAGAGGTCACAGGAATCCAGAGCCAACTCGCAGTAACACCTAGGACAATGTCTAGTAAACAATAGGTACTCAGGAGATTTTAGTGAGAGAAGGAGAGAAAAAGGAAGGAGGAAGAAGAGGCTGAGGAAGGAGAGAGAGATTGGCGGTACTGTGCAAGGGCTCCCATGATACCATTCTCTGCACCACGGCATTCTCCAATGCACCTGTCTCACTGTATCGCAACCTCCTGTCTACCTGTCTTCCTCTGCCTTCAGTCTCTGACTCTGAGTCTAGGGTGCGTGTCCTGCACAATTGAACATACAAAGCAAGTGCTTCATTGTTTTCTGGATGTGTTGGGGATAATAAATGATGCCTGTTTTTCCTCCACCCAAGTTCAGAACACATTATGAGTGACATACACAAAAGTCAGATGCATAGAGATTAAAATTCAGCTTTATTAGTGACAGAAACTATTATTAGAGAAAGGGGTTTAGGTCTGCTGGCCAGTGGGCTTCTAATACATCATCTAATACATGAGAGACTTACCCAATCACAATTCCTGGTTTAATGTTTTTGGGTGGTAGGGAAGATATACGATGCATCAGCTCAAGTGGGATTCCTTTAGGCTTCTGTATATAAAGACAGCGGTGACTAGAGATAATGTTAGGCCACAATTTATTTAAGCCATGGCTTAACTGAAGGGCTACTGAAGTCCTGCTCATTCTTAGCTCTTTGGTGCCCCAACACAACTTGACCTTGATTCCCAAAGGTAACTGGCAGAGGGCCTAATAAGCCAGATCAACATACTCTAAACAGTACTTTTTTTCTTACTCAGCCAAGTATGAAATGGCCAGATTCTTAATACCTCTCAATAAGTGCTTGTTAAAGATTACCTTGATTCAACAAGTGCATAAGGAAGACTGGAGGTGAGGCACTGGCTTTGACAAGGTAAACAGTGTGTGTCCCGGGAGGCAGTATGGTCAATGGGAAGGGGCAGAGGCCTAGGAGTAAGGTTTCTACCACACATTACCTTGCTACAGACCACTGAACTTAGGTTCTCTAGGCCTCAGGCTCCTCATCTGTGAAATGGGCTGGGGAAGGGCTGGGTTCAATGCCTTCAGCCCAAGCAGAGCACCCAGACTGCTGGCTGGCCACCAGGGATGTCCAGCCTGGTGAAAATCTTTTGACAATAATTTTTCTGACTGCTTCATGTTTTCTGCACCTTCTTGCAGCAGGTGTTTTCTCCTGAGTGTGGCGTGTGTAGAATATTAAAATACAAAACAAAAGTGGCACGGTGACTCACAATTTAATATTTGCATTGTGATTATCTATGACAGCTGTCTTCTGAATCCTCAGATATTAACATTCCAAACCTCTCCCTAGTCATATTTCATAACCGCTCCAACGCACATCCATCCATGAATAAGATTTCATTATTAAGAATTTCATTTGTCATAATGGATTTTATTTCTAATTTAGGCTTCATGAGCAATGCGCTGTGGTGACATGATTTATTGCTCCCAGGTTGCTGGCCTTGGATACTAATTCTGCCTGTGTACTGATTTTATGGCAGGCTGAACTTCTGCTTCTTCATCAGCTTCTTCCCAAAGGAGGAAAAACTGTAGCCCTAACACCGTCAAAAACAACCAACCAACCAACAACAATAACAAAATCCTAGAATGTAGAGGCAAACATTTCCTTAGAATGAAAGGGTCACATTTGTTCAAAAGGCTATTATTCTATCCATGGGCTACTGAAGATGGACAGAAGAAAACATCAGATGGATAACTGTTCTAGCAAGAAATGGAGCAGACTGATTAATTCTTAATTAGCATCCGTGTAGAATAAACATTCTTGTATAGTAAATATCTAAGCAATCATAAGCATTAGATTTCTACTCATAATGAAAGTCTTTCTTATCAGCAATGAAATAATATATATGGAAATGTGTATCATTTGTTACATATACATGTGCACGTGTATTTTCCAGAGCTCAGCAAAAAATTGTGAAGAGAGGGAAAATTAACACTTACTTATGGTATTGGTTTCCTGTAGTTTCTATAACAAATTACATAAACTTGGTGTCTTAAAGCAACAGAAATTAATTCTCTCATAGTTCTGAAGGCCAGAAATCCAAAACCAGTGTCACTGGGCCCAAATCAAGTTGTTGGCCAGGATGCACTGACTGTAGAGACTCTAGGAAAGAATTCATTCCTTGTCACTTCCAACTTCTGGTGGCCACCAGCATTGCTTGGCTTGTGGACCCATCTCCAAGTCTCTTTCTTCTTGATCTTTGTACCATCTTTTGCTCGGTATGTATAAAATCTCTTTCTGCCTTCCTCTTATAAGTGTGCACATGATTGCATTTAGGGCCCAGACAGATAATCCAGAATAATCTCCCCACCTTGAAATATTTAACTTAATCACATATGCAAAAATTCCCATCCCTCCCCACTTTTGCCATAAAAGGCAACATTCATAGATTCCAAGGATTGGGACATGAATATCTTTTGAAGGACCATTTTTTCTTCCTACCACACTGAACATTTACTCTGTACCATTTCTTAGTGCTGTGTTCAATGAGCAATGTCTGCCCTGAGCACTGAGCTTAAAGGGTGCAGGTTTCCTCATTCCCAGCCCAGGGTTTTTTCCTACTGCATGTTGCTCATAGATGACTGTAGGAGGACGTGCAGGTATACAGACACAGGTAGGAAATCAACAAGGATAGCTTGAAAATAACATCAAGAGGCACCTAAATCTTGTGCTAGTGTTTTCTTGACTCACAATAGCCATGTGGTATGTGTCAGCCTGAAGTCAAGACTTCGGGTATCCAAGTATCCTTCCAGGTATCCAAGTACCACCAGCTCTGTCTATTCAAATTATAACCCTTCAAGGACTATTGAATATGCACCCCTCTAGGAAGTCTTCCTTGATAGGACATCCAGTGCTCTTTCCCAGCTCCTGTGCATTTTGCCATATGCATTTCAAGTTTCCCTTAGATAGGGACAGGAACAAGACATCCCTGTCTCCACAGAGGTTTCATGGGATTGTACCAAAAAGCCTTTAAGTGAATTCTCTAAAACTCACCTCCAAGATTTCCAAGTTTAAAGCTAACCTTTCCCCACACTCCCAGGGTCAACTGAGAGAGACCAGGCAAGCTGAACCAGCTTCATCCCCTGTTCTGCCATCACCTTCCGACCACTTGGGCCAGATAAGAGGAGGCTTGGGCATAAGGATAGGGTTGGCTTTTGGAGAAAGCCGTGTTTGAAGAGGAGGTTATCTATCCCCTTTGCTCACCTCCCCAGAGGGAAGTGCACAGGGCTCTTGACTGGTTTTTCTCTCTGGAGCAAAGGTCCTGTGCATTTGGCTGGAATGCATTTGGGTGCAAGTAACAGAAAAAGTGACCTGAAGTGCCTTGAGCTGGTGGTTGCTCTATTAGGTCCTATTGGGCATGCTCAACCATGCCATCAAGGACACAGGCTATTTCTTTTTGTCCCACCATCCTTGTGTTGGTTTCCATCCTCTAGCTTGTCACTTTATAGATGCAAAAGGGCTTTTTCACTTCCAGGTTTTCTAGTGTTTAACGCAGGAAGAAGGGGGAAGGGCAAAGGACACTCTCCTTGCAAGCTCAGCCTTCTGCCCCTGCTCCCTACACACATATTGCATGCTTCCGTGGCCAGAACTGGGTCACTTGCCTGCCTAAAGGCCATCATCTGCCAACGGGCAAGAGGTTCTATGACTGGCTTTGATGAATCAAAATGCATCTCTTAGAGCTCCTCTCCTGATAACATGGGATCTCTGCCTGCGCAAAGTAAAGAAAGGGAGCTGTAAAGGCTACTGGGAAGGCAATGGACGGTTTCTGCCACCTTAAGAGAATCAATAGCTATTTTGGTGTCTACAAAAAGAGGACACTGACACACCATTCCCTGACTGGGCACTTGCCAGGTCCCAGGCTTGCTTGCCTGCATCAGTGCCATCAAATTGGGACAAAAGGACACTGTAGAGAGCTGGGCAGGCAGAAAGGGGGAGGCAGGCACTACTCCCTGGACTTTTCGGATTATTGAGAGATAAGGAAGATGACTCCCACCCATGCCAAGTACCTCAGGGTCAGGGACCTAGGAGGACAGGTGAGATTGGGGTTATGGGTTTGTTGGTGACCATCACTGATAGAGCAAGGGTCAGCTTGCATCCAGGGCATGAGTGTAAATTGAGGCTGCACAGTCAAAGACATTACAGTTTGTAAAAAAAAAAGAAGCATTTTTAAAAGGTTACACCCTCTGTGTAGTTTCACACAGTTTCCTTCAATGCCTTTCCATCACATTTCTAACAACCATCATGTCAACACCGTACCTTTGTATTCAGGGAGCAACTATCTCTCCTCCCGTTCCCCTCACCCTTCAGTCTAGCGCCTCTAGCTGCTTCTGGACCCAGGCTGATAGGAATTGAGAATATGGGCAATGTGGTTATCGAGTACCCCAACTGTAGTAGCAAGGAAGGGCTTGTTCTCAGAAGTTAACAAGACCCAGGTTATATGCACAGAAGTCCAAGGTCAGCCCCTTCCCTGCGGAGGCAACAATTCTCTGCTGAGAGTCTGGCTGCAACATGTCTAGCTGATTGTAATGCAAAGCAGACTGAGATGATAATGCTATTTTATAGATGAAGAAACTGGAGCTCAGAGAAGTGAAATGAGTTGCCTAGAGGTCACAGAACCTGTAAGTGACAGAGCTGTCTATCTTGTCCAGGTCTTCTGGAGCCTCATCCTTGGCTCTCTGCCACACCAGGCTGCCCTGAGACTTTAAGAAAGGAAGAGGTGGTCCCCTCCCCTCTCCCCTTCCCTCCAGTATTTTCTGTCTCTAATGGATTTACCACCTTGGTACCACTGTTCAGTTCACTTGGAATCTCTATGGAGAAGCCAGATCTCATCCTTCAAACCCTTTCCTCCCGAGAGCCCTTATTGCTCATCAGGAGCCTGGGGAGGAGGGAGCAGCTATGAGGCCAATAGGAAAATCTGGGGGTTACATTCCCAGAGGTATATAAAGTGGTACACATTTTCTGGAGAGTCGGTAGCAATGTGTATCAAAAGTCTTAACCATAGGGGTACACTTTAATTCAGCAATTCCTACAACAAATTTATCCTGAGGAAATAATCAAACAAGTGAATTAAAATACAACCAAGTGCAAAAAAAGAAAAAACAAAGTCCAAAAGGTTTCAGTAAGAGATTAGGTATCTATACAATGCAACACCATGCAATCGAAGTGATGATGTCTGTCCATATTTATTGTTATGTAAATAAACATGATAAATAAAAAATGGGCCATATGTATAGTATGTATAGTCTGATCTCATCTTTTGTAAATACATTATAGAGTGTGTTTGTGTTTCTATACAGTGTGAACTCTCCTAATTAACATCCAGCCACTTAGCTGACTCACCAGTTGAGTCACTTCTCCCCTTCCACCTGGAAAACATCCGGAGCTGATGCTCGAGCCACTCAGGCTTCTGGATGGAGAGCTGGGGGCCTTTGCACCCATTCACTGCTCTCCCACCAGATAGCTCATGTGCTTAGTGGATTCAGTTATGAAGTTCTCTAACCTCTTTATTCCTATTGACTTGTTATTGTAATTTCGTGGTTAAAAATTGTATAAATTGAAAATAAATGAGTGAAAACAGAAAAAAGCAACTTTAAAAAACTAATTTCACTTAGTTTTTTAAATAGGGTAAGTGCTATTGTATTGGGAATAGGAACAGAGGTTCCTAAAAATTCAAGATTCTTCTCTCAGACTGCTGCACAAACATTTATTTATTTATTTATTTATTTATTTATTTATTTTTAGTTTTCTTTCTTCTTCAAAGAAACCAAAACAAGAATTTGGAGACACAATGTTATAGTGTCTCTATAAGAAAGTCAAAGGTACACTCCCTTCACCAGTGACATAAAAGGCTATATCAAAACACAGATATATTTTCCTTTAAAATTGAAGATTTAAAATATACATTTAATATTATAATTCCTTATTTCAACTTTTTTTTTTTTTGCTTAACCCACTAAATACTAGTCTTAATACTGAGACATAAAAAGACTTCTTTTACATATATCTAGAAAAAGAAAGTTATTCCTGATATATCTGGAGGGATATAGTGAGATTCTGGTTGATTTTTACTCTCTTTTTGTACCTTTCTTCACTTTAAAAAGTAAGTGTGTCTATGACTTTTAAAATTATAAAATACCACAAAGTCAGCATCATTTTTGGAAGGTAAACAGGAACTTCAGGATTAAGGAAATGACATGCTGGTGATTGTGGGGTGTCCTGGGGCAATGCTATCTGTCTTCCCCTGATATCTGAACTGTTTGGATTATGGATTTATAAACCCTAATAGTAATGATGAGTTTGGCTCCTTGGTTCTGCCCCATCCTAAGAGTCAGGTGATGTCAGCACTCAGACATCTCAACACAAGTAATTACCATAAGAAGCGGGGCAGGGACTTGGGCAGAGCAGGGCTTGGGGAGAAGAGATGGGCATTCCCAGGAAAGGACTGTGAGGAAGCCAGATCAGAATCAGGATGCAAACCCGAGAGGCACAGTTCTGAGCTCCTCTGGTTCCTTTCATTCACAGAGCTTACAGCGATTGCTAAAGTCATGTGCTGACAGAGGTTGCCTTGCAGGAAGACGGGTTCAACTTTCTCGTATAAATAAAACCACAAGCCTTATTTTTTATAAATAAAATTCTTATAATTATTTATAAATAATTATTCATTCTTGACTTACAGAAATATCTGTTGAAAATTAACTTTTAATCATAATAACTAATCTAAAATTATAATAAAGTTGTTCAAAGTCTTATGTTAAAAAAAAAGAAAACACAAATCTGTTCTTTTTCCAATGCCTTTCTACAATACATTGGGCTTTGGTGCTGGAAAGGCTGAGGCAATCAGACATGAAAAAAAACAACAACACCTGACAGGTTGAAGTCCTGCCTCTAGAAATAGGATTTTTAATTATGCAAGGATGTTCTGGGGAGATGGAATTTGTGGCAGCTCAAGTAGAAAAGACTTGGAGCTCTTGGAGATAACAGTCAAGGCGGGGGGTCACTTATGAAAGCAAATGACGGTCATCGTCAAGCACAGTCTAGCTGTGACTGGCACAGGGACTCGGTTTAAGGAACAGTCACCAGTCAGGCAGGAGCACAGGACCTGCAAAGGAGCAGAGATGAGAGTGGATTCCACCTTCCCTTCCAGTTCACTGTTGAGAGCAATGGCAGGCATCTCTCTGAGATTTGAGCCCCAAGAGGATTCAATCCCATTCCAGGCAGAATTTGGTGAATTAACCTCAATCTCATGCCTATTGATGGGCTTTGGAGTCAGCTAGACCTGGATTCACCTCCTCGCACTACCACATCTGAATTCTTCAACACAGAGTTTTAAACCAATTTAAAATAGAGGACATGCTGGAGGGTACTTGTGCTCAAATTTGGTCAGCATGTCCCTGCAAGGTGGCATGTAAATCAAGTGCTAGTTAAATGCATGAAGGACACATTCTCTCTTCTCTCTCATATTTACACACACACAGAAATCAGCGTAACCCACAAGACTCAGATAGAAGTACATCATTTTTCACATTTTTCTAAATCAACACAAATCTTGCTCAGCCCTCATCTATCTGGTTGGCAGAGTCAGGAGATACAATCTTGGTCATTCTGAGGGTTGCTGCGTACAATCCCCTGAGATTGTACATGAAGGTGGATCTTGCACATTCCAGAAATTCTGAGGCCTAGATCCTCAGACAACCACGCAGATGCTGCTGGTCAAGCCAGTGCATGTCATCCATTTCAGGGCGGTGGCTCTGCTGGTGGTGATCACACCACCTCAGGTACACTTGGCTGCTGGGCCTTCATGTGGCTCCAAGCCATGGTGCTCTGTGCCTAGTCCACCAGCAGCCTCATAGCCCTCCTCCCCTTCTACCTCCAGGGAATGGAAGGAGGTGGGGCTTCTCAATCCTCCATTAACCCAGTCCTGTCACCCCAGCTCCCCAGGCTAGGCTTTTGTGCTTTTGAAGACTCTAACTCCTTTCTTATGGACCCATCTACCTTACTCCCCCACCCTAGAGCTAAAACAGGAAGTTGTCACCTTCCCACAACCATCCTGGTGAGGGGGAGCCCAGATCTTATAACTGAACACTTGAATGAACTTTCTGGGAGGAGAAAGAGAAAATTTACCCTTCTTTTCTCTCTCTTTTTTTAATTTTCTTTCTCTCTGTGTTTGTTATTGAGTCCATAACAACAAAAAGGATGAGATACTGAATAATTTTTCAATAACTCAATACTTTTTAAAATCAGAAAGCCTTTATCAAGTCTTCTAACAGAGCCAAGACAGCCTCTAGAGCAGTGGTTCTCAACCTGTGGGTCGCGACCCCTATGGGGTCTAATGACCCTTTCACAGGGGTTGCCTAAGACCATCGGAAAACACATATATAATTACATATTGTTTTTGTGATTACTCACTATGCTTTAATTATGTTCAATTTGTAACAATGAAAATACATCCTGCATATCAGATATTTACATTATGATTCATAACAGTAGCAAAATTATAGTTATGTAGCAGCAACGAAAATAATTTTATGGTTGGGGTCACCACAACATGAGGAACTGTATTAAAGGGTCTCGGCATTATGAAGGTTGAGAAGCACTGCTCTAGAGGTTCAATTAATAATCACCTCCCAGTAATTGCTTTCTAGATAGTTTTATTTTTAAGTGACAAAACCAATAGCATAAACATATCATGGTCACATGGCACTTAAAAACTCTAGAGGCCTTATGGACACAGACAACATGGGGGTAGGGCATGAGTTGGGGGGTATAGGGGGTAATGTGGGGATAAGGACACATATGTAATAACTTAATCCATAAAAAAATTTTAAGAAAAACTCTAGAGGCAACATTCTCTTTGAGGTCAGGGCCATAGGTTTGAATCCAATTTCATCACTTACCAGTGTGTGATCTTGGACTAGTTAATTAACCACTTTTGAGCTAAACTGTATCACAAAGGCCATTTGTTTACTCTTCTATTCTCAGGCACAGTGCTTGGTATTCAGGCATTCAATAAATGCACCGAATTAATGAGCAAACTAAGGGCACCTAGCACAAACTAAAGGTTCCTTCTGCATCTCTACAATTTTGTCAATTTGACAACATTTCATAAATGAAATCATACAGCATCCAACCTTTTAACATTCACTTTTTGCACTTAAGGCACATGCCCTTGAGACACATCCAAGTTGTTGGCCTGTATCAATAATCCATTCCTTTTTATTTCTGGGTAGTGTCCATGGTAGGGATGTACCACAGTTTATTTAATTCTCACCCACTGAAGAACATTTGGGTTGTTTCCACCTTGGAGCTACTACAAATAAAGCTGCTATAAACACTCGTGTAAAGGACATTTTTGGTGAACCATGTGCTGTGAACATTTTGTGTGAAATAAGTTTGTATGAAAAAAATTGTGCTGTGAAGATTTGTGTGAACGTAAGTTTTCACTTCTCTGAAATAAATGCCCAGGATTAAAATTCATGAGTCATATAGCAAGTATATGTTTAACTTCTAAGAAATTGCCAGACAGGTATCCAGAGTGGCTGTACCATTTACGTGCCCACCAAGAACATATGAAAGATCCAATTTCTCCACATCCTCACCAGCATTTGTTTTTCAACATTTTTTTTTATTTTAGCCATTCTAATAGGTGCATGGTGGTGTCACGTTGTGGTTTTACTTTGCATTTTCTTGATAACTAGTGATGTTTATCATCTTTTGAAGTTTATTTTCCATCTGCATATCTTCTTTGGTGATGTGTCTAAATCTTTTGCTCATTTTCTAATTAGATTGTTTCATTACAGTTGAACTTAAAGGGTTCTTCGTTCTGAAAACAACTCTTTTGTCAGATATATAAATTGCAAATGTTTTTTCCTAGTCCATACTTTATTCCCTTAACCTAACCAAGTCTTTTGGTGAGCAAAACTTTTAATTTAATAAAGTCCAATTAGTTAATTTTTTGTTAATTTTTTAAATGAATTATTATTTTAGATCAAGAAGATTTTCTCCTATGTCCTCTCCTAAACATTTATGGTTTTATATTTTAAATTTAGATCTCTGGTCCAATTTGAGTTTATTTTTGTATAAGGTTTGAGGTGTATAGGTCAAGGTTCATTTTATTGGCTATTGATGTCCTATCCATTTGTTTCTGCCAAGTGAGAGAAGAGCACCAGGTTCTACAGGAGTCCCAAAGGTAAGATAGCACTCAGGGAGGTGGGATGTCTGAACAGTCCCTTGCAGAAAAGTAATCACCCTTACAGGTGTATCTAGAATAAGCTTGATGCTATGGAAACCAAGCATTTCATCAGTGAGTCTTCCTTCTGCAATCCTATTGTGCAATTAAATACTGTTCATACAGGATCCCTGAGGAGACTCCTGCTGCCTCTTGCATCACAGCTTCGAGTGAATTTCTGTTTGAAGCAGGAAATGAACATCGGAAATCCCTGTTGCACATGATAACATATTATTTAAGGGTAGGAATGGGTGTGTCTTATCCGAAGTCTGGTCTCAGAGGTGACAAGGGCCCAAACCAGGAATCCCTTCTATAGCTTCTTTGAAAAGAAGAACAATCTTTCATTCAACAAACATACATTGAGTAGCTACTACATGTCAGGAACTAGGCAATGAAAGATGTAGTGAACAAAACAGATGTCCCCGCCCTCTGGTAGAATACAGGTAATTATATAGGTACACTATGCTTCCTGGAAGAAGTTGACACTGAACTTGAGACCTCACAGGTGGCTAGTAGAGAGTTAAGTGGAGTGGAGTGGAGTAGAGTGGGTGGGAATGATAATAAGAAAGAAGAGTCTTCCAGAGGGGAAAGAGCATGTACAAAGGCCCAGACATGGGAGTACATGCAGCGGGGTGTGGATCTAAAGCATCCAGTATTACTAGTGTGTACTATCCAAGGGGAAAGGGCAATGGATAAGTCAGACCATGAAGGGCCTTAAAAGTCACTGTGGAATTTATGGCCAAAAGAAAGTCATGGCCAAGGAATCCAGCCATTTCATGAGGACACCAGAAATCCACTGGAGGGCTCTGAGCAGAGATGTAACAGATCCACATTTACAGTGTAGAACTTTCTCTGGCACCATGGAGACAGATTGGTGGGAATCTAGGTGACTGGCTAGGGTGTTGGTCAGGAGATTGTTACAAGAGATAATGGGACCAGAATGGGGACAGTGGAGAATGGTTGATGCATTAGCATTGGAGTGGAATCTGTGGCTTATGGGGAGAGGATGAGGTTTTGAGATCACTTTGAGAAGTGGGGGACAGAGTTGTGCAGAGAAACAGAAGTGAGTTGAGGAATCAGTTGCGGTTGGAACCATTGTGTGGACACTCCTACTGAGGAAGAGCGAGTGACTCTTGTGACCCTTCCATGTTTGACAGTCCTGCTTGAGCAGAATTCTGCTTCCCTGTAACTTCCTTGCCTTGGTCCAACTTTGGCCCTGAGGGACCACACAGAACTAGTCCACCTCTGCTAGTTCACAGCAGCCCTTGACCATTTTAAAGACATGAGTCAAGTTCTCACAAACTTTCTTTTCTCCAACTTACAACTAGTTTCTATAATCACGTCTCATTTGGCATGGTTCCCACCCCTCCTCTTTCGGTAGTCCTCTACCTCCTATCTTCAATTTAATCACCTGGTGTCAGAAACCTGGATAGAACCCATTCAGCCAGAGAACAGCAAGCCTCCCTTTCTGGAGCCTGGACATTCCTTCCCAGCACCCCTCCACCCAATACTTCTGCCCTTGTCATGGAAGTTGCCTCCCTTCCCTGAACATTAGAGCCTACATCCCCCCAGTGAGATCTGTGGTCACCCTGGGCATTGGGGACAGGACTGGGCTCAGAGCCTCAGGTGGGGAAACAGGTTTGACAAGGCCTCCACTGACTCACCTCTGACAGTAGGCAAGCTGGGAGCACATGACCCAGCCTCAGACAGAAATGGATTTCCTGCCTTTTTTCTGCTGAGAATCACGACACCAAGGACTAACCACTGACTGGTGTGGGGTGTGGAGTTTGTTAGAAAAACAGAGGTGGGACACTGGTTCTGACTTCGGGAACTATGTAACATTTTTAGGAGAGAGGAGAGGGAATGGGTGGTCAGAGAGAATGCGTTTACGGAGCAGATGAGGTCACAGCTACCAGTAGTCCTTGAAGGACAGGGGTTATCAGCTGGTGAGAAGAATGAGGCGGTGCTGTGGGATGGAAAAGGTCAGAGTATCTAAGGTGGGCACAGCAGGAAAAGAAAAGAAGATACTGTGGTCAGAGCAGAGACTCTTCATATGTGAACATTGAGAAAACATGCAGCAAGTGAAGATTGGAACATATTGGGATGCCAGCCATAGACTTCTGTGGTTTTTAGGCAGATCTGCACTTAATGTGGTTACCGCAGTTACAAGGGGCAAAACAGGTCCCGTAAGGGTAAAGCAGAAAAGTCCGCCTTGGCAATTAGCACTCAGGTCACCGCAGAGCTCACAGTATTGGCATCTGCTCCAACAGGAAAACCCGCATGCCTGTCAATGACATTCTAAACCCTCCCATTTGGGCTGTGGCACCAGCATGACCAAGCCATGCTTGGCAAAGGATGGATCCTGTCTGGATGTGGGCTGATGGCACGGATGAAACCCAATATTACCTTGGGGAATTGACTGAGTTCCAAGTTCTGAGTTTAGAACTTTATTTGCCCTATGTTGACCAATCTCCACTCGGATTATAAGGAGGTGGATGTATCTTTGTCATTAAATACATCATGACAAATTAGCCATTCATTCAAAAATGTGCATGAGAAATTGCTATTTACATTAAATTTATGTGTATTGGATGGATGGATGGATGGATGGAGAGATCCAGGACCTGGTTCACAATATTACTTACCATCTGGACATATGAACCAGGATATTTTCAGTTACAAGTGCCATAAATCTAAATCTAAGTAGCTTATGAGGGAATAAGATATGCATTGACTTATATATTTGAAAACTCTTCAAGAGTTTAAAAAAGTCCCTTCTTATCTTGCACTTCTGGTTTCTTCTGTGTTAGCTTCATCTTTAGACAGTCTTTCCCCTACCCAGTGGCCAGGTGCACAATCAGCAGCTCCAGGCTTTCGTTCATCTAGTTTAGCAACCCCAAAAGAAAAAGTGCCTTTCTCCCAAGAGTTCTAGAAAAAGTCCTTAAGAGGGTTCTCACTGGCCCAGCATGGGTCACGTATTCATCCCTGGACAAATCCCATGGCTGGGAGACTGCAACATTCTGATTGATTGGGAATTCCCACAAAGTCTAGAGGTGATGTCAGCTCCAGCCCTATGGACTGATAGTGAGGACAGGAAGGCACTCCCAGAGGAGGGAACGGATGCTGGGCAGGCAAAAAGCTCGGCCATCCTTGCTCTGGGTAACCGTAAGGCAGTCTCTTTGCCACTCGGACCCCGATTGTCCTCACTGCACAGGCTTCTTGTGATGTGAAAGTCCTTTGACAAGGTGGGGTTATTCTTTTCTCTGGTCATTTATTAGTAGCCACCATGGCTCCTCTGGCTCCTCCTCCTCCTCCTTGAAGCCCTCCCCAATATGCTGGCCTTCAAATTCCTCCCATTTCTGACTTAGGCCATTTAACTTTTCATGCCACCCATTGGATGACTAATCATCAAGTATATCTGGAGCAGAAAAAGTGCCTAGACTCTTGCCAGACCCAACAAGAAATATTACAATGAATAAAACCTTCTCTTTCCACATAGAAGACTCCCAATGTAGTTAGTGACAAATCTAGCATTGTTTCCTAATTGCTTTGTCTATGAGTTTCATCCCCAAAACAAACCAGCGGTTCTTTGTGGGCAAGGCCATGCCTCAGCCTTCTGTCATCTTGAGAGTATCAATCATTTGCTGCTTGGCTTTTTGGCTAAGATGAAGTGTGGAGAGTACCAGTCAAGGGCCCTTGGAGGCCCCACCACTGACATGGTTGGAAGCCCTACCCCATGGGTTCTGACCTTCTTCTTTAAAGGACCCCCATGCTCCCAGCAGCCAGGACAGTCCTCCTCTCTGTTGCCTCATACTATGTGCCTTGCTTCCCACACCATCTCATCCTGAGGCCCTCAGTTACCACAACATTGGTACCCTCACGCCCAACTTAACAGTGACTTCCATCTTTAGTTTATGAAGCCATTAGAGCTCTGTGGCCCTGGCTGCCCTTTGGATCTAGCCACTTCCAAGCTGAGGAGGAAAAGATCTTTCTCTAGCTTGTATCACACCATCTTGCAAGGCCAGAAGCAGAGTGGCAGCTTCGAGATATGCTCCTTTATTCAACAAATATCTTCTGAGCATCCACCATTCTGTGCCCAGAACATGTGCTGGGGAAAGTGGTAAAGAGGCAGGCAGAGTCCTGCCTGTCCTTCAGGAGTTCACAAACCAGCAGGAAAGACTCCCCACCCAACCCTGGGAGAGAAGCTTCTCACACCTCCACAGTGATCGCTTCTATTCATTCCCTGGAACGTGGATGAAAGGAACCTGGTACAACTGCCCCAAATGGCTTGGTTGAGGTTCAAGGGAGTGGGGAGGAAAGGAAAGGAGTGGCTCTCATGATCAGCAACTCAGAGTAGTCCTTTATGTCATTTGTGAATCATGTTCCTGGACTTAGCACGTGGACCCAAACTCATTTTCTGCACTTACTGCTAAGGCCACAAGCTGGAGCATCTTAGCTTTGGCTTCAGGCATCAGGGCTCTCCAGGGAGGTGCCTGTGCTTACACCAATGTACCCCAATTTGCAGTGGGTATATGCTTAAAACCTTACTTCCCTTAAATGCTTCATGTCACCTAGCGCAGTCCTGTGTGCTACACACCAGCTCAAAGGACAACTGATGGGTAAGTCTAACGTGAAATGAAGCCAGTCAGATTGAATGGCCCTCCCCTAGGCTCTTCCAGACAGAAGTTGATTTTTTTTGAAAAATTAGGAGCATTTTCTGATCCATCTCCTCTTCACTTGAACTCCTTCTGAAGGTAGGCATTTCCCCGGCATATATCTGTTCTTCTCTCCTTTGACCTCAGAGGTGAAATGACTCCTGGGAACTCAGGGGTGAAATGAAGCCCCCCACCGCCACCTCTTCTTTCTGACATTAAAATCAGTCTCTGTCTTTCATATCCACACAGGAGGCGGGTGGGGCTCCACTAATGAATGTTTGAGAAACCCTTTGAGATCTTGGATGAAAGGCACCTTATAAAATACAATTAAAAATAATAGGGGTAATTACTAGCTGGGCTTGTCCCTGTAGGATAATTAGAGAGTTTTCCTCTGGCAGATTCTGAATTTGCGCAGAAACACAAGGGTTCAAACAGCAAAACTGATCTGAGATTTCAGGGGTCACTGTTATGCTTCCTCCATTCAAAGATCCTGTTCTGGAGTCTCTTCTGAAATCTCAGGTGCATTGCATCAGGCTATAGCTAGAAAGGATTTTTGAGACAATCTGTCCAACCTCCTTATTTGCAGATAAAGCCAGTGAGGTCCAGAGAGATGATGTGACTGGCTCAAAGTTGCCCAGCAAGTGTGAGAGAGCCACAACTCTAGAGGTCCATCCCCTGGACACCCCAATTTGGGGGCTCCTGTAACCACTCCTAATCAATAACACACCCTTTCCAATCTCTACATAATGGTGACCGTCTACGGTGCAGTAGACAATTGGAATAAGAGCCAGACAGCTGAATTCAAATCCCAGTTCTGACACTTAAGAAAGACAATAGCTGGCAAGTAAGCCTCATTTCCTTGTGTGTAAAATGGGCATAATACCTATCTTGTAGGGTTGCTGGGTGGAGCCAGTGAGCAATGCACACCGAAGCACCTGGCATGGAGCATGTGTTCTGTCAAGGCTGCAAGAATGAGTCTTGGCAGTTTGGGGGCTTTACCTACAGTCTGCTTTATATAGCTACTAGAGGCCCAATGCATGAAAATCGTGCAAGGGGCTCAGCCTGCACTGCTGCAGCTTCATCCAGAAGGTCATCCAGAAGGTCGTCCAGAAGGACGTCTGGTCTAATTAGCATATTAAACTTTTATTGTTATAGATGTTCAGGCTGTACTTAATGAGCACCTATTATGTGCCAAACACTGTAAAGCTCTCCAGTACTTTAGCTCATTTAGTCAGTATCACATCCCATGAGATGGGTCATGCGAAATTGAGGTTCAGGGAAGTTAGTTAACTTGTCCAAGACCACACAGCTGAAGGGAAGGGAAGCCTGGAAACTGTGCTCTCAGCCACTATGCAGGCTGCCTTCCTTCATGAAAACAAGCATGAACTTTGATGTAACCACACTAAAGCCACCTAAGGATTCTCTGCTGTGACACAGGAGAGGAGGCATGCAGAGGAGTGGGCAGGGACCGGTTGTAGCCTAAGATGATCCCCTGAAGCATTTTTGCTTTCAAGGTTGTGAAAATGAAACTCTTCTCCTTTCATAGGCTTATTTATTCTGAGGGGCTGCACTGATGCAAGGAGTCAAATGATCTCTCCCAAGAAGGGCAGTCAGTAGCTGGAGCTGAATAATTTGTAACCAAGAACCCTAGATTCAAGTCCTGGATCTGCTCCTGAAAGCCAATTGCCTTTGCTCAAGTCCTTAAGATATGTCTTCGGAGTTTCACATTCCTGGTTTGTTTGATGGAATGACATGTCCCACTTCCCCCGTCACTGGGGCTCTTCTGAGGATCAAACGGGAATGAACACGGAGGTACCTTGTCAATTGCAATCTTCTGTACAAATGTAAATCCTTACTGTCACTGCTGCTGCTTAGAAGATTTTGCAGTGTAATAAAGAAGGTGGCTGAAGCCCCAGGCTGGCGGACTTCAGCAAGACTGACTCAACACACTTGGCGGGCAGGGGACGGTACACATTCCTTGTCTCCAGAGGACAGCTCTGAGTGCTCTGAGCTCAGAGTATTTGGTTGGGGGAGAGCATTTTAGGGAATCGGCCCTTTGAAATTCAATTGTAAACGTAATGGGTTCCATTTACTTCAGGTTTTAATTTTTTCCCAGCTGAAACCCAAGATGGAGACCTGCTGGGCCACAAACCCTCCTTCTGTGTGCATAGAGGAAACCAGGCCCCTGTGACGGCCCCTCTGACGGCCCCTGTGACGGGCCCTGGGAGAGGCTGGAATGGAGGAAAGAAGATTCTCTGAGAGTCGTTAATCACTCATCAATCAAGACTTTTCCAAATACTTCCTAGAAACTAGAACAACCAGGACTGTATTCTTCTGACTACCCTGCTCAGAATGGCTGACTCTGAGTCATCCTCTCCAGAGATTTCCAAGATTAACTAACAGAATGACAATGCGTCAGACTATCAGAGCCCAAGGAAATTCGCAAGTCACCCTCTGCCAGACACCTAACACCCCCAGGGATGGGCACACCCTCACATTGTTAGACATGCTTCAGCCACTGTCTGCCTCCGTGGGATTCTCACAGTCCATTTCTCTGGCTACCCTGCTCTGGTCCTTAGAACAGAGGCAGAATGGAAAATGACATTTTGAATTGTCATAAGCAGTTTAGGAATTGGTTAGAGTCCAGTGTATTGGAGAACATTTTCATGAGGAAATGAAAACCTGATGATTCATTTCAGGGCCATGTGTGAGCTCTGTGTTTTTGTACTTCAAAGCACAGCGAATATTGTGCCACATGGACTCTGGACATTTGGGAGAATTCTTGGAAGCCCTGTGTGTCCTGAGGAGGAAGCATGGACCACCAACTACTCCCACCCCTGCCTTTTTCCTCCTCCAGAACTTTGATGCAGGCAGCACCCAATAGGAGGAAGAGTCAGCAGAGGCCTGGCTCACAGGGTGTCTGGGTGCCCTGAGAAGAGGGTTCCTAGATGTGCTGGGCATCTTTTATGTCCCACTTCACATATCCTAGGCTCATCTTTTTCATTTGGCCGTGTGCTGTGGCAACCAGCTGTACCACAGCTACACAGAATATCTCTTACTTTCAGACAGCTACTCAGTAGCTGTGTGATCTTGGACACATTTCTTAACCTCTCTGTGTCTTAATTTCATCACATAGAAAAGGGGGGTGGTGATAATGGTACCTAGTTCATATGGTTGTAGTGAAGATTATATGATTTAATAAATATAGAGTGCTTTAGCAATGCCTGGCACAGATAGATGGTGCTGTAATTACTATCATCACTATTATTGTCATTACTGTTATTACTCTATCTAGGACCTGGTACTAGAGGAGGAAGATCAACCTTCCTAGCTCTGAATCTGCTGAGTTGGAGCCTGACTTACCACGGATGGGAGTGGACTTCAGTCCTCAGGCCTGTGGGGTGGGAGTGAGGGTGGGGCAGGGAGGACAGGAACTGCCACTTATCAATGGTGCAGAACCACAGAGATTCTCCTCACACCTCAGGGAGAAGATGCTCTCGCTATCTCCTTTTTAGAAACGAGGAAACCAAGGCTTGAAGAGCTGGTGGAACTTGCCCAAGGTCACATGGCCAGGAATGGCTGACCAGGGCTGCAGCCAGACCCAGTGAGCTTGGTCTCTATGGCCCCATGGGAGAAGGGGGCAGAGGCAGGAAAGGAAAGTGTGTGTCTCTATTACTGCTGCCTGATATTATCTAGGAAGAAGAGAGAGGTGGCAGAGAGGTGCCTCCCAGCTCCCTGTACCTGCCCACAAATACTGCAGGGTATCACCTGTCAGGGCTCTGAGAGAAGGTGGACCCTGGGCACTGCTCCCCTGATGTACACCTAGGGGCTCAGGCTCCGGGTGAGGTGAGCAGGAGGTAGGACGTCTGTTATAAAGAGCACTGGGCCAGGAGTCAGGACATGGATTTCAGGCCTGGCTCTCTGCACAAATTGCAGCACCAAAAGCAGAACCTGCCAGGCAATGGGTCTCAATCAATATTTATTTAATAAGTGGATGAATAAACCAATGAACGAATGGTCTCTGCTCTCAGGAAGTTCCCAACCTAAAGGACAGACCCCTAAATATCAAGATAGAGCAGCGTGTGCTGTGTCAAACCTACGGGGCAGAGCATGGGAGTTACAACTGAGGAAAGTACCCTATAACCAGCTGTATTCCAAACGAGAGCGCGAAGGATAAAGGGGATTCCAAGAGGCAGAGAAGAGGGAAGAGCACAGAGCACAAGGCTTGCGTGCACACGGGATTGGAGGTATTTGGGAGGTACAGGAAAAGACAGTTTGACGCTGTATGGATCCTTCCATTCTGGAACATATTCTGCTCCAGTAAGCCCTTCCTCTTCATTCTCCCAAGGCCCAACTCCCCACTCCAATCTATAAATTGGGCATGAGCCCAACCCTCCAACACTGGTTTTCTAAAGCCCGGCCCCATCCCAGGAGCTGGTTTAGTACAGTGACCCCTCAGTCCCCAGACCCCACAGGTCTCCTCCATCCAGCAACCACAACAAGGCCTGGTTCCAACCAGCCCTCAGAAAGCTGCAGTTGAAGTGGAACCCAGTCTGGGTCTGGACCTCTGCCCTCCTCCTTGGCTGTCCAACCCGCCACCACAGTGTTTACTCACACACCCTCCCCACCCAGCCCTGGTCTAACCCTAGCAGAGGAAGCTGGAGAAAACCAGACTACTGAGCCTCACCAGGTAGCAGCGGGATCTTAAGGAACCCAGGAGGAAAGGGAGACATGAAGGTCACTGGGGCTCCCTGAAGCCACAAAGACACAAAGAGGAGCTGCTGTCTGCTGTGACCTGTGTAGCAGAGAGTCTTACCCTTCTGCTCCTCAACAAATGTCTGAGAGAGCTGAAGAATTATACCAACTAGTTATAATGATCCTCTACAACAGAGGTTCTCAACCTGTGGGTCGCGACCCTTTTGGCGGTCAAACGACCCTTTCACAGGGGTCGCCTAAGACCATCCTGCATATCAGATATTTACATTATGGTTCATAACAGTAGCAACATTACAGTTATGAAGTAGCAACGAAATCCATTTTATGGTTGGGTCACAACATGAGGAACTGTATTTAAAGGGCCAGAAGGTTGAGAACCACTGCTCTACAACTTTACAGGGTTTGCCAGTCTACAGCCCACGTTTCCACGAGGTGTCTACTCTAATAGAGACACAGCAACAGACATGAAACTGGGGCTCTCAGCAGCACAGCAGCAGTGGAAGAGCCGCGTGCAGCCCACTGCCGGCCCACTGTGGGCCGTGTAGCTTCAGACCCTGCTGGCCTTGAGGTCCTGGATTTCAAGACCCAGCTTCAGAGGCTTGTGGATGTCTGGGAAAGGAGTAGGGGTAATAAAGATGATAATGATGAAGATGAGCAGGTTCTGGTCAGTCACAGGATTTTTTACCTTGTGCTAAGCACTCAATTGTGACTTTAGTGACTCACAACAACACTATAGGCAGACATCACCATTTCACAAATGGGGAAACTGAGGGTTAGTGACTGAGGGTAAGTAGCTGAACTGTTAGTAAGGCTAAGTTAATTAGCAATCCTGTTAGGTCCAGGACTTGAGGCTGGGAATGACCATTCCAGAGGTTAAAGTCATGGACACTGCCCCACACTGTCCTCACTGCCATTCATGAATAACCAGCTAGAAAAAAACATGGGTTCCCTTCACTATCCTACTATATTTATAGATATAATCTTCACCCGAGGACATGCTTAGAGCGAAGA
This sequence comes from Myotis yumanensis, assembly GCF_028538775.1. NCBI lineage: Eukaryota > Metazoa > Chordata > Mammalia > Chiroptera > Vespertilionidae > Myotis > Myotis yumanensis. Next base: position 29,499,429 of record NW_027223761.1, read on the forward strand.
AGGAAGAGATCGAAACAATTGAACCGGCAACCTTTCCGTGCACAGGACAACGATGCTTAACCAACACTATCCTACTTTAAATTGGACCTCTTCCCAAACTTCAGTGGCTTCGGCTCCCTCTTCCCTAGTCTAGCATTGCATGATCCCCCACAGTAATCATTGACTGCCACCAAGTGGTGTCAGGTGGAATGTCACTTTTTTGTATTCCTTTTTCATCTGATGTGTTACTTCAATGACCAGAAGCCTTTGCTTCCCCTTGCTTCTGCCTCCCTTAGAATACCTACAGGCAGACATTATTCCTGTTTTATGAATGACTAAGTGGATATCACATTGCATAGAAATTAAGGGTTGGAATCCTGAGCATCATATACTGAGAGCGTGACCGACCTTGACTAGACGTTATATTTGGTTTTGGTGCCACAATAATAATAATTTTTTCTTGGCTTTTTAAAATAAAATGTTCCTTCTTCCCCTTTTATCTCCCATGCTAGCTCTACCATATATCAAAATTTGGTGTTCAAGTGAATCTGTTTCTGAGCTATTTTTCTAATCTACTGACCTATTTGTCTATCCCTAGGTCTGTACCATATAGTCTTAAATACTACAAGTGATCATAAAATGAAAATCCTTTCTCTGTATGCTTCTTTTTCAAAAGAATATTATCTATTTTTATGTTTCTTTTAAAATTCATATATCAGCTTATTAAAGATTTAAATAATTCTATTGAGATTTTTATTGGAATTGCATTAAATATACAATGGAGAAATTTAAAATAATTCATATCTTTTCAATATTAAAAGTTCTTATGCATGAACATGTGCTGTCTCTTCACTCACTTAACTGTCTTTAAAGTCATTCAAAAAATGGTAGCCCTGGCTGGTTTTGCACAGTGGGTAGAGCATCGGCCTGAGGACTGAAGGGTTCCAGGTTCGATTCCGGTCAAGGGCACATGCCCAGATTGTGGGCTTGGTCCCCAGTGGGGCGCATGCAGGAGGCAGCTGATCGATGATTCTCTCTCAGATTTTCCATCTGTAATGTGGTGATGAAGGTCCCCTCCACCTATGAAATCTGGATCTCTATGAGCTTTGGAGAGATGCTGATGGAGTGAAAGAAACCAGTATGGCTCAGCACAATGCAGGGAGCTTCAAGAAAGAGCAGAACACCAAGGTGTAGTGGGCAGATGCCTTCCATGGCAGTTTGCTGATAGTTGAATACGGTCATATCAAACAAGACATCTCAACCAGACTTTCACCCAATCAAACCAAGCTTATAAACGGTGCATAGAAATATCTCCAGATTGTAATTTCAACAAGCACTGGGACTTTTGTCTGTGATATTCACCCCCTGATTCCCCAGTGCCTGGCACAAAGTAGACATTTAATAAATATATGTTAAATGAAATTATGTGGTACTTTGTGGGGAGGAAAAAGACATTCTAACCAGGAAAGCTAGAATATTGGTTTTTCCAAGCTTATTTTTATTTCTAGAATCTCCCCAGACCTACACCTCATGTTCCCTGACAGCAGATCAAAATGGATGACAGACAGGAGAACACAGAATGAAAGAAAAAACAGAGAGGAAGGACCAGAGAGAGGCAGGAGCTGGCTCGCCCCAGTCAGGCGAACATGGCTCCAGGCTTCCCTCACCACACAGCTAACAGAAGCCCTAGAACTCCTGTCTCCACGATCCCCGGGTTTTCTGAGAAACCTGGCTGTTGCTTAAACAAGAGCACTTTGACCTAAAAGGCAAAGAAATGGGGAAAAAAGGATTTAACCAGCCTTTACCTTCCTTCTCCTCTGTCCCTACTAGAAAGTCAGCTCAGCTGCCTTGAAGTAGGAAGTTCTTCCTGGAGCTCTTGACTCTGAAACGAATTTCTGGTCCTCTGATAGGGAAGATTCTTGCACAATGTGCTGCCTTATCTGGTGTCACCAAGAGCCTGAGAAGCCATGTGATTTCCTATGCAAGGACTGCAGATAACCATAACTCAGTGAGAAGGGGCACCGTGCTCTCATGAGGGAGTTCCTACCTCCTGCCCTCCTCAGCTCATCCCAGCTTCACTCCTCTTTCTGACTGTTCTTCCCTTTATCCAGCCAGTAGTTCAAGCTAATCTTAATCATTTGCTCCAGCCCCCTGTGGCTCTGCCACCATATGTCATTCTCATTACCGTAGTCTTCCAGCCTGACCAAGAAGACACAAGAGATTGTAAAATCATTCCCCACAAGTGTTTTTATAGAAAGGATTCTGTAACCCAGTGACTTTTCTGTCCCCATTCCAAACCCCAGCATATGCTGCTTCCACTTTCCCAAAGTGATCCTCTATATCACAGTGACCTGCTCCCCCATTCTTTCAGTACACCGCTTTCCAAATTTTACAGGAAGTGAGAAACTAATCTAAGGTAACTACACATGAGTCTATTTCCTACAAGGGCTGTGCTTCTTACATGCTGGGTAAATTTTAAACTGGACTTTATCCTGCCCAATAGTCTTTGTCTTCATTTTGTTTTGCTCTTCTACTGACAGATAAGTTCTAAAAGTTCTCTGCCCAGAATGACTACCCAACCCACATCTCCCCACGTCGTCTATTCAATCACTAATTCACTCATGCTTCTAGACTCAATGTGTGCACTTAAAAAGAAATTTGCTGGTCATTGGGCCAGATACTGCTCCAGGCACTGAGACATGAAGTCATGGTCATTATTCTCAAAGCACTCACAGTGCAAAGAGAGAGCAATATGTCCTGAGATGCTTAAAGAACTACAGGATACATGCTTTCATATGGATATGTTTGTGGTTGTGTGAGCAAAAAACGGAGCCAAATAAAATTAGTTTTAGCAAAAATGGGTTGTCATTAATTCAAACGATGGAGAATCTGCAAGAGAAGCTAGCTCCAGCATAGCAAATCCAGAGATCAAATGACATCATAAGGATACTCCCACTTTCTTGGTTTCATTACATGTGTTGGGCTTTCTCTGGCTGGTGATGGCCACATGGAGTGGAATGACAACAGACCCTGACACAGGGATGAGCAGCACCCACTCAAACTATATCTGTGCAAGTTTATGTAGTAAAATCAGCCACACACACAAACCTGAGCACAGGTACTTCCCCGGTGTGTGAGCCCTGGCGTCCCGGGGGAGGGTAGCAGGGGGAGTGAGAGCAAGCTTGGCAGACACCCCACAGCAGACACCCCACATTCTCATCGTACCTCTGTCCCTATCATCCCTGCCCCCAGGTAGCCAGAAAGAGGTCACAGCGCCCCCCCCCCCACCCCCCAGGTGCCAAGGGAGGTTGGTTGCCACTGCAGCCCAGTTTCCTGTCCCAGCCCGGGGCCAGCCCCAACCAGGCGATCAGGGCCTGCCGCTGGTCACAGTCTATGAGATGATCAATCCCAGGACAGGCCTCCCCCCCTACCTCCCAGCTCCCTCAGCACCTGTGAGTGGGGCAACAGCCCCGCCCCCCGCCACTGCCACTGGGCCAGCAGTGCCACCACTGCTGCCCATTGCCAGTGCTACATGGCTGATGCCAGCCATGCTCCTCACTGCCCCTGGTGGTCAGTGCATGTCATAACAAGCAGTCAAACTCCCGGTCGAACTCCTGGTCAAGGGGACAATTTGCATATTAGGCTTTCATTATATAGGATTTTGTCCAAGGTATGCATTATACATATTTTTCCAGATTGTTGTTTAACTTGCTGATGCTGGCCATGCAGGAAAATTATTTTCATAGTTTTTTAAAATCATTATTTTCACTTATGATTTCTGAATTTTGTGTCATGGTTAGAAAGATCTTCCCCAATCCAAGATTACAAAAGAATGTTCTCATGTTCTCTTTTAATTCTATATGATTTTCTTATTCATATTTAATATGCAATCCATTTGAAATGTAACAGGTTGTAAAATGTGAAGTACAATGTCTGCTATGTTTTACTCTAAATGGCTTCCCAGTTGCCCATAACAATCATTAAATAGTTCACCTCCAAGTCTTCCATTCTTTTTTTTCTCCCTCCCCTCTTTTTTCTTCAGTGAGGAGAGGGATAGATAGAAACATCAACAATGAGCAAGAATCACTGATTGGCTGCCTTCTGCACACACCTTACTGGGGATCAAGCCTGCAACCTGGGCATGTGCCCTGACGGGAAATCAAACCATGATCTCATAGGTCGATCCTCAACCGCTGAGCCAGGCTGACCAGGCCAGGCCTTCCATTCTTAAATAGCCCCCTCAGCACAAGCTGACTCCATGTGCACATATTTTAATTCCTGAGACTTTCTACCGGGCTCTGTCGATCTCTCTGCCAGTTTGCATATTAACACAACATGGTTGTTTTCACTAACGCTTAAGAATAGCCTCTAATATCTGTTAGAGCGACACAGTTCTCACACCTTTCTATTTTCTCCAGAAGTAGTTGAGGTTTCATTTTATTATATGTTCTAATTTTTTTAATCTGTGAGAAAGCTATTAACATCTGCAGAGGAATTTTGTTCCCAACCATCTTTCTGAGCTGTCTTTCACAGTCATGATTGTCAGTTGATTCCCTGGGATTTGCCAGGGGGATTATCCTGCCATTCTCTCCTAAGCCAACTCCTGCAACCTCCCAGCCTCACCATCCCCTGGAACCATGCCTGTCATGATCGGCAATGACTCTATACTGCATGTCCCAAATTTAACTCTTAGTCTTCATCTTAGTCTCTCAAGTTGGATTAAAGCTATTGCTCACTCCCATGTGCACAAGCATTTCCTCAGTTCAGCCTCAGGATACAGTGCTCTCCTCCTTTACACCTCCTTCAGTAGCTGCTTCTTACTACTGCGGTGGCTGGGCCAACCTCTTCTCCCAGGAGGATGGAGGCCCTAATGCTGAGTCTCAAAACTCTTCTCCATCAACACTCTTTCCCTGGGTGAGTCACCCAGCTCATCTGGAATGTACCAACATATTTCTGTGTATATTCATCGCTGCATCTTCCCTGTCTGGATCACTGCCTGGCACAGCATACGCACACAGTAGACTTGGGTAAACACAGAACTGAGTGAATAAGTTTCTCCCATTTTTTCCAATGCTTCATAGTTAACTTTTTAAGGAAATGCCATGTAACTCAATTTGGCTGCAGCATGGGCATATAAAAGGAAGTCATAGGAGCTAAAGCTGAAAACACTGGTCATCCCCACATCATGTGAAAATAATCTAGCTAACAAATGTCATAAGGAGAGAGAGAGGGGTTACTGTAGTGCATGTAGTGTGCTAAATTTCTTATGTTTTATAAGGAAACACAATATACACAGTTGTTGATATTGATATCTCAAAACTAGAAATGAAGTTTATTATGCAAAGCTATAAAATAACTTATAAAGGAGTTAAAAATGGGGAGTGCAAACATCAGTTGCCATTGGGAGATGAGATCAAGAAAGACTTTACATTTCATTTTACATACTCTGGTGTCCTTTGAAATAAGTTAATGTGCATACATTACTCCTGGGAGTAAAAGGAAACAGATCAGATGAGCCAGGCCATGCAGGGCCCTGAATGCCAAGCAAACTCTTCTTTAGCGATGGAAGCTCGCATTGCCTGCTGGGTGGGCTTCCTGCACATGCCCACAGTGGGCAGTGACATGCTGCAGCTCAGCCATTCCTCACTGGAGGGGGACCAGATGGGGTAAGATGGAAAGAGGAAGAGATAAGTCACTTGTCCTGAGAAGCATCTCGTGAGGCCCTTGTCTCACATCTCCAGAATCTCACTTGGCATTGCCCCTTGCGCAGGAAGTCACAGGGGCTGCCCAGCATCTTGATAAGCCTCTCTTGGTCATCAGGTTCCACTCCTGCTCCTGCAGACACCTCCTATCCAGGGGTAGGAGAGCATTCTCTGGTGTTCGGCACTCCCTGGAAAGCTCCTCTTCTTCTACTCACCACCTTCAACTAGAAGATGATGCTCAGGTAAGAGTCGGCTCAGAACTACCTTCTCTCAAAGGCAGTTTTGTTTTCTCCCTCTTAGCCCACATGGTCACGACTGCATCTTGGGGTGGAGCATGCAAGGAGCCATGAGCATCCCTGAAGGAGAGTCCAGAGACATGAAGCTCCCTCAGGGAAGCTTTGGGTGCTGGTAGCTTAGGCTGTGAGGGATCCAGGTCCTTTCTGCTTCACAGACATTGTTTTCAAACCTGAATTGTTGTTAATAACTCAGCTTTTACACATTAGCTTACTGCTCAATGGATTTGTTTGATTGTTATATGTTTGTATCTTTCTTGTCCCAGCAAAAAACACAAGGCACAAACTTATGAGTAATTGAAGAGAATTTAATAAAGGGACTATGTACAAAGGGGTGAGCAGGAGTAAGGGAAACTGATAAAGATAGAGAGGCCTCTAAAGATAAGTCATAATAGGGAGCTACTGCTGAAGGGTAGAGGGAAAGAAGGTGACCAGAACACAGGGAGGGCTGTGGCAGTGGTTGTCATTATGACCATAAGAAAGGCAACTAGACAGGGGCTATGTCCTCAGGTAGAGTAATACCATCATGGCCAACTCATAGCCTGACAGCAGAGAGCCAGGGAGTTGCAACCTGCCCTCCTCCTGCCCTCCTACCACCTGCCAGTGTCTCTCCTTCCTGAGAGCACCCAGGAGACAGAGGTGAGCCTAGTGGTGAGGGAAATAGACATGTCCTCCTAGGACACAGAGGAGGTTAGAGAAGCAGGAAATAAAATTTGACGTCAAATGAAGAGAATACAGACTATTCTCCTCCTGCCTCCAGCAGACACGACATGGTCTCCAACTATGAGTGGAGACATTTGGACTACAGAATATTCCATGTCAGCAGAGGGTCCGTGTTATGTAAACAGAGCCCTGACTCTAGAGTCAGAGAGATCTGGGTTTGAATCCAGGTTCCAGGACTCCAAGGCAGTGAAGCCTTTGGTATTGTATTCTCTGCAAGCCTCCATTTCCACCCTCTGTAACACAGATAGTAATTCCCAGGTAGCAGGTTGATCATGAGACTCACTGATCATGCACCAGGTGCTCAAGTCTTGTTTCTGTTCCAGTGGCACCAGTGGAGGGTTCTCGACCATGAATCCATCTGTAACAGCCTGGAGCAGTGAATTCACATCAATAAGTGGAAGAGAACAAACTTTCAAAACGGAGTTCCTAATCCTGCAATTACTGACAGCCATCGTGGCCCTGGTGGGGCTGGCGGAGAACTCGGTGGTGCTCTGGCTCCTGGGCTTCCGCATGCGCAGGAACGCTTTCTCCGTCTACATCCTCAACCTGGCTGGAGCCGACTTCCTCTTACTCTGCTGTTATATTATAGATGCCTTAGAAAGGCTCATCAGATACTCCTTTCTCATCTCCATAGCCATCCCGCACTTTTTCATGACTGTGTCCGTGTTTGCCTACATCTCAGGCCTGAGCTTTCTCAGCGCCATCAGCACGGAGCGCTGCCTGTCTGTCCTGTGGCCCATCTGGTACCGCTGCCGCCGCCCCAGACACTGGTCAGCGGGCATGTGTGCCCTGCTGTGGGCCCTGTCCCTGCTGCTGAGCATCCTGGAAGGGAACTACTGTGGCTTCCTGGTGAGGAAGATGCATCACGTTTGGTGCCCAGTGTTGGATTTCATCACTGTGGCGTGGCTGACTTTGTTATTTGTGCTTCTCACTGGGTTCAGCCTGGCCCTGATGACCAGACTGCTTTGTGGCTCCAACCGGGTTCCCTTGACAAGGCTCTATGCCACCGTGGTGCTCACAGTGCTGGTCTTCTTCCTCTGTGGACTACCCTACGGCATCATCTGGTTCCTTGTATTCTGGTTTCAAAAAGATTTGGATGCCTTCGTTCCTCATTTCTTGGCGGCAGTTCTCCTGTCCTGTGTCAATAGCTGTGCCAACCCCATCATTTACTTCTTCGTTGGCTCCTTCAGGCAGCGATGGTGGAAACGGAGACACACCCTGAGGCTGATTCTCCAGAGGGCTCTGCAAGACACTCCTGAGGTGGATGAACCTGGAGAAAGCCTTTCTGGGGGAACCCTGGCCATGTCAGGAAATCTGGTGTCCTGATTCAGAGTCTTGCTTTGTTCAGACAGATGTGACTTTGAAAGCCAGCTTTGTCCATCTCATTTGGTTGGTTTTCTTACCATGTTTGACCTCTGGGCTCTGGAATTAAAACAATTAACATAATAATCCAGCTCCTGCGGATAAAGTGAGCCAGTGCCTGTTAAAGAAACACAGAGTGTTCCCTAACTGGTTTGACTCAGTGGATAGACCTCAAGGGTCCCAGGTTCAATTCCAGTCAAGGGCATGTACCTTGGTTTCAGGCACATCCCCAGTAGGGAGTGTGCAGGAGGCAGCTGATCGATGTTCCTCATCGATGTTTCTAACTCTCTATCCCTCTCCCTTCCTCTCTGTAAAAAATCAATAAAATATATTTTTTTAAAAAAGAAAGAAACACAGAGTGCATTGTCCCAGGACTGCCTTGACCAGGGCCTTCACCCCATCCCCATGGGAGCTTTGCCATCTCTGGGGTCCAGGACTGCTCTCACATTTGAAGAATCCCACCTACAGCAGAAGATGAGTGAAGTGCAGGAAAAGTCTAAATTTCTTTCATCACTGAACTTGATAGAAACTACATGAACATTACATTTTTGACAGGTTTTTATGATCATTCTCCTACACTGTCTCTATAAATTAAATGAATTAAAGTTCAAGCAAGCCCCAGTGAGCAGTCCTTGATGACTTTGGCAGGCCTTGGACTAGCTCTTTAGCATAATAAATGTGGATTGAATAAGTGAATTAATGAATGAACATATGGTGATTTTCAAGTCAAGTCTCTGCTAAATCCCCATTGCCAGATTTGAGTCACCCTCTTTAAGTACATTGTTTTCACCATTTTTCAACCTTTGCAAGCATGAGCATCCTTTCATGAGCTTATTGGTTACTTGTATTTCTTAAAGTGTCTTTTTCAGTTTTCCAATTTTTATTAAGTGTTGCCCTTTATCATTATTCATTTGTAGGAGATTTGATATATGTCGAATGGGGCTTTGGTTAGTTATGTACATTGTAAATATTTATTCAGCTGCTGGTTTGCTTATACATTTTAATAGATTTTAAAATTTAAACCACTTTTTAAGAAAAATAGTACAGAAAGTACAGAAGATTTCTATAACCCCCCCCCCCTCCTAATTCCCCACACAGTTTCTCTTATTACTAACATCTTCCATTAATGTGGCACATTTATTGAAATTGATGCATCTGTATGGATACATTTTTTTTAGTTTTATTGTTGAAAGTATTACAAATGTTCCCTCTTTTCCCCCATTGACCCTGTCCAGCCGCCCCCCCCCCCTTCCAACCCCATCCCCACCCCCCGCCAAGGCATTCACCACCTTATTGTCTGTGTCCATGGGTTAGGTCAGTGGTCGGCAAACCTCGGCTCAAGAGCCACATACGGCTCTTTGGACCCTTGAGTGTGGCTCTTCCACAAAATACCACGTGTGGGTGCACAAGTACAGTGCGATTGAAACTTCATGGCCCATGCACAGAAGTCGGTTTTCGGCCTGGGCGAGTCTATTTTGAAGAAGCGACGTTAGAAGAAGTGGGGGTAGGTTTGCTGAGGTTGACCCCTCAGATTGAGGACGTTTTTAGCAAAGGCCAGTTCAGGAGTACCCTAATTAAGTTAATACCAACGTACCTACCTGTATAGTTTAAGTTTAAAAAATTTGGCTCTCAAAAGAGATTTCAATCGTTGTACTGTTGATATTTGGCTCTGTTGACTAATGAGTTTACCGACCACTGACTTAGGCATACAAGGTCTTTGGTTGATTACCTCCTATCCACACACCTTCCCCTGCCTTCCCTCAGAGATTCTACACTCTGTTCCATGCTTCCATGTCTCTGCACCCACTCGTCATCAGTTTATTTTGTTACTTAGATTCCACATTTTGAGTGCAATTATATGATACATGTCTTTCTCTGACTGACTTATTTCACGTAGCATGATACTCTACAGGTTCCTCCATGTTGTCTCAAAGGGTAAGAGATTCTTCTATTTTACTGCTGCATAGTATACCACGGTATAAATGTACCAGAGCTTTTTCATCCACTCTTCTACTGATGGACACTCTGCTATTTCCACATCTTAGCTATTATAGATTGTGCTGTTATGAACATAGGGGTGCATGCATTCTTTCTGATTGGTGTTTTGGGTTTCTTAAGATATATTCCTAAAAGTGGGATCACTAGGTCAAATGGCAATTCCATATTTAATTTATTGAGGAAACTACATACTATTTTCCATAATGGCTGCTGCAGTCGGCATTCCCACCAGCCATGTTCTCCAAATCCTTGCTAGCACTTGTCATTTTTTGCTTTGTTGATGGTAGCCATTCTGACAGATATGAAGCGATACATCATTGTCATTTTAATTTGCATCCCTTTGATGATCAGTGACTTTGAGCATTTTTTCGTATGTCTCTTGGCCACCTGTATGTCCACTTTGGAAATGTTTCTATTTAGGTCCTTTGCCAATTTTTTTCATTGGATTGTTTGTCTTCCGTTTGCTATGTTGTATGACTTCCTTATATGTTTGGTTCCTCAGCTGCCCCTAATCTGCTGTGTATTCCTTCCAATGTGTTCTTTATTTGTGTATGTCATTCTTTATTTCTGACTGTTCTTTTTTCACAGTTGCTATATGTTTTTTCCTGCTGATGAGCATGTTTACCATCATTATTCTGAATTCTATATCAGATAAATTTCTTAATTTCATTTATAAATTTCTCCATTTCACTTATCTCTTCCTTCTGGAGAATTCCCTTCTTCTTTCATTTGAGAGCTGGTATTTGTTTCCCCATTTTGGCTGCCTGTTAGGATTTGTTCCTATGTAGTAGGTAAATCTGCTATGCCTCCCAATCACTAGTGCAGGACAGTGCCAAAGGTTGTTTCTGACTAATTAGATCAGGCCAAGACTCAAAGCCTCCAGAGACCTGCCTCTGCCTGCACACTAATTGGATTAAGTCTTGAGTAGCTCTCACGCAATTACCACAGAGTGGTGAGTGGTTTTCCGTCAGTGCTTCTACCTAGAGGCTAATTGCTATTCTCAGTCTCTTAATGGGCCTCAGAAACTCCACACCATGGGGTGAAGGGTTTTCCAGTAGGGTGGGTCAACTGTCTTTCCAGCCAGGCAATAACTACCTATAGTAAAGGTCTGCCTGAGAGAGATGACCTCTGCAGTGTGAGGAAATGACTCCCTCAACACAGGAAACAGGGTGTCTGCCTCCCAAGCTCTAAACCCAAAATTCCTAACCCTGGATTCTACTCACACAGCTCCAGTACACTCTGCCCTCCCTCTGCTAGAGCACAAGGTGAATGGCTACAAACAAAATTTTGTGCATTGTCCCTTTAAGAGGTTGCCTGCATTTCCAGTCATTTCTCCCTGGCAGACAGCAGCCCTGCTGCTTTACACAGCCAGATGTTATGTGAGCATCTTTCTCAGTTCTGGTACTTTCTGCTGGGGGGCCCAGCTTGGGGGAGTTCTCAGTGGCAACACCCCACAGCTGAGATATCTTTCCAGAAATTCAGCTTCTGTCTGTTGGAGCCTGGCCTGCCCGTTCCTGACTCTCCCCCTTTTACCAGTCTCTATGCAGTCTCCATTTTCCATCCTTGGTTATCAGGGATCTCCCATCTAGTCTTCACTTGATTATTCGGGGTATTGTTTTTTCATTTTAGTTGTAATTCCAGTTTGGTCCTGGGAGCATGTCAGTGTAGCTTCCACTTACTCCCATGCAATTTTTTTCTACTAAATTCCTTATCTTTTAAAAAGAAACACAATACGCATGGTTGTTGATGTTGATAAATCAAAAAGAGTAATATAGTTTTATAATGAAAAGCTATAAAATATCTTGTAAAAGAGTTATAATGGAAACATTGGTTACTAGAGAAAAATGAGATTAGGAAGGACTTTTCTTTTTATTTTACACACTATTATGTCCTGTGAAATAAAGTATTATGCAAATATTACTTCTGGAAGTAAGTGGAAACAGATCAGATGAGCCAGGCCATGAAGGGCCCTAAATGCCAAGCAAACTCTTCTTTAGCTATGGAAGCTTACATTGCTTTGTGGGTGGGCTTCCTGCACAGGCGCACTATGGGCAGTGACTGGATCCAGTTCAGACATTCCTGGGGAGGGGGACCAGATGGGTAAAATGGACAGAGGAAGAGATAAGTCATTGAACTCAGGGCAAATGAGAAGCATCTCGTGAGGCCCTTGTCTCACATCTCCAGAAGCTCATTTGCCAGTGCCCCTTGGGCAGGAAGTCACCAGGGCTGCCCAGCATCTTGATAAGCCTCTCTTGGTCATCAGGTTCAACTCCTGCTCCTGCAGACACCTCCTATCCAGGGGTAGGAGAGCATTCTCTGGTGCTCAGCACTCCCCGGAAAGCTCCTCTTCTACTCACCACCTTCAACTAGAAGATGGTGCTCAGGTAAGAGTCGGCTCAGAACTATCTTCTCTCAAAGGCAGTTTGTTTTCTCACTCTTAGTCCACATGGTCACGACTGCATCTTGGGGTGGAGCGTGCAAGGAGCCATGGGCACCCATGAAGGAGAGTCCAGACACCTGAAGCTCCCTCAGGGAAGCTATGGGTGCTGGTAGCTTAGACTGTGAGGGACCCAGGTCCTTTCTGCCTCACAGACATTCTTTTCAAACATGAATTGTTGTTAATAACCTCATATTTCTCACGTTATCTTGCTGTTCTACCAGTTTGTTTATTATATGTTTGTATCTTTCTTATCCCAGGCAAAAACACAAGGCACAAACCAATAGGGCAAATGAAGAGAGTTTAATAAAAAGACTCCGTAAAAAGGGTGAAAGGGATGAGACACCTAAAGATTCGTCATAATAGGGAGCTATTGCCCTTGCGCATCCTGAAGTGTAAGGGAAAGATAAGTTGCCAGAACACAGGGAGGGCTGTGGATGTAGCAGCGGTCGTCACTATGTCCAATATAAAAGGCTCACACACAGAAGCTTTCTGCTTAGGTAGAGTAACATCACCATGGCAAACTCACAGCCTGACAGCAGAGAGGCAGGGAGTTAACTAGTAAAACATCAATGACCCTCCTCCTGCCCTCCAATCAGCTGTTGGTGTCACCCTTTTCTGAGAGAAACCAAGAGCCAGAGTGAAAGGGAACCCAGTGGTGAGACAAAGAGATGTGTCCTCCCAGGATGCAGCAGAGGGTAGAGAAGCTGGAAATGAAATTTGACATCAAATGAAGAGAATTCATTTTTCTAATAGCCCCTTCATAGTTCCTTTTTCTGGAACTTTTTCCTCTCTCACCGTGATTAGATCAAATTGTTATTATATCTCATTTATTTGATCTGTTGGCACCACCCTACTGGGTGTCATATCTTAAAAATAATATCTCTCATCATAAATGCCATAAGGATGAAATGTACATTATTTTAAAAGGTGGTTATACAAATACAAATATTTTTAAGAATTTAAATTTATGATTTTGGTAACCCTAAAAAGTAATATATGAAAGGTTACTAGAACTTGACTGGTGATTTCAAGGCATCAGACACCTGTGCTGTTTCAAATCACTGCTCCCCAGCCCTAGAGAGGTGACTTCATTCTCATGCAGGGCTCCCAGACTCATCTGCATTCCATCCAGAGAAGAGGGGAAGAAAAAGCACAACCTAAAATGGGTTACATCACTTGTGTTTACCTCCCATTGGTTAAAACCTGGTCACTTGATGTCATCAAATGGGAATGGAAACTGAGATTAGAATCCATTTTCTCATCTAAAACTCTCAGAAGTATTATGTGAGAAAGAAGGAAACGGGTATTTAGACCAACTAGCATTTCTACACCCTGAAGTTCTCTCACGTTCTGAGCTCACATGAAGATTTCACTCAGGTGCTCCACCCACAATGAGGCAAAGAACAGTGGGAAAACCTCAGGCTGGGCTCCAGGAGGCCAGGGCTGGCAGTGGACCTGCTGTTCACCCTGTGATCTCAGGGAAATCCTTTGGCTCTTTCAGCCTCAGCTTCTTCCTGAGTTAAAGGATGATATTACAGCAGATGGTCTCTAAGGAACATGTGCTCAATGCCGAGGATACAATAGTGAACAACAACAGCCAAGAAAAACAGACAAAGCCCAGACAGGTCTAGTCATCATTAATAAGTTTTGAGTTTAAAAAGGGAGACGAGCCTAGCTGGTTTGAGTCAGTGGTTAGAGTAGCACCCACAGACTGAGGGGTAGCAGGTTACATTCTCCTGGGGGAGCCTGCGTGGGCTGAACCAGGCAAGAATTGATGGGATTGGGTCTGTCCAGAGGAAAGAAGGAGCTCCTGGAATCTCTGATCTGTTCTCAGGTGGAATCCACCCCCTTCATCTACACTGAATAAGCTTCACTTCCTTGTTATTTACTAATTTGCCTAGTCTAACTTAATAAAACACATAAGTGAGTTGCCATTTTACACTTGTCCCTGAGAATTACTTGATTCTTGCCCCACCATTCCCCTTGTGTACCGGACACATCATCTGGTACTGGGCTACAGGGCAGGGGAAGGGCAAAGACTCTGACAGACCTGTGGATTCAGATCCAGGCTCTTCCACTTGTGCACATGAGAATTGGAGTGTGTCATTCAACCTCCTTGTGCTTGTCTTTTCCTATGTGCCCTATGGGAGTAGGCATAGTACAGACCTCAAAGGGCTATTTGGACGATTAAAAGAGGTAGTACCATATAAGCACTCATCAACTGCTACGCTTCACCTATGTATGAGTTGATTTATGTTTTTCACCTAAATTCTGCAAGAGCTTCTCTCTTTTCATCCAAAGCCCTTTGTAAAATAGAACTAAGCACTTCTTAACTCCACCACCACCATGAGAATTCTCTGACACAAATGCTTTGATCTGCAAAGAAATCTCAACTCCAAATCACATGTAGGGACATGGGTCGCTTATCACACGTGTCATAGGAACTGGTTAATAATGCCCCTTCTGTATTTCTGTCTCAACTACCTCTATTCAAACCCTTGGCCATCTCTCTCTCTCCTTCCCAAAATGGCTTCTTTCTCCTCTAAAATGCAGAGAAATTTAATTCAGTCCTGAATCCTCTCCCACCTGGATAGGAGGTGTCTGCTGGCATAAAAAAATTCTTTCAAACACACAAGAGCTTTGCACAGAATGAATATTTAGAAACAAAATTTTCTTTTCATTACATATGTGCTTTTTGGTGGTGGCATTAAAAGTACTGACTTCTGTTTTACTAGTATATTTAAAATTCTTCATTTAAAAAATTTATATTATATTAAATCCAAATTTTCTTCCTCATTGAGCCCCTCATTCGTTCATTCATTCATCTGTGGGTTAAAATTTGATTGCTAGCCCCATTGTGTACCCACACACTTGGGCCCTGGGGACACAACAATGGGAAGAGTAATCACTGTCTATCCTCATAGAGATGACACACTGAGACATTTCTAATGCAAGAGCTTTGGGTGTCCTCACTCTGTCCTAACAAGGGGTCTCATTCCCTTCATGAGCCTAAGTCATAACCTCCTTTCTCCCTCCTGGGTAGACCACTCTCAGTCACTGAGATTGCCCTGGGGCTTCTGACAGCCTGCTGTAAAATGAAAGCCACTCTCCCAGAGCACAAGTACTGGGGAACTCAGGACCCTGCTGTCATCCACAGGACCTGTGCAGACTCTTCTCCTCCTGCCTCCAGGGCACATGTCATGGGCTCTATGGTCAGTGCAGAGGTTGGACATAGAGGGTCTGTGTTGCAGTAGAAAGAGCCCGGGCGCTAAGATTCAGAGAGAACTGGGTTTAAATTCAGGATCCAGGACTGCAAGACCGTGTGGTTCAGGAAGAATCTTAATCTCTGGAAGCCTCTATTGGCCACAGACTGGGTGGTCATGAGGGTCAGTGGTCACAGAGCAGGTGCTCAAGTCTTGTTTTGTTCCCAGGCCCACAACTGCAGGGTTTCTGAGCACGGATATGATGTCACAGCCTGGGAGACCAACCTCACACCAACCAATGGAAGTGATCAGGCCTTTCATCAATATTATACAGAGTTCATAATCCTGCAATTACTGACAATCATCGTGGCCCTGGTGGGACTGGCAGGCAACGCAGTGGTGCTCTGGCTGCTGGGCTTCCGCATGCACAGGAACGCCTTCTCTGTCTACATCCTCAACCTGGCGGGGGCTGACTTTCTCTTCCTCTGCTACCGATTTATACATAGTCTAGCTTTAGTTTTCAACTTTGATTTTGTCATTAGAGTAATTAGCAGATTTCTCTCGCCTGTGTCAATCTTTCCCTACATCTCATGCCTGAGCTTTCTCAGCGCCATCAGCACGGAGCGCTGCATGTCTGTCCTGTGGCCCATCTGGTACCGCTGCCGTCGCCCCAGACACATGTCCACTGTCATGTGTGCCCTGCTCTGGGCCCTATTCCTGCTACTGAGCATGCTGGAAGGGAACTGCTTTGCCTTCCTTAGTTGGAATGTGCAATATGTTTGGTGCCGAGTCTTGGATTTCATCACTGTGTCCCGGCTGATTTTGTTATTTGTGCTTCTCTCTGGCTCTAGTTTGGCCCTGATGACCAGACTGCTGTGTGGCTCCCACCAGGTGCCGCCCACCAGGCTCTACATGACTGTCGTGATCAGGTGCTGGTCTTTCTCCTCTGTGGCCTGCTCTTCAGCATCCACTGGTTCCTCATAGTCTGGATTCCAAATGAATCTAGTGCCCTCTTTCATGTTTCCATGATGGTAGTACTTCTGTCCTGTATCAACAGCTGTGCCAACCCCATCATTTACTTCTTCGTTGGCTCCTACAGGCAGGGATGGTGGAAGCAGAGACACACCCTGAGGCTGATTCTCCAGAGGGCTCTGCAGGACACTCCTGAGGTGGATGAACCTGGAGAAAGCCTTCCTAGGGAAACCCTGGCCATGTCAGGAAGCAGTCTAGGGATGAGATCCTCTGTCCTGATCAGTTTGAAGTAACTTCCAGACTCAATATTGCCCTGCCAGGCTTGGAAAGTGTCTAGTCTTCTCCCAGACTCACCCCCAAAATGCTTTAGTGATTCCCCAATCTCTTCAAATAGGTTGTTTTTAACCTGGCTATTCTTGTTTTTCTCAGAGAAAGCATTAGTCCCAACATTATACCTCTCCATTGTTCCTGACATTACCAATATATTTCTCATGTGATCTGAATTTCTTGAATGCTTTTTCTTTACAATCTTCATTGCAACAGAAAGAATCCATGTCCGAATCAGACAAATCCAAGTCTGAAGTCCTGGTTCTGCAGCTCTCCTCTCCAAGCCTTCGTTCATTCATTGTAAAATGCTGTGAAATCATCTGCTCATGGTGGGGGATAAATTAGAAAACAGATGTAAAGTACTCAGCCAGGTGCCAAATAGGACTAAACTAGAGGTCCAGTGCACAAAATTCATGCACGGGGGTGGGGGTTCCTAAGCCCAGCCTGCTCTCTCTCCAATCCGGGACCCCTTTGGAGATGTCCAACTGCAGGCAGTTGGACATCCCTCTCACAATCCGGGACCACTGGCTCCTAACTGCTCACTTGCCAACCCTCCTGATCACCCTTACTGGCCCCCCTACCAGCCTGATTACCCCTAACTGCCCCCCTCTCATCGGCCCGGTCACCCTTAACTGCCCCCCTGCAACCATGGTCGCCCCTTACTGCCCCCCCTGCCTGCCTGGTCGCCATCAACAGCCCCCCTCTGCCAGCCTGGTTGCCCCACGCAGCCTGCTGCTCAGTCGTTTAGTCGTCCCTCACTAACTCCCCTGCCAGCCTTGTCGCCCCACTCAGTGTATTCAGTCATTTGTTCAGTTGTGATGGCCCCTGGCTCTTTATATATATAGATATTTCATAAACATCAGTGGTTAATACATGTGATGCCTCTAATATATTATTGATTTCTGAGGTAATATTTAATAAATTTTAAAAAAGAATCCCTGTTCAAAGCAATAAATAGCCATTCAGAAATTGTTCTACCTGATTGGATAAAAAAAGAAGATTTCCTATGTTTTTCTCAGACTATAGGCCCTTTAGATTTATGGTTACTGCTGTGGTTGAGGGCATTCTACAGAGTAAAAGCTTAAGTAAATGAGTTGGCCTACCTCTAAACTCATTGGGTTGTCTGGGTTTAGGGAAAATGATATCCTTAGATAAGCACGGTCCAGGAAATTGGGCCTGTGAAAGGTCCTCTGATAGCATTTGTCCACAGCATCTTCTCTGCCTGGATCACTGCCTGGCACAGTATAGGCACAC
The DNA here is from genome assembly GCF_028538775.1 of Myotis yumanensis. Lineage (NCBI taxonomy): Eukaryota > Metazoa > Chordata > Mammalia > Chiroptera > Vespertilionidae > Myotis > Myotis yumanensis. The sequence goes on from NW_027223761.1 coordinate 29,517,682, forward strand.
AGTAGAGTTGGGTAAACTCAGAAATGAGTGAATATGTTTCTCACATTGTTTCAAATGCTTCATAGTTAATTTTCTAAGGAAATGCTATGTAACTAAATTAGACTGCGGCATGGGCACATGAAAGGTATCATGGGAGCTAAAGCTGAAAACACTGGTTGTCCCACATCATGTGAAAGAAATCTAGCTATCAGATGTCGTGAGGAGAGGGAGAGGTGACAAGTAGTTCATGTGATGTTCTAAATTCTTTATCTGTTAAAAGGGAACACAGTATACACAGTTGTTGATGTCGATAAGTCACAACAAGAAATGAGGTTTCATTTCACAAAGCTATAAAATAACTTGTAAAGGAGTTAAAATAGAAACTGTAAACATCGGTTGCTATTGGTGATTGAGTTTACATTTTTATTTTGTCTACTCTTGTGTCCTCTGAAATAAATTAATGTGCATACATTACTCCTGGGAGTAAATGGAAATAGATCAGATGAGCCAGACCATGCAAAGCCCTGCATGCCAAGCAAACTCTAGCTATGCAAGCTGACATTGCCTATTGGGTGGGCTGCCTGCACACGCCCACAGTGGGCAGTGACAGGCTCCAGTTCAGCCAATCCTCTCTGAAGGGGGACCAGATGGGGTAAGATAGGGAGAGGAAGAGATAAGTCATTGACCTTAGGGCAAGTGAGAAGCACCTCGTGAGGCCCTTTTCTCACATCTCCAGAATCTCATTTGCCAGTGTCTCTTGGGCAGGAAGTCACAGAGCCTGCCCAACATCTTAATAAGCCTCTCTTGGTCATCAGGTTCCACTCCTGCTCCTGCAGGCACCTCCTATCCAGGGGTAGGAGAGCATTCTCTGGTGTTTGGCACTCTGTGGAAAGCTCCTCTTCTACTCACCACCTTCAACTAGAAGATGGTGCTCAGGTAAGAATCAGTTCAGACTTATCTTTGTTTTCTCCCTTTTAGTTCATATGGTCACGACTGCATCTTGCGGGGGGGTGGGGGGAGGGTGTAAGGAACCATGGACACCCATGAAGGAGAGTCCAGAGACATGAAGCTCCCTCAGGGAAGCTTTGGGTGCTGGTAGCTTAGGCTGTGAGGGACCCAGGTCCTTTCTCCTTCACAAACATTGTTTTCTAACCTGAATTGTTGTTAATAACTTCAGGTTTCACACATTGCCTTGCTGTTCAATGCGTTTGTTTATTTGTTTGTTATATGCGTCTATCTTTCTTGTTCCAGCAATAAACACAAGGCACAAAAAAAATAGAACAATTTAAGAGATTTTAATAAAAAGACTGTGAATGAAGAGTGAGCAGGACTAAGGAAAATCATTAGAGGACACAGAGGCCCCTGAAGATAAATCATAATAGGGAGCTATTGCCATTGGGCATCCTTAAGAGTAAAGGGAAAGATAGGTTGCCAGAACATAGGGATGGCTGTGGCTATAGCAGTGGGTGCACTATGACCAAAAAAATGCCCACAGACAGAGGCTGTATCCTTAATTAGAGTAACATCACCATGGCAAACTCAGACCCTAACAGCAGAGATGTAAGGATTTAAAACCTCAATCACCCTCCTCCTGTCCTCCAATCAGCAGTTTTATCCTTTCCTGATAGCAATCAGGAGCCAGAGGCAAAGGGAGCCGAGTAGTGAGACAAAGATATGTGTCCTCACAGGATACAGCAGAGGTAAGAGAAGCTGGAAATGCAATTTGATATCAAATGAAGGGAATCTATTTTTCTTATAGCCTCTTCTTAGTTCTTTTTCCTAGCACTTTTTCTCTCTCACTGTGATTAGATCAACTTGTTATTACATCTCATTTATGTGATCTGTTGGCACCCCCGTACTGGGTGTCACTTCTTTGAAATAGTATGTCTATCATCATAAATGCTTTGAGGATGGGACATACATTATTTTTCAAGGTGGTTGTACACAAATATTTTTAAGAATTTAAATTTATGATTTTGGTAGCCCTAGAGAAGAAAAGTAAGAGAGCTTACTAGAACTTGACTGGTGATTTCAAGGCATCAGACACCTGTGCTCTTTGAAATCACTGCTCCCCAGCCCTAGAGAGATGACTTCATTCTCATGCAGCACTCCTGAAGTCATCAGCATTCCAATCAGAGAAGAGGGGAAAGAAAAGCACAACCTAAAGTTGGTTACATCACTTGTGCTCACCTCCCATTGGCTACCACCTGGTCACATGGTGCCATCAAATGGGAATGGAAACTGGAATTAGAATCCATTTTCTAGACTAAAATTCTCAGAACTATTATGTGAAAGAGAAGGAAATGGGTATTTAGACCAACTAGCATTTTCTACACCCCTGAAGCTCTCTCATATTCTGAGCTCACAAGAAGATTTTGCTCAGGTGCTGATCCCACAATGAGGCAGAGAACAGTGGGAAAGCCTCAGGCTGGGCTCCAGGAGGCCAGGGCTGGCAGTGGACCTGCTGTGCACCCTGTGATCTCAGGGAAATCCTTTGGCTCTTTCAGCCTCAGCTTCTTCCTGAGTTAAAGGATGATATTATAGCAGATGGTCTCTAAGGGACATGTGCTCAATGCCAAGGATACAATAGTGAACAACAACAACAAAAAAAAGACAAAACCCAGACAGATCTAGTCATCATTATTGAGTTTTGAGTTTAAAAAAGGAGACAAGCCTTGGCAGGTTTGACTCAGTAGTTAGAGCAGCAGCCCACAGACTGAAGGGTAGTGGGTTAGATTCTACTGGGTGAGACTGCGCTGGCGGAACCAGGCAAGACTCTACATATTGGGTCTGTCCAGAGGGAAGAAGGAGCTCCTGGAATCTCTGATCTGTTTGCAGCTGGATTCCACCCACTTCATCTACACTGGATAAGCTTCATTTCCTTGTTATTTGTGAAATTTCCTGATTCTAGCTTAATAAAACACACTAGTGAGTTGCCATTTGAGATTTGTCCCTGAGAGTTACTTGCTTCCTGCCCCACCAACCCCCATGTGTACGGGACACACCACCTGGTAATGGGGCTGCAGGGCAGGGGAAGGGTGAACACTCTGACACAGACCTGTGGGATCAGATCCAGGCTCTTCCACTTGTGCACGTGAGAACTGGAGCACGTCATTCAACCTCCTTGTGCTTGTCTTTTCCCATATGCCACATGGGTATAGGCATAGTATTGGCTTCATAGGACTATTTGAGAATTGAAAGAGGTAATACCATGTAAGCACTCATCAGCTGCTACTCTTCACCTATGTGTGAGTTGGTGTATGTTTCTCACCTAAATTCTGCAAGAGCTTCTCTCTTTTCATCCAAAGCCCTTTGTAAAATAGAACTAAGCACTTCTTAACTCCACCACCACCACGAGAATTCTCTTATACAAAAGCTTTGATCTGCAAAGAAATCTCTACTCCAAACCACATGGAGTGATGATAAATGACTTTTCTATTACAAATATCATCAGAAAAGCACTTAATAACCCCATTTGTTTCTTTTTTATTTTTATTTTACTTTATTGTTTAAAGTATTACAGATAGTAGTACATATGTCTCCTTTTTATTTCCCCCCATAGACCTTTCCCCAGCCTCCCCTACCCCCAGCACATGCTCTCACCCCACCCCCCAGTGTCTTGTGTCCATTGGTTATGCTTATATGCATGCATACAAGTCCTTTGGTTGATCTCGTACTTCCCCCACCCCCCAAACACTCCTCAGTCTTCCCACTGTAATTTGACAGTCTGTTCCATGCTTCTCTGCCTCTGTATCTATCTTTTTGTTCATCAGGTTATAATGTTCTTTATTATCCATAAATGAGTGAGATCATGTGGTGTTTTTCTTTCACTTCCTGGCTTATTTCACTTAGCATAGTGCTCTCCAGTTCCATCCATACTGCTGCCAATGGTAAGAATTCCTTCTTTTTTATATCAGCACTAGTAGCCCAGTGCACGAAATTCATGCACATTAAAAGGGAATTAATTGCCCTAACCGGTTTGGCTCAGTGGATAGAGCACTGGCCTGTGGACTCAAGGGTTCCAGGTTTGATTCCAGTCAAGGGCATGTACCTTGGTTGCGGGCACATCCCCAGTGGGGAGTGTGCAGGAAGCAGCTGTTCAATGTTTCTCTCTCATGGATGTTTCTAACTCTCTATCCCTCTACCTTCCTCTCTGTAAAAAATCAATAAAATATATTTTTTAAAAGGGAATTAATTGGCAGAGATATTTTAACATAGCTATTTGCCCTTTCTCTATAATAGAAATGTGAGAGATAAAAGGAAATCAGTAAAATGTATATGAAAATAATATATAAATTTATTAATAAACTAGAGGCCCGGTGCACAAAAATTTGTGCACTCGGGGGGGAAGAGGAGGTCCCTCAGCCCGGCCTGTGCCCTCTCGCAGTCTGGGACCCCTCCGGAGATAATGATCTGCTGGCTTAGGCCTGCTCCTGAGTGGCAGAGGGCAAGCCCAATCCCTAGGTGCAGCCCCTGGTCGGGCTCAGAGCAGGGCTGATTGGGGAGTTGGGGCACCGCCCCCTGTCATGCACAGAGCAGGGCAGATTGGGAGGTTGTGATACCACCCTCAGTCACGCTCAGGGTAGGGCTGATTGGGGGGTTGGGGCACCGCCCCCTGTCACACTCAAGGCAGGTTCAATGGGGAGGTTGCGGCGCCACCTCCTGTGATGCACAGAGCAGGGCCGATCAGGGGGTTGGGGAGCTTCCCCCTGTCATGCACAGAGCAGGGCCAATCAGGGGGTTGGGGCACTGCCCCCCCCCCCTCATCATGCACAGAGCAGGGCCCATCAGGGGGTTGGGGAGCTCCCCCCTGTCACGCACAGAGCAGGGCCCATCAGGGGGTTGGGGAGCTCCCCCCTGTCACGCACAGAGTAGGGCCGATAGGGGAGTTAGGGCACCGCCCCCTGTCACCCACAGAGCAGGGCCAATCAGGGGGTTGGGGCGCCCCCACTGTCACACTCAGGGCAGGGCCGATGGGGAGGTTATGGCTCTACCCCGTCACACACAGAGCAAGGCCCGTGGGGGGGGGGGGGGTTGGGGCACCACCCCCTGTCACACACAGAGCAGGGCCGATCAGGGGGTTGGGACGCCACACCCTGTCACACACAGAGCCGCAGGGCGATCAGGGGGTTTGGGCGCTGCCCCCTGTCATGCTGATCTGGTGCCAGGAGGCCTCGTGGCTCCGCTGATCCCTGTGCTGGGAGGCATATTACCCTTTTACTATATAGGATAGAGGCCTGGGGGCCGGCTGGTTTGCCCTGAAGGGTGTCCTGGATCAGGGTGGGGGTCCCCACTGGGGTGCCTGGCCAGCCTGGGTGAGGGGATGATGGCTGTTTGCAGCTGGTCACACACCCTTCAGGGTGGGGGTCCCCACTGGGGTGCCTGGCCAGTGTGGGTGAGTGGCTGAGGGCTGCTTTCAGGCTAGGGGTTTTGACTGAAGCTCCCAACCACTCCTTTTTTTCTTTTTTTTTTTTTCTTCTGGGCCAGCTTTAGCTCTGGCTCTAGCTCTGAGGCTTCCGCTGCTGGTTTGTTTGCCGTTCTATAATCGAAACAATGTATAACTTCAGCTCTGAGATCCCGGCTGGCTATATTTGTTAGAATGTTTCAAACTGCCAGCTCAGAGACCTGCAAGGCAGGCGGGGAACGTTGGAATCTGCAGTCACTGGAGCAAGGAAGCCTCACGTTCGCTTCCAGCTGCCTGGCTACCGGCCGCCATCTTGGCTGACAGTTAATTTGCATAAGGATACGCTGATTAGCCAATCGGAAGGGTAGCGGTCGTACGCCAATTACCATTTTTCTCTTTTATTAGTGTAGATAAACAGTAACAAAAGGATATAGCAACAACAGAGGCATGATATAAAAATGACAAAAACATGATATGAAAACAACAAAAACATGATATAAAAACAAGTGATGCAAACAATGACTGATAAAGTGATTAAACTTATTCTAATATCTCCCTGTACACCACGTTAAGAGTGAAAACACTTTCAGAGTGCTTGACTAATTTCCCTTGGGATGAAGATTTAGAACTTTAACTGTAACATTACATGCTCTTTAAACTCGAGAGAAAGCAACATATAACTGACCATGTGCAAAAACGGGTTTCGGTAGGAACATGCCTACTCTGTCTAGAGTCTGTCCTTGTGATTTATCAATAGTCATCACAAATGCTGGCATCACAGGAAACCGTGGTTGAATCCATTTAAATGGGAGGTCAGTGTCAGATGGGGACAAATTAATTCTTGGAATCAGAACAGCCTCTCCCTCTGCAGATCCTGTTAATACTTCAGCTTCAATAATCTTAGGCCATAATCTTTTGATAATAAATCTGGTACCATTACAAAGACCCCATTTACTATTGAGATTTCTCAATAGCATGATGATTGCACCCACTTTCAATTTATTTTATGACATGGCATTCCCGAAGGAGTAATACTATTCAAAAATTCGATGGGGAAATTTTCCTTTGTTTCTTTGTTATGGGGTGGGGCCACAACATTAGTAACAAAGAAACAGAATTAAGACTTTATTGTGCGGAGCCGCTACAGTGTTTTAGACAGGTTCAAGCCTTGGACTAATGAGAGGGCACAGTCCTCTCATTGCCACGTGCAAGTCCCAGCTTGGAGGGCAGGGCCCTCCCAGCACAATTATAGCCAACAGCTGTAGTTGTAAGCTTGAACCTATGGTCTGAACACGTGGCCCCATGTGCCTGAGTGATGTGGGCTTGAAAGAGTTCAGGTGTATGTAGTTGAGTAGGATTGAAACTCAGAAGAATGTTTGTAAACATCTTGGTCATGCCCTTACATTGCCTCCTAGCATCTGCTATAAAATAAAGGCATGGCTGTGGGCGTGGTCGCTGTCTCTCAGAGAAGCAGCATCCCACCGAGACCCAGCTTTCATTCTCTTGTCTGTCTTTTCTGAGCCTTTCAGCCGCCCCACTCAGGTTCACCCCGTGCTGGCACGGCACACTTTAGAAAGATCTGCCTCCATGCTCCCAGGGCAGGTTCCTGCCTCAAACTCTGTCCTTACAGGAAACAGCTCCGGGAAACAACTTGGGGGAGGGCACAGCCGTTACCAAGACAACCCCTGTAGGACTGACTTTCTTCTGTTCCGTCACGGCTGTTCATCTGTATGTGATGAACAACACCCAGGGTTTTTATATAAGTAGATAGTATTCCATTGTGTAGATATACCACAGTTTTCTAATCCACTCATCTGTTGATGGGCATTAAAGCTGTTTCTAAATCTTGGCTCTTTCTGTCCCAACTACCTCTATTCAAACCCTTGGCCACCTCTATCTCATTAAAAAATAGGCTTCTTTCTCCTCTAAAATGCAGAAAAATTTAATTCAGTCCTGAATCCTCTCCCACCTGGATAAGATGTGTCTGCTGGCATAAAAAAAAATTCTTTCAAACACACAAGAGCTTTGCACAGAATGAATAATTAGAAATGGAATTTTCTTTTTGTTACATATGTATTTTTTGGTGATGCATTTAAAAGTGCTGACTTCTGTTTTACATTTCAAATTCTTCATTTAAAAAATTTTATGTTATACTAAATCCAAATTTTCTTCTTCAATTGGGCTCCTCATTCGTTCTTTCATTCACTCATTCATTTGTGTATTAAAATTTTATTGACAGCCCCATTTTGTTCCCACACAGACTTAGGTCCTAGGGATAAAACAATGGAAGAGTAATCACTGTGTATCCTCATAGTGATGACCCACTGGGACATTTCTAATGCAAGAGCTTTGGATGTCCTCACTCTGTCCTAACAAGGGGTCTCATTCCCTTCATGAGCCTAAGTCATAACCTCCTTTCTCCCTCCTGGGTAGACCACTCTCAGTCACTGAGATTGCCCTGTGGCTTCTGACTGCCTGCTGTCAAATGAAAGCCACTCTCCCAGAGCACAAGTACTGGGGAACTCAGGACCCTGCTGTCATCCACAGGACCTGTGCAGACTCTTCTCCTCCTGCCTCCAGGGCACATGTCATGAGCTCTATGGTGAGTCCAGAGGTTGGACATAGAGGGTCCATGTTGCAGTAGAAAGAGCCCAGGCTCTAAGATTCAGAGAGAACTGGGTTTAAATTCAGGATCCAGGACTGCAAGACCGTGTGGTTCAGGAAGAATCTTAATCTCTGGAAGCCTCCATTCACCACAGACAGGGTGGCCATGAGGGTCACTGGTCATAGAGCAGGTGCTCAAGTCTTGTTTTGTTTCTAGGCCCTCAACTGAAGCGTTTCTGAGCACGGATATGACTGTCACAGCCTGGGAGACCAACCTCACAACAACCAATGGAAGTGATCAGGCCATTTATCAACATTATACAAAGTTAATCCTGCATTTACTGACAGGCATCGTGGCCCTGGTTGGGGTGGCAGGCAACGCGGTGGTGCTCTGGCTGCTGGGCTTCTGCATGCACAGGAACGCCTTCTCTGTCTACATCCTCAACCTGGCGGGTGCTGACTTCCTCTTCCTCTGCAGCCGATGTATAGGTACCCTAAGATCACTTTTTGAATTCAATTTTGTCCTTAGAGGAATCAGCAGATTTGTCGTCCCTGTGACAGTCTTTGCCTACATCTCAGGCCTGAGCCTTCTCAGCGCCATCAGCACGGAGCGCTGCCTGTCTGTCCTGTGGCCCATCTGGTACCGCTGCCGCCGCCCCAGACACATGTCCGCCATAATGTGTGCTCTGCTTTGGGCCCTGTCCCTGCTGCTGAGCATCCTGGAAGGGAACTACTGTGGCTACCTGGTGAGGAACAAGCACCGTGTTTGGTGCCGAGTGTGGGATTTCATCACTGCAGCCTGGCTGATTTTGCTGTTTGTGCTGCTCTCTGGGTCCAGCCTGGCCCTGATGACCAGACTGCTGTGTGGCTCCAACCGGGTTCCCTTGACAAGGCTCTATGCGACCATCGTGCTCACAGGGCTGGTCTTCCTCCTCTGCGGCCTGCCCTTCGGCATCCACTGGTTCCTCTTAATCTGGTTTCAAAAATATTCGGATGGCTTCGTTTCTCATTTCTTGGCGGCAGTTCTCCTGTCCTGTGTCAACAGCTGTGCCAACCCCATCATTTACTTCTTCGTTGGCTCCTTCAGGCAGCGATGGTGGAAGCGGAGACACACCCTGAGGCTGATTCTCCAGAGGGCTCTGCAGGACCCTCCTGAGGTGGATGAACCTGGAGAAAGCCTTCCTGGGGGAACCCTGGCCATGTCAGGAAACCTGGTGTCCTGATTCAGAGTCTTGCTTTGTTCAGACAGATGTGACTTTGAAAGCCAGCTTTGTCCCTCTCATTTGATTGGTTTTCTTACCATGTTTGCCCTCTGGGCCCCAGAATTAAAACTATTAACATAATAATCCAGCTCCTGAGGTTGAAGTGAGCCAGTGCCTATCAAACAAACACAGAGTGCAATGTCCTAGGACTGCCTCACACAAGGCCTTCACCCCATCCCCATGGGAGCTTTGCCATCTCTGGGGTCCAGGACTGCTCTCACATTTGAAGAATCCCACCTACAGCAGAAGATGAGTGAAGTGCAGGAAAAGTCTAAATTTCTTTCATCACTGAACTTGATAGAAACTACATGAACATTACATTTTTGACAAGTTTTTGTGGTCATTCTTCTACACTGTCTCTATAAATTAAATGAATTAAAGTTCAATCAAGCCCCAGTGACCAGTCCTTGATGACTTTGGCAGTCCTTGGTCTAGCACTTTAGCATAATAAATGTGGATTGAATAAGTGAATTAATGAATGAACATATGGTGATTTTCAAGTCAAGTCTCTGCTAAATCCCCATTGCCAGATTTGAGTCACCCTCTTTAAGTACATTGTTTTCACCATTTTCAACCTTTGCAAGCATGAGCATTCTTTCATGAGCTTATTGGTTACTTGTAATTCTTTTTCTTTTAATTGTGCTTTAGATTAAAGTATTACAAAGAGTATTACATATGTCTCCTTTTTTCACCCCCTTAACATTCCCCGCCACCTCCCCTACCCCCCAGTGTCTTGTGTCCATTTGTTATGCTTATATGAATGCATACAAGTCCTTTGGTTGATCTCTTACCACCTCCCCCAAACCCTCACTGGCCTTCACTCTGTAATTTGACAGTCTGTTCGATGTTGCTCTGCCTCTGTATCTATTTTTGTTCATCAGTTTATTATGATCTTTATTAACCATAAATGAGTGAGATCATGTGGTATTTTTCTTTCATTGACTGGCTTATTTTACTTAGCATAATGCTCTCCAGTTCCATCCAAGCTGTTGCAAATGGTAAGAATTCCTTCTTTTTTACAGCAGCGTAGTATTCCATTGTGTAGATGAACCACAGTTTTCTAATCCATTCATCTGCTGATGGGCACTTAGGCTGTTTCCAAATCTTATCTATGGTAAATTGTGCTACTATGAACATAAGGATGCATATATCCTTTCATTTTCTTGGGATATATTCCTAGAAGTGGTATCACTGGGTCAAAGGGGAGTTCCATTTTTAACTTTTTGAGGAAACTCCATACTGTCTTCCACAGTGGTGCACCAGTCTGCATTCCCACCAGCAGTGCACCAGTGTTCCCTTTTCTCCTAATCCTCTCCAGAACTTGTCGTTAGATGATTTGTTGATAATAGCCATTCTGACAGGTGTGAGATGGTAACTTATTGTTGTTTTGATTTGCATCTCTCAGATGATTAGTGACTTTGAGCATGTTTTTATATGTCTCTTAGCTTTCTGAATGTCCTCTTTTGAAAAGTGTCTATTTAGGTCCTTTGCCCATTTTTTGATTGGATTGCTTATCTTCCTTTTGTTGAGTTATATGAGTTCCCTATAAATGTTGGAGATTAAACCCTTATCAGTGATAACATTGGCACATATGTTCTCCCATGCAGTGGGCTTTCTTGTTGTTTTGTTGATGGTTTCTTTGGCTGTGCTGAAGCTTTTTATTTTGATGTAGTCCCATTTGTTTATTTTCTCTTTAGTTTCCAGGTTACTTGTATTTCTTGAAGTGTCTTTTTCAGTTTTGCCAATTTTTATTAAGTGTTGCCCTTTTTCATTATTTATTTGTAGGAGATTTGATATATGTTGAATGGGGCTTTGGTTAGTTATGTGTATTGTAAATATTTATTCAGTTGCTGGTTTGCTTATTCATTTTAATAGATTTTAAAATTTAAACCACATTTTAAGAAAAACAGTACAGAAAGTACAGAAGATTTCTATAAACCCCCCACCCCCCATTTCTAATTCCCCACAGAGTTTCTCTTCTTACTAACATCTTCCATTAATGTGGCACATTTATTGAAATTGATGCATCCGTACGGATACATTTTTTTTAGTTTTATTATTGAAAGTATTACAAATGTTCCCTTTTTTCCCCCATTGACCACGTCCAGCCACCCCCGCACCCTCCTTCAATCCCCCACCCCCAAGGCCTTCACCACCTTATTGTCTGTGTCCATGGGTTAGGCTTACAAGGTATTTGGTTGATTACCTCCCATGTACACACACCTTCCCCCGCCTTCCCTCAGAGATTCTACACTCTGTTCCATGCTTCCATGTCTCTGGACACACTCATCATCAGTTTATTTTGTTACTTAGATTCCACATTTTGAGTGAAATCATGTGATACATGTCTTTCTCTGACTGACTTATTTCACATAGCATGATACTCTACAGGTTCCTCCATGCTGTCTCAAAAGGTAAGAGATCCTTCTATTTTACTGCTGCATAGTATACCATGGTATAAATGTACCAGAGCTTTTCATCCACTCATCTACTAATGGACACTCTTGCTATTCCCACATCTTAGCTATTATAAATTGTGCTTCTATGAACATAGGGGTGCATACATTCTTTCTGATTAGTGTTTTGAGTTTCTTAAGATATATTCCTAAAAGTGGATCACTGGGTCAAATGGAAATTTCATATTTAATTTTTTGAAAAAACTCCATACTGTTTTCCATAATGGCTGCACCAGTCTGCATCCTCACCAGCAGTGTACAAACATGCTCATAGAACAGCAAGGTAATGTGTGAAACCTGAGCTTATTTACAACAATTCAGGGTTGAAAACAATATCTGTGAAGCATAACAGACCTAGATCTCTCTACATCCTTGCCAGCACTTGTCATTTGTTGCTTTATTGATGGTGGCCATTCTGACATATATTAGGCAATACCTCACTGTCATAAGTGTTTCCCTCCACGTCCTGCGTGGTTCAGGGTTCGGGTCTGGAAGTGGAGCCGCACACAAATGAAATAGAAAAGACACAAGATAATTTGGGAATATGGGGGACCAGGCGAGCAAGTCCAACTCAAGAGGAAGGACTTCCACTGTGCTCAGGCCTCACCAAGCTTTTATAGTGAGAGGTAAACAAGGTAGTGATTACCATAGTTACACAGTTCTTGTGAGTTTCACTTGTTTTGACCATGGTTACACTTCCTGCACTTCCTCATCCCATTAGCTTTCCCAGATAAGATCTAGGGAGTGTTATAAGGTCAAGCCTAATTATGCTAAGAGGACTGTGCCCTTTAAGCTAGGACTTGTTTGTGACTTTGCCAGCAGGCCAGTCTGAGGCTTAACCCTATGTCAGTTTCCCACATTTCACCCTTTTTTTATTATTAAGCTACTATAACTTACACATCAAGAACAAAAGTCTGGCTAGTAAAACAATAACAATGCTAACTCATAACCCAAAACATTTTAAAACTTAAGCATAACATTTCAAGAACAAAAAATGGTTTAAGTCCCAATTTCAATGTCCAACAGTTCTGAGTCCAAGTTTCAATGTCCAACAGTTCCTTATGTGTAGATGTCAGCAATGATATTTCAGTTCTGATGGTGGACAAATGGTGGCAATGCAGGTCTGACCCTCTCTGGTTTGATCCTGGGCAACCTGCAGCGACGCACAGCTGCTGACTGCTAGCATGGCAAAGTGTCTTCAGCGTCCTCCATCTCTGGATTGTTTTTCCACTTGTCTTCATGGCTGGAGCATTCCTGATAATTCCTCTCTGTTGCAGGAATCCACATGGTCTTGGAGTTGTTTTCTGAAAATATACAAACATATTCTCAACCGAAGGTTAAAAAAGGGAATCTTACTTGGGGTCCTTTTTATATTTGCCCAAATGATTTTCCTTTGACTTATTTTGACACAATGTGTGTTTTCCTGGGTGTCTCGCTGTTAGCATTATAAATGAAAAAATTTTTCTAGATGTAATTTAGTTACAGGATATTTTTCCTTACATGGTATTTTTCCACTATCCCCCCTTTTTTTGATTTAATTATTAGGAGGATTTTTGGAAAATTTATAATGCAGTCTAGATAACTTTAAATTTTAATTTTTTGCACAAAAATATGACTGTTTTAGGTTCATTGCATGTTAATCAATTTTTCCATGAAATGAAAATTTTGGTTAATACTTCTTGAGCCAATTTTAATCTGAAAACCTGACTGCTATTTTACTGTCAAATTTAATACTCTAACAACAATCTTAGTTTACACTGTAAATGTTAATGGAAAGGATTATTTTGCATCCTTGAGAAAGCCCTGAGCATTCCTGGTGTTAGGTTGGATGTAGATATAGGGTAGCTGTTGTCAGCCAAGTCTCCGTTGTCTGGGTACTGATCTCAGCTGGGCCAAGTCTCTTTCTGTTACCTGGGTCCCGATCTGGGCTGGGCATGGGAAGCGCAGCAGCCATGGGGGCAGGAGACCTCCCTCAGAAGGGGCAAGTGTTCAAGCCCCTGCATAGTTGGGGGGGTAAGGATCTGTGCTCCACCTCTGTTGACCCCCAAGTTCTCTTCTGCTGGCCCCTCTGCGACTGTGCCTGTCTTAGGTTGTTCCTCCCTGAGGAATCTTACCCGTCTTTGACTAACCAGCCATCCTCCAGGGCCAAGCAGGGTGATGTGAGGTACAGTTCTGTCTCCTTGGTAGCCTATGCCCCTGTGGCCTCCACGCCCAGCAATTGCCTTGGGATCCCCTCGCCTGCTGGCGGGGCCCCGGCATTGCACATATCTTGGGGAACCCAGGTTTCTTCTCCAGGGAGGGCCCAACTCATGCCATTGGGCTAGAGACAGATCCACGGAACCAGTCCCCATGAGGCTTCAACCTCAGCATGAACAGAGAGCTCAGGCAACAGCTGTGGGCAATTGGATTGTGAGAAGAGGGACCCTCTTGACAAAAAGAGCAAGAAAGGTCAATATAGAATGCTCAAGTGCCTTCCCAGGGGGCCTTCCACACAGTGGAAGGGATTAAATCCTTTCATGTCCTTAATTAAATTACTGCCAAACATTCAAAGAATTAGTTTGTAAGCTTGTTTGGGATAAATGTACAATAATGACATTGTAGAACAATATCATGTAAGGATACTATACAGAGAACCATAAGGGCTCCAGTCTATAAAGAAAAAAAAATTATTAAGTTTGCTGGTGGTAGAATAATTACTATAACAGTCTTGCCAATTAACTTCTTCCTCAGTGGGATTCCATACATAAGACCATTTATGTAAAGGCTTAGTGGCGGGGGGGGGGGGGGGGGGGGTGTGCCTTAGCACACTTATATTTTCTGCACCTTTCCCCGGAACATGTACTTGAGCCGTTTCTTCCCCGTTCTTTGGGGTCCAGGCTGGCCAAAAACCTCTCTTTAATTTTACACACAAGGGAGCAGTGGGTTGATTTAGAATATTACAAAAGGGAAGCTGGGTGGCAACAGCTGTGTAATAATACCTTGTCCATATGCTTCCTTGCCCCACCTGTGGTCCTCCTGGAAGGATCAGCCCACGTAAGGGTTCTTACCCATGAAGGGTCAGGAGCATAAGTCTGAAATACTTCCATATTTGCCCTAGGTAATATTACCATACAAATGATTACTGCTAGCATGGCAAGAAAGACACTCTCTGTACAGTCTTCTTTACCATGCCCCAGGTGGTCTCTAGGCTGTTTGTTGTCCTGCTCATCCTCCTCCTGCTGGGTTAAACTTGGAGAACTTCAATTTAAAAAAAAAAAAATATTTTTCTTTTACACTAAGTAACCTACAGGGTTACTTTCTGGATGTTGACTGATAGTGCTGCAAGGCCATGTATTTCAAGTCAAAGTCATTAAACATTTATGGTGACTGTACTTATTTTCAGATTTGGTATTTTAACAGCAAATCATTAGATTATCCTATAAATATTAGTGGAAGATATTTCAAAATTTTAAAATTTCTCCTTTTTATTAAATTTAAAATAATACTTTTAAACAGCATTCCCTTTCAGCTTATTTGCATATACAGAGGGATCATGGGAAGCCTTCAGTAACCTTTTTAAAAGAATTTTATTTTACTAGGATTCAGTTGCTTACAAAGATACTGGCTTATTATAGTAGGTATGTTTATTAATAAAGTTAGTAAATTTAGTAAAGTTTTTTGTCTGATTCACGAGGTGCAAACACTGCCTCACCTCCAGGCTAATTTAAAATGCAGCGGCGAGGAGCTTTTGTTATTTTAAATGACATCTTAAAATTCTACTGCTGTATTTTAAGAAATATCAAACAAAATAACTTGTTTTTCCCTTTCTTAGAAGCAAAAACTTAACATATATTTATTAATTTATATTTGATAAAGCTTTCCATGTGATTTCAAGTATATTAAATTGGCTTTATTAAAAAATCCTTTAAGAAGAGAGAATAAACTTTTGAAAACATTTCAGGGCCCATGAAATGTCCCAAAGTCATTCCTTGGTTATAGTTTTGAAATCCAACTTGGAAGACCATCAAACATATATGTGTATATATGATTTAAAGATTATATACCTTTTATAATTATTAAGAGATATCAATTAAATTAAAACTGGTCTTTGTATATAAAAATTTCAGTTGGGGTCACAGAATTTATCCTCTTTTTTAATCAGATCAATGAGCAACATATTTTGAATTCTAATTATTTCAGAGAAAACAAAAGTTATTTTTTCAAAGATAAATCTCTATACTTTAGGCATTTAGCTACCTCAATTACACAATTTTTCCCAATTCAATCCGAACCTTAAACTTTTAGCTGGCAAGTCAAATATTTAGCATTTCTCAATCAATAACATTTTAAAGAATAAACTTCAAAAATACAAGATATAATCAACCAACAGATTTAATTCTGTCCTCTAGATTTTTCATGAGGGAAATTTAGCAAACTCCCAAAGCCCTAGGCTGCCATTGCTCCCAAGGATGGGAAACTGGGAATCAAGCCTGTCTTTAGAAGTTTCCACAGGCGGGAAATTTTTGCCTACCTGCTTGTTCTGTTGGGTGAAGGGAGGCTAGCCCTTCCTCCATTAGAAATTGCTTTGGGAAGCCAGCCTTAATTAAAGGGTGTAGCCGTCTTTTACCTAGGCTACTTAGAGTTTTATAATTAATATACATCAATAATTCTTGAGATTCAAATCCAAATTATTATTTTAAGGCAGTTACTTTGGCAAATTTTTGTAACAGAGACAATTTTACTGAATTTCCTTTTTGGCCTTGAAGTTAACACCCTTCTTTTACCCTTAAAAACTGTTTTTTATTATGGAAATACCAATCCTGCTGCTAGAATCTAGCCAGCATCTTTTTTCCTTTGGGTAAAATTTGCCATTTTTCGTAGGAAATAATCAGTCTTGGGTTTTATTCTGTACATTTGTAAAGAGAATTCAGCTCAAAACTCTATCTAAATGTCCAAAATTGGACGATGCGCGCGTTAGTTCCAAGCCAGTTTTTCTCTTTACACGTGCACAGAAATCCCAGTCGCATTTTTTAAATTTTGTAAATCTTTTCAATTACGAGAAGGAGATTGTAAATTAGAATACTTGGGGAGGGGGCATCCATATTGGATCGCCATGTGTTCCCCTCTCTTCCCCCACATCCTGCTTTGGGGGAAGTTTCAGCAAATGACTCAGATGGCATATTTTTCCCAAAGTCATGCTTAATACAAAAAGACATTTTAAATTTTTTCCTTTTTCGTTTTCCAAAGTTATGGCTAGCACCCAAGGTTATCTTAGCCAAAGTTTGGTTGTCATAAGATGTTCTCCGGTAATTTTTTAACAAAACTAATCTTTTTACGGGCGAGCCGAAAACTCTGCCCTCTCCTGCCACCTTTGAATCTCTCCACACCAGAGGCGGACTCTGTAGCGGAATTTCATTTCTTATTACAGATTTTAGATTCCAAATACAAATTAAGATTTTAATTTGAACAAGAAACCATATTGAGGTGACCATGGCATTCTTTTTTTTTCCAGCCTGATTTAAAAGAGTACCTTTTGAGGAGCAAGATGGTGGCGATATAGGCAGATGCGTCCCAGGTCTTGTCCTGGAGCAAACGGAGTAAGCAGCTGAAACTAATAACACCCACCCCGAATTGGCAAATTTACTCAGCTGGTGAGACGGTTTGCAGCCGGGAAGGACAGACCTCGCCTGGAAAGGTTAAAAACCAGGGATCTGGGCAGGAAAGTTTGCCAGACCTGAGCCCAGAGGGTCGGAGGGAGACCGCATGGCAGACAGCCACGTCTCTTGGGACAGACACAGACCCTGACCAGGGTAAGGAATTCCTCGGGTTTGCTGGCGCCAGGAGATTTGAGATTTGGATTTGGTGATTGCGGAGAACTGAGACTAAAGGGGGCATCCTGAGGAACTGACCGGACCATGCAGTGCCCATAAGAGAGGAGCGTTTCCCAGATCAAGCCGTGCTGGTAAGAGAGGAGCGTTTCCCAGACCGCAGATCCAAGCAACAGCAGCCCCCTGATCACCGCAGCCTCCTGATCACCACAGCCTCCTGATCACCACAACCTCTGTCTGTGGAACAGCAGCTGTACGTGAAGCCTCCCCCCACCAGCCAGAAGAGCCAACACAGCTGTGAACAACACTCACCAGAGGAGCTGCTGCCAACTGGAAAGCAGCTGCTGCCGCAACCGTCTGAGGAGCAACCACAACCCAAGGAGCCCCTGCCACCCAGGGAGCAGCCACTGAACATCTCAACATCTACATATGTCAGCGAGATCAAACATGGGTAGGCAAAGAAACCCCCAAAGGAAAGAAAAGGAGGACTCGCCAGAAAAGCAGCTAAGTGAGACAGAGGCATGCAACATGACAGAAATAGAATTCAGAATAAGGGTCCTAGCATGCATAAACTGGATGGAGGAAAAAATCAACTACTTATGCAAGAAGCAAGAAGAAACAGATGAAAAAATCAATAACTTATGCAAGACCCAAGAAGAAATGAAGAGCGATATAGCTACAATAAAAAACACCATTGAAAGCATCAACAGTAGACTAGGAGAAGCGGAGGACCGAATTAGTGAATTAGAAGACAAGGAAGCAAAACACTCCCAAACTGTACTGCAATTGGAGAAAAAAATTAAAAGACAGGAGGAGAGCCTAAGGGAGCTTTGGGACAACATGAAGCGAAACAACATACAAATAATAGGGGTGCCAGAACAACAGAAAGAGGAACAAGGATTAGAAAACCTATTCGAAGAAATAATATCAGAAAACTTCCCTGAGGTGGGGAAGAAAAAAGTCACACAAGCACAGAGAGTCCCAAACAAGGTGAACCCGAAAAGACCCACACCAAGACACATCATAATTACCATGGCAAGTGTTCAGGACAAAGAGAGCATCTTAAAGGCTGCAAGAGAGAGACGGAAAGTTACATACAAGGGATCTCCCATTAGATTATCAAATGATTTCTCAACAGAAACACATCAGGCCAGAAAAGAATGGACGGAAATCTACAAAGTGATGCAAAGCAAAGGACTGAATCCAAGAATACTCTATCCAGCAAGGCTATCATTCAAATTTGAAGGGGAAATAAGAAGCTTCACAGACAAAAAAAGGCTAAGGGAGTTTATCAGCACCAAGCCAGCCATGCAAGAAATGCTAAAGGGACTGGTGTAAAAAGAAGAAATAAAAAGCTCAGAAAGAAAACAGCCACACACAAAAAAAGAAATGGCTACAAACAAGTATCTTTCAATAATAACTTTAAACGTAAACGGACTAAATGCTCCAACCAAAAGACATCGAGTGGCTGAATGGATAAAAAATCATGACCCATACATTTGCTGTCTACAAGAGACCCACCTCATTAAAAGGGACTCACACAGACTGAAAGTGAAGGGATGGAAAAATATCTTCCAGGCAAATGGAAAGGAAAAGAAAGCTGGGGTAGCAATACTTATATCAGACAAAATAGACCTCAAAGTGAAGGCCATAACCAGAGATAAGGAAGGCCACTTCATAATACTAAAGGGATCAATACAACAAGAAGATATAACCCTGGTAAACATTTATGCACCCAATGCAGGAGCATCCAAATACATAAAAAAAACTCCTGGAAGATATCAAAGGAGAGATAGACAACAATACAATCATAGTAGGGGACTTTAATACACCACTGACATCACTGGATAAATCCTCTAGACAAACAATCAGCAAAGAAACAGCAACCCTAAATGACTCACTTGATCAGATGGACTTAATTGACATCTTCAGAACACTTCACCCCAAAGCCACGGAATATACATTCTACTCAAGGGCTCATAAGACACATTCAAAAATAGACCACATATTGGGTCACAAACAAAGTCTACCCAAATTCAAGAAGATTGAAATCATACCAAGCATCTTCTCAGATCACGATGGCATAATGTTAGAAATGAACTACAGAAAAAACAACCCAAAATACTCAAACACTTGGAAGCTGAATAGCATGTTATTAAATATTGATTGGGTTACCAATGAGATCAAAGAAGAAATTAAAAGCATCCTGGAAACTAATGACAATGAAAACACAACAATCCAAAACCTATGGGACGCAATGAAAGCAGTCCTGAGAGGGAAGCTTATAGCCCTATAGGCCTATCTCAAAAAGCAAGAAAAAATGGTAGTAAATCATCTAACTCTACAACTCAAAGAATTAGAAAGAGAGCAACAAGAAAACCCCAGAGTGAGCAGAAGGAAGGAGATAATAAAGATTAGAGCAGAAATAAATGACATAGAGACCAAAAAGATAATACAGAAAATCAATGAAACTAAGAGCTGGTTCTTTGAAAGGATAAACAAGATTGACAAACCTCTAGCCAGGCTCACCAAGAAGCAAAGAGAGGACCCAAATAAACAAAATCAGAAATGATAGAGGCGAAATAACAACAGACCCCACAGAAATACAAATGATTGTTAAAAAATACTATGGACAGCTCTACTCCAACAAACTAGACAACCTGGAGGAAATGGACAAATTCCTAGAAAAATACAACATTCCAAAACTCAATCAGGAAGAATCTAAAAATCTCAATAGGCCAATAACTATGGAAGAAATTGAAGCAGTCATCAGAAAGCTTCCAGCAAACAAAAGCCCAGGGCCAGACGGCTTCACAGGGGAGTTTTACCAAACATTCAAGGAAGAACTAAAACCTACCCTCCTCAGACTACTACAAAAAATTCAAGAGGAAGGAACACTTCCAAGCTCATTTTATGAAGCCAGCATCACCCTAATACCAAAACCAGGTAAAGACAACACAATGAAAGAGAATGACAGGCCAATATCCCTCATGAACATAGATGCCAAAATCCTCAACAAAATCTTAGCAAATCGGATCCAGCAGTACATCAGAAAGATCATACACCATGACCAAGTAGGATTTATCCCCGGGATGCAAGGATGGTACAATATACGCAAATCAATAAACGTGATACATCACATAAACAAATTGAAAGAAAAAAACCACATGGTCATATCAATAGATGCAGAAAAAGCATTCGACAAAATCCAACACCCATTTTTGATAAAAACTCTCAGAAAGGTGGGAATAGAAGGATCATACCTCAACATAATAAAAGCCATATATGACAAACCCACAGCCAACATCATACTCAATGGACAAAAACTAACACCATTTCCCCTAAGAACAGGAACAAGACAAGGATGCCCACTCTCACCACTCCTGTTCAACAAAGTCCTGGAAGTATTAGCCATTGCAATTAGGCAAGAAGAAGAAATAAAAGGCATCCAAATTGGAAAAGAGGAAGTAAAACTGTCCTTATTTGCAGACGACATGATATTATACATACAAAACCCTAGAGACTCCATCAAAAAACTACTAGACTTAATACATGAATTTGGCAAAGTAGCAGGATACAAAATTAATGCCAAGAAATCTGAGGCATTTTATACACCAATAGTGAACTTGCAGAAAGAGGGATTAGAAAAACAATCCCATTTACCATCGTACCAAAAAAATTAAGCTACCTAGGAATAAACTTAACTAAAGAGGTTAAAGACCTCTACTCAGAAAACTACAGGACATTGAAAAAAGAGATAGAGAAAGACATAAACAGATGGACGAACATACCGTGTTCATGGATTGGTAGAATCAACATCATTAAAATGTCCATACTACCCAAGGCAATCTATAAATTCAATGCACTTCCCATTAAAATACCAACGGCATACTTCACAGATCTAGAACGAACTCTCCAAAAATTCATCTGGAATAAAAAAAGACCCCGAATAGCTGCAGCAATCCTGAGAAAGAACAAAGTAGGTGGGATCTCAATACCAGATATCAAGCTGTATTACAAAGCCACTGTTCTCAAAACTGCCTGGTACTGGCACAAGAACAGACATATAGATCAATGGAATAGAATAGAGACCCCAGAAATCGGCCTGAACCAATATGCTCAATTAATATTTGACAAAGGAGGCAAGAACATACAATGGAGCCAAGATAGTCTCTTCAACAAATGGTGTTGGGAAAATTGGACAGATATATGCAAGAAAATGAAACTAGACCACCAACTTACACCATACACAAAAATAAACTCAAAATGGATAAAGGACTTAAATGTACGACAGGAAACCATAAAAATTCTAGAAGAATCCAAGGGCAACAAACTCTCAGACATATGCCGAAGCAATTTCTTCACTGATACAGCTCCTAGAGCAGTTGAAACTAAAGAGAAAATGAACAAATGGGACTACATCAAAATAAAAAGCTTCTGCACAACAAAAGAAACCATCAACAAAACAACAAGAAAACCCACTGCGTGGGAAAACATATTTGCCAACGTCATAACTGATAAGGGCCTAATCTCCAAAATTTATAGGGAACTCTTACAACTTAAGAAAAAGAAGATAAACAATCCAATCAAAAAATGGGCAAAGGATCTAAATAGACACCTTTCAAAAGAGGACATTCAGAAAGCCAAGAGACATATGAAAACATGCTCAAAGTCACTAATCATCCGAGAAATGCAAATCAAAACAACAATGAGGTACCATCTCACACCTGTCAGAATGGCTATCATCAACAAATCAACAAACAACAAGTGCTGGAGAGGATGTGGAGAAAAAGGAACACTTGTGCACTGCTGGTGGGAATGTAGACTGGTGCAGCCACTATGGAAGACAGTATGGAGTTTCCTCAAAAAACTGGAAATGGAACTCCCATTTGACCCTGTGATCCCACTTCTAGGAATTTATCCCAAGAAACCAGAAACACCAATCAGAAAGGATATATGCACCTATATGTTCATAGCAGCACAATTCACCATAGCTAAGATCTGGAAACGGCCTAAATGCCCATCAGTAGATGAATGGATTAGAAAACTGTGGTACATCTACACGGTGGAATACTATGCTGCTGTAAGAAAGAAGGTACTCTTACCATTTGCAACGGCATGGATGGAGCTGGAGAGCATTATGCTAAGTGAAATAAGCCAGTCAATGAAGGAAAAATACCACATGATCTCACTCATTCATGGATAATAGAGACCATTATAAACTTTTGAACAATAATAGATACAGAGGTATAGCTGCCTCACACAGATTGTCAAACTTCAGCGGGAAGGCCGGGGAGGGTTGGGGGGGCAGGAGGGAGGGGGTTAAGAGATCAACTGAAGGGCTTGTATGCATGCATATGAGCATAACCAAGGGACATAAGACACTGGGGGGTAGGGGAAGCCGGGGTATTGTCAAGGGCGGGGGGGGAAAAAAGGACACATATGTAATACTCTTTGTAATGCTTTAAGCAATAAAAAAAATAAAATAAAATAAAACAGTACCTTTTAATATTCCAATTTCTTTATAATTTGGCGTTTTTGCACAGGTGATTCTATTAACGGAGAATTAATTAGGACATGGAGGTGGAGGGAGCCATGAAGGCCATTCCTCCCATTTTTTCTTTTCTTTCTGCTCCTCTTTAGGAGCGGAGGGTACAAGGGGAGGAGATTTATCCTCCTTGGCCTCTCTCAAAGGCTCTAGTAAATGAAATACTGTGTTTCACAAGGAAAAACAGTTTGGAGGCAAGTTTTTCCCTGCTGCTGATCTTTTTTCAATTTCTAACTTTTTGGCAAACTTTTAAGATCTAATGTACCTTTTCAAGAAAACAAAAATTATGTTCTATAACAACATGCAAAAACTATGAGAGATTACCTTCTGAAACTTTAACTACTTAAGCATGCAACTCAAAAGTCTATAATAAAGTTTCTTACTTTTTAAAAAGCCCAATCTACTTTTTTAAAGCCGAATCCTGCCCTGTTAGCCTGGTTGAGAAAACGTTCCCACACTGCCTACAGCTCCGGACCACTGTAGCTGATTGTGGGCGTTTGTGTGCGGTGAAATAACCACTCACCTTTACGGTGAATTTTCCTACCTTTATGGTGAATTCTTTGTTCCTCACTTTACCAGTGAAACTTTGATTTTCGCTCTAGCAAAACCTTCACTTCCAGAGTCCCTGTTCGGGCGCCAGATATCATAAGTGTTTCCCTCCACGTCCTGCGTGGTTCAGGGTTCGGGTCTGGAAGTGGAGCCGCACACAAATGAAATAGAAAAGACACAAGATAATTTGGGAATATGGGGGACCAGGCGAGCAAGTCCAACTCAAGAGGAAGGACTTCCACTGTGCTCAGGCCTCACCAAGCTTTTATAGTGAGAGGTAAACAAGGTAGTGATTACCATAGTTACACAGTTCTTGTGAGTTTCACTTGTTTTGACCATGGTTACACTTCCTGCACTTCCTCATCCCATTAGCTTTCC
The DNA here is from genome assembly GCF_028538775.1 of Myotis yumanensis. Taxonomy (NCBI): domain Eukaryota; kingdom Metazoa; phylum Chordata; class Mammalia; order Chiroptera; family Vespertilionidae; genus Myotis; species Myotis yumanensis. Next base: position 29,541,669 of record NW_027223761.1, read on the forward strand.
CAGATAAGATCTAGGGAGTGTTATAAGGTCAAGCCTAATTATGCTAAGAGGACTGTGCCCTTTAAGCTAGGACTTGTTTGTGACTTTGCCAGCAGGCCAGTCTGAGGCTTAACCCTATGTCAGTTTCCCACACCTCACTGTCATTTTAATTTGCATCTCTCCCATGAACAGTGACTTTGAGCATTTTTTCATATGTCTCTTGGCTATCTGTATGTCCACTTTGGAGATGTGTCTATTTAGGTCCCTTGACCACTTTTTCTTAGGATTGTTTGTCTTCCTTTTGCTAAGTTGTATGAGTTCCTTACAGGTTTTAGATCCTCAGCTTCCCCTAATCTGCTGTGTATTCATTCCAATGTGTTCTCTTTTGTGCTATGTCATCCTTTATTTCTGACTGTTCTTTTTTCATAGATACTATATATTTTTCATGCTGTTGAGCATCTTTATCATCATTATTCTGAACTCCATATCAGATAAATTTCTTATCTCCTTTTCATTTATCTCTTCTTCTGAAGAATTCTCTTGTTCTTTCATTTGGGAGCTGGTTTTTTGTCTCCCCATTTTGGCTGTCTATTTGGATTTGTGACTATGCACTAGGTAAATCTGTTATGCCTCCCAATCAGTAGTGCAGGACAGTGCCAAATGGTGTTTCTGACTAATTAGATCAGGCAAAGACTCAAAGCCTCCAGGGACCTGCTTCTGCTTGCACACTAATTGGATTAAGTCTTGAGTAGCCCTCAGGCAATTTCCACAGAGTGGTGAGTGGTTTTCCCCAGTGCTTCTATATGGAGGCTAATTGCTATTCCCAGGCTCTTAATGGGCCTCAGAAACTCCACACTATGGGGTGAGGGGTTTTCCAGTAGTCTGGGTCAACTGTCTTTCCAGCCAGGCAATAACTACCTGGATAGCAAAGGTCTGCCTGAGAGAGATGACCTCTGCAGTGTGAGGGAATGACTCAACACAGGAAACAGGGTGTCTGCCTTCCAAGCTCTAAACTCAAAACCCCTACCCCTGGATTCTGCTCACACAGCTCCAGTACACTCTGGCCTCCCTCTGCCAGAGCACAAGGTGAATGGCTACAAACAAAATTTTGTGCATTGTCCCTTTAAGTTGGTGACTGCATTTCCAGTCATCTCTCCCTGGCAGACAACAACCCTGCCGCTTTACACAGCCAGATGTTATGTAAACATCTTTCTCAGTTGAGGTCCTCTCTGCTGGGGGGCACAGCTTGGGGAGGAGTTCTCAGTGGCAACACCCCACAGCTGAGAAATCTTTCTAGAAATTGAGCTTCTGTCTGTGGGAGCCTGGCCTGCCCTTTCCTGACTCTGCCCTTTTTACCAGTCTCTATGCAGTCTCCATTGTCCATCCTTGTTTATCAGGGATCTCTCCATCTAGTCTTCACTTGATTATTCAGGGTAATGTTGTTTTTGTATTTTAGTTGTAATTCCATTTTGGTCCTGAGAGTGTGTCAGTGTAGCTTCCACTTACTCCCATGCCATTTTTTCCCACTATTTCCTTATATTTTAGAAAGGAACGCAGTATACACAGTTATTGATGTTGATAAATCAAAGGTAGAAATGTAGTTTTATAATGAAAAGCTATAAAATAACTTGTAAAATAGTTATAATGGAAACAGTAAACATTGAGGAATGAGATTAGGAAGGACTTTACATTTCATTTTGCACACTAATACTAAAACAAAGTATTATGCATATATTACTTCTGGAAGTAATTGGAAACAGATCAGATGAGCCAGGCCAGGCGAGACCCTAAATGTCAAACAAACTCTTCTTTAGCTATGGAAGAGTTTGCTTAGTGGGTGAGCTTCCTGCACAGGATCACTATGGGCAGTCACAGATTCCAATTTAAACATTTCTCACAGGGAGGAAAATGAACAGAGGAAGAGATAAGACATTGGACTCAGGAAAAGTGAGAAACATCTCGTGAGGTCCTTGTCTCACATCTCCAGATTCTCATTTGCCAGTGCCCCTTGTGCAGGAAGTCACCAGGGCCTGCCCAGCATCTTGATAAGCCTCTCTTGGTCATCAGGTTCCACTCCTGCTCCTGCAGACACCTCCTATCCAGGGGTAGGAGAGCATTCTCTGCTGTTCAGCACTCCCTGGAAAGCTCCTCTTCTTCTACTCACCACTTTCAACTACAAGACAGCGCTCAGGTAAGAGTTGGCTCAGAACTACCTTCTCTCAAAGGCAGTTTTGTTTTCTTCCTCTTAGCCCACATGCTCATGATTGCATTTTGGGGTGGATTATGCAAGGAGCCATGGGCACCCATGAGGGAGAGTCCAGAGACATGAAGCTCCCTGAGGGACCTTTGGGTGCTGGTAACTTAGATTGTGGGAGATTCATGGGACCAACCACATCCTTTCTGCTTCACAGACATTGCTTTCAAACCTGAATTCTTGTTAATAACCTCAGATTTCACACATTACCTTGCTGTGTTGATGTTCAAAGGGTTTGTTTATTTCTTTGTTTGTTTGTTTCTTATTTGTTTGCATCTGGCCTGTCAGGAAAATAACACAAGGCACACACTAATGGGTAACAAAAGAGAGTTTAATAAAAGAACTGTGTACTAAGGGGTAAGCAGGACTAAGGGAAGTCAATAATAAGGAGCTATTGCCATTGCGCACCCTGAAAGATAGAGGGAAAGATAAGTTGTCAGACACAGGGATGGCTATGGCAGTAGTTGTAATCATTACTGTGACCATAACAGGCCAACAGACAGAAGCTATATGCTTAGGTAGATTAACATGGTCCACTCACAGTAGAGAGTCAGGGAGTTAAAACCTCAATCACCCTCCTCTTGCCCTCCAATCACCCGTTACTGTTACCTTTTCCTGAGAGCAAACAGGAGCCAGAGGGAAAAGGACCCCAGTGGGGAGGCGAATCAATAGGACATAGAGGAGCTGAAAATTAGATTGAATGGCAAATTATGAAAACCCATCTATTATTATAGTCTCCTCACAGTTGCTTTTCCTAGGACTTTTTGTCTCTCAATGTAATTACTAGGAGATAAACCTCTCATTACATCTCATCATTTATTTTACTAGATTCTGTAGGCTCATCATTATTGGATGTCATTTTCTTAGAATAATATATCTCTCATCACAAATACCTTGAGGATGGAATGTACTTTACTTTTTAGGTGGTTATATGTAAATATATTTAAGAATGTAAGTTTATCATTTTGGTAGCCCTAAAAAGAAGCGCAAGAGAAGTTACTAGAACTGGACTGATGATTTCTAGGCATCAGACACTTGTGCTCTTTCAAATAACTGCTCCCAAGCCCTAGAGAGGTGACTTCATTCTCATGCAGGGCTCCCAGACTCATCAGCTTCCATCCAAAGGAGAAGAGGGGAAGGAAAGGCACAACCTGAAATTGGTTAAATCGCTTGTGCTCACCTCCCATTGGCTACCACCTGGTCACATGGTGCCATCAAGCATGAATGAAGGCTGGAATTAGAATCCAATTTCTGGTCTAAAACTCCCAGAATTATTATGTGAGAGTGAAGGAAATGGGTATTTAGACCAATCAACATTTCTACACCCTGAAGTTCTCTCACGTTCTGCGTACACATGAAGAATTTGCTCAGGTGCTGATCCCACAATTAGGCAGGGAACAGTGGGAAAGCCTCAGGCTGGGCTCAAGGACGCCAGGGCTGGCATGGTTCCTGCTGTTCACCCTGTGATCTCAGGGAAATCCTTTGGCTCTTTCAGCCTCAGCTTCTTCCTGAGTTAAAGGATGATATTATAGCAGATGGACTCTAAGGGACATGTGCTCAATGCCAAGGATACAATAGTGAACAACAACCAAGAGAAAAAACAACAACAAAGAAATCTAATCATCATTATTGAGTTTTGTGTTTTAAAAGGGAGACAAAAGAAAACACATACACTTACAGCTAAGACTTGTGAATCTTTCCATGAATAAAAGTTTCATGGTGCCCTGGGGGAGATATCAGAGGTTGTGGTTTCCCTCCATCATCTCATTAGTTCAACCAGAACTGTAGGAACTAAGACTGATAGATCATTCAGTCCTTGAAGCTATCTCTGTGGCCAGAGGGTCCTGCCTCCCTCCACTCTGACACGCCTGTGCTGGGTGCACCTGGAGAGGCTGGAATGATTGAGCCTCTCCAGAGGCAAGAAGGAGCTCCTGGACTCTCTGGTCTGTTCTTAGCTGGATTCCACCCCCTTCATCCACACTGGATAATCTTCACTCCCTTGTTATTTACAAAATTTGCCTACTCTAGCTTAATAAAACACCTAAGTGAGTTTTCATTTTAGATTTGTCCCTGAGAGTTCCTTGCTTCTTGCCCCACCATTCTCCTTGTGTACCGGACACACCACCCTGATAGTGGGCTGCAAGACAGGGGAAGGGCGAACACTCTGACACAGACCTGTGGGTTCAGATCCAGGCTCTTCCACTTGTGCACGTGAGAACTGGACCTCCTTCTGCTTCTCTTTTCCTATATGCCAGATGGGTATAGGCATAGTACTGGCCTCAACGGGCTATTTGGTGGATTAAAATAGGTAATACCATGTAAGCACTCATCAGCTGCTACTCTTCACCTATGTGTGAGTAGATTTATGTTTCTCACCTAAATTCTGCAAGAGCTTCTCTCTTTTCATCCAAAGCCCTTTCTAAAATAGAAGTAAGCACTTCCTAACTCCACCACCACCATGAGAAATCTCTTACACAAATGCTTTCATCTGCAAAGAAATCTTTACTCCAAATCACATGGGGCAACTATAAATAACTTTTATATTACACATATCATCAGAAAATCACTTAATAACCCCACTTTCCATATTTCTGTCTCAACTACCTCTATTCAACCCATTTGCCCCTCTCCCTCTCCTTCGTAAATGGGCTTCTTTCTCCTCTAAAATGCAGAGAGATTAAATTCAGCCCTGTGTTCAAGTCTTGTTTTTTTTCCAGGCCGACAACTGCAGGATTTCTGAACACGGATATGACTGTCACAGCCTGGGAGACCGACCTCACAACAACCAATGGAAGTGATCAGGCCTTCCATGAACCTAATACAGAGTTAATTATCCTGCAATTACTGACAGCCATCGTGGCCCTGGTGGGGCTGTCTGGGAACGCGGTGGTGCTCTGGCTCCTGGGCTTCCGCATGCGCAGGAACGCCTTCTCTGTCTACATCCTCAACCTGGCGGGGGCTGACTTTCTCTTCCTCTGCTACCAATTTATACATAGTCTAGCTTTAGTTTTCAACTTTGATTTTGTCGTTAGAGTAATTAGCAGATTTCTCTCGCCTCTGTTAACCTTTGTGTACATCTCCGGCCTGAGCTTTCTCAGCGCCATCAGCACGGAGCGCTGCCTGTCTGTCCTGTGGCCCATCTGGTACCGCTGCCGCCGCTCCAGACACATGTCGACCGTCATGTGTGCCCTACTCTGGGCCCTGTCCCTGGTGCTGAGCATGCTGGAAGGGAACTACTGTTTCCTCTTTATTTGGAATACACAACATGTTTGGTGCCCAGTGTTGGATTTCATCACTGTGTCCTGGCTGATTTTGTTATTTGTGCTTCTCACTGGGTCCAGCCTGGCCCTGATGACCAGACTGCTGTGTGGCTCCCATCGGGTGCCGCCCACCAAGCTCTACGTGACCGTCATGATCACCGTGCTGGTCTTCCTTCTTTGTGGCCTGCCCTTCGGCATCTACTTTTTCCTCTTATTCTGGTTTGATGCCTTCCCTCATCTTGAGAAGTTTGTAGTACTCCTGTCCTGTGTCAACAGCTGTGCCAACCCCATCATTTACTTCTTCGTTGGCTCCTTCAAGCAGCGATGGTGGAAGCAGAGACACACCCTGAGGCTGGTTCTCCAGAGGGCTCTGCAGGACACTCCTGAGGTGGATGAACCTGGAGAAAGCCTTCCTGGGGGAACCCTGGCCATGTCAGGAAATCTGGTGTCCTGATTCAGAGTCTTGCTTTGTTCAGACAGATGTGACTTTGAAAGCCAGCTTTGTCCCTCTCATTTGATTGGTTTTCTTACCATGTTTGCCCTCTGGGCCCCAGAATTAAAACTATAAACATAATAATCCAGCTCCTGAGGTTGAAGTGAGCCAGTGCCTGTCAAACACAGAGTACAATGTCCCAGGACTGCCTCACACAAGGCCTTCACCCCATCCCCATGGGAGCTTTGCCATCTCTGGGGTCCAGGACTGCTCTCACATTTGAAGAATCCCACCTACAGCAGAAGATGAGTGAAGTGCAGGAAAAGTCTAAATTTCTTTCATCACTGAACTTGATAGAAACTACATGAACATTACATTTTTGACAAGTTTTTGTGGCCATTCTTCTACACTGTCTCTATAAATTAAATGAATTAAAGTTCAATCAAGCCCCAGTGACCAGTCCTTGATGACTTTGGCAGGCCTTGGTCTAGCACTTTAGCATAATAAATGTGGATTGAATAAGTGAATTAATGAATGAATATATGGTGATTTTCAAGTCAAGTCTCTGCTAAATCCCCATTGCCAGATTTGAGTCACCCTCTTTAAGTACATTGTTTTCACCATTTTTCAACCATTGCACGCATGAGCAAGCTTTCATAAACTTATTGGTTACTTGTATTTCTTTTTCTTTTAATTTTGTTTTATTGATTAAAGTATTACAAAGAGTATTACATATGTCTCCTTTTTTTCCCCCTTGACAGTCCCCCCACCTCCCCTACTCCCCAGTGTCTTGTGTCCATAGGTTATGTTTATATGCATGCATACAAGTCCTTCGGTTGATCTCTTACCGCCTCCCCCAAATCCTCCCCGGCCTTCCCTCTGTAATTTGACAGTCTGTTCGATGTTGCTCTGCCTCTGTATCTATTTTTGTTCATCAGTTTATAATGGTCTTTATTCACCATAAATGAGTGAGATCATGTGGTATTTTTCTTTCATTGACTGGCTTATTTTACTTAGCATAATGCTCTCCAGTTCCATCCAAGCTGTTGCAAATGGTAAGAATTCCTTCTTTTTTACAGCAGCATAGTATTCCATTGTGTAGATGAATCACAGTTTTCTAATCCATTCATCTGCTGATGGGCACTTAGGCTGTTTCCAAATCTTAGCTATGGTGAATTGTGCTGCTATGAACATAGGGATGCATCTACCCTTTTGTTTTCTTGGGATATTGCCGGGAGCTGGTCCATCCTTGCTGCTTGACACAGTCGCTGCAGAGAAGAAACATCTGCACAGCGTAAGTTTCGGGGGATCTGGTGTATATGGCATACTGTTCTTAATATGTTTGCTCCCCTTCTTGGCACTATGTGTTTTAACCAAGGTCACCTCTCCGAGTAAGGTTGTTTCCCCAGGTAGGGATTTTTCCCTGAAGTTAGGGAGGGAATAAAACCCCTTAACTAAGTGCCAGGTGGGTAGTTAATCACTTTAACTAAGAACAATCACGCTTAAGCTACATAATCTTTACTCCCTGGAATGAAGATAAGAAACGCCCTAACCTTTGGAATAGAAATTGACAGGATTAAAATCAAATGGTATAAATACAGATGTAACAAGACAACAGGACACAGAACCTAGCTAGAGAACCTGGCTGCAGAACCTAGAGACAGGACTTGGCTGGAGATCCTACACAGAACCTAGAGACAGGACTTGGCTGGAGATCCTACACAGAACCTAGAGACAGGACTTGGCTGGAGATCCTAGACAGAACCTAGACACAGACCCTACACAGAACCTAGCGAGAGAACCTGGCTGAAGAACCTAGACACAGAACCTAGAGACAGAACCTGGATAGAACATGGCAAGAGAACCTGACTAGAACCTGGTGACTGAACATGGCAAAAGATCCTGGACAGAACCTGGCTACAGATCTTGGCTGGAGAACCTAGACAGAACATGGCAGGAGAACCTGGATAGAACCTGGCTAAAGAACCTGGTGACCGAACCTGACTGGAGAACCTGGAGAACCTGGCTAGAGAACCTAGCGAGAGAACATGGCACCAGAACTTCGCTAGAGATCCTAGCCAGAACTTCGCTGGAGATCCTGACCAGAACTTGGCTGGAGTTCCTGGCTAGAGATCCTGGCTAGGCTGCTGATCAACTGAAGGCTGTCTCCGTGTCATTCCTTCTTCGCCGACTACGTCCACACCTTTGGGGACCCCTGGACCTGCTGGGGTTGAACCCCAGCAGGATATATTCCTAGAAGTGGGATCACTGGGTCAAACGGGAGTTCCATTTTTAACTTTTTGAGGAAACTCCATACTGTCTTCCACAGTGGCTGCACCAGTCTGCATTCCCACCAGCAGTGCACCAGTGTTCCCTTTTCTCCGAATCTTCTCCAGAACTTGTCGTTTGTTGATTTCTTGATGACAGCCACTCTGACAGGTGTGAGATGGTAACTTATTGTTGTTTTGATTTGCATCTCTCAGATGATTAGTGACTTTGAGCATGTTTTTATATGTCTCTTGGCTTTCTGAATGTCCTCTTTTGAAAAGTGTCTATTTAGGTCCTTTGCCCATTTTTTGATTGGATTGCTTATCTTCCTTTTGTTGAGTTGTATGAGTTCCCTATAAATGTTGTAGATTAAACCCTTACCAGTGATAACATTGGCAAATATGTTCTCCCATGCAGTGGGCTTTCTTGTTGTTTTGTTGATGGTTTCTTTTGCTGTGCAGAAGCTTTTTAGTTTGATGTAGTCCCATTTGTTTATTTTCTCTTTAGTTTCCAGGTTACTTGTATTTCTTGAAGTGTCTTTTTCAGTTTTGCCAATTTTTATTAAGTGTTGCCCTTTTTCATTATTTATTTATAGATTTGATATATGTTGAATAAAGCTTTGGTTAGTTATGTGTATTGTAAATATTTATTCAGTTGCTGGTTTGGTTATTCATTTTAATAGACTTTAAAATTTAAACCACATTTTAAGAAAAATAGTACAGAAAGTACAGAAAATTTATATAACCCCACCTCCCATTTCTAATTCCCCACACAGTTTCTCTTATTACTAACATTTTCCATTAATGTGGCACATTTATTGAAATTGATGCATCAATATGGGTACATTTTTTTTTAGTTTTATTGTTGAAAGTATTACAAATGTTCCCTCTTTTCCCCCATTGGCCCCGTCCAGTCACCCCCCGCTCCTTTAACCACTCCCTCCCAAGGCCTTCACCACCTTATTGTCTGTGTCCATGGGTTAGGCATACAAAGTCTTTGGTTGATTACCTCCCATACACACACACCTTTCCCTGCCTTCCCTCAGAGATTCTACACTCTGTTCCATGCTTCCATGTCTCTGGACCCACTCGTCAGCAGTTTATTTTTTTACTTAGATTCCACATTTTGAGTGCAATCATGTGATACATGTCTTTCTCTGACTGACTTATTTCATGTAGCATAATACTCTACAGGTTCCTCCATGCTGTCTCAAAAGGTAAGAGATCCTTCTATTTTACTGCTGCATAGTATACCATGGTATAAATGTACCACAGCTTTTTCATCCACTCATCTACTGATGGACACTCTATTTCCACATCTTAGCTATTATAAATTGTGCTTCTATGAACATAAGGGTGCATACATTCTTTCTGATTGGTGTTGTGGGTTTCTTAAGATATATTCCTAAAAGTGGATCACTGGGTCAAATGGAAATTCCATATTTAATTTTTTGAAAAAACTCCATACTGTTTTCCATAATGGCTGCACCAGTCTGAAATCCCACCAGCAGTGTACAAACATGCTCATAGACCAGCCAGGTAATGTGTGAAACCTGAGCTTATTAACAACAATTCAGGGTTGAAAACAATGTCTGTGAAGCATAAAAGACCTAGAACTCTCCACATCCTTGCCAGCACTTGTCATTTGTTGCTTTATTGATGGTGGCCATTCTGACAGATATGAGGCAATACCTCACTGTCATTTTATTTTGCATCTCTCCCATGAACAGTGACTTTAAGCATTTTTTCATATGTCTCCTGGCTATCTGTATGTCCACTTTTGAAATGTTTCTATTTAGGTCCTTTGCCCATTTTTTTATTGGATTGTTTGTATTCCTTTTGCTATGTTGTATGATTTTCTTAGATGTTTGAATCCTCAGCTTCCCCTAATCTGCTGTGTATTCCTTCAAATGTGTTCCATATTTGTGTATGTCATTCTTTATTCCTGACTGTTTTTTTTTCATAGCTACTATATATTTTTCATGCTGTTGAGCATCTTTATTATCATTATTCTGAACTCTATATCAGATAAATTTCTTATCTCCTTTTCATTTATCTCTTCTTCTGAAGAATTCTCTTGTTCTTTCATTTGGGAGCTGGTTTTTTGTCTCTCCATTTTGGCTGTCTATTTGCATTTGTGACTACATACTAGGTAAATCTGCTCTGCCTCCCAATCAGTAGTGCAGGACAGTGCCAAATGGTGTTTCTGACTAATTAGATCAGGCAAAGACTCAAAGCCTCCAGGGACCTGCTTCTGCTTGCACACTAATTGGATTAAGTCTTGAGTAGCCCTCAGGCAATTTCCACAGAGTGGTGAGTGGTTTTCCCCAGTGCTTCTATATGGAGGCTAATTGCTATTCCCAGGCTCTTAATGGGCCTCAGAAACTCCACACTATGGGGTGAGGGGTTTTCCAGTAGTCTGGGTCAACTGTCTTTCCAGCCAGGCAATAACTACCTGGATAGCAAAGGTCTGCCTGAGAGAGATGACCTCTGCAGTGTGAGGGAATGACTCAACACAGGAAACAGGGTGTCTGCCTTCCAAGCTCTAAACTCAAAACCCCTACCCCTGGATTCTGCTCACACAGCTCCAGTACACTCTGGCCTCCCTCTGCCAGAGCACAAGGTGAATGGCTACAAACAAAATTTTGTGCATTGTCCCTTTAAGAGGGTGCCTGCCTTTCCAGTCATCTCTCCCTGGCAGACAACAACCCTGCTGCTTTACACAGCCAGATGTTACCTGAACATCTTTCTCAGTTGTGGTCCTCTCTGCTGGGGCGGGGGGGGGCGGGGGGGAGGCAGCTTGGGGAGGCGATCTCAGTGGCAACACCCCACAGCTGAGATATCTTCCCAGAAATTGAGCTTCTGTCTGTGGGAACCTGACCTTCCCTTTTCTGACTCTGCCCTTTTTACCAGTCTCTATGCAGTCTCCATTGTCCATCCTTGTTTATCAGGGATCTCTCCATCTAGTCTTCACTTGATTATTCAGGGTAATGTTGTTTTTGTATTTTAGTTGTAATTCCAGTTTGGTCCTGAGAGTGTGTCAGTGTAGCTTCCACTTATTCCCATGTCATTTTTTCCCACTATTTCCTTATATTTTAGAAAGAAACACAATACACACGGTTGTTGATGTTGATAAATCAAAGATAGAAATGTAGTTTTATAATGAAAAGCTATAAAATAACTTGTAAAATAGTTATAATGGAAACCGTAAACATTGAGGAATGAGATTAGGAAGGACTTTACATTTCATTTTGCACACTATGGTGCCTTCTGAAACAAAGTATTATGCATATATTACTTCTGGAAGTAATTGGAAACAGATCAGATGAGCCAGGCCAGGCGAGTCCCTAAATGTCAAACAAACTCTTCTTTAGGTATGGAAGAGTTTGCTTAGTGGGTGGGCTTCCCGGACAGGGTCACTATGGGCAGTCACTGATTCCAATTTAAACATTCCTCACGGGGAGGAAAATGGACAGAGGAAGAGATAAGACATTGGACTCAGGAAAAGTGAGAAACATCTCGTGAGGTCCTTGTCTCACATCTCCAGATTCTCATTTGCCAGTGCCCCTTGGGCAGGAAGTCACAGGGCCTGCCCAGCATCTTGATAAGCCTCTCTTGGTCATCAGGTTCCACTCCTGCTCCTGCAGACACCTCCTATCCAGGGGTAGGAGAGCATTCTCTGCTGTTCAGCACTCCCTGGAAAGCTCCTCTTTTTCTACTCAGCACTTTCAACTACAAGATGGCACTCAGGTAAGAGTTGGCTCAGAACTACCTTCTCTCAAAGGCAGTTTTGTTTTCTCCCTCTTGTCCCACATGCTCATGTTTGCATTTTGGGGTGGAGCATGCAAGGAGCCATGGGAACCCCTGAAGGAGAGTCTACAGACATGAAGCTCCCTCAGGGAAGCTTTGGGTGCTGGTAACTTAGATTGTGTGAGATTGCTGGGACCAACCAGGTCCTTTCTGCTTCACAGGCATTGCTTTCAAACCTGAATTGTTGTTAATAACCAAGAGAGAAAAAAATAGAAAAATCTAATAGTCATTATTGAGTTTTGATTTTTAAAAGGGAGACAAAAGAAAACACATACACTTACAGATAAGACTTGTAATTCTTTCCATGAATAAAAGGTTCATGATGCCCTGAGGGAGATATCAGAGGTTGTAGTTTCCCTCCATCATCTCATTAGTTCAACCAGAACTGTAGGAACTAAGACTGATAGATCATTCAGTCCTTGAAACTACCTTTGTGGCCAGTGGATCCTGCCTCCCTCCACTCTGACACGCCTGTGCTGGGTGCACCTGGAGAGGCTGGAATGATTGAGGAGCCTCTTCAGTGGCAAGAAGGAGCTCCTGGACTCTCTGGTCTGTTCTCAGCTGGATTCCACCCCCTTCATCCACACTGGATAATCTTCACTCCCTTGTTATTTACAAAATTTGCCTATTCTAGCTTAATAAAACACATAAGTGAGTTTCCATTTTAGATTTGTCCCTGAGAGTTCCTTGCTTCTTGCCCCACCATTCCCCTTGTGTACCGGACACACCACCCTGGTAGTGGGGCTGCAAGACAGGGGAAGGGCAAACACTCTGACACAGACCTGAGGGTTCAGATCCAGGCTCTTTCACTTGTGCACGTGAGAACTGGACCTCCTTCTGCTTCTCTTTTCCTACATGCCAGATGGGTATAGGCATAGTACTGGCCTGATAGGGCTATTTGGAAGATGAAAATAGGTAATACTATGTAAGCACTCATCAGCTGCTACTCTTCACATATGTGTAAGCAGATTTATGTTTCTCACCTAAATTCTGCAAGAGCTTCTCTCTTTTCATCCAATGCCCTTTCTAAAATAGAGGTAAGCACTTCCTAACTCCACCACCACCACGAGAATTCTCTTACACAAATGCTTTGATCTGCAAAGAAATCTTTAATCCAAATCACATGGAGCAACAACAAATAACTTTTATATTACACATATCATCAGAAAATCACTTAATAACCCCACTTTCCATATTTCTGTTTCAACTACCTCTATTCAAACCTTTGCCCCTTTCCCTCTCCTTAGCAAATGGACTTCTTTCTTCTCTAAAATGCAGAGACATTAAATTCAGTCCTGTGTTCAAGTCTTATTATGTTTCCAGGCCCACAACTGCAGGGTTCCTGAGCACGGATATGACAGCCACAACGTGGGAGTCCAACCTCACATCAACAAATGGAAGTAATCAGGCCTTCCATGAATCTGATACACAGTTCAAGATCCTGGAATTACTGAGAGTCGTCGTGGCTCTGTTGGGGCTGGCAGGGAACTCGGTTGTGCTCTGGCTGCTGGGCTTCCGCATCCGCAGGAACGCCTTCTCTATCTACATCCTCAACCTGGCAGGGGCTGACTTCCTCTTCCTCTGCTTCCAATTTATACATAGTCTAGCTTTAGTTTTCAACTTTGATTTTGTCGTTAGAGTAATTAGCAGATTTCTTTGGCCTGTGTTAATCTTTGCCTACATCTCAGGCCTGAGCTTTCTCAGTGCCATCAGCACAGAGCGCTGCATATCTGTCCTGTGGCCCATCTGGCACCGCTGCCACCGCCCCAGACACATGTCCGCTGCCATGTGTGCCCTGCTCTGGGCCCTGTCCCTGCTGCTGAGCATGCTGGAAGGGAACTCCTGTGGCTTCCTTAGTTGGAATGTGGAACATGTTTGGTGCCCAGTGTGGGATTTCATCACTGTGTCCTGGCTGATTTTGTTATTTGTGCTTCTCTCTGGGTTCAGCCTGGCCATAATGACCAGACTGTTGTGTGGCTCCCACCGGGTGCCACCCACCAGGCTCTATGTGACCATCGTGCTCACGGTGCTGGTCTTCCTCCTCTGTGGCCTACCCTTCGGAATCGACTGGTTCCTCTTATTCTGGTTTGATGCCTTGCCTCATCTTGACCAGTTTGTAGTACTCCTGTCCTGTGTCAACAGCTGTGCCAACCCCATCATTTACTTCTTCGTTGGCTCCTTCAGACAGCGATGGTGGAAGCGGAGACACACCCTGAGACTGGTTCTCCAGAGGGCTTTGCAGGACACTCCTGAGTTGGATGAACCTGGAGAAAGCCTTCCTGGGGAAACCCTGGCCATGTCGGGAAGCAGTCTGGGGCAGGGATGAGAGCATCTGTCCTGATCAGTCTGGAGTAACTTTGAGACTCACTGCTGCCCTGCCAGGCTTGGAAAGTATCTAGTCTTCTCTCAGCCTCAGCCTCAGAATGTGTCAGTGATGCCCCAATCTCTTCAAATATGTTGTTTTTAATGTGGCTGTTCTAGTTTTTCTCAGAGAAAGCATTAGTCTGAACATTATACCTCTCCATCGTCCTTGACATTACCAATAAATTTCTCATGTAATCTTCTGAATTTATTTATTGAATGATTTTTCTTTACAATTTTCATTGCAACAGAAAGAATTCCTCTCTGAATCAGACAAATCCAGGTCTGAAGTCCTGGTTCTGCAGCTCTCCTCTCCAAGCCTCGGTTAATTCATTGTATATTACGGTGAAATCATCTGCTCATAGAATCATAGTGGGGAATAAATTAGAAAACAGATGAAAAAGACTCAGCCAGGTGTCAAATATGACTAAATATTTCATAAACATCAGTGGTTAATACATTTGAAGCCTCTAATATATTATTGACTTCTGAGGTAATATTTAATAAGTTAAAAAAAAAGAATCCCTGTGCAAAACCATAAATAGTCATTCAGAAATTGTTCTAACTGATTGGATAGAAAATGAAGATTCCCTATGTTTCTCTCTGACTATAGGTCCTTACATTCGTGCTTAGTGCTGTGGTTGTGGGCATTCTACAGGGTAAAAGCTTGAATAAATGAGTTGGCCTACCTCTAATCTCATTGGGTTGTCTGGGTTTAGGGAAAATGATATCTTTTGATAAGCACAGTCCAAGAAATTGGGCCTGTGAAAGGCCCTCTGGAAGCATTTGTCCACAGCATCTTCTCTGCCTGGATCACTGCCTGGCACAGTATAGCACACAGTATTAGTAGAGTTGGGTAAACACAGAAATGAGTGAATAAGTTTCTCTCACTGTTTCCAATGTTTCATAGTTAACTTTTTGAGGAAATGCCATGTAACTCCATTTGGCTGTGGCATGAGCACATGAAAGGAAGTTATAGGAACTAAAGCTGAAAACACTGGTTGTCCTCACATCATGTGTAAGAAATCTACCTAACAAATGTCCTGGGCTAGAGAGAGAGGTGACAAGTAGTGCAAGTGGTGTGCTAAATTCTTTATCTGCTAAAAAGGAACACAGTTTACACAGGTGTTGATATTGATAAGTCAAAACTAGAGAGGAGGTTTCATTACACAAAGCTATAATATAACTTGTAAAAGAGTTAAAATGGGAACTGTAAACATCGGTTGCTATTGGTGATTGAGATTAGGAGATACTTTACATTTTTATTTTCTATACTCTTCTGTTCTCTGCAATAAACACAGGTGCATTCATTACTCCTGGGAGTAAATGGAAATAGATCAGATGATCCAGGCCATGCAAAACCCTGAATACCAAGCAAACTGTTATTTAGCTATCCAAGCTAACATTGCCTATTGCGTGGGCTTCCTGCACACACCCATAGTGGGCAGTGACAGCTCAAGTTCAAACATTCATCACTGGATGGAGACCACATGGGGTAAGATGGAGCGAGGAACAGATAAGTCATTGCACTCAGGGCAAATGAGAAGCATCTCATGAGGCCCTTCTCTCACATCTACAGAATCTCATTTGCCAGTGCCCCTTGGGCAGGAAGTCACAGGGACTGCCAGCATCTTGATAAGCCTCTCTTGGTCATCAGGTTCCACTCCTGCTCCTGCAGACACCTCCTATCCAGGGGTAGGAGAGCATTCTCTGCTGTTCAGCACTCCCTGAAAAGCTCCTCTTCTTCTACTCACCACGTTCAACTAGAAGATGGTGCTCAGGTAAGAGTCGTCTCAGAACTATCTTCTCTCAAAGACACCTTTGTTTTCTCCCTCTTAGTCCACATGGTCACAACTGCATCTTAGGGTGGAGCATGCAAGGAGCCATGGGCACCCATGAAAGAGAGTCCAGAGACATGAAGCTCCCTCGGGGAAGCTTTGGGTGCTGGTAACTTAGGCTGTGAGGGACCCAGGTTCTTTCAGCTTCACAGACATTGTTTTCAAACCTGAATTGTTGTTGATATCCTCAGCTGGTACACATTAGCTTACTGTTCCATGGATTTTTTTGTTGTTATATTTATATCTATTTTGTTCCAGCATAAAACACACAGAACAAACTAATGAGTAATTGAAGAGAGTTTAATAAAGGGACTGTGTACAAAAGGGTGAGCAGGAGTAAGGGAAATTGATGAAGATGGAGAGGGCCCTAAAGATAAGTCATAAAAGGGAGCTACTGCTGAAGGGTAAAGGGAAAGATAAGTTACCAGAACACAGCGAGGCTATGGCTGTAGCGGTGGTTGTCATTTTGACCACAAGAAAAGCAACCAGACAGGGGCTATGTCCTTAGGTAGAGTAACACAACCATGGCCAACTCACAGCCTGAAATCAGAGAGCCAGGGAGTTGAAACCTGCCCTCCTACTGCCCTCCAACCAAATGCCAGTGTCTCCTTCCTGAGAGCAATCAGGAGACTGAGGGAAAGGGGTCTAGTGGTGAGGAAAAGGGACCTGTCTCCCAGGATGCAGAGGAGCGTAGAGAAGCTGGAAATGCGATTTGATGTCAAATGAAGAAACCCATCTCTTCTTATCGTTTCCCAATAGTTGGTTTTCCTGGTCTCTCTATCTCTCTCTCTCTCTGAGATCAATAAGATCAACTTCTCATTGTATCTCCTCAGTTTGTTTGTTTGACTCTGTGCACCTATTGGGTTTCACTTTTTAGAATAATCTCTTGCTATCATCATAAATGCCTTGATAGTAAAATGTAGTTTGTTTGGGGTGTGTTTTTTAAAGTGGGAGCACACTATTAACAATAAGTATTTTCTAGTTATTATTTTCGCTGCTCTAGGAAGAAATCCATTATAAGAGTGAATTAAACTGTGTCCTACTAGACACACCACTGTTCAGGAGGAAAGTACTTCCTGTCCTCATAGAGATGACACACTCAGCCATTTCCAACACAAGAGGACAGGTCATACTCATGCCCCTCAAAGCAAGAGAGTGTATTCCATTTATCTTATCATAAAGAACCCAAAATCACGATCTTCTTTCTGGAGGATGGACATTCTCAGTCACTGAGAAAACCCAGAGGTCATGGCTGGAACTTTCAACTTGAGCTCTTGAAAGGAAATCTCAGTTGCAGGGCAGAAGCAATGGTGAGCTCCGAGTCCTGCTGTCATCCCACATTACCTGTGGAGACTATGCTCCTCCTGCCTCCGGAAGACATGACATGGTCTCCGACTATGAGTGGAGGTATTTGGACTACAGGCTATTCCCATGTCAGAACAAGGTCCATGTTGGGTAGAGAGAGCCTGACTCTAGAGTCAGAGAGAACTGGGTTTGAATCCAGGTTCCAGGACTCCAAGGTGGTGATGCCTTTGGTATCATAATCTCTGTAACACAGACAGTAATTCTGTGTTACAAAAAGCTATAATATAACTTGTAAAAGAGTTAAAATGGGAACTGTAAACATCGGTTGCTATTGGTGATTGAGATTAGGAGAAACTTTACATTTTTATTTGGTATACTCTTGTGTTCTCTGAAATAAACTAATATTTATTTCAGAGGTGCCCATGAGACTCACTGATCATGCACCAGGTGCTCAAGTCTTGTTTCTGTTCCAGTGGCACCAGTGGAGGGTTCTCGAACATGAATCCATCTGTCACAGCCTGGAGCAGCGAATTCACATCAATAAGTGGAAGAGAACAAACTTTCAAAATGGAGTTCCTAATCTTGCAATTATTGACAGCAATCGTGGCCCTGGTGGGGCTGAGCCGACTTCCTCTTACTCTGCTGTTATATTATAGATGCCCTATAGACACTCATCAGAAACTTCTCTTTCATCTCCATATCCATCCCGCACTTTTTCATAACTGTGTCCGTGTTTGCCTACATAGAGGCCTGAGTTTTCTCAGCGCCATCTGCATGGAGCACTGCCTGTCTGTCCTCTGGCCCATCTGGTACTGCTGCTGCCCCAGACACCGGTCAGCGGGCATGTGTGCCCTGCTGTGGGCCCTGTCCCTGCTGCTGAGCATTCTGGAAGGGAACTACTGTGCCTTCCTGGTAAAGAACATGCATCGTGTTTGGTGCCCAGTGTTAAATTTCATCACTGCAGCATGGCTGATTTTGTTATTTGTGCTTCTCTCTGGGTCCAGCCTGGCCCTGATGACCAGACTGCTGTGTGGCTCTAACCAGGTGCAGCCAACCAGGCTCTATGTGACCATCGTGCTCACAGTGCTGGTCTTCCTCCTCTGCGACCTGCCCTTAGGCATCCACTGGTTCCTCTTACCCTGGCTTGAAATATATTTAGAAGCCTTCCTTCATCTTTACAAATTTGTAGTACCCCTGTCCTGTGTCAACAGCTGTGCCAACCCCATCATTTACGTCTTCGTTGGTTCCTTCAGGCAGCGATGGTGGAAGCGGCGACACACCCTGAGGCTCATTCTTCAGAAGGCTCTGCAGGACACTCCTGTGGTGGATGAACCTGGAGAAAGCCTTCCTGAGGAAACCCTGGCCATGTCGGGAAGCGGTCTGGGGCTGTGATGAGAGCCTCTGTCCTGATCAGTCGGAAGTAACTTCCAGACTCAATATTGCCCTGCCAGGCTTGGAAAGTGTCTAGTTTTCTCTCAGACTCAGCCCCAAAATACTTCAGTGATTCCCCAAGCTATTCAAATAGGTTCTTTTTTAACCAGGCTGTTCTAGTTTTTCTCAGAGAAAGCATTAATCTGAAAGTTATACCTCTCCATCGTCCTTGGCATTACCAATAAATTTCTCATGTGATCTGAATTTCTTTTTTTTAATGCTTTTTCTTTTCAATCTTCATTGCAACAGAAAGAATCCCTGTCCAAATCAGACAAATCCAGGTTCAAAGTCCTGGTTCTACAGCTCTCCTTTCCAAGCCTCAGTTAATTAATCTGTAAAATGCAGTTGAAATCATCTCCCCATAGGATCATAGTTGGGAATAAATAAGAAAACGGATGAAAGGGACTCAACCAGGTGCCAAATATGACTAAATATTTCATAAACATTAGCTGTTAATATCGTGAAGCCTCTTATACAGTATATTATTGGCTTGGAGGCAATATATAATAAGTAAAAAAAAGAATCCCTGTCAAAATTCATAAACTGTTGTTCAGAATTTTTTTCGACCTGCCTGGGTAGAAAAAGAAGATTCCTTATTTTTCTTTCAGACTGCATGCCCTATAGATTCATGTTTAGTGCTGTGATTGGGGGCATTCTATAGATAAAAAGCTTAAATAAATGAGTTGGCCTACCTCTAATCTCATTGGGTTCTCTGGGTTTAGGGAAAATATCCTTAGAGAGAGTCTCTACTGCATACACACAGACCAGGAAATTGGGCTTGTGAAAGTCCTCCAGTGGCATTTGTCTACAGCATGGTGACAAGTTGGCTTTGGGTTGTAGTAAAGAAAACCATGGCCTTTACCTTTGAGAAATGATGAGTGGTTATAGTTCTTACCCTGACCAGGGTAGAGTGTAGCACTATATCCCACCGATTCCAATGTGGCCATTGTAACCTCAAGGTCAATTTTAAAATAAAAATTATCTAGGAAAACAATTATTAGTAGCATGTAGATAGTAGTTTTGGAATACTCTGTAAGCCTCAATATTTTATACAGATTATTCTGGCTGTGAATTATAGTCAGTTTCACGGCCAGTCCATGAGTTAGAAACATCTGATCCTGCCCTACTCATGTCATTGTATTGGTAGAAACTTAGGTTCATTACAGAATTATGGACTATTCTCTGACACTGGTTACTCATTCCTCAGAGAACTCAGGCAGACGTGGAGGGTCCACTATGACAAGGTGACAACAGTCAGAGCTGTCTGTTCACACACAGTGAGGCTGCCCCATATATTTACACTCAGAGAGAGGAATTCACAAATGAATGCTGACTGCTCTGGAGACACTACAGGTAGCTGTAAAAATGATACTAACTACAGTTTTCCACTTTTCGAACCAAATATATCCATCAGAACTAGGTTTCCCGAAGTTTGATCCAATGCCTTTCCAGTTCATCACTTTCTGATTCTGTGTCCTACATGGACCCCCTTCGTTTCCAGATGCTGTACTAGGCTTGGCTGTAGTAAGGGGTTCCTCAGCTGGATGACAGGGTGGTGGAAGAAGGTAGGAAGATAGTGCAGGTAGTCTGTGCACCAGGCTGAGTGCTTTGATGTGATGCCACCAACTTACACTGAGGGTGCTTAAGAGATTCAGCCCTGTGAGTCTTATGATCCTTTCAAATGTACAACGTTAAGGAACCCTGTAGGAAAATTTCACCTCATTTTTTGAACCAAAGACAGTTGGGTTTCACCTGGAAAACTGGTTATTTTTATGTCAGTGGCATTCCTCTTCTTCTTGGCTGCAAGAAAACTTAGAGCTTCTGGATGCTCAAGCCCAGCCATTGCAGCCACAATGAACACATGTGGCCCCAACCTTCCTCTATAGATCACTTATAACATTGTCCCAGAGTGTCTGGTTTGTATGTCTCCCTCTTCCACCACACTGTGAGGTCTTGAGGAACAGATAGCATGCCTTTGAAACCCTAGCGATAGTCTTGGCCTGCAATTTAGAAGATGCTAAGTAACAATTTTTCTCAAGCAGCTCCTGCCTGATAATCATGATGTTTTCTTGAAAAGACTGGCTGAAGAAAAAAAAAAGGAAAAAGAAGAGACTGACTCTGTCACGGGTCTCACTGAAGCTCCTGCAGGCATCTCCCACTCAAGGTAACAGAACGTGTTCTCTAGAATCGGTCAATAGGAGGAAGGCGCTTACCTTTCATCGCAGGTCTCATCGCTACCTCCAGGGATAAGAATGGAAGGGAGGAAAGAGTCTGCTCAAGAGCTGCCTCCTTTCCAAAGCCAGTGATGGCTTTTCCTGTGACTTCATATTGGGTGGGTCATGCAGGACGTAGAAATTTCCTTCAGCAAGAGAGGAAGGATATGAAAGTCCCTCATGGCACTTTTTGGGAGCTGTCATCCACAACTGTCTATTTATGCATTGCTTCAACAAACATCATTACAACATATGTGACCAAGCACTGTACTTCTATATAGAACAAAAACTTTTTCAAAAGTATTTTCTCAGTAGACTGTGTAACCACCCCTTTCCAGTCCATCTAGAAAAGGTACTGATTTACATCCAATAAATGCTGAGCCCTCAAGGTTACTCACTGATTCCCTAGTGCACATGGACCTCAGAGCCCTGAGTTATCTGCTTCACACGAAGTATTTCCAATACTGCTTATGCTATTGGGCTTATTCATGTACTTACCTCATTTATCAAAATACAATGTAAATCAATGAAAAATGATTATGAAAGGATAATTATAGTTCCAATTAAAAGTAATATGTGTGTTTAATTAAAGGAAGTATCAGAAACATAGTTATTGAAATGGGCAAAAATCTGACAACTATTCTAGATAGAAAACAGTTAACAGTATTGAGAAATATCCTCATGCAGCATGAAATACATATGATTTTATGACCTCCACTTACTACATGTAAACTGCAAATCATAGGCAAGGCTTGATGGATGCGCTTTCTGCAAGCAAGACAGAGTACAATTCTATATGCTGACCCACACTCCAAGGAAATTCCTTCCCTCTCTTTCATTTTTGGTGAATGAATTCAAGGTAACAGTTTAATATGTATATTACAAATATATCCTTCTTTTCAATTTCCCTTTAACAGATCTTTACAGTGAACCTATCCACATGTAGTCTCGAATATATCAAGCATGCATTTTATAGCAAAGTCACTATGCTCCATCCCCTGTGCCAGGCTTTAGAGATTCAAAGACAGCATCCCCTCAAGCTATAGAAAGAAGCAGTCTATGCAGCACAGACTGTCATATAATATGGTACATGCCATCATAGGGTTATGTTTCGGGGTCAGAGGAGAAGTTATCTAAAAATTCTAAGTTCTCTTGCCTCCATCCTGAAGAGCCCAATACCAGCCCAGGAGAGGCATGACAGTATAGATCCAGGTGACTCCTCCTGACGAACAACAACCTCAGCAAAAGCTTTACCAGTTATGCAATAGCTAGAGTCACTACGCCAAATCAGCCAACAGCCCCCAGTCTATGCTCTGACATCCACCAATACACAATTCATGAAGACATTTTTCAAGGAGGGTGCCTCCAGGTGCTTAGGTCACAGGCCTTGCTCCACTACCTATTCCTGAACCTGTTGGTCCAGCAGAGGAAGCCCTGTTTTCACCCAGCCCACTTTAGCAACCAGAGACACTGGAATATGCAGAAATGCAGAACCTGTGTGTGCTAGATTTGGAGCACTGGACCTGGAGTTTAGGAACCTAGATTTTCATGATGACTCCATCAGAAACTTGGGTCACAAGCCCAGTCTAGGCAATCCAAGCAAATAGTGCGATTATGAGGTTGCCTCAGTCTGAATCGCATGCCATTTGTGCTCAAGTATCAGTTTTCAAATACGAAGATGTGGACTGGAGGTAACTTCTGTTGCAAGTCAGGCTGGAAGTAAATGACATAGAGACTAAGACAAAACAAAACAAAACAAAACCATGCCAGTTTGTATCAGTAGATGGAGTGTTGGCCCACAGGCTGAAGGGTCCCGGGTTTGATCCTGGTCAAGGGTATGTACCTTGACTGCAGTTTATGGACCGGGTTAAGGTGCCTGCGGACATCAATGTTCCTCTCTCTCTCTCTCTCTCTCTCTCTCTCTCTCTCTCTTTTTCTCTGCCTCCTTTCCACTCTATCTAAAATTCAATGGGAAAATATCCTCAGGTGAGGATTAAAAATAAATAAATAAACATAAAAACCATTAAACTTTCCAAAAACAAACAAACAAAAAGCCCAAGCCTGTTTGGCTCAGTGGTACTCTACTTTTTCAGTGCTGCTGGCCTTCACCAGGCAAAGCCTCCTCCCAGGCTCTGACCAGGCCAAATGTCCTTGTCCCCAGGGATGCCAGACTCAGCCACAGAGGCGCAGGTTTTCCAGCTCACAGCCTTAACCCCTTGCCTCAGGTCGCTGCAGGGCCGGGGAGAATCATTCATTCCACTGGGTATGGAAGGCGGGCCTCCACTGCTCTAGATGTGGACAGGACCTCCTTCCCAGGCCACACTGTCCAGTCTCCATCTGGCTTTCCTTCAAACATTCCTCAATACACCCCTCAGGACCACTGGTCAGAGTGCCTGTCTGACAGCTCCACAGGCCCTGAGCTGCCCTGCATGGCTCCCACCCACAGACTCTCATGAAGGGAACTCCAGAAGAATGTGCTTTGAGGAATGGAAGACATGAAATGTGAAATGAGAAGGTGAGCAAATTCATTGATGTTATGAGAATACATTTGAACAAACACTATTGAAAACAATAACTGTTTAATTCCTTTGGGAAAAACAGAGTCAAAATTCAGTCCTGGAGCCCAGTAGGTTGGGAGGATGGAAAAAGAGTTGAGTTTCCCACTGTCTTGGTGCTTGGTATTCATGAGGAGGGCAGACTTCTGGGGTGAGCTATATGGTTTGTCCACTGCACCAAACAAAGGCAGAGGAGGGGAGGGGGCCGGCATACAATCCACTGGTTAACGTTTGTGTCCAGGTGCAGGGTTCTCACTACAGGGAAGGAAAGGGCACATTTTTCTTCATACACAGGCAAGGTCAGGGCTGCTCAGCTCAGAAAGAATACCTTCTCCTAATCTGCATAAGTGTGTTAGAAGTGGACATTTTTACATGGTAAAACTACTCATTTCTTTAGATTTTACACAAATGTGTTAAATAGCTAAGGCAATTGACTGGAAAATAGACAGAGAGTGTAAAACTTCCAGATAAGTTGAGGAGAAAATAAACATGCTCTGTAAAGCCCCTGACGTACTGGGCAGTACAGAACTTCCTATGCTGCTCCCACTCTTTTATGAAATCTTCCAAAAATAGGAAGATCAGAGACCTGTGTCTAGTGAGATGGAGGTCTAATGCCTGCTGACTAAGCTGGCAGGCTGTAGCACCATGTCCTACCTGTGTGGGTCTGTGTAAAGAGGCACATGGGAGCAGCTTCTCTTTTCAGAGATTTGCTTGGAACAGCAAATCACATAAGAATACCAGTTTCCTCACGGGCCCGAAACACACGGTATTGGGCTAACGGATATATGGTCATCTGAGGGTGAAAATATCTCAGTGGAGATTCTTTTTCTCTGTGTGTGTACTTTTGGAATATGATTTTGCCAGCTTTTTATTGAGATATATTTGTCATATAACATTATATTAGTTTCCAGTGTACAACAAAATGATTCATTATTTGTCTGTATTGTGAAATAATCATCACAATATGCCTAGTTAGCATCCATTACCACACATAGATACCTTTTTTTCTCTTGTGAGGAGAACCTTTAAGATTTACTCTCTTGGTCCCTTCCCATTATACAAAACAGTATTATAAAATATAGTTACCATGTTTTACATTACCTGCCTAGGCCTTATGTATTTTGTAACTATGAGTCAGTTTTGGGGGGCCTTGTTTTCCCCTTTCTATTAAATTAATTGGGTAAACACAGAAATGAGTGAATAATATTGGTTAAGAAATTATCTAAGTTTCAGCCCTGGCCGGTCTGGCTCAGTGAATAGAGCATTGGCCTGCGGACTGAAGGGCTCCAGGTTTGATTCCACTTAAGGGCATTTTCCTGGGTTGAAGGCCTGATCCCCAGCAGGGAGTGTGCAGGAGGCCACCAATCAATGATTCTCTCTCATCATTGATGTTTCTATTTCTCCTTCTCTCTTTTCTCTGAAATCAATAAAAATATTTTTTAAATAAATTATCTAAGTTTCAGGTGTCCAGTTCTATAATACATCATCTGTATATTGTACTGTGTGTTCACTACCCCAGTCAAGTCTCCTTCCATCACCATTTATGCCCCCTATACCATCTTCTACCTACACCCAACCCCCTCTCAGTGGAGCTGCAATTACCCTTTGCCATCATCTGTAAGTTTTAGCATTCTTTTTTCATGCTAAGAAGCAAGATTATCTAGGAACTGAGTAGGTCAAATTCTTATTGGTTGTTAGGGTTCTTTCTAGGTAATGGGCAGAAGATATAGAAATATTTTTTTATACATAATGAATATGTAAAAATTTGTTATATATTTTCGTTTTGTGTCCAAATATTCATTGTAAGTATGTTTTCAGTTTCTTTTTTTAGTTGATGATGGCCTTATTCATGAAAAAAATTGCTTTTTAATAGTTTTCTAATCAATATATTCATCTATGACCTTAAAGTTTTGTTTGTGGTTTGGAAAACAATCTCCTACCAAGATTATAAAAGAAATCGCCCCTTTCCTTTCTAATTCTACATTATTTCTTAATACCTATGTAAATGTACAAACCTCTTAAATGTAAAAAGGTGCAAAAGACAGAATTTTTATGTGGATTTACATTTGATCCCTGAGACTTGCTATCTATCTCTCTACCTGTTTGTATATAAACACAACATTGCTGTTTACACTGATGGTACAGAATAGCCCAGGGGTGGGCAAACTTTTTGACTCGAGGGCCACAATGGGTTCTTAAACTGGACCGGAGGGCCAGAACAAAAGCATGGATGGGGTGTTTGTGTGAACTAATATAAATTCAAAGTAAACATCATTACATAAAAGGGTACGGTCTTTTTTTTTTTAGTTTTATTCATTTCAAACGGGCCGGATCCGGCCCGCGGGCTGTAGTTTGCCCATGGCTGGAATAGCCTCTAATATCTGTTAAGGCTGATCAGTCTTCATTGATTCCTGTTTTCTCTACAAGTGGTGAGGTTGAATTTAGATATATATATATATATATATATATATATATATATATATATATATATACTAGAGGCCCAGTGAACAAAAATTTGTGCACTTAGGGGGGTTCCCTCAGCCCATGGGGTTGAGCCAGCCTGGGTGAGGGGCTGAGGGCTGTTTTCAGGCTGCCCACAGCCCCTTCAGGATGTGGGAGTCCCGCTGGGGTGTCTGGCCAGCCTGGATGAGGGGCTGATGGCCGTTTTCAGGCTGGCCATGCCCCGCTGTGAATCAAGCTCCCAACCTCTTTTTTGGGGCTGGAAGCAGGTATCTGGGATTTATTTATCTTCTATAATTAAAAATGTAGCCTTGAACGGCGCCGAGGGCTGGCCATGGCAGGCGGGAAGCTTGGCTTCCTCCATCGCCGGGAGAAACCCATGTCTCCTGCTGGTCCAGCTCCGTGGTAGCCACCATCTTAGTTGAGTTAATTTGCATACTCGCTCCTGATTGGCTGGTGGGCATGGCTTGTGGGTGTAGTGGAGTGGCGGAGTGATGGTTAATTTGCATGTTTCTCTTTTATTAGTGTAGATAGATAGATAGATAGATAGATAGATAGATAGATAGATAGATAATTGTCCTGTTACATCTGTATTTATACCATTTGATTTTAATCCTATCCATTCTATTTCAAAGGTTAGGGCATTTGTTATCTCCATTCCAAGGTCACTACTCAATTGTTCTGTTAAGCTACAAGAAAGTAACTGAAGGAGATTATCCTAAGTAAATATTATGTAGCTTAAGCGTGATTGTTCATAGTTAAGGTGATTAACTACCCACGTGATACTTAATTAATGGGTTTTACTGATTTATTCCCTTCCTTAGTCCTGTTAATTCCTAACTCCAGGGAAATATCCCCACCTGGGGAAACAACCTTTCTCGGAGAGGTGACCTTGGTTAAAACATATAGCGCTAAGAAGGGAAGCAAACATATTAAGAACAGTATGCCATATACGACAGGTCCCTTGAAACATATGCTGTGCAGATGTTTCTTCCCTGCAGTGACTGTGTCAAGCAGCAAGGATGGACTGGCTCCCGGCACTCCTCCTTTACTGCTTACTTCTTAACTGCTTCTTATGCCTGTGTTGGCTGGGCCCTCCACTTCTCCCAGGGGTCTGGAGGGTACAGGACCTAATGCTGAGTTTCCAAACTCTTCTCCATCAACATTCTCTCCCAGGGTGAGCTCACCCAGCTCATCTGGAATGTATGGACATAGACCCTGCGTTATTCTTCCCTGCTGGGAACAGTGCCTGGCACAGCATAGGCACACAGTAGAGTTGGGTAAACTCACAAATGAGTGAATAAGTTTCTCTCATTTTTTCCAATGCTTCATAGTTAACTTTTTAAGGAAATGCCATATAACTCAATTTGGCTGCGGCATGGACACATGAAAGGAAGTCATAGGAGCTAAAGCTGAAAACACTGGTTGTCCCCACATCATGTGAAAATAATCTAGCTAACAAATGTCAGGAAGGGAGAGAGAGAGAGAGAGAGAGAGAGAGAGGTGACTGGTAGTGCCTGTGGTGTGCTAAATTCCTTATCTGTTAAAAGGGAACACAATATACACAGTTGTTGATATCGATAAATCAAAACTAGAAAGAAGACTATATTACGCAAAACTATAAAATAAGTTGTAAAAGAGTTAAAATGGGAACTGTAAACATTGGTTGCTATTGTTAATTGAGATTAGGAGAGACTTTACATTTTTATTTTATACTAGAGGCTCAGTGCACAAAAATCATGCATGATGGGGGCGGGGGGGGTGGTCCCTTTAGCCCAGCCAGCACCCTCTCCAATCCAGGACCCCACGGGGGATGTCTGACTGCCGGTTAAGACCCATCCCGGAGATCGGGCCTGCACCGGAAGTCGGATATCCCTCTCATAACTCTAAACTGCTGGCTCCTAATCACTCACCTGCCTGCTTGCCTGGACGCCCCTACCTGTCCCCCACTGGTAGCCAGGTCATACCTAACTGCCTTCTCCCCGCCAGCCTGGTTACTTCTAACTGCCCCCCGCCCCCATCAGCCTGGTCATACCTTACTGCCCCCACCCTGCTAGCCTGGTCACCCTCAACTGCCCCCCCGGCCTAGTAACCCCTCTCTGCTCCCCCGCCAGCCTAATTGCTCCCAACTGCTCCCCCGGCAGGCTTGGTTGCCCCAAACTTCACCCCCCGCCACCCTGGTCACCTCCAACTGCCCCCTCTGCCGGCCTGGTCCCCCCTAACTGCCTTCCCCTGCTGGCCTGGTCACCCCCAACGGCCCTCCCCTCCACCAGCCTTGTCACCCCATGCCCCTGCTGTTCATTTGTTTGGTCGTCCCTCACTAACCCCCCTCCAGCCTTGTCCCTCCACACAGCCTGCATGTTCAATCGTTTGGTCATCCCTCACTAATCCCCCTCCGGCCTGGTCACCCCACACAGAGTGCTTGTTCAGTAGTTTGGTCATTGCTCACTAATCCCCCTGCCAACCTGGTCACCCCACGCACCCTGCTTATTCAGTCATTTGGTCGTCCATCACTAACACCCCTGCCAGCCTGGTCATAGGCAGCCATCTTTGTGAGGGCCTGAGGGTCAATTTGAATATTAACTCTTTATTATATAGAATACTCTTGTGTCCTCTGAAATAAACTAATGTGCATACATTACTCCTGGGAGTAAATGGAAACAAATCAGATGAGCCAGGCCACGCAGGGCCCTGAATATCAAGCAAACTCTTCTTTAGCTATGGAAAAGCTCACATTGCCTATTGGATGGGCTTCCTGAATTCACCCAAAGCGGGCAGTGACAGGCTCCAATTCAAACATTCCTCACAGGACAGGGACCAGATAGGGTAAGATGAAGGGAGGAAGAGATAAGTCATTGGAATCAGGGCAAGAGAGAAACATCTCATGAGGCCCTTGTCTCTCATCTCCAGAATCTCATTTGCCAGTGCCCCTTGTGCAGGAAATCACAGTGGCTGCCCAGCATCTTGATAAGCCTCTTTTTATCATCAGGTTCCACCCTTGCTACTGCAGACACCTCCTATCCAGAGTTAGGAGAGCATTCTCTGGTGTTCGGCACTCCCTGGAAAGCTCTTTTTCTACTCACCACCTTCAACTAGAAGATGGTGCTCAGGTAAGAGTCAGCTCAGAACTATCTTCTCTCAAAGACAGCTTTGTTTTCTCCCTCTTAGTCCACATGGTCACGACTGCTTCTTGGGGAGGAGCGTGCAAGGAGCCATGGGCACTCATGAAGGAGAGTCCAGAGACATGAAGCTCCCTCAGGGAAGCTATGGGTGCTGGTAGCTTAGGCTGTGAGGAATCCAGGTCCTTTCTGCTTCACAGACATTGTTTTCAAACCTGAATTGTTGTTAATAACCTCAGATTTCACACATTATTTTGCTGTTCTACCAGTTTGTTTGCTATATGTAGGTATCTTTCTATCCCAGCCCAAAACACAAGGCACAAACAAATAGGCAATGGAGGAGAGTTTAATAAAAAGACTGTGTAGAAAGGATGAAAGGGATGAAACACCTGAAGATTAGTCATAATAGGGAGCTATTGCCCTTGCGGATCCTGAAGTAAAGGGAAAGATAAGTTTCCAGAACACAGGGAGGGCTGTGGCTGTAGCAGTGGTGGTCACTATAACCAAAAAAAGGGCCAAACACACAGGAGCTATCTCCTTAGGTAGAGTAACACCACCATGGCAAACTCACAGCCTGACAGCAGAAAGGAGGGAGTTAAAACCTCAATCACCCTCCTCCTGTTCTCCAATCATCTGTCAATGTCACCCTTTCCTGAGAGCAACCAGGAGCCAGAGGGAAAAGGAGCCCAGTGGTGAGACTGAGTTGTGTCCTCCCAGAATGTAGCAGAGGGTAGAGAAACTGGAAATGAAATTTGACATCAAATGAAGAGAATCCGTTTTTCTTATAGCCTCTTCTTAGTTGCTTTTCCTGGGACTTTTTCTCGCTCACTGTGATTAGATCAACTTGTTATTAAATCTCATTTGTTTGATCTGTTGGCACCCCCCTATTGGGTGTCACATATTAAAAATAATATCTCTCATCATAAATGCCTTGAGAATGGAATGTATGTTATTTTTCAAGGTTGTTGTATAGAAATATTTTTAAGAATTTAAATTTATGATTTTGGTAGCTCTAGAGAGTAATATATGAGAAGTTACTAGAACTGAACTGGACTTCAAGGTATGAGGCACTGGTACTCTCAAATCACTGCTCCCCAGCCCTAGAGAAATGACTTCATTCTCATGCCAGGCTACCAAACTCATCAGCATTCCATCCAGTCAAAGAGGGGAAGGAAAGCACAACCTAAAATTGGTTACATCACTTGTGCTCACCTCCCATTGGCTACCACCTGGTCACATGGTGCCATCAAACAGGAATGGAAACTAGGATTAGAATCCATTTTCTCATCTAAAACTCTCAGAAGTATAATGTGAGTGAGAAGGAAATAGGTATTTAGACCAACTAGCATTTTCTGCACCCCTGAAGCTCTCTCATGTTCTGAACTCAATGAAGATTTTATTCAGGTGCTGATCCCATAACCAGGCAGAGAACAGTGGTAAAGCCACAGGCTGGGCTCCAGGAGGCCAGGGCTGGCATTGGACCTGCTGTTCACCCTGTGATCTCAGGGAAATCCTTTGGCTCTTTCAGCCTCAGCTTCTTCCTGAGTTAAAGGATGCTATTATAGCAGATGGTCTCTAAAGGACATGTACTCAATGCCGAGGATACAATAGTGAACAACAACCAAGAAAAAGAGACAAAACCCAGAGAAATCTAGTCATCATTATTGAGTTATGAGTCTAAAAAGGGAGACAAGCCCTAGCAGGTTTGACTCAGTGGTTATACCAGCAACTACAGACTCAAGGGTAGCAGGTAAGATTCTCCTGGGTGAGCCTGCTCTGGCTGAACCAGGCAAGAATTGACTGATTGGGTCTGTCCAGAGGCAAGAAGGAACTCTTGGAATCTCCAAATTTGCCTATTCTACCATAATAAAACACACAAATTAGTTCCCATTTTAGATTTGTCCCTAAGAGTTACTTGCTTCCTGCCCCACTACCCCCCATGTGCACTGTACACACCACCCTGGTAGTGGGGCTGCAGAGCAGGGGAAGGGCAAAGACTCTGACACAGATCTGTGGGTTCAGATCAAGGCTCTTCAACTTGTGCACATGAGAACTGGAGCATGTCATTCAACCTCCTTGTTCTTATCTTTTCCTATATGCCAGCTGGGAGTAAACATAGTACTGGCCTCATAGGGCTATTTGGAGGATTGAAAGAGATAATACCATGTAAGCACTCATCAACTGCTACTCTTCACCTATGTGTGAGTTGATTTATGTTCCTCGTCTAAATTCTGCAGGAGCTTATCCCTTTTTATCCAAAGCCCTTTGTAAAATAGAATTAAGCACTTTTTAACTCCACCACCACCACCAGAATTCTCTTACACAAATGCTTTGATCTGCAAAGAAATCTCTACTGCAAATCACATGTAGGTACAATGAGTGGGTTTCCTATTACACCTATCATAGGAAAACCAGTTAATAATGCCCCTTCTGTATTTCTGTCGCAATTACCTCTATTCAAACCCTTGGCCACCTCTCTCTCTCCTTCCCAAAATGGCTTCTTTCTCCTCTAAAATGCAGAGAAATTCAATTAAGTCCTGAATCCTCTCCCACCTGCAAGGATGTGTCTGCAGGCATAAAGAAATATTTCTGAATACAAAAGCGCTTCTCACAGAATGAATAATTAGAAATGAAATTTTCTTTTTGTTACATATGTGTGTTTTGGTGGTGGAGTTAAAAGTGCTGACTTCTGTTTTACATTTAATATTCTTCATTCAACAAAGTTTTATATTATATTAAATCCAAATTTCCTTCTTTCCTTGGGCTCCTCATTGGTTCTTTTATTCATTAATTCATTTGTGGCTTAAAATTTTATTGACAGCCCCATGGTTTTCACACATAGACTTAGGCCCTGGGCACACAACAATGGGAAGAGTAATCACTGTCTATCCTCATAGAGATGACACACTGGGACATTTCTAATGCAAGAGCTTTGGGTGTCCTCACTCTGTCCTAACAAGGGGTCTCATTCCCTTGATGAACCAGTCATAACCTCCTTTCTCCCTCCTGGGTAGACCACTTTCAGTCACTGAGATTCCCCTGGGGCTTCTAACAGCCTGCTGTCAAACAAAGCCACTCTCCCAGAGCACAAGTACTGGGGAACTCAGGACCCTGCTGTCATCCACAGGACCTGTGCAGACTCTTCTCCTCCTGCCTCCAGGGCATATGTCATGGGCTGGATGGTGAGCGCAGAGGTTGGACATAGATGGTCCCTGTTGCAGTAGAAACAGCCCAGGCTCTAAGATTCAGAGAGAACTGGGTTTAAATTCAGGATCAAGGACTCCAAGACTGTGTGGTTCAGAAAGAACCTTAATCTCTGGAAGCCTCCATTTGCCACAGACTGGGTGGCCATGAGGGTCAGTGGTCACAGAGCAGGTGCTCAAGTCTTGTTTTGTTCCCAGGCCCACAACTGAAGCGTTTCTGAGCACGGATATGAATGTCACAGCCTGGGAGACCAACCTCACAACAACCAATGGAAGTGATCAGGCCATTTATCAACATTATACAGAGTCCATAATCTTGCAATTACTGAGAGTCGTCATAGCCCTGGTGGGGCTGGCAGGGAACGCGGTGGTGCTCTGGCTGCTGGGCTTCCACATTCGCAGGAACGCCTTCTCTGTCTACATCCTCAACCTGGCAGGAGCCGACTTCCTCTTCCTCTGCTGCCAGATTATACTTTCCCTGTGTTTAATTTTCTACTTCGGTTTGGTCCCCAGTAAATTCTACACATTTATCATCGCTGTGTCAGTGTTTGCCTACATCTCAGGCCTGAGCTTTCTCAGCGCCATCAGCACAGAGCGCTGCCTGTCTATCCTGTGGCCCATCTGGTACCGCTTCCACCGCCCCAGACACCTGTCAACTATCACATGTGCCCTGCTGTGGTCCCTGTCCCTGCTGCTGAGTATCCTGGAAAAAAATTTCTCTTGGAGTCTCCTGGATTTTTTCAGCCCCTCCGTGTGTCGGGTATTTGACATCATCGCTGCGGCATGGCTGGTTTTGTTATTTGTGCTTCTCTCTGGGTCCAGCCTGGCCCTGATGACCAGACTGCTGTGTGGCTCCTACCGGGTGCCGCCAACCAGGCTCTACGTGACCCTCGTGCTCACGGTGCTGGTCTTCCTCCTCTGTGGCCTGCCCTTCGGCATCACCTTTCATGTCCTATTCTGGACTTCAAATGATAATAATTCCTTCTTTGATCTTTCCATGATGGTAGTACTTCTGTCCTGTGTCAACAGCTGTGCCAACCCCATCATTTACTTCTTCGTTGGCTCCTTCAGGCAGCAATGGTGGAAACAGAGACATACCCTGAGACTGGTTCTCCAGAGGGCTCTGCAGGACACTCCTGAGGTGGATGAACCTGGAGAAAGCCTTCGTAGGGAAACCCTGGCCATGTCGGGAAGCAGTCTGGGGCAATGATGAGAGCCTCTGTCCTGATCAGTCTGGAGTAACTTTGAGACTCACTGCTGCCCTGCCAGGCTTGGAAAGTATCTAGTCTTCTCTCAGCCTCAGCCTCAGAATGTGTCAGTGATTCCTCAATCTCTTCAAATAGGTTGTTTTGAACCTGGCTGTTGTTTCTCTCAGAGAAAGCATTAGTCTGAACATTATACCTTTACATCATTCTTGACATTACCAATAAATTTCTCATGTGATCTGAATTTCTTTGTTTTTTAATGCTTTTTCTCTACAATCTTAATTGCAACAGAAAGAATCCCTGTCCAAATCAGACAAATCCAGGTCCGAAGTCCTGGTTCTGCAGCACACCTCTCCAAGCCTCAGTTAATTCATCTGCAAAATATGGTGAGATCATCTGCTCATAAGATCATAGTGGGAAATAAATAAGAAAATGGATGAAAAGCACTCAGCCAGGTCCCAAATATGACTAAATATTTTATAAACATCAGCGGTTAATACAGGTGAAGCCTCTAGTATACTATTGGCTTCTGAGGTAATATTTAAGAAGTTTAAAAAAAAAGAGCCCCTGTCCAAAACCATAAAGAGTCATTCAGAAATTGTTCTACCTGATTGGATAGAAAATGAATATTCCCTGTTTCTCTCAGACTATAGGATCTTTAGATTCATGCTTAGTGCTGTGGTTGGGGCATTCTACAGGTTAAAAGCTTGAATAAATGAGTTGGCCTACCTCTAATCTCATTGGGTTGTCTGGGTTTAGGGAAAAAAAAAACATCCTTAGATAAGCACAGTCCAAGAAATTGGGCCTGTGAAAGGCCCTGTGGTAGCATTTGTCCACAGACAAATCTTCTCTGCCTGGATCTGGCACAGCATAGGCACACAGTAGAGTTAGGAAAACACAGAAATGAGTGAATAAGTTTCTCTTATTGTTTCAAATGCTTCATAGTTAACTTTTTGAGGAAATGCCATGTAACTCAATTTGGCTGTGGCATGGGCACATGAAAGGAAGTCATAGGAGCTAAAGCTGAAAACACTGGTTGTCCCCACATCATGTGAAAATTATCTAGCTAACAAATGTCCTGGGGAGAGAGAGAGGTGACTGGTAGTGCCTGTGGTGTGCTAAATTCTTTATCTGTTAAAAGGGAACACAATTTACACAGGTGTTGATATCAATAAGTCTAAACTAGAAGGAGGTTTCATTACACAAAGCTATAATATAACTTGTAAAAGAGTTAAAATAGGAACTGTAAACATTGGTTGCTATTGGTGATTGAGATTAGGAGAGTCTTTACATTTTTATTTTCCATACTCTTGTGTCCTCTGAAATAAACTAATGTGCATACATTACTCCTGGGAGTACATGGAAACAGATTAGATGAGCCAGACCATGCAGGGCACTGAATGCCCAGCAAACTCTTCTTTAGATATGCAAGCTCACATTGCCTGTTGGGTGGGCTTCCTGCACACGCCCACAGTGGGCAGTGACAAGCTCCAGTTCCAACATTCCTCACTGGAGGGGGACCACATGGGGTAAGATGGAGTGATGAAGAGATAAATCATTGAACTCAGGACAAATGAGAAGCATCTCGTGATGCCCTTGTCTCACATCTCTAGAATCTCATTTGCCAGTGCTCCTTGTGCAGGAAGTCATCAAGGCTGCCCAGCATCTTGATAACCCTCTCTTGGACACCAGATTCCACTCCTGCTCCTGAAGACACCTCCTATCCAGGGGTAGGAGAGCATTCTCTGGTGCTCAGCACTCCCTGGAAAGCTCCTCTTCTTCTACTCCCCACCTTCAACTGGAAGATGGTGCTCAGGTAAGAGTCGGCTGAGAACTATCTTCTTTCAAAGGCAGTTTTGTTTTCTCCCTCTTAGTCCACATGGTTACGACTGCATCTTGGGGTGGAGCGTGCAAGGAGCTA
This sequence comes from Myotis yumanensis, assembly GCF_028538775.1. Lineage (NCBI taxonomy): Eukaryota > Metazoa > Chordata > Mammalia > Chiroptera > Vespertilionidae > Myotis > Myotis yumanensis. The sequence continues at coordinate 29,577,283 of NW_027223761.1, forward strand.
TGGGCACCCATGAAGGAGAGTCCAGAGATATGAAGCTCCCTCAGGGAAGCTGTGGGTGCTGGTAGCTTAGGCTGTGAGGGACCCAGGTTCTTTCTGCTTCACAGACATTGTTTCAAACCTGAATTGTTAATAACCTCAGCTTGCAAACATTAGCTTACTGTTCCATGGATTTGTTTGTTTGTTATGTTTGTATCTTTCTTGTTCCAGCATAAAACACAGAGCACAAACTAATGAGTAATTGAAGAAAGTTTAATAAAGGGAATATGTACAAAGGGGTGAGCAGGAGTAAGTGAAATTGATGAAGATGGAGAGCCCCTAAAGATAAGTCATAATAGGGAGCTACTGCTGAAGGGTAAAGGGAAAGATAAGTTACCAGAACACAGCGAGGGCTATGGCTGTAGCGGTGGTCATCATTTTGACCATAAGAAAGGCAACCAAACCGGGGCTATGTCCTTAGGTAGAGTAACACAACCGTGGCCAACTCACAGCCTGAAATCAGAGAGCCAGGGAGTTGAAACCTGCCCTCCTCCTGCCCTCCAACCAACTGCCAGTGTCTCCTTCCTGAGAGCAACCAGGAGACAGAGGAAAAGGGGTCCATTGGTGAGGGAAAGAGACCTCTCTTTCAGGATGCAGAGGAAGGTAGTGAAGCTGGAAATGAGATTTGATGTCAAATGAAGTAAACCTATCTCTTCTTATCGTCTGCCAATAGTTGGTTTTCCTGGCCTCTCTCTCTCTCTCTTTTTCTCACTCTCTTTCTCCCTCCCTCTCTCTATGTTTGGGATCAATGAGATCAATTTCTCATTGTATCTCCTCAGTTTGTTTGTTTGACTCTGCGCACCTCTCTATTGGGTGTCACTTTTTGGAATAATCTCTCACTATCATAAAAAATGCCTTGATAATAAAATGTAGTTTGTTTGGTGTGTGTTTTTTAAAGTGGGAGTACACTGCTAATGATAAGTATTTTGTATTTATTATTTTGGCTGCTCTAGGAAGAAATCCATTATAAGAGTGAATTGAACTGTGTCCCACTAGACACACCACTGTTCAGGAGAAAAGTATTTCCTGTACACATAGAGATGACACACTTGGTCATTTCCAGCACAAGAGAACGACAGGTCATACTCATACCTCTTATAGCAAGAGATTGTGTTCCATTTATAACCCAAAATCACAATTTTCTTTCTGGAGGATGGACATTCTCAGTCACTGAGATAGCCCAGAGGTCATGGCTGGGACTTCCAACTTTGAGTCCTTGAAAGATAATCTCAGTTGCGGGACAGAAGCAATGGTGAGCTCCGAGTCCTGCTGTCATCCCACATTACCTGTGGAGACTATGCTCCTCCTGCCTCCGGAAGACATGACATGGTCTCCGACTATGAGTGGAGGTATTGGACTACAGGCTATTCCCATGTTAGAAGAAGGTCCATGTTGCATAGAGAGAGGCCCGAATCTAGAGCCAGAGAGAACTTGATTTGAATCCAGATTCCAAGGCCTGATCGCCCCCAACTGCCCTGCCCTGCAGGCCTGGTCACCCCCAACTTCCCTGACCTGCCGGCCTGATGACCCCTAACTGCCCCCCCCCCCCCCCGCCACTGCTAGCCTGATCGCCCCTCACTGCTTCTGCGTGCTGGCCTGGTCACCCCTAACTGCCCCCTGCTGCTGGCTAGGTCATCCCCAACTGCCCCCTCCCTGTCGGCCTGGTCACTCCTAACTGAACCCCCCCATCCCTGCCAGCCTGGTCACCCCTTACTGCCCCCCTGCTAGCCTGGTTGCCCCCAACTGCCCCACCACCAGCTTAGTCACCCCTCACTTCTTCCCCCTCCCCCGCCAGCCTAATCGCTCCCAACTGCCCTGTCTGCCAACCTGGTTGCCCCCGACTGCACTTCCCCTGCCACCCTGGTCGCCCCCAACTGCCCCCCTCTGCCGGCCTGGTCACCTTCAACTTCCCCCCAACCCCCGCCGACCTGGTCACCCCATGCCCATGCTGTTCAGTTGTTTGGTCGTCCCTCACTAAACCCCCTCTGGCATGGATGCCCCACACAGCCTGCTTGTTCAGTTGTTTTGTCATCCCTCATTAAACCCCCTGCCAGCCTGGTCGTAAGGAGCCATCTTGTGAGGGTGTGAGGGTCAATTTGCATATTACTTCTTTATTATATAGGATTTTTTTGCTTTCTACAGTTTATAGTGTGCTTTACATATTTAGTTGCTTTTTTAATCTTTAAATTCCTTATTAGTTAAGGAATTACAAATGTGTAAATGTGTCCTCATTCCCCCCTCCCATTAACCCCCAACCTCCCCCCACCCCCCCCCCCACTCATGCTCTCATTCCCCTGTTGCCCATGTCCATTGGTTTGGCTTATATACATGCATACAAGTCCTTTGGTTGATCTCTTTCCCTTACCCCCACCCTCCCCTACTTTCCCTCTGGGGGTTTATAGTCTGATTGCTGTTTCTCTGTCTTTGGATCTGTATTCTTATATCCTCTGAAATAAACTAATGTGCATACATTACTCCTGGGAGTAAATGGAAACAAATCAGATGAGCCTGGCCATGCAGAGCTCTGAATGTCAAGCAAACTCTCCTTTAGCTATGGAAAAGCTCACATTGTCTGTTGAGTGGGCTTCCTGAATTCACCCAAAGTGGGCAGTGACAGACTCCAGTTCAAACATTCCTCACAGGAGGGGGACCAGACAAGGTAAGATGGAGTGAGGAAGAGATAAGTCATTGGACTTAGGGCAAGTGAGAAACATCTCATGAGGCCCTTGTCTCACATCTCCAGAATCTCACTTGCCAGTGCCCCTTGGGCAGGAAGTCACAGTGGCTGCCCAGCATCTTGATAAGCCTCTTTTTATCATCAGGTTCCACCCTTGCTACTGCAGACACCTCCTACCCAGGAGTAGAAGAGCATTCTCTGGTGTTTGGCACTCTGTGGAAAGCTCCTCTTTTTCTACTCACCACCTTCAACTAGAAGATGGTGCTCTGGTAAGAGTCAGCTCAAAACTACCTTCTCTCAAAGGCAATTTTTTTGTTTTCTCCCTCTTAGTCCACATGGTCATGACTGTGTCTTGGGGTGGAGCATGCAAGGAGCCATGGGCACCCATGAAGGAGAGTCCAGAGACATGAAGCTCCCTCAGGGAAGCTGTGGGTGCTGGTAGCTTAGGCTGTGAGGAATCCAGGTCCTTTCTGCTTCACAGACATTGTTTTTAAACCTGAATTGTTGTTAATAACCTCAGATTTCACACAGTACTTTGCTGTTCTATGAGTTTGTTTGTTATGTGCAGGTATCTTTCTATCCCAGCCAAAAACACAAGGCACAAAGAAATAGGCAATTGAAGAGAGTTTAATAAAAAGACTGTAGAAAGGGTGAGCAGGATGAGACACCTAAAGATAAGTCATAATAGGGAGCTATTGCCCTTGCACATCCTGAAATGTAAAGGGAAAGATAAGTTTCCAGAACACAGGGAGGGCTGTGGCTGTAGCAGTGGTCGTCACTATGACCGAAAAAAAAAAGGCCAACAGACAGGAGCTATCTCCTTAATTAGAGTAACACCAACATGGCAAATTCACAACCTGACAACAGAGAGGCAGGGAGTTAAAACCTCAATCACCCTCCTCCTGTTCTCCAATCAGCTGTCAGTGTCACCCTTTCCTGAGAACAACCAGGAGCCAGAGGGAAAGGGGGCCAGTGGTGAGGCAAAGAGATGTGTCCTCCCAGGATGCAGCGGAGGGTAGAGAAGCTGGAAATGAAATTTGACGTCAAATGAAGAGAATCCATTTTTCTTATAGCCACTTCTTAGTTGCTTTTCTTGGGACTTTTTCTCTCTCTAGTTACATCAACTTGTTATGACATCTCATTAATTTGATCTGTTGGCACCCCCTACTGGGTGTCACATCTTAAAAATAATATCTCTCATCATGCATGCCTTGAGGATGGAATGTATGTTATTTTTCAAGGTGGCTGTATAAAAATATTTTTAAGAATTTTAATTTTTGATTTTGGTAGTCCTAGAAAGTAATGTATAAGAGATTATTAGAACTTGGCTGGTGATTTCAAGGCATCAGACACCTGTGCTGTTTCAAATCACTGCTCCCAAGCCCTAGAGAGGTGACTTCATTCTCATGCAGGGCTCCCAGACTCGTCAACATTCCATCCAGAGGAGAAGAGTGGAAGGAGAGGCACAACCTCAAATGGGTTACATCACTTGTGCTCACCTCCCATTGGCTACCACCTGGTCACATGGTGCCATCAAGCATGAATGGAAACTGGGATTATAATCCATTTTCTGGTCTAAAACTCTCAGAATTATTATGTGAGAGAGAAGGAAATGAATATTTAGACCAATTAGCATTTCTACACCCTGAAGCTCTCTCACGTTCTGAGTTCACATGAAGAATTTACTCAGGTGCTGATCCCACAATGAGGTAGAGAACAGTGGTAAAGCCTCAGGCTGGGCTCCAGGAGACCAGGGCTGGCATTGGACCTGCTGTTCACCCTGTGATCTCAGGGAAATCCTTTGGCTCTTACAGCCTCAGCTTCTTCCTGAGTTAAAGGATGATATTATAGCACATGGTCTCTAAGAAACATGTGCTCGATGTGGAGGATACAATAGTGAACAACAAGAAAAAAAGGCAAAATCCAGACAGATCTAGTCATCATTACTGAGTTTTCAGTTTAAAAAGGGAGACAAACCCTGGCAGGTTTGACTCAGAAGCTAGAGCAGCAGCCCACAGACTGAAGGGTAGCAGGTTCAATTCTACTGGGTGAGCCTGTGCTGGCTGAACCAGGCATGACTCCACTGATTGGGTCTGTCCAGAGGGAAGAAGGAGCTCCTGGAATCTCTGATCTGTTCTCAGGTGGATTCCACCCACTTCTTCTTCCACACTGGATAAGCTTCACGTCCTTGTTATTTATAAAATTTCCCTACTCTAGTTTAATAAAACACACTAGTGAGCTGCCATTTTAGATTTGTCCCTGAGAGTTCTTTGCTTCTTGTCCCACCATTCCCCATCTGTACTGCACACACCACCCTGATAGTGGGGCTGCAGGCAGGGGAAGGCCGAACACTCTGACACAGACCTGTGGGATCAGATCTAGGATCTTCCACTTGTGCATGTGAGAACTGGAGCATGTCATTCAACCTTCTTATGCTTCTCTTTTCTTATAACAGATGAAAGTAATCATAATACTGGCCTCATAGGGCTATTTGGAGGATTAAAAGAGGTAATACCATGTAAGCACTCATTTGCTGCTACTCTTCACCTATGTGTGAGTTGGTTTCTGTTTCTCTCCCTAATTCTGCAAGAGCTTATCACTTTTCATCCAAAGACCTTTGTAAAATAGAAGTACGCACTTCCTAACTCCACCATCACCACGAGAATTATTTTACACAAATGCTTTGATCTGCAAAAAAAATCTGTACTCCAAATCACATGGATTGACGATAAATGACTTTTATATTACACACTAGAGGCCTGGTACATGAAAATCTTGTACAGACGGGTCCGTCAGCCTGGCCTGCACTCTCTCCAATATGGGACCCCTCGAGGAATGTTGGACTGATGATTTAGGTGGGATGGGGCCTAAAATGGCAGTTGGACATCCCTCTTTCAATCCAGGACTGCTGGTTCCTAATCGCTTGCCTGCCTGCCAGACTGATCGCCACCTAACCACTCCCCTGCCAGCCTGATGGCCCCTAACTGCCCTCCTCTGCAGGCCTGATCGTCCCTAACCGCCTCTGCCTCAGTCCCCACCACTGTGGCTTTGTCTGGAAGGAAGTCTGATGTATAGAAGATGTCCGGTCTCCTGGTCTTATTAGCATATTACCCTTTTATTAGTAGAGAGTAGTGGCCCAATGCATGAAATTCATGCATGTGGGAAGGTGTCCCTCAGCCTGGCCTGCACCCTCTCCAATCTGGGACCCCTCAGGGATGGCCAACTGCAGGGGGATGGCTAAACCAGCAGTCGGACATCCCTCTCACAATCTGGGACCACTGGCTCTTAACCTCTCACCTGCCTGCCTGCTTAATCACCTTAACCACTCTGCCTGCCAGCCTGATAGGCCCCAACTGCCCTGCCCCTGCTGGCATGCTCATCCCCCAAAGCCCCTCTTGCTGGCCTGATCTTCCCCAAATGCCCACCATGCTGGCCTGCTCACCCCCAACTGCCCCCTTTGCCAGCCTGCTTGCCCCCAAATGCCCCCCCACCAGCCTGCTCACTCACAACTGTCCCCCCTGTGGGCCTCCTCATCTCTAACTGCCCCCCCTGCGAGCCTGCTCACCCCTAACTGCCCCCCTGCAAGCCTGCTCACCCCCAATTGCCCTCCCCTCCTGGCCTGATCACCCATAACCACCTCTGCCTCAGCTCTGCCACCATGACTTTGTCTGGAAGGACATCCAGAAGGTCTCCTGGTCTAATTAGCATATTACCCTTTTATTACAGTATTGAAAATCACTTAATAACCCCACTTTCCATATTTATTTCTCTACTACCTCTATTCTAACCCTTGACAACCTCTCTCTCTCCTTCACAAATGGGCTTCTTTTGTCTCTAAAATACAGAGAAATTTAATTCAGTCCTGAATCCTCTCCCACCTAGATAGGAGGTGTCAGCAGGCATAAAAAGAGTCTTTCAGACACACAAGAGCTTTTTGCAGAATGAATACTTAGAAATGAAATTTTCTTTTTGTTACATATGTGTTTTTTGGTGGTGGAGTTAAAAGTGCTGACTTCTGTTTTACATTTAAAATTCTTCATTTAAAAAATTTTCATATTATACTAGCGGCACAGTGAATGAAATTCATGCATGGGGGGGAGGTGTCCCTCAGCCCAGCCTGTACCCTGGGACCCCTCAAGGGATGTCTGACTGCCTGTTTAGGCCCAATCCTGTTGGGATTGGGCCTAAATGGGCAGTTGGACATGCCTCTCACAATCCAGGACTGCTGGCTCCCAACTGCTCGCCTGCTTGCCTGCCTGATTGCCCCTGACCACTCCCCTGCCAGCCTGATCAATGCCTAACTGCTTCCCTGCTGGCCCGATTGCTCCTAACTGCCCTCCCCTGCCAGCCTGGTCACTCCTAACTGTCCTCCCTTGGCAGCCTGGTCACCACTAACTGTCCTCCCTTGCAGGCCTGGTTACCCCCAACTGCCCTCCCTTTCAGGCTTGGGTCCCCCCACAACTGTCCTCCCCTGCAGGCTTGGTTCCCCCAACTGCCCTCCCCTGCAGGCTTGGTTCCCCCCAACTGCCCTCCCTTTCAGGCCTGCCCCCCCCCCCCCACAACTGTGCTCCCCTGCAGGCTTGGTTCCCCCAACTGCCCTCCCCTACAGGGTTGGTCCCCCCCACGGCACTCCCCTGGGTGCCTGATTGCCCACAACTGCCCTCCCCTGCCAGCCATCTTGTGGCCACATGGAGGCAGCCATCATTGACCACATGGGGGTGGCCATCATGTGTATTGTAGTGATGGTCAATTTACATATTACTCTTTTATTAGGTAGGATTACATTCAATTTCCTTCTTTCCTTGGGCTACTCATTGGTTCTTTCATTAATTCATTCATTTGTGGATTAAAATTTTATTCACAGCCCCATTGTGGTCCCACACAGACTTAGGCCCTGGGGACACAACAGTGGGAAGAGTAATCACAGTCTATCCTCATAGACATGACACACTGGGACATTTCTAATGCAAGAGCTTTGGGGGTCCTCACTCTGTCCTAACAAGGGCTCTCATTCCCTTCATGAGCCTAAGTCATAACCTCCTTTCTCCCTCCTGGGTAGACCACTCTCAGTCACTGAGATTGCCCCGGGGATCTGACAGCCTGCTGTCAAACAAAGCCACTCTCCCAGAGCACAAGTACTGGGGAACTCAGGACCCTGCTGTCATCCACAGGACCTGTGCAGACTCTTCTCCTCCTGCCTCCAGGGCACATGTCATGGGCTGGATGGTGAGTGCAGAGGTTGGACATAGAGGGTCCATGTTGCAGTAGAAACAGCCCAGGCTCTAAGATTCAGAGAGAACTGGGTTTAAATTCAGGATCAAGGACTCCAAGACTGTGTGGTTCAGAAAGAATCTTATTCTCTGGAAGCCTCCATTCTCCACAGAGAGTTTGGCCATGAGGGTCAGTGGTTATAGAGCAGGTGCTCAAGTCTTGTTTTGTTCCCAGGCCCACAACTGAAGTGCTTATGAACATGGATATGATTGTAACACCCTGGGAGACCGACCTCACAACAACCAATGACAGTGATGAATATTATACAGAGAACATAATCCTGGAATTACTGAAAGTCTTCTTGGCCCTGGTGGGGCTGCCAGGGAACGGGGTAGTGCTCTGGCTCCTGGGCTTCCGCATGCGCAGGAACGCCTTCTCTGTCTACATCCTCAACCTGGCGGGGGCTGACTTCCTCTTCCTCTGCTACCAATTTATGCATAGTCTAGTTTTACTTTTTGACTTTGATTTTGCCGTTGGAGTAATTAGGACATTTCTCTCGCCTGTGTCAAACTTTGCCTACATCTCAGGCCTGAGCTTTCTCAGTGCCATCAGCACGGAGCGTTGCATGTCTGTCCTGTGGCCCATCTGGTACCGCTGCCGCCGCCCCAGACACATGTCCGCCATCATGTGTGCCCTGCTGTGGGCCCTGTCCCTGCTGCTGAGCATGCTGGAAGGGAACTACTGTGGCTTCCTAGTGAGGAACATGCATCATGTTTGGTGCCCAGTGTTGGATTTTATCACTGTGTCATGGCTGGTTTTGTTATTTGTGCTTCTCTCTGGGTCCAGCCTGGCCCTAATGACCAGACTGCTGTGTGGCTCCCACCGGGTGCCGCCCACCAGGCTCTATGTGACCGTCATGCTCACAATGCTGGTCTTCCTCCTCTGTGGCCTGCCCTTCGGCATCCACTGGTTCCTCTTATACTGGTTTGATGCCTTCCCTCATCTTGACCAGTTTGTAGTATCCCTGTCCTGTGTCAACAGCTGTGCCAACCCCATCATTTACTTCTTCGTTGGCTCCTTCAGGCAGCGATGGTGGAAGCGGAGACACACCCTGAGGCTGGTTCTCCAGAGGGCTCTGCAGGACACTCCTGAGGTGGATGAACCTGGAGAGAGCCTTCGTAGGGAAACCCTGGACATGTCGGGAAGCAGTCTGGGGCAGGGATGAGAGCATCTGTCCTGATCAGTATGGAATAACTTTGAGACTCACTGCTGCCCTGCCAGGCTTGGAAAGTATCTAGTCTTCTCTCAGCCTCAGCCTCAGAATGTGTCAGTGATGCCCCAATCTCTTCAAATAGGTTGTTTTTAATATGGCTGTTCTAATTTTTCTCAGAGAAAGCATTAGTCTGAACATTATACCTCTCCATCGTCCTTGACATTACCAATAAATTTCTCATGTAATCTTCTGAATTTATTTATTGAATGATTTTTCTTGACAATTTTCATTGCAACAGAAAGAATTCCTCTCTGAATCAGACAAATCCAGGTCTGAAGTCCTGGTTCTGCAGCTCTCCTCTCCAAGCCTCCATTAATTCATTGTAAAATATGGTGAAATCACCTGCTCATAGAATCATAGTGGGGAATAAATTAGAAAACAGGTGAAAAGGACTCAGCCAGGTGTCAAATATGACTAAATATTTCATAAACATCAGTGGTTAATACATTTGAAGCCTCTAATATATTGTTGACTTCTGAGGTAATATTTAATAAGTTAAAAAAAAAAGAATCCCTGTGCAAAACCATAAATAGTCATTCAGAAATTGTTCTACCTGATTGGATAGAAAATGAAGATTCCCTATGTTTCTCTCAGACTATAGGTCCTTTACATCAGTGCTTAGTGCTGTGGTTGGGGGCCTTCTACAGGGTAAAAGCTTGAATAAATGAGTTGGCCTACCTCTAATCTCATTGGGTTGTCTGGGTTTAGGGAAAATGATATCTTTTGATAAGCACAGTCCAAGAAATTGGGCCTGTGAAAGGCCCTCTGGTAGCATTTGTCCACAACATCTTCTCTGCCCGGATCACTGCCTGGCACAGTATAGCACACAGTATTAGTAGAGTTGGGTAAACACAGAAATGAGTGAATAAGTTTCTCTCACTGTTTCCAATGTTTCATAGTTAACTTTTTGAGGAAATGCTATATAACTCAATTTGGCTGCAGCATGAGCACATGAAAGGAAGTTATAGGAACTAAAGCTGAAAACACTGGTTGTCCCCACATCATGTGAAAGAAATCTAGCTAACAAATGTCCTGGGGAGAGAGAGAGGCACAAGTAGTGCACGTGGTGTGCTAATTCTTTATCTGCTGAAAGGGAACACAGTTTACAGTTGTTGATATTGATAAGTCACAACTAGAAAGGAAGTTTCATTACGCAAAGCTATAATATAACTTGTAAAAGAGTTAAAATGGGAACTGTAAACATTGGTTGCTATTGGTGATTGAGATTAGGAGAGACTTTACATTTTTATTTTGTATACTCTTGTGTCCTCTGAAATAAACTAATGTCCATTCATTAATCCATGGAGTAAATGGAAATAGATCAGGTGATCCAGGCCATGCAAAACCCTGAATGCCAAGCAAACTATTATTTAGCTATGCAAGTTGGCATTGCCTGTTGGGTGGGCTGCCTGCACACACCCACAGTGGGCAGTGACAGGCTCCAGTTCAAATATTCCTCACTGGAGGGGGACCACATGGGGTAAATTGGACAGAGGAACAGATAAGTCATTGCACTCCGGGCAAATGAGAAGCATCTCTTGAGGCCCTTGTCTCACATCTACAGAATCTCATTTGCCAGTGCCCCTTGGGCAGGAAGTCACAGGGGCTGCCCAGCATCTTGATAAGCCTCTCTTGGTCATCAGGTTCCACTCCTGCTCCTGCAGACACCTCCTATCCAGGGGTAGGAGAGCATTCTATGGTGTTTGGCACTCCCTGAAAAGCTCCTTTTTCTACTCACCACCTTCAACTAGAAGATGGTGCTCAGGTAAGAGTCAGCTCAGAACTATATTCTCTCAAAGGCAGTTTTGTTTTCTCCCTCTTAGTCCACATGGTTACGACTGCATCTTGGGGTGGAGCATGCAAGGAGCCATGGACACCCATGAAGGAGAGTCCAGAGATATGAACCTCTTTCAGGGAAGCTTTGGGTGCTGGTAGCTTAGGCTGTGAGGGACCCAGGTCCTTTCTGCTTCACAGACATTGTTTTCAAACCTGAATTGTTGTTAATAACCTCAGCTTGCACACATTAGCTTACTGTTCCATGGATTTGTTTGTTTGTTATGTTTGTATCTTTCTTGTTCCAGCATAAAACACAGAGCACAAACTAATGAGTAGTTGAAGAGACTTTAATAAAGGGAATATGTACAAAGGGGTGAGCAGGAGTAAGGGAAATTGATTAAGATGGAGAGGCCCCTAAAGCTAAGTCATAATAGGGAGCTACTGCTGAAGGGTAAAGGGAAAGATAAGTTACCAGAACACAGCGAGGCTATGGCTGTAGTGGTGGTTGTCATTTTGACCATAATAAAGGCAACCAGACAGGGGCTATGTCCTTAGGTAGAGTAACACCACCATGGCCAACTCACAGCCTGACATTAGAGAGCCAGGGAGTTGAAACTTGCCCTCCAACCAACTGCCAGTGTCTCCTTCCTGAGAGCAATTAGGACACTGAGGGAAAGGGGTCCAGTGGTGAGGGAAAGGGACCTGTCTCCCAGGATGCAGAGGAGGGTAGAGAAGCTGCAAATGAGATTTGATGTCAAATGAAGAAACCCATCTCTTCTTATCGTCTCCCAGTAGTTGGTTTTCCTGGCCTCTCTCTCTCTCTGTTTCTCTCTGTTTCTCCCTCTCTCTCTCTCTCTCTCTCTCTCTCTCTCAGATCAATAAGATCAATTTCTCATTGTATCTCTTCAGTTTGTTTGTTTGACTCTGTGCATCTATTGGGTGTCACTTTTTGGAATAATCTCTCACTATCATCATAAATGCCTTGATAATAAACTTGATAATAAAATGTAGTTTGGTGTTTGTTTTTTTAAGTGGGAGTACATTATTAACAATAAGTATTTTATCATTATTATTTTGGCTGCTCTAGGAAGAAATCCATTATAAGAGTGAATTAAATTGTGTCCCACTAGACACACCACTGTTCAGGAGGAAAGTACTTCCTGTCCTCATAGAGATGACACACTCAGCCATTTCCAATACAAGGATAGGTCATGCTCATACCCCTCATAGCAAGAGAGTGTATTCCATTTATCTTATCATAAAGAACCCAAAATCACGATCTTCTTTCTGGAGGATGGATATTCTCAGACACTGAGAAAACCAAGAGGTCATGGCTGGGACTTTCAACTTTGAGCCCTTGAAAGGAAATCTCAGTCACAGGACAGAAGCAATGGTGAGCTCCGAGTCCTGCTGTCATCCCACATTACCTGTCGAGACTATGCTCCTCCTGCCTCCGGAAGACATGACATGGTCTCCGACTATGAGTGGAGGTATTTGGACTACAGACTATTCCCATGTCAGAAGAAGGTCCATGTTGGGTAGAGAGAGCCTGACTCTAGAGTCAAAGAGAACTGGATTTGAATCCAGGTTCCAGGACTCCAAGGCAGTGAAGCCTTTGGTATCATAATCTCTGTAACACAGACAGTAATTCCCAGGTAGCAGGGTGCCCATGAGACTCACTGGTCATGCACCAGGTGCTCACGTCTTGTTTCTGTTCCAGTGGCACCAGTGGAGGCTTCCAGAGCATGAATCCATCTGTCGCAGTCTGGAGCAGCGAATTCACATCAATGAGTGGAAGAGAAGAAGCTTTCAACATAGAGTTCCTAATCCTGGAATTACTGACAGCCATAGTGGCCCTGGTGGGGCTGGAAGTGAACGCGGTGGTGCTCTGGCTCCACACCTTCAAATGCGCAGGAATGCCTTCTCCATCTACATCCTCAACCTGGCAGGAGCCAACTTACTCTTACTCTGCTCTTATAGATGCCCTGGAGACACTCATCAGGAACTTCTACCTCATCTCTATATTCATCCCACACTTTTTCATGACTGTGGCTGTCTTTGCCTATACTTCAGGGCTGAGCTTTCTCAGTGTCATTAACACAGAGGGTTGCCTGTCTATCCAGTGGCCCATCTGGTACCACAGTCACCGCTGCAGACACCTGTCAGCCCTCACATGTGCTCTGCTCTGGGCCCTTCCCCTGCTGCTGAGCATCCTGTAAAGGAACTACTCTGGCCCCCTGAGTAGAGATATACATCATGTTTGCTATCCAGTGATGGATTTCATCAATGTGGCATGGCTGATTTTGTTATTTGTGCTTCTCTCTGGGTCTAGCCTGGCCCTGATGATCTGACTGCTGTGTGGCTCTCAGCGGGTGCAGCTGACCAGGCTCTACGTGACCTTCGTGCTCATAGTGCTGGTCTTCCTCTTCTGTGGCCTGCCCTTCAGCATCAACTGGTTCCTCTTACACTGTTATCAAAAAGATTTCGATGCTTTCGTTCCTCATTCCTTGGCGGCAATTCTCCTGTCCCGTGTGAACAGCTGTGCCAACCCCATTATTTACTTTCTTCGTTGGCTCCTTCAGGCAGCAATGGTGGAAGCGGAGACACACCCTGAGGCTGGTTCTCCAGAGGGCTCTGCAGGACACTCCTGAGGTGGATGAACCTGGAGAAAGCCTTTCTGGGGAAACCCTGGACATGTTGGAAAGTCTAGTGTCCTGATTCAGAGTCTTCCTTTGTTCAGACAGATGTGACTTTGAAAGCCATCTTTATCCCTCTCTTTTGGTTGGTTTTCTTACCGTGTTTGCCCTCTGGGCCCCTGAATTAAAACAACCCTATATAATAAGAGAGGAATATGCTAATTAGACATTACACCCTGAAGCGTAACAACCAAGCGCATCACCAGATCATGGATCACCAGGAGGGTGGGCCAGCGAGGTACAAGAGGGCTGTGGAAAGCTATAAGAGGAGGCAGGGCAGCAAGCTATTGGGGGGGGGGGGGGCGGGAGGGGGCGGGGGGAAGAATAGGAGGGCAGGGCAGCGGGCTGATAGCTACAGGAGGACAGCAGCAACCTACTGGCTACAAGCAGGTTGCAGAGAGCTACAGGACTAGGCAGGGCAGGAAGCAACCAGGAGGCAGAGAGCTACAGGAGAGGGCAGGACAACAAGCTATAGGGGGACAGGGGGAGCTACAAGAGGGCAGCAGCGGGCAGAGAGCTACAGGAGGGTGGCAATGACCTACTAGTGCATGGATTCGTACACAGGGCTACTAGTTAATATAATAATCCATCTCCTGAGGTTGAAGTGAGCCAGTGCCTGTTAAACAAACACAGAGTGCAATGTTCCAGGACTGCCTCACCCAAGGCCTTCACCCCATCTCCATGGGAGCTTTGCCATCTCTGGGGTCCAGGACTATTCTCACATTTGAAGAATCCCAACTACAGCAAAAGATGAAAGAAGTGCAGGAAAAGTCTAAATTTCTTTCATCACTGAACTAGATAGAAACTACATGAACATTACATTTTTCACAATTTTTTGTGGTCATCCTCCTATAATATCTCTATAAATTAAATGAATTAAGTTTAATCGAGCCCCAGTGAGCAGTCTTTGATGATTTTGGCAGGCCTTAGACTAGCTCCTTAGTATAATAAATGCTGATTGAATAAGTGAATTAATGAATGAACATATGGTGATTTTCAAGTCAAGTCTCTGCTAAATCCCCATTGCCAGATTTCAGTCCCCTCTTTAAGTACATTGTTATCCCCATTTTTCAACCTTTGCAAGCATGAGCATCCTTTCATGAGCTTATTGGCTACTTGTATTTCTTGAAGTGTCTTTTTCAGTTTTGCCAATTTTTATTAAGTGTTGCCCTTTTTCATTATTAATTTGTAGGACATTTGATACACGCAGAATGGGGTTTTGGTTAGTTATGTGTATTGTAAATATTTATTCAGTTGCTGGTTTGCTTATTCATTTTAATAAATTTTATATTTTAGAGCACTTTTTAAGAAAAATAGTACAGAAAGTACAGAAGATTTCTAAACTCCCCCCTCCATTGCTAATTCTCCACACAGTTTCTCTTATTACAGTGGTTCCCAAACTTATTTGGCCTACCGCCCCCTTTCCAGAAAAAATATTACTCAGCGGCCCCTGGAAATTAATTTTTTTTTAATTTTAATTGCAATTAAACAGAAAGATATATGTATTAATGTTTCTACCTTTTTCGTAAAATATAGTAAAGAAAGGTGTAAATTAGAAACATTGAAGTTTGAAATTATGAAACTATTTATTGAACTCATAATAGAAAGGTAATACAAAAAAAGTTAAAACAAATGCACCTGTGGCCATCACTGCCCCCCTGGATCGCTGCAGCACCCACCAGGGGGCGGTAGCGCCCACTTTGGGAATCACTGTCTTATTACTAACATCTTCCATTAATGTGGCACATTTATTGAAATTGATGCACCTATATGGATACATTTTTTTAAATTTTTATTGTTGAAAGTATTACATGTGTTCCCTTTTTCCCCCATTGACCCCGTCGAGTCCCCCTGCCTCCCTGCCTCCTCAGGCCTTCACCACCCTATTGTCTGTCCATGGGTTATGCATACAAGGTCTTTGATTGATTACCTCCTACCCACACACCTTCCCCCGCCTTCCCTCAGAGATTCTACACTCTATTCCATGCTTCCATGTCTCTGGACTCACTCCATCATCAGTTTACTTTGTTACTTAGATTCCACATTTTGAGTGCAATCATGTGATACATGTCTTTCTCTGACTGACTTATTTCACGTAGATGACACTCTACAGGACCCTCCATGCTATCTCAAAGTGTAGGAGATTCTTCTCTTTTATTGCTGCATAGTATACAATGGCATAAATATACCACATATTTTTATCCACTCATCTACTGATGGACACTCCAGCTTTTCCAGATCTTAGCTATTGTAAATTGTGCAATTATGAACATAGGAGTGTATACATTCTTTCTGACTGGTGTTTTGGGTTTCTTAGGATATATTCCTAAAAGTAGGATCACTGAGTCAAATGGCAATTCCATATTTAATTTTTTGAGGAAACTCCATACTGTTTTCCTTAATGGCTGCACCAGTGTGCATTCTCACCAGCAGTGTACAAGGGTTCCCTTTTCTCTACATCCTTGCCAGCACTTGTCATTTGTTGCTTTGTTGATGGTAGCCATTCTGACAGATATGATGCGATACATCATTGTCATTTTAATTTACATCTCTCTGATGATCAGTCACTGAGCATTTTTTCATATGTCTCTTGGCCATCTGTATGTCCACTTTGGAGAAGTGTCTATTTAGGCCCTTTGCCCATTTTTTCATTGGATTGTTTGTCTTCCTTTCGCTAAGTTGTATGAGTTCCTTATATGTTTTGGATCCTCAGCTTCCCCTACTCAGCTGTGTATTCCTTCCAATGGGTTCTTTTTTTTAATATATTTTTTTATTGATTTTTTACAGAGAGGAAGGGAGAGAGATAGAGAGTTAGAAACATCGATGAGAGAGAAACATCGATCAGCCGCCTCCCGCACATCTCCCACTGGGGATGTGCCCGCAACCGAGGTACATGCCCTTGACCGGAAGCGAACCTGGGACCCTTCAGTCCGCAGGCCGACGCTCTATCCACTGAGCAAAACCGGTTTCGGCCCAATGGGTTCTTTATTTGTGTATGTCATTCTTTATTTCTGACTGTTCTTTTTTCATAGTTGCTACATGTTTTCTCATGCTGTTGAGCATCTTTACCATCATTCTGAACTCTATATCAGATAAATTTCTTATCTCCATTCTATTTATCTCTTCTTCTGGAGAATTCTCTTGTACTTTCATTTGCGAGTTGGTGTTTTGTCTCCCCATTTTGGCTGCCTGTTCGGATTTGTGAGTATGTGTTAGGTAGATCTGCTATGCCTCCCAATTGCTAGTGCAGGACGGTGCCAAATGCTGTTTCTGACTAATTAGATCAGGCAAAAACTCAAAGCCTCCAGAGACCTGCCTCTGCCTGCACACTGATTAGATTAAGTCTTGAGTAGCCCTCAAGCAATTGTCTACAGGTGTGGTGAGTAGTTTTCCAACAGGGTGGGGCAATTGCTTTTACCTGGAGGTTAATATCTATTCTCAGTCTCTTAATGGGCCTCAGAAACTCCACACCATGGGTGAGGGGTTTTCCAGTAGGGTGGATCAACTGTCTTCCCCACCAGGCAATAACTACCTGAATATCAAAGGTCTGCCTGAGAGAGGTGACCTCTGCAGTGTTAGGGAATGATTCAGCATAGGAAATCAGGGTGTCTGCCTTCCAAGCTCTAACCCCAAAGCCCTAACCCTGGATTCTGTTCACACAGCTTCAGCCCACTCTGCCCCCCCTCTGCCAGAGCACAAGGTGAATGGCTGCACACAAAATTTTATGCATTGGCTCTTTAAGGGGATACCTGCATTTCCAGCCATCTCTCCCTAGAAGACAGCAACCCTGCTGCTTTACACATCCAGATGTTATGTGAGCACCTTTCTCAGTTCTGGTCCTCTCTGCTGGGGGGCCCAGCTTGTGGAGGAGTTCTCAGTGGCAACCCCCCACAGCTGAGATATCTTTCCAGAACTTCAACTGCTTTCTGTGGGAGCCTAGCCAACCCTTTCCCTCCTCCACCTTTCCCACTAGTCTCTGTGCAGTCTCCCCTTTCCATCCTTCTTTATAATGGAAAGAGCACAGGGTCTCTCCAGCTAGTCTTCAGTTGACTATTTAGGGTGATATTTTTGTATTTTAGTTGTAATTCCAGTTTCATCCTGGGAGCATGTCAATGTAGCTTCCACTTACTTCCACATATTTTTTTCCACTAATTTCCTTATCTTTTAAAACAGAACACAATATACACAGTTGTTGATGTTAATAAATCAAAAGTACAAATGTAGTTTTATTATGAAGAGCTATAAAATAACTGTAAAAGAGTTATAATGGTAACTGTAAACATTGGTTACTATTGAGGAATGAGATTAGGAAAGACTTTACATTTCATTTTACATACTATGGTGTCCTCTGAAATAAACTAATATGCATATATTACTTCTAGAAGTAAGTGGAAAGAGATCAGATGAGCCAGACCAGGCAGGGACCTGAATGCCGAGCAAACTCTTCCTTAGCTGTGGAAGAGTTTGCTTTGTGGGTGGGCTTTATGCACAGGTTCACTACGGACAATGACTGGATCCAGTTCAGACATTCCTCATGGAGAGGGGGACTACATGGGGTAAGATGTGGAGAGGAAGAGATAAGTCATTGAACTTAGGGCAAGTGAAAAGCATCTCGTGAGACCTTGTCTCAGATCTCTAAAATCTCATTGGCCAGTGCTCCTTGTGCAGGAATTCACAGGGGCTGCCCAGCATCTTGATAAGCCTCTCTTGGTCATCAGGTTCCACTCCTGCTCCTGCAGACACCTCCTATCCAGAGATAGGTGAGCATTCTCTGGTGCTCAGCACTCCCAGAAAAGCTCCTCTTTTTCTACTCACCACCTTCAACTAGAAGATGGTGCTCAGGTAAGAGTCGGCTCAGAACTATCTTTGTTTTCTCCCTCTTAGTCCACATGGTCACAACTGCATCTTGAGATGGAGCATGCAAGGAGCCATGGGCACCCATGAAGGAGAGTTCAGAGACATGAAGCTCCTTCAGGGAAGCTTTGGGAGCTGGTAGCTTAGACTGTGAGAGACAAAGGTCCTTTCTGCTTCACAGACATTGTTTTCAAACCTGAATTGTTGTTAATAACCTCAGGTTTCACACATTACCTTGCTGTTCTATGAGATTGTTTGCTTATTTCTTTGTTACATGCATCTATCTTTCTTGTCCCAGCCAAAAACACAAGGCACAAATAAATAGGGCAATTGAAGAGAGTTTAATAAAAATTAAAAAACTGTGTATAAAGGCTGAGCAGGACTATGGGAAATTAATAGAGGATACAGAGATCCCTAAAGATAAATCATAATAGGGAGATATTGCCCTTGGGCATCCTGAAGTGTAAAGGGAAAGATAAGTTGCCAGAACACAGGGAGGGCTGTGGCTGTAGCGGTGGTCATCACTATGACCGAAAAAAATGCCCACAGACAGGGGCTGTATCCTTAATTAGAGTAACACCGCCATGGAAAACTCACAGCCTAACAGCAGAGAGGTAGGGAGTTAAAACCTTAATCACCCTTCTCCTGCCCTCTAATCAGCTGTCAGTGTCACCCTTTCCTGAGAACAACCAGGAGCCAGAGAGAAAGGGAGCCCAGAAGAGGGTAGAGAAGCTGGAAATGAAATTTGACATCAAATGAAGCAAACACATTTTTCTTATAGCTTCTTCTTAGTTCTTTTTCCTAGGACTTTTTCTCTCTCACTGTGATTAGACCAACTTGTTATTACATCTCATTTATTTGATGTGTCGGCACCCCCCTACTGGGTGTCACTTCTTTGAAATAATATCTCTCATCATAAATGCCTTGAATATGGAACATACGTTATTTTTCAAGGTGGTTGTATACAAATATTTTTAAGATTTCAATTTTTTATTTTGGTAGCCCTAGAAAGAAAAGCAAAAGAGGTTACTAGAACTTGACTGGTGTCTTAAAGGCATCAGACACCTGTGCTCTTTAAAATCATTGCTCCCCAGCCCTAGAGAGGTGACTTCATTCTCATGCAGGGCTCCTGAAGTCATCAGCATTCCAATCAGAGAAGAGGGGAAGGAAAGGCACAACCTAAGGTAACATCACTTGTGCTCAGCTCCCATTGGCTACCACCTGGTCCCATGGTGCCATCAAACAGGAATGGAAACTGGGATTAGAATCCATTTTCTGGTATAAAACTGTCAGAATTATTATGTGAGACAAAAGGCAAAGGGTGTTTAGACCAACTAACATTTCTACACCCTGAAGCTCTCTCTTGTTCTGAGCTCACATGAAGAATTTGCTCAGGTGCTGATCCCACAATGAGGCAGGGAACAGTGGGAAACCCTCAGGCTGGGTTCCAGGAGACCAGGGCTGGCATTGGACCTGCTGTTCACCCTGTGATCTCAGGGAAATCCTTTGGCTCTTTCAGCCTCAGCTTCTTCCTGAGTTAAAGGATTATATTATAACAGATGGTCTCTAAGGGACATGTGCTCGATGCTGAGGATACAATAGTGAACTACAACAGCCAAGAAAAAAAGACAAAACCCAGACAGATCTAGTCGTCATTAGTAAGTTTTGAGTTTAAAAAGGGAGACAAGCCCTAACCAGTTTGGCTCAGTGAACAGAGGGTCAGCCTGCGGACTGAAAGGTCCCAGGTTCGATTCCGGCCAAAAGCACGTACCTTGGTTGTGGGCACATCTCCAGCAGGAGGTGTGCAGGAGGCAGCTGATCGATGTTTCTAACTCTCTATCCCTCTCCCTTACTCTCTGTAAAAAAAAATCAATAAAATATATCTTTTTTTTAAAAAGGGAGACAAGCCCTAGCAGGTTTGACTCAGTGGTTAGAGCAGCACCCACAGACTGAAGGGTAGTGGGTTCGATTCTACTGGGTGAGACTGCGCTGGCGGAACCAGGCAAGACTCTACTGATTGGGTCTGTCCAGAGGGAAGAAGGAGCTCCTGGAATCTCTGATCTGTTTGCAGCTGGATTCCACCCCCTTCATCTACACTGGATAAGCTTCATTTTCTTGTTATTTGTGAAATTTGCCTACTCTAGTTTAATAAAACACACTAGTGAGTTCCCATTTTAGATTTATCTCTAAGAGTTACTTGCTTCCTGTCTTCCCCACCCCCCATGTGTACGGGACACACCACCTGGCAGTGGGGCTGCAGGGCAGGGGAAGGGCGAACACTCTGACACAGACCTGTGGGATCAGATCCAGGCTCTTCCACTTGTGCACATGAGAACTGGAGCATGTCATTCAACCTCCTTGTGCTTGTCTTTTCCTATATGCCAGATGGGTATAGGCATAGTACTGGCTTCATAGAGCTACTTGAGGATTAAAAGAGGTAATACCATGTAAGCACTCATCAACTGCTACTCTTCACCTATGTGTGAGTTGGTTTATGTTTCTCACCTAAATTCTGCAAGAGCTTCTCTCTTTTCATCCAAAGCCCTTTGTAAAATAGAACTAAGCACGTCTTAACTCCACCACCACCACGAGAATTCTCTTACACAAATACTTTGATCTGCAAAGAAATTTCTACTCCAAATTACATGGAGTGATGATAAATGACTTTTATATTACACACTAGAGGCCCGGTGCACAAAAATTTGTGCACTCGGGGGGGTGGGTCCCTCAGCCCGGCCTGTGCCCTCTCTCAGGCTGGGACCCCTCGGGGGATGACCACCTGCTGCCTGAGGCCTGCTCCCCGGGGGGATTGGGCCTAAGATGGCAATCAGACATCCCTCTGGCAGCCCGGCAGTGCTTGGGGGATGTCCACTTGCCAGCGGGGAGCAGACCTAAGCTGCAGTCAGACATCCTTAGTGCTGCTGAGGAGGCAGGAGAGGCTCCCACCACCACCGCTGTACTGGCAGCCATCAGCCTGGCTTGTGGCTGAGCAGAGCTCCCCCATGTGGGAGCACACTGACTACCAGAGGGCAGTTCCTGCATTGAGCATCTGCCCCCTGGTGGTCAGTGTGTGTCATAGTGACCAGTCATTCCCAGTCTTTCTGCTGTTAGGGTCAGTTTGCATATTACCCTTTTACTATATAGGATAGAGGCCTGGTGCACGGGTGGGGGCCGGCTGGTTTGCCCTGAAGGGTGTCCCGGATCAGGATGGGGGTCCCGCTTGGGTGCCTGGCCAGCCTGGGTGAGGGGCTGATTGCTGTTTTCAGGCTGCCCGCACCACCTTCAGGGTGGGGATCCTCATTGGGGTGCCTGGCCAGCCTGGATGAGGGGCTGAGGGCCGTTTTCAGGCTGCCCGCACCACCTTCAGGGTGTGGGTCCCCACTGGGATGCCTGGCCAGCCTGGATGAGGGGCTGAGGGCTGTTTTCAGGTGGGCCAAGCCTGCAACTGAAGCTCCCAGTCTCTCCTTTTTTTCTTTTCCTTTTTTAATTCTGGGATTTATTTACCTTCTGTAATTGAAACTTTGTTGCAGCTCCAGCTCCAGGGCTGGCTGGCTGAAAGCAGGTTTCTGGGTTTGTTTAGCTTCTATAATTGCAACACTGTTGCTTAGACTGGAGCTCAGAGCCCAGCTGCAGCAGGCTGGGAACCTTGGCTTCCTCCATCGCCAGGGCAACCAAGCCTCCTGTTCGCTTCAGCTGCCTGGCTGCCCACCGCTATCTTGGTTGGCAGTTAATTTGCATATCACCCTGATTAGCCAATGGGAAGCATAGCGGAGGTATGGTTAATTACCATGTTTGTCTTTTATTAGATAGGATAGTATCAGAAAATCACTTAACAATTCCACTTTCCATATTTCTATCCCTATAACCTCTATTTAAACCCTTTGCCTCCTCTTCCTCTCCTTCCAAATCAGGCTCTTTATCCTCTAACATGCAGAGAAATTTAATTCAATCCTGAATCCTCTCCCACCTGGATAGGAGGTGTCTGCAGGCATAAAAAAATTCTTTCAAATGCACAAGAGCTTTGCACAGAATGAAAACTTAGAAATGGAATTTTCTTTTCATAACATATGTGTTTTTTGGTGGGGGAGTTAAAAGCACTGGCTTCTCTTCTACATTTAAAATTCTTCATTTAACAAAGTTTTATATTATATTAAATCCAAATTTCCTTCTTTCCTTGGGCTCCTCATTGGTTCTTTCATTCATTAATTCATTTGTGGGTTAAAATTTTATTGACAGCCCCATGGTTTTCACAGATAGACTTAGGCCCTGGGGACACAACAATGGGAAGAGCAATCACTGTCTATCCTCATAGAGATGACACACTGGGACATTTCTAATGCAAGAGCTTTGGGTTTCCTCACTCTGTCCTAACAAGGGGTCTCATTCCCTTCATGAGCCTAAGTCATAACCTCCTTTCTCCCTCCTGGGTAGACCACTCTCAGTCACTGAGATTGCCCTGGGGCTTCTGACAGCCTGCTGTCAAACAAAGCCACTCTCCCAGAGCACAAGTACTGGGGAACTCAGGACCCTGCTGTGATCCACAGGACCTGTGCAGACTCTTCTCCTCCTGCCTCCAGGGCACATGTCATGGGCTCTATGGTGAGCACAGAGGTTAAACATAGTGGGTCTGAGTTGCAGTAGAAACAACCCAGGCTCTAAGATTCAGAGAGAACTGGGTTTAAATTCAGGGTCCAGGACTGCAAGACCGTGTGGTTCAGGAAGAATCTTAATCTCTGGAAGCCTCCAGTTGCCACAGACAGGGTGGCATGAGGGTCAGTGGTCACAGAGCAGATGCTCAAGTCTTGTTTTGTTCCCAGGCCCACAACTGAAGCGTTTCTGAGCACGGATATGACTGTCACAGCCTGGGAGACCAACCTCACAACAACCAATGGAAGTGATCAGGCCATTTATCAACATTATACAGAGTTCATAATCCTGCAATTACTGACAGCCATCATGGCCCTGGTTGGGCTGGCAGGCAACGCGGTGGTGCTCTGGCTCCTGGGCTTCCGCATGCGCAGGAACGCCTTCTCTGTCTACATCCTCAACCTGGCAGGGGCCGACTTCCTCTTCCTCTGCTACCGATTTATGCATAGTCTAGTTTTACTTTTCGACTTCAAAATTTTCTTTAGAGTAACGCACAGATTTCTCTTGCCTGTGTTAACCTTTGCCTACATCTCAGGCCTGAGCTTTCTCAGTGCCATCAGCACAGAGCGCTGCCTGTCTGTCCTGTGGCCTATCTGGTACCGCTGCCGCCGCCCCAGACACATGTCCGCTGTCATGCGTGCCCTGCTCTGGGTCCTGTCCCTGCTGCTGAGCATCCTGGAAGGGAACTGTGGCTTCCTGAGTAGGAATATGCATTATTTTTGGTGTCCAGTGTTGGATTTCATCACTGTGGCATGGCTGATTTTGTTGTTTGTGCTTCTCTCTGGGTCCAGCCTGGCCCTGATGACCAGACTGCTGTGTGGCTCATATCGCTTGCTGCCCACCAGGCTCTACATGACCATTGGGATCACGGTGCTGGTCTTCCTCCTCTGCTGCCTGCCCTTCGGCATCCACTGGTTCCTCATAGTCTGGTTTCCAAATAAATCTAGTACCTTCTTTCATCTTTCCATGATGGTAGTACTTCTGTCCTGTGTCAACAGCTGTGCCAACCCCATCATTTACTTCTTCGTTGGCTCCTTCAGGCAGCGATGGTGGAAGCGGAGACACACCCTGAGACTGGTTCTCCAGAGGGCTCTGCAGGACACTCCTGAGGTGGATGAACCTGGAGAAAGCCTTCCTGGGGAAACCCTGGACATGTCAGGAAGCAATCTGGGGCAGGGATGAGAGCCTCTGTCCTGATCAGTCTGGAGTAACTTTGAGACTCACTGCTGCCCTGCCAGGCTTGGAAAGTATCTAGTCTTCTCTCAGACTCAACCTCAGAATGTGTCAGCGATCCCCCAATCTCTTCAAATAGGTTGTTTTTAATCTGGCTGCTCTAGTTTTTCTCATTAGTCTGAAAATTATGCCTTGCCACCATTCCAGACATTACCATTAAATTTCTCATGTAAATCATCCTCTCAATTTATTTATTGAATGCTTTTTCTTTACAAGTGGATCTGGAACGTCTTGAAATACTTGGCCTTGAACTGATAACTATAGTTTACCTAGTAAGTACCGTATGTCACATTAGCCAGTCACACCAACCTTTTAAGACAGGCAAGGAGAGGTAAACAGGAACTGGAAAAATAGAAATGGGAAAAGAGGCAATTTATAGTGTTATCCTGTCTAATAAAGTGGAAATATGCTAATTGACCCTCATGTCATCACAAAGATGGTGGTGCCCACAGCCAATAAGGAGGGAATATGCTAATTGACTGTCACACCCTCAAAGGTGGCGGTGCCTACCGCCACAAGATGGCCGGCAGAGGAAGGCAGTTGTGGGTGATCAGGGCAGTAGGGGAGGGCAGTTAGGGGTAACCAGGCCAGTAGGGGAGGGCAGTTAGGAGTGACTAGGCCAGCAGGGGAGGGCAGTTAGGAGTGACTAGGCCAGCAGGGGAGGGCAGTTAGGAGTGACCAAGCCAGCAGGGGAGGACAGTTGGGAGGGACCAAATCAGCAGGGGAGGGCAATTGGAGGGGACCAGGCCGGCAGGGGAGGGCAGTGTAGGGCAACCAGGCCAGCAGGGGAGGGCAGTTGGGGACGACCGGGCCGGCAGAGAAGGGCAGTTTGGGGCGATAGGGCCAGCCAGGTAGTGGTACAGAGGTGATCAGACAGTCAGGCAGAAGCAGTTACGAGCAATCAGGCAGGCAGGCAGCCAATGGTTGGGAGCCAACAGTCCCGGATTGTGAGAGGGATGTCCAACTGCTGGCAGTCAGACATCCCCTGAGGGGTCCCAGATTGGAAAGGGTGCAGGCTGGGCTAAGGGACACCCCACACCCCAGTGCATGAATTTCATGCACCAGGCCTCTAGTTGTTACTAAAAGTATAAAGGTTGTTTAGAAAATGGTGACCAGTGTGCAAATAAGTTTCATTCCCCGTGACACCCCAAATATATGGTCATAGTTGCTAGATCTCTCTTAAGAAGGATCAACCCAGCCCGTGTAGCTCAGTGTTTGAGTGTTGACCTATGAACCAGGAGGACACAGTTCAATTCCTGGTCAGGGCACATGCTCGGGTTGGAGTCTCGGTCCTCCATGGAGGCCATGCAGGAGGCAGTCAATCAATGATTCTCTCTCATCAGTGATGTTTCTATTTCTCTCCCCCTCTCCTTTCCTCTCTCTGAAATCAATAAAAAAAATTTAATGGATCATTGGCTGAAGTGCAGTGAGTAATGAGCCCTGTCTCGTGTGGCCTTGAAGTGTCAGAAGTTGGCATAAGTTTTGCAAAATGAGTTAGAGTCAACTCTACAATACTGTCAAGTCCAGACATCACCAGCAAGGTCACCCAAGCAGGACAAGCCAAAGAGAAAAGTCCTGCTCTCCTGACACTGACTCTAAGATATGTTCAACCCTACAGGGTCTGAAACCACATCTAGAAACAACAAGCAGGTGGAACAAGGACAAGGGTTGGGGGAAGTGGGAAGCAAGAAACAAAAGAATGCACCCTCTTCTGGACTACAGTCTTTTTGCCTGCAAAAGGCCACATTGGAGCAGGAGAGATGGTTCATCTTTCAATTAAACTCAATGTTTTATGCCTCATATAAAACTTCAACTCTACTTGTTTACAGCTTTGATATGGATGATGGCATAAGAGTTGGTAACCGGTTATCAGAAATCTCGTATTTAAATTCTGCATGATATCTCCTACCTCTTTTGAAATGTAGTATCTATAGTGTCTTGATATTTAGATCCAAGCTATTTTAACATCCTGTTATACATGTGAGAGAATAATGCGTATCAACTTCAAGAGCTCTGAAGAGATCAGTGAGTGAAAGTTAGGCCTTTAGCTATAACTGCTAAATTTTATTTATTCACTTATAAAGAAATATTGGAAGCAAATATGATAAAATTTTAATATATACTTAAATTTAATGGTGATTATGTGAATGCTTATTATATTATCTCATGGACTACATGCCTAGTTTACAATCTTCTTTCCAGCATAAACCTTGTTCTCATTCTTGGTAACTGCTATATGCATGTAGCTAGTAAATCCAACAAACTTTTCAATCTGATTAATTAAGACCAACAACAAGTTGCAAAATTACTGCAGAGAGTTCCTGTCTGCCCGTCACCCAGCCTCTGCCAATGGTGACATCTTACACAAATACAGAACATTTTCAAAACCAAGAAATTGACCTGGGTAGGATACAATTATTCACACTACACATCTTACTCAGATCTCACCCATTTTCACATGCACACATTTTTACTGTGCATAATTCTAGGACATTTTATCACATGTATAGATTCATGTAATGACAGCCACATTCAAGATTTGGAACTGTTTCTTTGTCACAAAAGAATCCTCCTGGACAACTCTTTGTAGACACACACAACCTGTGCCCCTTCCAAACTCTTGGCAACCACTGATCTCTTCTCCATCTCTATACTTTTTTCATTTCAAAACTGTTGTACAAATGGAATCATACAGTATTCAGATTTTGAGTTTGACTTTTTTCATTCAGCACAATGACCTCAAGATCCATCCAAGTTGTTGCACGAATCAATAGTTTGTTGTTCGTTTTTAAAATTGCTGTGTCGTATTCTTTATATGGATGCATTACATTGTGTTTCACTACTCACAAGTGGAAGGACATTTGGTTTGTTTCCAGTTTGATTATTATAATAAAATTGCTATGAATGAACATCTGTTTAGAGGTTTCCATGTGAACATAAGTTTACCATTCTCTAAAATAAATGCCAGGAATAATTGCTGTTTTATATGGTAAGTATATGTCCAAATTTGTAAGAAAATGTATAGTTTTTCAGCATGGCCATACCATTTTACTTTCCAACCAGAAATCTATGAGAGATCCAGTTTTCCTAAAGTCTTGTCAATATTTGAAGGAATCGGTATTTTTTAATTTTAGCCATGCTAAGGAATGTGTAATAGTATCTCATCGTGGTTTTAATTTTGTATTTCCCTAATGGCTAGGGGTGCAAAACTATTTCATATATTTATTTGCCTTCCATGTACTTCCTTTGGTGAAGTGTCTGTTCAAGTCTTTAGCCCTGGTTGAGTCCAACTCTCCATTAACTCCATGCCTGTTTCCAGGGAGCTGAGTGTAACCAGAGAGCAACACACAACCAATGGCTTCGCTTTCAATCTATGTCCACAAACTACAAGTATCCACTTAGCTCTGCTGAGTCATCAGGTACCTTTTCCATAACTACCCTCTCAATTTCCAAGGGAAACACTAAACTCCATCTCTCTCCTGAAACCCCCTCCTCACTCTTTTATCACTCTCAGATGCTGCCCTCCTGAGAATGTCCCCATCTCCCGACACCAAATCTATCAGCCAAACTGCCTCTGTGCTCATTTACCTGCCTTTCCTCTCAGGCCAGGGAAGAGCTCTGCATTCTCCTACCCTAAACCATCCTTTCCAGCTGCAGACAGGTTCCCACCCCTCTCCTCCACAGACACACTTATACAATTACTAGAGGCCCAGTGCACGAAATTCATGCACAGGGAAGGAGGATGTCCCTCAGCCCGGCCTGCACCCTCTCCAATCTGGAACCCCTTGGGTGATGTCTGCTGCCAGTTTAGGCTCAATCCCTGTGTGATCAGGCCTAAAATGTCAGTCAGACATGCCTCTCACAATCTGGGACTGCTGGCTCCTAATCGTTTGCCTGCCTGCCTGCCTGATCACTCTCTAACCACTCCCCTGCCAGCCCAATCACCCCCAACTGCCCTCCCCTGCCAGCCTGATCGCCCCCAATTGCCCTGCCCTGCAGGCCTCGTCAATCCCAAATGCCCTCTCCTGCTGGCCTGGTCGCCCCCAACTGCCCTCCCCTGCCAGCTTTATGGCCCCCATCTGCCCTCCCCTGCTGATCTGGTGACCAATAACTGCCAAAAGTTTTGGTCTTTTATATTTCTCTGAGTAAAATATAACTCTATGTAATTTTAATTTTCATCTCTGTTATTATTACTTTGGTTTCTCTCCATATGTTTAAGAACCATTTTTATTTTGAGAAGTTGTGCATTTATGACCTATAATCATTTTCTTATTGGCTTGTTAGATTTTGAATTATCATTTTACAGGAACTTTTACAATAGGGGAACTAGTAATTTTTCTTTTATATGAGTTACCAATATTTTCCCAACTCATTTTTCATCTTTTGATTGTGATGGTTCAAGCCATACCAAAAAATTCTATATGTTCTCATCCTTATTAATCTTTTCTTTAATGCCTTCTGAATTTTGTGCTACATTTTGAAAGTCTTTCCGAACATTGGGAGGAAAAAAAAAAACTTTCCTATGGTTTCTCCAGGTACTAATATAGTTTCATTATTTTTAAGTATTTGGATTATATATGGATTTATCCTAATATCAGATGCAAAGTATGTTTTCAACTGTATTTATTTTAATTTTTAATATATTTTTATTGATTTCAGAGATGAAGAGAGAGAGAAACATCAATGAGGAGAGAGAATCATTGATTGGCTGCCTCCTGCATGCCCCACACTGAGGATCAAGCCCACAACTGATCTTGCAAGGCGTGTCAGGCCATAATAAATGTGAACAATGCACTGCCCTGGGGTGGGGAGGGAAGGTCGTTATCACTGGCTCCAGGACAGATCATCAACACCTGGGGGCCTTCCTGTAAGCCCATGAAAGAGGGTGAAACCATATGTGCAAGACAAAGACCCCAGAAGGTTATAAAAAGCAAAGCCTCTGTGTGTTATTTCACACTGATTTGGAAATTAATCCTGGAGTCCACTAGTGTTAATAAACGGGTCCCTCCATTTCTCTAGGAAGTGTGCTTCGTATTTCTTTGCTCTTCTGTAACATAATAAGATCTTTATTAAATACTAGAGGCCTGATGCACAAAATTCGTGCAAGAGTAGGCCTTCCTTCTCCCAGCTGCCAGCACTGGCATCCCTTCCAGCACTCGGACCCGGGGTTCCCTCGAAGCCCCAGCTTCTTCCAGAAGGTCATCCGGAAGGACGTCCAGTCTAATTATCATATTATGCTTTTATTATTATAGATTTGCTGAATAAATCCATTGAAGAACTTTTCTGAATATTTCAAATAGTTTCTAATCCAAATGACACTTAAAAAATAACAAGTAACTCACCCTGGCCAGTGTGGCTCAGTTAGTTGGAGCATTGTCCATATGCCAAAAGGTCTTGGGTTCAATTCTAGGGCAGGCCTCAACCTAGGTTGAGGGTTTGATCCCCAGTTGGGGTGTGTCCAAGAGGCAACCAATTGATTTTTCTCACGTCAATGTTTCTCTGTCTCCCTTCATCTCTCTAAAAAAATCAATAAGCATATCTTCAGATGAGGATTTTAAAAGAGTACACAAGTAACTTAATTTGACTGTAGCATGAGGCACATGAAAGGAAAACATAAGAGATAAGAGTTAAATTTCTAATATTTACACCAAATAAAAATAAATTTTAAAATTAGATAAAGTGGAAGAGGGAAGAAGAATGTTATGTGTGCTGAACTCCTTATGTTTAAAAAGGATGCCAATTGATCTACTTCTTAATGTTTATAAATTAAAAAAAATAACTTTAAGTTTACGGCTCAGAGCTAATAATAAAGGAAGTAAGAATTGGTTGAACTTTGAAGAATAGAATTCAGGGAGCCTGTCACCTTGTGTATACTTCTCTATCATTTGGAGGGAAATTATACACAAGAATGCATATTGCTGTGATAATTTAAAAAAACACACAAGAATAGTGGGTTTGGGCCATGGTGGACTTTCAATCACTCTACGATATACTTTATTCTTTAGTTTTAAAGCCTCACAATGCACACTCACATTGTTTGACGCTGCTCCCCTGGCTCAGTCTTCAACTATAGGTTCCACAACAGTGATAACCAGGAGGATGACCGGATGGCGTAGGATGGGAGTGGCTGACATGTGATTGGACATGGAGCAAATGATAAGAAACATCTCAGTAACTGACCATGTCTCAAACAGCTCTGGTCTCTGACTTTCCCACAGTCCTGGCACAGGAAATTGCAAGGTCTGTCCAATATCTTGATAAACCGTGCTTAGTCACCAGCTTTCAGTCCAGCTCCTTCACACATCTCCTGATTTAGAGGGCAGAGACGTGTCTCTGGCATCACTCAATCCCAGGAAGACTCTCCCCTTCAGCACAGGTCAGCTCTCCACCTCAGGCCAGAAGAATGGAAGAAAGGTAAGAATATATACCCAGAACTGACTTATGTCCAAAGCCAGTTATGGTTTTTGCTCTAAGTTCCCATCCCCATTGTTCCCAGGCACTACATGCAGGGGTCCTGGTGCATCCTTCAGGGAAAAGCAGGAGACATGAAGCTCTCCTCTAGTGTCTTTGGGTGCAACAACTCTGACTGTTGGAATGCAAATGGGTCAACCAGAACCTTTCTCTCTTCTGATCCATTTCCCAACAGGCTCCCCTTCATTCCAACCATTCAAGTCTGGTGTCATGGAGAGGACGTTGCCTCAAATATTAATTTAGGGAGCAAAGTAAAATGTGAGCATTGCTTCCCAAGTCGGAACTGTTGTTAACCCAGATTTCACTTGTTTCCTTTTTTCCCTCTTCTCTTGTGGATATGGCAGAGTGCCAGGAGTAAACAGACCAACTGGGGTAAATGGGGGGTGTTTCATGAGGGACTATTGAGCGGCTTTAAAGGAAAGTGACAATGCATGGTGAAGCACCCTTAGGAAAGAAATAGAGGAGAACTTTTTTCACCCTGAGGCTTAAAGGGACCCGGGAAAGAGCAAGTGCACAGACAGAGCAGAGCTGTAATCATAGCAGCAGCAATAGGAAGGACCACCAGCCAGGAGGAGGAGCAGGCCCAGGCCAACACACTGCCTAGAGGGAGAGAGCCAGGAGATCAAAAGGCCAAATCTCTTTTTCCCTGCCCTCCAGTCTCCTGGTAGTAACCAGAAATTAGAAGGACAGGATCTCACTGATGAGATACCGTTACCAGGAAAACCCCTGGGTGGGCTCAGGCTGCCTGTCACTGTCCAATAGCGAAAGCAGGGTTGAATCATATAAGGTGTATATTGAGAAGGCTAGCCAACCAAGAAGACAGGGTGCTTACAAGCATTCAAATCCTGTCTTACAGCTAGGTACAGGGGACAGGATTATAAAGGGGAAAGGACCAGGGTGAGGCTGGGAACAGAATGCAGCTACGTGCAGCCCTGGAGGTCTGCAGACATCAGCTATTGTCCTTTAGTCATCAGGAGATGAGATGATGTTGATGAGCTGACATACTGAGCCACTTTGAGCCCAGTTCACGCAGCCATCCTCACACCTGCACTAGCAAGAGATCAAATTCCCTTCATGTCCCTAAAGCATGGTCTTTCTCCTTGGTGGATGGGCCCGTTAGTCATGAGGGTGGACTGTGGTTATCTCTGCTCTTCCTGACTTCATGCAGCTGAGGGGGAAACTCCAGCTCAGGACAGAACTAATACTTGGGTCCAGAGCCCTCTCCCTGTCTCTCAGATTCTATTCCAGACATTGATCTCCTTCTTCAGAACATTCTGGGGACATGACATCGCCTCGGGACAGTGAGTGGGAGCTGTGGTAGGGGGTCATGGTGGGACTTCAGAATGTCCCCATGTCAGTAGCAGGTTTGTGTTGCAATAGAGCAAGCCCAGGCTCTAGAGTCAGAGGGAGAACTGGGTTTGAATCCAGGTCCAGGACTCCAAGGCTGGGCCTTCCATAAGTATCTTAACCTCTGAACCCTCCTTTCCTGGTTCTGTAACATGGGACAGCAATAGCCCACAGCATGATGGCTCTGAGAATCATTGATCGTACCAGTGCCCAACTCTTGTTTTCTTCCAGGGTCACCACTGCAGGGTTTGAGAGCACAAATATGACTGTCACAGCCTGGGGGACCGAGCTCACACCAACCAATGGAAGTGACCAGGCTCTTGCTAAATGGAACATAGCCACCCTGATCCAAGCTGTGCTGATCTGCACCGTGGCCCTGGTGGGGCTGGCAGGGAACGCGGTGGTGCTCTGGCTCCTGGGCTTCCGCATGCACAGGAACGCCTTCTCCGTCTACATCCTCAACCTGGCAGGGGCCGACTTCCTATTCCTCTGCTACCGATTTATACAGAGTCTAGTTTTCGTTTTCAGGTTTTATTTTAGCAGTAGAATAATTATCACATTTCTCTCACCTGTGTCAACCTTTGCCTACATCTCAGGCCTGAGCTTTCTCAGCGCCATCAGCACAGAGCGCTGCCTGTCTGTCCTGTGGCCCATCTGGTACCGCTGCCACCGCCCCAGACACCTGTCAACCATCATGTGTGCCCTGCTCTGGGCCCTGTCCCTGCTGCTGAGCATCCTGGATAAAAATTTCTCTTGGATTCTGTTCGATTTTTTCAGCCCTTCCGTGTGTCAGGTATTTGACTTCATCGCTGCGGCATGGCTGATTTTGTTATTTGTGCTTCTCTCTGGGTCCAGCCTGGCCCTGATGACCAGACTGCTGTGTGGCTCCAACCGGGTGCCGCCAACCAGGCTCTACATGACCGTTGTGATCACAGTGCTGGTCTTCCTCCTCTGTGGCCTGCCCTTCGGCATCTACTGGTTCATCATAGTCTGGATTCCAGATGAATCTAATGCCCGCTTTCATGTTTCCATGATGGTAGTACTTCTGTCCTGTGTCAACAGCTGTGCCAACCCAATCATTTACTTCTTCGTTGGCTCCTTCAGGCAGCGTTGGTGGAAGCAGAGACACACCCTGAGACTGGTTCTCCAGAGGGCTCTGCAGGACACTCCTGAGGTGGATGAACCTGGAGAGAGCCTTCCTAGGGAAACCCTGGCCATGTCGGGAAACAGTCTGGGACAGGGATGAGAGCCTCTGTCCTGATCAGTCTGGAGTAACTTTGAGACTCACTGCTGCCCTGCCTGGCTTGGAAAGTATCTAGTCTTCTCTCAGCCTCAGCGTCAGAATGTGTCAGTGATTCCCCAATCTCTTCAAATAGGTTGTTTTTAATCTGACTGCTCTAGTTTTTCTCATTAGTCTGAAAAGTATGCCTTGCCACCGTTTCTGACATTACCATTAAATTTCTCATGTAATCATCCTCTGAATTTATTTATTGAATGCTTTTTCTTTACAAGTGGATCTGAAAAGTCTTCTTGAAATACTTGGCCTTGAACTGATAACTATAATTTACCTAGTAAGTACCCTATGTCACATTAGCCAGCCACACTAACCTTTTAAAACAGGCAAGGAAAGATAAACAGGAACTGGAAAAATAGAAATGGGAAAAGAGGCAATTTATAGTGTTATCCTATCTAATAATAGATAGACATGGTAATTGACCATACCTTCGCTACACCTCCCATTGGCTAATCAGCGTGATATCCAAATTAACTGCCAACAAAGATGGCGGCTAATTTGCATACTGCAGGCAGGGTGGGACACCGGGACCCAGGAGCCACCTTTCCTGTGGCCAGTGTTCATGATCATGATCAGAAAGCCAGGCTGCAGGCAAGGCAGCCCCCTGGAACCCAGGAGCCCGTCAGTGAGGTCTGCAGGCAAAGCAGTGATCAAGCTATGAGGGGGAGGGTGGGGGGCAGAAGGAGCTACAGGAGCAGCTCTGGCCAAAGACTGAAGACTTCCACTGGAGCGAGGAGCCAAGAGCTGCTTGGGTGCTCAGGCCTGTGGGAAAGCAGGCACTGTGAGCTGGTGATCCCAACGGCCTGATAGTGTTGGAGGTGGTGTTGGGACTGGGTACTGGCCAGCGGGCAGAAGATGGCACTGATTGGGCCAATTGCTATGATGCCCACTGTAGCCAGCAAACTGCCTGATCAGGGGGTGGGGCCAGCAGCCAACCTCACAGCCCCTCCCCCATGCCGGCTTTCCCCTGATCAGACTCTCCCATCCCGATCAAGAGCAGGGCGCACGGAGCCTGGACCCTTCCTGGCAGCCCCGAGTCCCTGGGGTTGAGAATTCTGATGGCCCTGCCCAGAGAGTAGAGGTGCCTGAGGGGCAGGGACAGGGACCACAGGCCTCCAGGGAGCACTGCAGAGTTGGCAATGAGAGGAGAGGGCCTGTGAAGGGGGAGAAGGTGAAGCCAGTGGACATCAGCCCAGAATCCAGCCCTTCCCCTCCAGAGGCAGCACGACCTAAACCCAGAACCCCAGCCCAAATTGGAAGAGCCTGAGGGAGCTTCAGGAAGCTCTATGCAAAGCTGCACATTGAGAACGAGAGACTTCGTGAAGCCCTGACCCAGACCACGCTGCAGCTGGAGCAGCTTAAGGTGGAGCTGGAGTGCACCATGCAGAGGCAAGAGCACTTTGCAGAGAGGCCAGCCATCCTGGAGCTGGCGAGATTTGAGTGTTGGGCCCTAGTGTGCAAGGCTGCTGAACTGGGAGAGGAGCTGAAGGGCCTGTCCAATCTCCAAGCTGACAACCAGCGCCTCAAGGATGAGAATGTGGCCCTGATCTGCATCATCAGCAAACTGTCCAAGTGACCCCAGAGGACTTGCCCCTGCACCCGCATTTATACAGCTGCTTTTGCCACATGCACCCCTTCCCTGTGTGAACATGAGTGATAGGGCTTTTGAGGAGTCTCTGAGAAGCCATAACCTCCCTTGAGATCTCCAGGTTAGGAGGGGAGGACAGAGCCCCCAGGAGCCAAGGGGGCCATCTGAGGCCAGGATGGAGATTGAGGCTGAGCCAGGTAGGGGGATGAGGGCTGCAGGCAGGACCAGAAAGGAACTGAGGACCAGGAAGTGCCAGGACCAGTAGCCAGGACCAGAGTGGTCACCCAGAGGTCCCTCTCATGTGTGCTGCCACCAGTCACCCCTCCAGCCCCTGAGCAGGGATCCTAGAATGTGCCAACCGTCCCGCTGGCCTGGGCCAGGTGAGCCTGTATATAGGGTCCGTGTGCAATAAGGAGGGACGTCTTCTATTTTTTGCTGCCCCTTCCCCATCGCTGTCCCGGGCAGGGGGAGAAGGTATTTTTCAGACATAGCACAGGCACCACAAGTAAAAGTTGTGAAGTTGCAAAAAAAAAAAAAAGAAGAAGAAGAGCAGGCCAGCCGGCCAAACACCCTCTCTCTTCCCACCACCCTCTGTCCCCCTGGCCAGCCCTGCACTTGATCAACCTGCCCCACCACAATAGGCCCACAGCCCCTCCCCGTGGCTGTCAGCCCCTGATTGCACCCCCTCCACCCCAAGAGGGGGCAGGGCTGGGAGGCAACCTCCTGCAGCACCTCCCCAGGCTGGCCCCAGACGTAGCCCAGCATTGGGCCAAGTCGGAGAAGGTGAAGCTGTGGGAGGTGTCTGTGGCTGCCCTCTGCTCCCTCCTGGAGCCCTTCATCTACCTGGCCAGCAAGATGACCTAGCCCCAGAGCAAGTCCGTCTTCCCCCTCAGCCATAAGAACAAGGGCAGCAGCTCCTTGGATGGCTGAAGAGCTGCCATCCCTTCTTCACCTCCCCAACCCCAGTCGAGCTTCTGGGGTTTTGGAGGATGGGTTGAAGGGAAAGGCAACTCCCACTAGGGCAGGCAGCTGGGCTGTTCCAGGCTCCGGCCACTTTGGCTTCCTCCAAAATCCGGGAAGTGCAAGTAATCTAGGTTAGTGCCCCCAGTCTCTTCCTCCACCCCAGCTTCCATCCTATCTACCCCTCTGTGACCTGGGGCAGATGTGGATCAGGGTCCCTCCCCCCTGCCATGGTTGGGAAGCAGAGCTTCCCCACAGAAGTGCCACGTCTAGGGTCTGGTTCTGATCATGGGTCCCACACCTCTGGGCTTCTGCCACACACACACACACAAACACTTATGGCACCAGCCTAGACTCCAGGGGAAGGGTATCCAGGTATCATGTATGCGTGTGCATCCTGGTGTTAGGGGTGCCTCCTCACCCAGCACCCTGACCTTGTTCCCATCTGTGCCGTGGCTGGAAGAAGCCAGCCTCCTGGGTAGTGTGATTTTCTATTTGACCTCCTGCCCCAATTGTTTCACTTCCTCTTCCTGCTTCATTAGTTGAGGTGGAATGGTATGATGACTGGGTTGATTTACCAAGGGGCTTTGTTACCCAGCAAGGTTTTCTCTCTCTGAGCTTTCGTTTCCTTATCTGTACAGTGAAAGGAGTTCCTTAGATGGCCTTCAGATCCTCTCCAGCCCTATGACTTTATAATGCCCCTGGCTTCGGGCCAGCTGACTGTCCCCTTTGTTTCTTCTCCCTCTTCAAGGTGTTATGCCTATGGGCCCTGGAGGCTGGGACTCTGCTCTCCGACAACCGCCAGGGGGCAGGAGTGCACTATCTACTCTAGTTGCCAGAATGGCTGCTTAGTGCCCACTGGGGAACTTCACACCCCTGGGGGCTGGTCTTCACTCCTCCCTGTGGTTGTTTTCAGCTATTAGCTGGACTTTATTTATAAATTACCTGTTATAAGTTAGTATGCTGCCATGGTGAAGGCTGGACAAGGTGCTCCTCTAGCCCTTCTTACCTCATGCCTCAGCAGAACAAGGCCAACAGTAGTAGCTTCTCAGGAGCGGACAGAACTGTTGGGGCTCAGAAGGATGGTTACACTCTCAACATGCTGTAAGGTGAGCTCATGACCCACAACTTCCTGGGCCCACTTCGTGCTTCTCTCTGGGCTTCTGATGGGCACCACTACCATAGGTGAACCCTATAGCCGGGCCACATCCAGTACATGCCCCTTCCCAAAACAGGGAGGTGAGCAGGGGCAGGCGGTCCCAGGCTGGGCAAGTCAAATTAGGGCATATACAGGCTCGGGCTTAAAGTTCATTTATTGATGCACTGGACACAATAAAACCACAACTGTTATCAAAAAAAAAAAGTGGGAATATGCTAATTGACTCTCGCACCATCCCAAAGATGGTGGCTGGCGCCCGCAGCCAATAAGGACGGAATATGCTAATTGACTGTCCTGCCCTCAAAGATGGCGGTGCCCACCGCCACAAGATGGCCGGCAGAGGAGGGCAGTTGTGGGTGATCAGCCAGTAGGGGAGGGCAGTTACGGGTAACCAGGCCAGCAGAGGAGGGCAGGTAGGGGCGACCAGGCCAGCAAGGGAGGGCAGTTAGGAGTGACCAGGCCAGCAGGGGAGGGCAACCAGGCTGGCAGGGGAGGGCAATTGGGATGACTGGGCCAGTAGGGGAGGGCAGTGGGAGGAGACCAGGACGGCAGGTGAGGGCAGTTGGGGACCATTGGGCCAGCCGGGTAGTGGTAAGGAAGTGATCAGGCAAGCAGACAGAAGCGGTTAGGACCAATCAGGCAGGCAGGCAGCCAACGGTTGGGAGTCACCAGTCCCGGATTGTGAGAGGGATGTCTGACTGCTAACAGTAAGACATCCCCTGAGGGGTCCCAGATGGAGAGGGTGCAGGCTGGTCTAAGGGACACCCCCCCCCCCCACCCAGTGCACAAATTTCATGCACCGGGCCACTAGTTGTTACTAAAAGTACAAAGGTTGTTTAGAAAATGGTGACCAGTGTGCAAATAAGTTTCATTCCCCGTGACACCCCAAATATATGGTCATAGTTGCTAAAACTCTCTTAAGAATGATCAGCCCAGCCCGTGTAGCTCAGTGTTTGAGTGTTGACCTATGAACCAGGGGGACACAGTTCAATTCCTGGTCAGGGCACATGCTCGGGTTGGAGTCTCGGTCCTCCATGGAGGCCATGCAGGAGGCAGCCAATCAATGATTCTCTCTCATTACTGATATTTCTATTTCTCTCTCCCTCTATTCTCCTCTCTCTGAAATCAATTAAAAAAAATTTTTTAATGGATCATTGGCTGAAGTGCAGTGAGTAATGAGCCATGTCTCGTGTGGCCTTGAAGTGTCAGAAGTTGGCATAAGTTTTGCAAAATGAGTTAGAGTCAACTCTACAATACTGTCAGGTCCAGACATCACCAGCAAGGTCACCCAAGCAGGACAAGCCAAAGAGGAAAGTCCTGCTCTCCTGACACTGACTCTAGGATATATTCAACCCTACAGGGTCTGAAACCACATCTAGAAACAACAGGCAGGTGGAACAAGGACAAGGGTTGGGGGAAGTGGGAAGCGAGAAACAAAAGAATGCACCCTCTTCTGGACTACAGTCTTTTTGCCTGCAAAAGGCCACATTGGAGCAGGAGAGATGGTCCATCTTTCAATTAAACTCAATGTTTTATGCCTCATATAAAACTTCAACTCTACTTGTTTACAGCTTTGATATGGATGATGGCATAAGAGTTGGTAACCGGTTATCAGAAATCTCATATTTAAATTCTGCATGATATCTCCTACCTCTTTTGAG
This sequence comes from Myotis yumanensis, assembly GCF_028538775.1. Lineage (NCBI taxonomy): Eukaryota > Metazoa > Chordata > Mammalia > Chiroptera > Vespertilionidae > Myotis > Myotis yumanensis. The sequence goes on from NW_027223761.1 coordinate 29,616,166, forward strand.
ATGTAGTATCTATAGTATCTTGATATTAAGATCCGAGCTGCCTAGGGCAGTTGAAACTAAAGAGAAACTGAACAAATGGGACTACATCAAAATAAAAAGCTTCTGCACAGCAAAAGAAACCATCAACAAAACAACAAGAAAACCCACCTCTTGGGAAAACATATTTGCCAACGTCATATCTGATAAGGGCTTAATCTCAAAAATTTATAGGGAACTCATACAACTTAACAAAAAGAAGATAAACAATCCAATCAAAAAATGGGCAAAGGATCTAAATAGACACCTTTCAAAAGAGGACATTCAGAAAGCCAAGAGGCATATGAAAACATGCTCAAAGTCACTAATCATCTGAGAGATGCAAATCAAAACAACAATGAGGTACCATCTCACACCTGTCAGAATGGCCATCATCAACAAATCAACAAACGACAAGTGCTGGAGAGGATGTGGAGAAAAAGGAACACTTGTGCACTGCTGGTGGGAATGCAGACTGGTGCAGCCACTATGGAAGGCAGTATGGAGGTTCCTCAAAAAATTGGAAATGGAACTCCCATTTGACCCTGTGATCCCACTACTAGGAATATATCCCAAGAAACCAGAAACACCTATCAGAAAGGATATATGTAACCAGATGTTCATAGCAGCACAATTCACCATAGCTAAGATCTGGAAACAGCCTAAGTGCCCATCAGTAGATGAATGGATTAGAAAACTGTGGTACATCTACACGATGGAATACTATGCTGCTGTTAAAAAGAAGGAACTCCTACCATTTGCAACATCATGGATGGAACTGGAGAGCATTATGCTAAGTGAAACAAGCCAGTCAATGAAGGAAAAATACCACATGATCTCACTCATTCATGGATAATAAAGACCATTACAAACTTTTGAACAATAATAGATACAGAGGCAGAGCTGCCTCAAACTGATTGTCAAACTGCAGTGGGAAGGCCAGAGAGAGTTGGGGGGCAGGAGGGAGGGGAGTAAGAGATCAACCGAAGGACTTGTATGCATGCATATAAGCATAACTAATGGACATAAGACACTGGGGGGTAAGGGAGGGTAGGAGTTTGTCAAGGGCGGGGGGGAAAAAAGGACACTTATGTAATACCCTTTGTAATACTTTAAGCGAAAAATAAAAAAAAATTAAAAAAAATTAAAAAAAAAAAAGATCCGAGCTGTTTTAACATCCTGTTACACATGTGAGAGAATAATGCCTATCAACTTCAAGAGCTCTGAAGAGATCAGTGAGTGAAAGTTAGGCCTTTAACTATAATTGCAAAATTTTATTTATTCAATTATAAAGAAATATTGGAAGCAAATATGATAAAATTTTAATATGTACTTAAATTTAATGGTGGTTGTGTGAATGCTTATTATATTATCTCATGGACTACATGCCTAGTTTACAATCTTCTTTCCAGCATAAACCTTGTTCTCATTCTTGGTAACTGCTATATGCATGTAGCTAGTAAATCCAACAAACTTTTCAATCTGATTAATTATAGACCAACAACAAGTTGCAAAATTACTGCAGAGAGTTCCTGTCTGCCCATCACCCAGCCTCTGCCAATGGTGACATCGTACACAAATACAGGACATTTTCAAAACCAAGAAATTGACCTGGGTAGGATACAATTATTCCCACTACACATCTTACTCAGATCTCACCCATTTTCACATGCACACATTTTTACTGTGCATAATTCTAGGACATTTTATCACATGTATAGATTCATGTAATGACAGCCACATTCAAGATTTGGAACTGTTTCTTTGTCACAAAAGAATCCTCTTGGGCAACTCTTTGTAGACACACCCAACCTGTGCCCCTTCCAAACTCTTGGCAACCACTGATCTCTTCTCCATCTCTATACTTTTTTCATTTCAAAAATGTTGTACAAATGGAATCATACAGTATTCAGCCTTTGAGTATGACTTTTTTCATTCAGCACAATGACCTCAAGATTCATCCAAGTTGTTGCACGAATCAATAGTTTGTTTTTCGTTTTTAAAATTGCTGTGTCGTATTCTTTATATGGATGCATTACATATTGTTTCACTACTCACAAGTGGAAGGACATTTGATTTGTTTCCAGTTTGATTATTATAATAAAATTGCTATGAATGAATATCTGTATAGAGGTTTTCATGTGAACATAAGTTTACCATTCTCTAAAATAAATGCCAGGAATAATTGCTGTTTTATATGGTAAGTATATGTCCAAATTTGTAAGAAAATGCATAGTTTTTCAGCATGGCCATACCATTTTACTTTCCAACCAGCAATCTATGAGAGATCCAGTTTTCCTAAAGCCTTGTCAATATTTGAAGAAATCGGTATTTTTTAATTTTAGCCATGCTAAGGAGTGTGTAATAGTATCTCGTCATGGTTTTAATTTTGTATTTCCCTAATGGCTAGGGGTGCAAAACTATTTCATATATTTATTTGCCTCCCATGTATTTCTTTTGGTGAAGTGTCTGTTCAAGTCTCTTGCCCTGGTTGAGTCCAACTCTCCATTAACTCCATGCCTGTTTCCAGGGAGCTGAGTGTAACCAGAGAACAACACACAACCAATGGTTTCACTTTCAATCTATGTCCACAAACTACAAGTATCCACTTAGCTCTGCTGAGTCATCAGGTACCTTTTCCATAACTACCCTCTCAATTTCCAAGGGAAACACTAAACTCCATCTCTCTCCTGAAACTCCCTCCTCACTCTTTTATCACTCTCAGATGCTGCCCTCCTGAGAATGTCCCCATCTCCCAACACCAAATCTATCAGCCAAACTGCCTCTGTGCTCACTTCGCTGCCTTTCCTCTCAGGCCAGGGAAGAGCTCTGCATTCTCCTACCCTAAACCATCCTTTCCACCTGCAGACAGGTTCCCACCCCTCTCCTCCACAGACACACTTATACAATTACTAGAGGCCCAGTGCACAAAATTCATGCACAGGGAAGGAGGATGTCCCTCAGCCCGGCTTGCACCCTCTCCAATCTGGGACCCCTTGGGTGATGTCTGCTGCCAGTTTAGGCCCAATCTCTGTGTGATCAGGCCTAAACTGGCAGTCAGAAATCCCTCTCCCAATCTGGGACTGCTGGCTCCTAATCGTTTGCCTGCCTGCCTGCCTGATCACCCCCTAACTGCTCCCCTGCCAACCTGATTGCCCTCAACTGCCCTCCCCTGCCAGCCTGATCGCCTCCAATTGCCCTGCCCTGTAGGCTTTGTCACTCCCAACTGCCCTCTCCTACTGGCCTGGTCGCCCCCAACTGCCCTCCCCTGCCAGCCTTATGGCCCACAACTGCCCTTCCCTGCTGACTTGGTCACCAACAACTGCCAAAAGTTTTGGTCTTTTATATTTCCACTAGAGGCCAGGTGCACAAAAATTTGTGCACTCGGTGGGGGGGAGGGTCCCCCAGCTCGGCCTGTGCCCTCTCACAGTCTGGGACCCCTCGGGAGATAATGACCTGCTGGCTTAGGCCTGCTCCCAGGTGGCAGAGGGCAGGCCCAATCCCTAAGTGCAGCCCTGGTCAGGCTCAGAGCAGGGCTGATTGGGGAGTTGGGGCGCCGCCCCATCATGCACAGAGCAGGGCGGATCGGGAGGTTGCAATGCCACCCTCAGTCACGCTCAGGGTAGACTGATTAGGGGGTTGGGGCACCGCCCCCTGTTACACTCAAGGCAGGGTCAATGGGGAGGTTGTGGCACCACCCCCTGTCACGCACAGAGCAGGGCCATCAGGGGGTTGGGGCGCTGCCCCCTGTCACTCACAGAGCAGGGCCAATCAGGGGGTTGGGGCGCTGCTCCCTGTCACTCACAGAGCAGGGCCGATCAGGGGGTTGGGGCGCTGCCCCCTGTCACTAACAGAGCAGGGTCCATCAGGGGGGTTGGGGCGCTGCCCCCTGTCACTCACAGAGCAGGGCCCATCAGGGGGTTGAGGAGCTCCCCCCTGCAACTCACAGAGTAGGGCCGATAGGGGAGCTGGGGCACCACCCCCTGTCACACACAGAGCAGGGCGGATCAGAGGGTTGGGGTGCTGCACCCTGTCACACTCAGGGCAGGGCCAATGGGGAGGTTATGGCTCTACCCTGTCACACACAGAGCAAGGCCTGTGGAGGGGGGTTGGGGCGCCACCCTCTATTACCCACAGAGCAGGGCCGATCAGGGGCTTGGGGCACTGCCACTGTCACACTCAGGGCAGGGCCGATGGAGAGGTTATGGTTCTACCCTGTCACACACAGAGCAGGGCCGATCAGGGGGTTGGTGCGCTGCACCCTGTCACACACAGAGCCACAGGGCAATTGGGGGATTGGGGAGCTCCTCCCTATCAGGCACAGAGCAGGGCTGATCAGGGGGTTTGGGCGCTGCCCCCTGTCACACTGATCCCGGTGCCGGGAGACATATTACCCTTTTACTATATAGAATAGAGGCCTGGTGCACAGGTAGGGGCCGGCTGGTTTGCCCTGAAGGGTGTCCTGGATCAGGGTGCCCACTGGGGTACCTGGCCAGTCTGGGTGAGGGGCTGAGGGCTGTTTTCCGGAAGCAAATGACTGAAGCTCCCAACCACTCCTTTTTTTTCTTTTTTTTTTTTTTTTTTATTCTGGGCCAGCTTTAGCTCTGAGGCCTCGCTGCTGAAAACATGGATACAATGTTGCGGTCCGGGGCTGACTGAAAGCCGGTTTTGTTTAGCTTCTTATTTGCAACATAGTAATAGTTGCTTAGAGTTGCAGTTGAGAGGCCAGCAAGTGAGGCAGGGAACGTTGGAGTCTGCAGTTCCTGGAGGAAGCAAGCCTCCCTGCTCGCTTCAGTGCATGGCTGCCGGCCGCCATCTTGGCTGACAGTTAATTTGCATAAGGATACACTGATTAGCCAATGGGAAGGGTAGCGGTCGTACGCCAATTACCATGTTTCTCTTTTATTAGTGTAGATGAGTAAAATATAATTCTATGTAATTTTAATTATTTTCATCTCTGTCATTATTACTTTGGTTTCTCTCCATATGTTTTTTTTTTTTTTCCATTTGTGGGTTTAAAGTTTATTTTTTTATTTTTTTTATTTTTGTTTTTGTTTTTTAATTAAATCTTTATTGTTCAGATTATTACATTTGTTCCTCTTTTTTCCCCCCATAACTCCCCTCCTTCCAGCTCCCACCCCACCCTCCACCCTCACTCCCCACCCACTGTGTTCATCCATAGGTGCATGATTTTTGTCCAGTCACTTCCCGCATCTCCCACACCCCTTTTCCCCCCAAGAATAGTCATTCTATTCCCTTTCTATATCCCTGATTCTATTATAATCACCAGTTCATTCTGTACATCAGGTTATTTATTCACTTGATTCTTAGATTCATTTGTTGATAGATGCATGTTTGTTGTTCATAATTTGTATCTTTACCTTTTTCTTCTTCTTCCTCTTCTTAAAGGATACCTTTCAGCATTTCATATAATACTGGTTTGGCGGTGATGAACTCCTTTAGCTTTTCCTTATCTGTGAAGCTCTTTATCTGACCTTCAATTCTGAATGATAGCTTTGCTGGATAAAGTACTCTTGGTTGTAGGTTCTTGGTATTCAGCACTTTGAATATTTCTTGCCATTCCCTTCTGGCCTGCAAAGTTTCTGTTGAGAAATCAGCTGACAGTCGTATGGGTATTCCCTTGTAGGTAATTGAGCCTCTTTCTCTTGCTGCTTTTAAGATTTTCTCTTTGTCTTTTGCTCTTGGCATTTTAATGATGATGTGTCTTGGTGTGGTCCTCTTTGGATTCCTTTTGTTTGGGGTTCTCTGCGCTTCTTGGACCTGTAAGTCCATTTCTTTCTCCAGATGGGGGAAGTTTTCTGCCATTATTTCTTGAAATAGGTTTTCAATATCTTGCTGTCTCTCATCTTCTGGCACTCCAATAATTCTGATATTAGACCGCTTAAAGCTGTCCCAGAGGCTCCTTACACTATCTTCACACTTTCGGATTCTTTTTTCATTTTGCTTTTCCAATTGGGTGTTTTTTGTCGAATCTTTGGTTTGATTATTGTGCTCCTCTGGTCTGCTATTGGGTATAATATTCTTTATTTCAGTCCGTGTATGCTTACTTTCTAATTTCTTTATCGTAGCATCGAGGGTCTCATTAGTTTTCGTGAGGCTCTGCACAAATTTATGGCAAGCCCTCAAAATTGCGATTCTTAGCTCCATATCCTCCATTTCTGTCATGTTTTTTTGTCTCCGCATCTTTTATGCTTTCTTGGTGCACCCCTTTGTGGTCTCTGTGCACAGTCTTGTTCTAGCCAAGCCTTAATTGTTGTAGTTAACACTAGAGGGATTTGACCACCAGGCCGACTGGCTATAGGAATCAGCTGTATGGAAAACGTCTGCCTTCTGGGGAGGCGCTAATCCAGCCTTTGCCTGAGGCGATCGGCAAATGGCTGTGCGCAGGGAGCAGTTATGGCCGCGCTCAGTCCCGTTCCCAGAGGCTCTGCTTCTCAGAACCCCGGCAGCCGCTGCAAACCTCGGAGAGAAAGCTGCCCTCAGGTTCCAACTGATGCCGGATAATCCCGCTTCTCCCGTTTGAGTCTGGGTCCCTAGAGACTCGCCCGGATCCGGAGCCCAGAGTCTGAGACTCACTCCCGACAGAAAACGACAACCGCGCCCTCAGCCACCAGCCCACTTTGCGCGCGCACCTCGGTACCTTTGTATTTTCCACACTGCGCCGCCTCTGAGCCTCGATTTGCTGTTCTCTTTCCTTCTAGTTGTAGAGTCTCTCTTCAGCCAGCCTTCCTGTGGTTCTGGGTGATGTCCGTTCCGTCTTTTAGTTGTATTTTTGAAATGGTTGTTTGCGGCAGCGGTCTCCGGTGTTTACCTACACCGCCATCTTGGTCTCTCTCCCTCTCCATATGTTTAAGAGCCATTTTTATTTTGAGAAGTTGTGAATTTATGACCTATAATCATTTTCTTATTGGCTTGCTAGATTTTTGAATTATCATTTTACAGGAACTTTTACAAATAGGGGAACTAGTAATTTTTCTTTTATATGAGTTACCAATATTTTTCCCAACTCATTTTTCATCTTTTGATTGTGATGGTTCATGCCATGCCAAAAAAATTTTATATTATCATCCTTATTAATCTTTTCTTTAATGCCTTCTGAATTTTGTGCTACACTTTGAAAGTCTTTCCCAACATTGAGAGAGAAAAAAAACTTTCCTATGGTTTCTCCAGGTACTAATATAGTTTCATTATTTTTAAGTATTTGGATTATATATGGATTTATCCTAATATCAGATGCAAAGTATGTTTTCAACTGTATTTATTTTACTTTTTAATATATTTTTATTGATTTCAGAGATGAAGAAAGAGAGATAGAAGCATCAATGAGGAGAGAGAATCATTGATTGGCTGCCTCCTGCATGCCCCACACTGAGAATCAAGCCCATAACCCGGGAATGTGCCCGAACTGGGAATCAAACTGTGACCTCCTGGTTCACAGGTCGATGATCAAGCACTGAGCCACGCCAACTGGCCAGGCCAACTTTATTTTATTTTATTTTATCTTATTTTATTTTATTTTATTTTATATGACCACCAGTGATCCCAATTCCATTCACCAAATAGTTCATGTTACACCCACTACTTTAATATACATTTTTTTGTCATATAATAAATTCCCATATGCATTTCGGTCTAATTCTGAGACTTTTGTTTCATTGACCAGTTTTCCTACATTTGGCTTTCTGGATCCAACTCCTCCTCAACTTCTAATAAACAAAGACCCCATCAGACTTTCTCTCTTTTCACTCTACTGCTCGGTCAGACCTTTGAGGATAAGCTCCAAAAGGCCTTGCTCTAGTTTATGGTTGTTGTTAACAATAACATTCCATTGCCTGAAATAATGCCTATGACACATGCCTAAGTCTATGTTAGTTTGCTATGGCTGCCATAAAAAGTACCACAGACTGGGTGGCTTAAACAACAGAAATTTATTTTCTCACAATTCTGAAGGCTAAAATTCTGAGATCAAGGTATTGGGAAGGTTGTCAGGCTCTGAGGCCTCTCTTCTTGGTTTATAGATGGTATCTTCTCTTTGTGTCCTCACATGTATCTGTGTCCTGATCTCCCCTTCCTATAAGGATGCCAGTCATGTTAGATAATTACTCACTATAGAAACCTCATTTTAACTTATTTACCTCTCTAAAGACCCTATCTGCAACTAGCCAGATAGCTTGAAATAAGACTTCAGCATATAAACTTTGGGGGACACAATTCAGTCTATAATAAGATCTTCATTAAATACTAGAGGCCTGATGCACAAAATTTGTGCAAGAGTAGGGCTTCCTTCTCCCAGCTGCCAGCACAGGCTTCCCTTCCAGCACTCAGACCTGGGCTTGCCTCAAAGCCCCAGCTTCATCCAGAAGGTCATCCGGAAGGACGTCCAGTCTAATTAGCATATTACACCTTTATTATTATAGATTTGCTGAATGAACCCACTGAGGAACTTTTCTGAATATTTGAAATAGTTTCTAATCCAAATGACATTAAGAAAATAACAAGTAACTCACCCTGGCCAGTGTGGCTCAGTTAGTGAGAGCATTGTCCCATACGCCGAAAGGTCTTGAGTTCCATTCTAGGTCAGGCCTCAACCTAGGTTGAGGGTTTGATCCCCAGTTGGGGTGTGTCCGAGAGGCAACCAATTGATGTTTCTCGCATCGGTGTTTCTCTGTCTCCCTTCATCTCTCTAAAAAAAACCAATAAGCATATCTTCAGATGAGGATTTTAAAAGAGTACACAAGTAACTTAATTTGACTGTAGCATGAGGCACATGAAAGGAAAACATAAGAGATAAGAGTTAAATTTTTAATATTGACAACAAATAAAAATAAATTTTAAAATTAGATAAAGTGGAAGAGGGAAGAAGAATGTTCTGTGTGCTGAACTCCTTATGTTTAAAAGGGATGCCGCTGGAACCGGTTTGGCTCAGTGGATAGAGCGTCGGCCTGTGGACTGAAAGGTCCCAGGTTTGATTCCGGTCATCGATTCCGGTCAAGGGCATGTACCTTGGTTGCGGGCACATCCCCAGTGGGGGGTGTGCAGGAGGCAGCTGATTGATGTTTCTCTCTCATCGATGTTTCTAGCTCTCTGTCTCTCTCCCTTCTTCTCTGTAAAAAATCAATAAAAATATATTTTAAAAAAATAAAAAATAAAAAAAAATAAAAGGGATGCCAATTGATCTACTTCTTCATGTTCATAAATTAAAAATATAACTTTAAGTTTATGGTTCAGAGCTAATAATAAAGGAAGTAAGAATAGGTTGAACTTCGAAGAATAGGATTCAGTGAGCCTGTCACCTTGTATATACTTCTCTCTCGTTTAGAGGGAAATTATACACAAGAATGCATATTGCTGTGATAATTTAAAAAAAAACACACAAGAATAGTGGGTTTGGGCCATGGTGGATTTCCAATAACTCTATGATATACTTTATTCTTTAGTTTTAAAGCCTCACAATGCAAACTCACATTGTTTGACATTGCTCCCCAGGCTCAATCTTCAACTATAGATTCCACAACAGTGATTACCAGGAGGATGACCGGATGGGGTAGGATGGCAGTGGCTGACATGTGAGTGGACATGGGGCAAATGATAAGAAACATCTCAGTAACTGATCATGTCCCAAACAGCTCTGGTCTCTGACTTGCCCACAGTCCTGGCACAGGAAATTGCAAGGTCTGTCCAATATCTTGATAAACCTTCCTTAGTCACCAGCTTTCAGTCCAGCTCCTTCACACATCTCCTGATTTAGAAGGCAGAGACGTGTCTCTGGCATCACTCAATCCCAGGAAGACTCTCCCCTTCAGCACAGGTCAGCTCGCCACCTCAGGCCAGAAGAATGGAAGAAAGGTAAGAATATATACCCAGAACTCATTTATGTCCAAAGCCAGTTATGGTTTTTGCTCTAAGTTCCCATCCCCATGGTTCCCAGGCACTACATGCAGGGGTCCTGGTGCATCCTTCAGGGAAAAGCAGGAGACATGAAGCTCTCCTCTAGTGTCTTTGGGTGCAACAACTCTGACTGTTGGAGATGCAAATGGGTCAACAAGAACCTTTCTCTCTTCTGATCCATTTCCCAACAGGCTCCCCTTTATTCCAACCATTCAAATCTGGTGTCATGGAGAGAACATTGCCTCAAATATTAATTTAGGGAGCAAAGTAAAATGTGAGCATTGCTTCCCAAGTCGGAACTGTTGTTTACCCAGATTTCACTTTTTTCCTTTTTCCCCTCTTCTCTTGTGGATATGGCAGAGTGCCAGGAGTAAACAGCCCAAACTGGGGTAAATGGGGGATGTTTCATGAGGGACTATTGAGCGGGCTTAAAAGAAAGTGACAATGCATGGTGAAGCACCCTTAGGAAAGAAACAGAGGAGAACTTTTTTCACCCTGAGGCTTAAAGGGACCTGGGAAAGAGCAAGTGCACAGATAGAGCAGAGCTGTAATCATAGCAGCAGCAATAGGAAGGACCACCAGCCAGGAGGAGGAGCAGGCCCAGGCCAACACACTGCCCAGAGGGAGAGAGCCAGGAGATGAAAAGGCCAAATCTCTTTTTCCCTGCCCTCCAGTCTCCTGGTAGCAACCAGAAATCAGAAGGACATGATCTCACTGATGAGATACCATCATTACCAGGAAAACCCCTGGGTGGGCTCAGGCTGCCTGTCACTGTGTCCAATAACGAAAGCAGGGTTGAATCATATAAGGTGTATATTGAGAAGGCTAGCCAACCAAGAAGACAGGGTGCTTACAAGCCTTCAAATCCTGTCTTACAGCAAGGTACAGGGGACAGGATTATAAAGGAGAAAGGACCAGGGTGAGGCTGGGAACGGAATGCAGCTACATGCAGCCCTGGAGGTCTGCAGACATCAGCTATTGTCCTTTAGTCATCAGGAGATGAGATGATGTTGATGAGCTGACATACTGAGCCACTTTGAGCCCAGTTCACGCAGCCATCCTCACACCTGCCCTAGCAAGAGATCACATTCCCTTCATGTCCCTAAAGCATGGTCTTTCTCCTTGGTGGATGGGGCCGTTAGTCATGAGGGTGGACTGTAGTCATCTCTGCTCTTCCTGACTTCATGCAGCTGAGGGGGAAACTCCAGCTGAGGACAGACCTAATACTTGGGTCCAGAGCCCTCTCCTGGTCTGTCACATTCTATTCCAGTCATTGATCTCCTTCTCCAGAACATTCTGGGGACCTGACATCACCTCTGGACAATGAGTGGAAGCTGTGGTAGGGGGGCATGGTGGGACTACAGAATGTCCCCATGTCAGTAGCAGGTTTGTGTTGCAGTAGAGCAAGCCCAGGCTCTAGAGTCAGAGGGAGAACTGGGTTTGAATCCAGGTCCAGGACTCCAAGGCTGGGCCTTTCATAATATCTTAACCTCTGGACCCTCCTTTCCTGGTTCTGTAACATGGGACAGCAATAGCCCACAGCTTGATGGCTCTGAGAATCATTGATCATACCAGTGCCCAACTCTTGTTTTCTTCCAGGGTCACCACTGCAGGGATTGAGAGCACAAATATGACTGTCACAGCCTGGGGGACCGAGCTCACACCAACCAATGGAAGTGACCAGGCTCTTGCTAAATGGAACATAGCCACCCTGACCCCAGACGTGCTGGTCTTCACCATGGCCCTGGTGGGGCTGGCAGGGAACGCGGTGGTGCTCTGGCTGCTGGGCTTCCGCATGCGCAGGAACGCCTTCTCTGTCTACATCCTCAACCTGGCAGGGGCCGACTTCCTATTCCTCTGCTACCTATTTATACAGAGTCTAGTTTACGTTTTCAGGTTTTATTTTGTCAGTCAAGTAATTATATTTCTCTCACCTGTGTCAACCTTTGCCTACATCTCAGGCCTGAGCTTTCTCAGCGCCATCAGCACAGAGCGCTGCCTGTCTGTCCTGTGGCCCATCTGGTACCGCTGCCGCCGCCCCAGACACCTGTCAACCATCATGTGTGCCCTGCTCTGGGCCCTGTCCCTGCTGCTGAGCATCCTGGATAAAAATTTCTCTTGGATTCTGTTTGATTTATTAAGCCGTTCCATGTGTCGGGTATTTGACTTCATCGCTGCGGCGTGGCTGATTTCGTTATTTGTGCTTCTCTCTGGGTCCAGCCTGGCCCTGATGACCAGACTGCTGTGTGGCTCCCACCGGGTGCCGCCCACCAGACTCTACATGACCGTTGTGATCACAGTGCTGGTCTTCCTCCTCTGTGGCCTGCCCTTCGGTATCAACTGGTTCATCATATTCTGGATTCCAAATGAATCTCATACCTTCTTTGATCTTTCCATACCGGTAGTACTTCTTTCCTGTGTCAACAGCTGTGCCAACCCCATCATTTACTTCTTCGTTGGCTCCTTCAGGCAGCGTTGGTGGAAGCAGAGACACACCCTGAGACTGGTTCTCCAGAGGGCTCTGCAGGACACTCCTGAGGTGGATGAACCTGGAGAAAGCCTTCCTAGGGAAACCCTGGCCATGTCGGGAAGCAGTCTGGGGCAATGATGAGAGCCTCTGTCCTGATCAGTCTGGAGTAACTTTGAGACTCACTGCTGCCCTGCCAGGCTTGGAAAGTATCTAGTCTTCTCTCAGCCTCAGCGTCAGAATGTGTCAGTGATTCCCCAATCTCTTCAAATAGGTTGTTTTTAATCTGACTGCTCTAGTTTTTCTCATTAGTCTGAAAATTATGCCTTGCCACCGTTTCTGACATTACCATTAAATTTCTCATGTAATCATCCTCTGAATTTATTTATTGAATGCTTTTTCTTTACAAGTGGATCTGAAAAGTCTTCTTGAAATACTTGGCCTTGAACTGATAACTATAATTTACCTAGTAAGTACCCTATGTCACATTCGCCAGCCACACTAACCTTTTAAAAAGGCAAGGAGAGATAAACAGGAACTGGAAAAATAGAAATGGGAAAAGAGGCAATTTATAGTGTTATCCTATCTAATAATAGATAGACATGGTAATTGACCATACCTTCGCTACACCTCCCATTGGCTAATCAGCGTGATATCCAAATTAACTGCCAACAAAGATGGCGGCTAATTTGCATACTGCAGGCAGGGTGGGTCACCGGGACCCAGGAGCCACCTTTCCTGCGGCCAGTGTTCGTGATCATGATTGGAAAGCCAGGCTGCAGGCAAGGCAGCCCCCTGGAACCCAGGAGCCCGTCAGTGAGGTCTGCAGGCGAAGCAGTGATCAAGCTATGAGGGGGATGGTGGGGGGTGGAAGGAGCTACAGGAGCAGCTCTGGCCAAAGACGAAGACTTCCACCAGAGCGAGGAGCCAAGAGCTGCTTGGGGGCTCAGGCCTGTGGGAAAGCAGGCACCGTGAGCTGGTGATCCCAACGTCCTGATAGCGTTGGAGGTGGTGTTGGGACTGGGACTGGCGAATGGGCAGAAGATGGCACTGATTGGGCCAATTGCTATGATGCCCACTGTAGCCAGCAAACTGCCTGATCAGGGGTTGGGGCCAGCAGCCAACCTCACAGCCCCTCCCCCATGCCGGCCTTCCCCTGATCAGACTCTCCCATCCCGATCAAGAGCAGGGTGCACAGAGCCTGGACCCTTCCTGGCAGCCCTGAGTCCCTGGGGCTGAGAATTCTGATGGCCCTGCCCAGAGAGTAGAGGTGCCTGAGGGGCAGGGACAGGGACCACAGGCCTCCAGGGAGCACTGCAGAGTTTTCAATGAGAGGAGAGGGCCTGTGAAGGGGGAGAAGGTGAAGCCAGTGGACATCAGCCCAGAATCCAGCCCTTCCCCTCCAGAGGCAGTAGGACCTAAACCCAGAACCCCAGCACAAATTGGAAGAGCCTGAGGGAGCTTCAGGAAGCTCTACGCAAAGCTGCACATTGAGAACGAGAGACTTCGTGAAGCCCTGACCCAGGCCACGCTGCGGCTGGAGCAACTCAAGGTGGAGCTGGAGTGCACCATGCAGAGGCAAGAGCACTTTGCAGAGAGGCCAGCCATCCTGGAGCTGGCGAGATTTGAGTGTAGGGCCCTAGTGTGCAAGGCTGCTGAACTGGGAGAGGAGCTGAAGGGCCTGTCCAATCTCCAAGCTGACAACCAGCGCCTCAAGGATGAGAATGTGGCCCTGATCTGCATCATCAGCAAACTGTCCAAGTGACCCCAGAGGACTTGCCCCTGCACCCGCATTTATACAGCTGCTTTTGCCACATGCACCCCTTCCCTGTGTGAACATGAGTGATAGGGCTTTTGAGGAGTCTCTGAGAAGCCATAACCTCCCTTGAGATCTCCAGGTTAGGAGGGGAGGACAGAGCCCCCAGGAGCCAAGGGGGCCATCTGAGGCCAGGATGGAGATGGGAAGCTGAGCCAGGTAGGGGGACCAGGGCTGCAGGCAGAACCAGAAAGGAACTGAGGACCAGGAAGTGCCAGGACCAGTAGCCAGGACCAGAGTGGTCACCCAGAGGTCCCTCTCATGTGTGCTGCCACCAGTCACCCCTCCAGCCCCTGAGCATGGATCCTAGAATGTACCAACCATCCCGCCGACCTGGACCAGGTGAGCCTGTATATAGGGTCCGTGTGCAATAAGAAGGGACGTCTTCTATTTTTTGCTGCCCCTTCCCCATCGCTGTCCCGGGCGGGGGAGAAGGTATTTTTCAGGCATAGCACAGGCACCACAAGTAAAAGTTGTGAAGTTGCAAAAAAAAAAAAAAAAAAAAAAGAAGAGCAGGCCAGCCGGCGAAACACCCTCTCTCTTCCCACCACCCTCTGTCCCCCTGGCCAGCCCTGCACTTGATCAACCTGCCCCACCACAATAGGCCCACAGCCCCTCCCCGTGACTGTCAGCCCCTGATTGCACCCCCTCCACCCCAAGAGGGGGCAGGGCTGGGAGGCAACCTCCTGCAACACCTCCCCAGGCTGGCCCCAGACATGGCCCAGCATTGGGCCAAGTCGGAGAAGGTGAAGCTGTGGGAGGTGTCTGTGGCTGCCCTCCACTCCCTCCTGGAGCCCTTCATCTACCTGGCCAGCAAGATGACCCAGCCCCAGAGCAAGTCCGCCTTCCCCCTCAGCCATAAGAACAAGGGCAGCAGCTCCTTGGATGGCTGAAGAGCTGCCATCCCTTCTTCACCTCCCCAACCCCAGTCCAGCTTCTGGGGCTTTGGAGGATGGGTTGAAGGGAAAGACAACTCCCACTAGGGCAGGCAGCTGGGCAGTTCCAGGCTCGGGCCACTTTGGCTTCCTCCAAAATCCGGGAAGTGCAAGTAATCTAGGTTAGTGCCCCCAGTCTCTTCCTCCACCCCAGCTTCCATCCTATCTACCCCTCTGTGACCTGGGGCAGATGTGGATCAGGGTCCCTCCCCCCTGCCATGGTTGGGAAGCAGAGCTTCCCCACAGAAGTGCCACGTCTAGGGTCTGGTTCTGATCATGGGTCCCACACCTCTGGGCTTCTGCCACACACACACACACAAACACTTATGGCACCAGCCTAGACTCCAGGGGAAGGGTATCCAGGTATCATGTATGCGTGTGCATCCTGGTGTTAGGGGTGCCTCCTCACCCAGCACCCTGACCTTGTTCCCATCTGTGCCGTGGCTGGAAGAAGCCAGCCTCCTGGGTAGTGTGATTTTCTATTTGACCTCCTGCCCCAATTGTTTCACTTCCTCTTCCTGCTTCATTAGTTGAGGTGGAATGGTATGATGACTGGGTTGATTTACCAAGGGGCTTTGTTACCCAGCAAGGTTTTCTCTCTCTGAGCTTTCGTTTCCTTATCTGTACAGTGAAAGGAGTTCCTTAGATGGCCTTCAGATCCTCTCCAGCCCTATGACTTTATAATGCCCCTGGCTTTGGGCCAGCTGACTGTCCCCTTTGTTTCTTCTCCCTCTTCAAGGTGTTATGCCTATGGGCCCTGGAGGCTGGGACTCTGCTCTCCGACAACCGCCAGGGGGCAGGAGTGCACTATCTACTCTAGTTGCCAGAATGGCTGCTTAGTGCCCACTGGGGAACTTCACACCCCTGGGGGCTGGTCTTCACTCCTCCCTGTGGTTGTTTTCAGCTATTAGCTGGACTTTATTTATAAATTACCTGTTATAAGTTAGTATGCTGCCATGGTGAAGGCTGGACAAGGTGCTCCTCTAGCCCTTCTTACCTCATGCCTCAGCAGAACAAGGCCAACAGTAGTAGCTTCTCAGGAGCGGACAGAACTGTTGGGGCTCAGAAGGATGGTTACACGCTCAACATGCTGTAAGGTGAGCTCATGACCCACAACTTCCTGGGCCCACTTCGTGCTTCTCTCTGGGCTTCTGATGGGCACCACTACCATAGGTGAACCCTATAGCCGGGCCACATCCAGTACATGCCCCTTCCCAAAACAGGGAGGTGAGCAGGGGCAGGCGGTCCCAGGCTGGGCAAGTCAAATTAGGGCATATACAGGCTCGGGCTTAAAGTTCATTTATTGATGCACTGGACACAATAAAACCACAACTGTTATCAAAAAAAAAAAAGTGGGAATATGCTAATTGACTCTCGCACCATCGCAAAGATGGTGGCTGGCGCCCGCAGCCAATAAGGACGGAATATGCTAATTGACTGTCCTGCCCTCAAAGATGGCGGTGCCCACCGCCACAAGATGGCCGGCAGAGGAGGGCAGTTGTGGGTGATCAGCCAGTAGGGGAGGGCAGTTACGGGTAACCAGGCCAGCAGAGGAGGGCAGGTAGGGGCGACCAGGCCAGCAAGGGAGGGCAGTTAGGAGTGACCAGGCCAGCAGGGGAGGGCAATTGGGGGGGACCAGGCCGGCAGGGGAGGGCAACCAGGCTGGCAGGGGAGGGCAATTGGGGATGACTGGGCCAGTAGGGGAGGGCAGTGGGAGGAGACCAGGACGGCAGGTGAGGGCAGTTGGGGACCATTGGGCCAGCCGGGTAGTGGTAAGGAAGTGATCAGGCAAGCAGACAGAAGCGGTTAGGACCAATCAGGCAGGCAGGCAGCCAACGGTTGGGAGTCACCAGTCCCGGATTGTGAGGGGTCCCAGATGGAGAGGGTGCAGGCTGGTCTAAGGGACACCCCCCCCCCCAGTGCACAAATTTCATGCACCGGGCCACTAGTTGTTATTAAAAGTACAAAGGTTGTTTACAAAATGGTGACCAGTGTTCAAATAAGTTTCATTCCCCGTGACACCCCAAATATATGGTCATAGTTGCTAAAACTCTCTTAAGAATGATCAGCCCAGCCCGTGTAGCTCAGTGTTTGAGTGTTGACCTATGAACCAGGAGGACACAGTTCAATTCCTGGTCAGGGCACATGCTCGGGTTGGAGTCTCGGTCCTCCATGGAGGCCATGCAGGAGGCAGCCAATCAATGATTCTCTCTCATTACTGATGTTTCTATTTCTCTCTCCCTCTATTCTCCTCTCTCTGAAATCAATTAAAAAAATTTTTTTAATGGATCATTGGCTGAAGTGCAGTGAGTAATGAGCCATGTCTCGTGTGGCCTTGAAGTGTCAGAAGTTGGCATAAGTTTTGCAAAATGAGTTAGAGTCAACTCTACAATACTGTCAGGTCCAGACATCACCAGCAAGGTCACCCAAGCAGGACAAGCCAAAGAGGAAAGTCCTGCTCTCCTGACACTGACTCTAGGATATATTCAACCCTACAGGGTCTGAAACCACATCTAGAAACAACAGGCAGGTGGAACAAGGACAAGGGTTGGGGGAAGTGGGAAGCGAGAAACAAAAGAATGCACCCTCTTCTGGACTACAGTCTTTTTGCCTGCAAAAGGCCACATTGGAGCAGGAGAGATGGTCCATCTTTCAATTAAACTCAATGTTTTATGCCTCATATAAAACTTCAACTCTACTTGTTTACAGCTTTGATATGGATGATGGCATAAGAGTTGGTAACCGGTTATCAGAAATCTCATATTTAAATTCTGCATGATATCTCCTACCTCTTTTGAGATGTAGTATCTATAGTATCTTGATATTAAGATCCGAGCTGCCTAGGGCAGTTGAAACTAAAGAGAAACTGAACAAATGGGACTACATCAAAATAAAAAGCTTCTGCACAGCAAAAGAAACCATCAACAAAACAACAAGAAAACCCACCTCTTGGGAAAACATATTTGCCAACGTCATATCTGATAAGGGCTTAATCTCAAAAATTTATAGGGAACTCATACAACTTAACAAAAAGAAGATAAACAATCCAATCAAAAAATGGGCAAAGGATCTAAATAGACACCTTTCAAAAGAGGACATTCAGAAAGCCAAGAGGCATATGAAAACATGCTCAAAGTCACTAATCATCCGAGAGATGCAAATCAAAACAACAATGAGGTACCATCTCACACCTGTCAGAATGGCCATCATCAACAAATCAACAAACGACAAGTGCTGGAGAGGATGTGGAGAAAAAGGAACACTTGTGCACTGCTGGTGGGAAT
The DNA here is from genome assembly GCF_028538775.1 of Myotis yumanensis. Lineage (NCBI taxonomy): Eukaryota > Metazoa > Chordata > Mammalia > Chiroptera > Vespertilionidae > Myotis > Myotis yumanensis. The sequence goes on from NW_027223761.1 coordinate 29,634,592, forward strand.
GCAGACTGGTGCAGCCACTATGGAAGGCAGTATGGAGGTTCCTCAAAAAATTGGAAATGGAACTCCCATTTGACCCTGTGATCCCACTACTAGGAATATATCCCAAGAAACCAGAAACACCTATCAGAAAGGATATATGTAACCAGATGTTCATAGCAGCACAATTCACCATAGCTAAGATCTGGAAACAGCCTAAGTGCCCATCAGTAGATGAATGGATTAGAAAACTGTGGTACATCTACACGATGGAATACTATGCTGCTGTTAAAAAGAAGGAACTCCTACCATTTGCAACATCATGGATGGAACTGGAGAGCATTATGCTAAGTGAAACAAGCCAGTCAATGAAGGAAAAATACCACATGATCTCACTCATTCATGGATAATAAAGACCATTACAAACTTTTGAACAATAATAGATACAGAGGCAGAGCTGCCTCAAACTGATTGTCAAACTGCAGTGGGAAGGCCAGAGAGAGTTGGGGGGCAGGAGGGAGGGGAGTAAGAGATCAACCGAAGGACTTGTATGCATGCATATAAGCATAACTAATGGACATAAGAACTGGGGGGTAAGGGAGGGTAGGAGTTTGTCAAGGGCGGGGGGGAAAAAAGGACACTTATGTAATACCCTTTGTAATACTTTAAGCGAAAAATAAAAAAAAATTTAAAAAAATTAAAAAAAAAAAAGATCCGAGCTGTTTTAACATCCTGTTACACATGTGAGAGAATAATGCCTATCAACTTCAAGAGCTCTGAAGAGATCAGTGAGTGAAAGTTAGGCCTTTAACTATAATTGCAAAATTTTATTTATTCAATTATAAAGAAATATTGGAAGCAAATATGATAAAATTTTAATATGTACTTAAATTTAATGGTGGTTGTGTGAATGCTTATTATATTATCTCATGGACTACATGCCTAGTTTACAATCTTCTTTCCAGCATAAACCTTGTTCTCATTCTTGGTAACTGCTATATGCATGTAGCTAGTAAATCCAACAAACTTTTCAATCTGATTAATTATAGACCAACAACAAGTTGCAAAATTACTGCAGAGAGTTCCTGTCTGCCCATCACCCAGCCTCTGCCAATGGTGACATCGTACACAAATACAGGACATTTTCAAAACCAAGAAATTGACCTGGGTAGGATACAATTATTCCCACTACACATCTTACTCAGATCTCACCCATTTTCACATGCACACATTTTTACTGTGCATAATTCTAGGACATTTTATCACATGTATAGATTCATGTAATGACAGCCACATTCAAGATTTGGAACTGTTTCTTTGTCACAAAAGAATCCTCTTGGGCAACTCTTTGTAGACACACCCAACCTGTGCCCCTTCCAAACTCTTGGCAACCACTGATCTCTTCTCCATCTCTATACTTTTTTCATTTCAAAAATGTTGTACAAATGGAATCATACAGTATTCAGCCTTTGAGTATGACTTTTTTCATTCAGCACAATGACCTCAAGATTCATCCAAGTTGTTGCACGAATCAATAGTTTGTTTTTCGTTTTTAAAATTGCTGTGTCGTATTCTTTATATGGATGCATTACATATTGTTTCACTACTCACAAGTGGAAGGACATTTGATTTGTTTCCAGTTTGATTATTATAATAAAATTGCTATGAATGAATATCTGTATAGAGGTTTTCATGTGAACATAAGTTTACCATTCTCTAAAATAAATGCCAGGAATAATTGCTGTTTTATATGGTAAGTATATGTCCAAATTTGTAAGAAAATGCATAGTTTTTCAGCATGGCCATACCATTTTACTTTCCAACCAGCAATCTATGAGAGATCCAGTTTTCCTAAAGCCTTGTCAATATTTGAAGAAATCGGTATTTTTTAATTTTAGCCATGCTAAGGAGTGTGTAATAGTATCTCGTCATGGTTTTAATTTTGTATTTCCCTAATGGCTAGGGGTGCAAAACTATTTCATATATTTATTTGCCTCCCATGTATTTCTTTTGGTGAAGTGTCTGTTCAAGTCTCTTGCCCTGGTTGAGTCCAACTCTCCATTAACTCCATGCCTGTTTCCAGGGAGCTGAGTGTAACCAGAGAACAACACACAACCAATGGTTTCACTTTCAATCTATGTCCACAAACTACAAGTATCCACTTAGCTCTGCTGAGTCATCAGGTACCTTTTCCATAACTACCCTCTCAATTTCCAAGGGAAACACTAAACTCCATCTCTCTCCTGAAACTCCCTCCTCACTCTTTTATCACTCTCAGATGCTGCCCTCCTGAGAATGTCCCCATCTCCCAACACCAAATCTATCAGCCAAACTGCCTCTGTGCTCACTTCGCTGCCTTTCCTCTCAGGCCAGGGAAGAGCTCTGCATTCTCCTACCCTAAACCATCCTTTCCACCTGAAGACAGGTTCCCACCCCTCTCCTCCACAGACACACTTATACAATTACTAGAGGCCCAGTGCACAAAATTCATGCACAGGGAAGGAGGATGTCCCTCAGCCCGGCCTGCACCCTCTCCAATCTGGGACCCCTTGGGTGATGTCTGCTGCCAGTTTAGGCCCAATCTCTGTGTGATCAGGCCTAAACTGGCAGTCAGAAATCCCTCTCCCAATCTGGGACTGCTGGCTCCTAATCGTTTGCCTGCCTGCCTGCCTGCCTGATCACCCCCTAACTGCTCCCCTGCCAACCTGATTGCCCTCAACTGCCCTCCCCTGCCAGCCTGATCGCCTCCAATTGCCCTGCCCTGTAGGCTTTGTCACTCCCAACTGCCCTCTCCTACTGGCCTGGTCGCCCCCAACTGCCCTCCCCTGCCAGCCTTATGGCCCACAACTGCCCTTCCCTGCTGACTTGGTCACCAACAACTGCCAAAAGTTTTGGTCTTTTATATTTCCACTAGAGGCCAGGTGCACAAAAATTTGTGCACTCGGTGGGGGGGAGGGTCCCCCAGCTCGGCCTGTGCCCTCTCACAGTCTGGGACCCCTCGGGAGATAATGACCTGCTGGCTTAGGCCTGCTCCCAGGTGGCAGAGGGCAGGCCCAATCCCTAAGTGCAGCCCTGGTCAGGCTCAGAGCAGGGCTGATTGGGGAGTTGGGGCGCCGCCCCATCATGCACAGAGCAGGGCGGATCGGGAGGTTGCAATGCCACCCTCAGTCACGCTCAGGGTAGACTGATTAGGGGGTTGGGGCACCGCCCCCTGTTACACTCAAGGCAGGGTCAATGGGGAGGTTGTGGCACCACCCCCTGTCACGCACAGAGCAGGGCCGATCAGGGGGTTGGGGCGCTGCCCCCTGTCACTCACAGAGCAGGGCCAATCAGGGGGTTGGGGCGCTGCTCCCTGTCACTCACAGAGCAGGGCCGATCAGGGGGTTGGGGCGCTGCCCCCTGTCACTAACAGAGCAGGGTCCATCACGGGGGTTGGGGCGCTGCCCCCTGTCACTCACAGAGCAGGGCCCATCAGGGGGTTGAGGAGCTCCCCCCTGCAACTCACAGAGTAGGGCCGATAGGGGAGCTGGGGCACCACCCCCTGTCACACACAGAGCAGGGCGGATCAGAGGGTTGGGGTGCTGCACCCTGTCACACTCAGGGCAGGGCCAATGGGGAGGTTATGGCTCTACCCTGTCACACACAGAGCAAGGCCTGTGGAGGGGGGTTGGGGCGCCACCCTCTATTACCCACAGAGCAGGGCCGATCAGGGGCTTGGGGCACTGCCACTGTCACACTCAGGGCAGGGCCGATGGAGAGGTTATGGTTCTACCCTGTCACACACAGAGCAGGGCCGATCAGGGGGTTGGTGCGCTGCACCCTGTCACACACAGAGCCACAGGGCAATTGGGGGATTGGGGAGCTCTTCCCTATCAGGCACAGAGCAGGGCTGATCAGGGGGTTTGGGCGCTGCCCCCTGTCACACTGATCCCGGTGCCGGGAGACATATTACCCTTTTACTATATAGAATAGAGGCCTGGTGCACAGGTAGGGGCCGGCTGGTTTGCCCTGAAGGGTGTCCTGGATCAGGGTGCCCACTGGGGTACCTGGCCAGTCTGGGTGAGGGGCTGAGGGCTGTTTTCCGGAAGCAAATGACTGAAGCTCCCAACCGCTCCTTTTTTTTCTTTTTTTTTTTTTTTTTATTCTGGGCCAGCTTTAGCTCTGAGGCCTCGCTGCTGAAAACATGGATACAATGTTGCGGTCCGGGGCTGACTGAAAGCCGGTTTTGTTTAGCTTCTTATTTGCAACATAGTAATAGTTGCTTAGAGTTGCAGTTGAGAGGCCAGCAAGTGAGGCAGGGAACGTTGGAGTCTGCAGTTCCTGGAGGAAGCAAGCCTCCCTGCTCGCTTCAGTGCATGGCTGCCGGCCGCCATCTTGGCTGACAGTTAATTTGCATAAGGATACACTGATTAGCCAATGGGAAGGGTAGCGGTCGTACGCCAATTACCATGTTTCTCTTTTATTAGTGTAGATGAGTAAAATATAATTCTATGTAATTTTAATTATTTTCATCTCTGTCATTATTACTTTGGTTTCTCTCCATATGTTTTTTTTTTTTTTCCATTTGTGGGTTTAAAGTTTATTTTTTTATTTTTTTTATTTTTGTTTTTGTTTTTTAATTAAATCTTTATTGTTCAGATTATTACATTTGTTCCTCTTTTTTCCCCCCATAACTCCCCTCCTTCCAGCTCCCACCCCACCCTCCACCCTCACTCCCCACCCACTGTGTTCATCCATAGGTGCATGATTTTTGTCCAGTCACTTCCCGCATCTCCCACACCCCTTTTCCCCCCAAGAATAGTCATTCTATTCCCTTTCTATATCCCTGATTCTATTATAATCACCAGTTCATTCTGTACATCAGGTTATTTATTCACTTGATTCTTAGATTCATTTGTTGATAGATGCATGTTTGTTGTTCATAATTTGTATCTTTACCTTTTTCTTCTTCTTCCTCTTCTTAAAGGATACCTTTCAGCATTTCATATAATACTGGTTTGGCGGTGATGAACTCCTTTAGCTTTTCCTTATCTGTGAAGCTCTTTATCTGACCTTCAATTCTGAATGATAGCTTTGCTGGATAAAGTACTCTTGGTTGTAGGTTCTTGGTATTCAGCACTTTGAATATTTCTTGCCATTCCCTTCTGGCCTGCAAAGTTTCTGTTGAGAAATCAGCTGACAGTCGTATGGGTATTCCCTTGTAGGTAATTGAGCCTCTTTCTCTTGCTGCTTTTAAGATTTTCTCTTTGTCTTTTGCTCTTGGCATTTTAATGATGATGTGTCTTGGTGTGGTCCTCTTTGGATTCCTTTTGTTTGGGGTTCTCTGCGCTTCTTGGACCTGTAAGTCCATTTCTTTCTCCAGATGGGGGAAGTTTTCTGCCATTATTTCTTGAAATAGGTTTTCAATATCTTGCTGTCTCTCATCTTCTGGCACTCCAATAATTCTGATATTAGACCGCTTAAAGCTGTCCCAGAGGCTCCTTACACTATCTTCACACTTTCGGATTCTTTTTTCATTTTGCTTTTCCAATTGGGTGTTTTTTGTCGAATCTTTGGTTTGATTATTGTGCTCCTCTGGTCTGCTATTGGGTATAATATTCTTTATTTCAGTCCGTGTATGCTTACTTTCTAATTTCTTTATCGTAGCATCGAGGGTCTCATTAGTTTTCGTGAGGCTCTGCACAAATTTATGGCAAGCCCTCAAAATTGCGATTCTTAGCTCCATATCCTCCATTTCTGTCATGTTTTTTTGTCTCCGCATCTTTTATGCTTTCTTGGTGCACCCCTTTGTGGTCTCTGTGCACAGTCTTGTTCTAGCCAAGCCTTAATTGTTGTAGTTAACACTAGAGGGATTTGACCACCAGGCCGACTGGCTATAGGAATCAGCTGTATGGAAAACGTCTGCCTTCTGGGGAGGCGCTAATCCAGCCTTTGCCTGAGGCGATCGGCAAATGGCTGTGCGCAGGGAGCAGTTATGGCCACGCTCAGTCCCGTTCCCAGAGGCTCTGCTTCTCAGAACCCCGGCAGCCGCTGCAAACCTCGGAGAGAAAGCTGCCCTCAGGTTCCAACTGATGCCGGATAATCCCGCTTCTCCCGTTTGAGTCTGGGTCCCTAGAGACTCGCCCGGATCCGGAGCCCAGAGTCTGAGACTCACTCCCGACAGAAAACGACAACCGCACCCTCAGCCACCAGCCCACTTTGCGCGCGCACCTCGGTACCTTTGTATTTTCCACACTGCGCCGCCTCTGAGCCTCGATTTGCTGTTCTCTTTCCTTCTAGTTGTAGAGTCTCTCTTCAGCCAGCCTTCCTGTGGTTCTGGGTGATGTCCGTTCCGTCTTTTAGTTGTATTTTTGAAATGGTTGTTTGCGGCAGCGGTCTCCGGTGTTTACCTACGCCGCCATCTTGGTCTCTCTCCCTCTCCATATGTTTAAGAGCCATTTTTATTTTGAGAAGTTGTGAATTTATGACCTATAATCATTTTCTTATTGGCTTGCTAGATTTTTGAATTATCATTTTACAGGAACTTTTACAAATAGGGGAACTAGTAATTTTTCTTTTATATGAGTTACCAATATTTTTCCCAACTCATTTTTCATCTTTTGATTGTGATGGTTCATGCCATGCCAAAAAAATTTTATATTATCATCCTTATTAATCTTTTCTTTAATGCCTTCTGAATTTTGTGCTACACTTTGAAAGTCTTTCCCAACATTGAGAGAGAAAAAAAACTTTCCTATGGTTTCTCCAGGTACTAATATAGTTTCATTATTTTTAAGTATTTGGATTATATATGGATTTATCCTAATATCAGATGCAAAGTATGTTTTCAACTGTATTTATTTTACTTTTTAATATATTTTTATTGATTTCAGAGATGAAGAAAGAGAGATAGAAGCATCAATGAGGAGAGAGAATCATTGATTGGCTGCCTCCTGCATGCCCCACACTGAGAATCAAGCCCATAACCCGGGAATGTGCCCGAACTGGGAATCAAACTGTGACCTCCTGGTTCACAGGTCGATGATCAAGCACTGAGCCACGCCAACTGGCCAGGCCAACTTTATTTTATTTTATTTTATCTTATTTTATTTTATTTTATTTTATTTTATTTTATTTTATATGACCACCAGTGATCCCAATTCCATTCACCAAATAGTTCATGTTACACCCACTACTTTAATATACATTTTTTTGTCATATAATAAATTCCCATATGCATTTCGGTCTAATTCTGAGACTTTTGTTTCATTGACCAGTTTTCCTACATTTGGCTTTCTGGATCCAACTCCTCCTCAACTTCTAATAAACAAAGACCCCATCAGACTTTCTCTCTTTTCACTCTACAGCTCGGTCAGACCTTTGAGGATAAGCTCCAAAAGGCCTTGCTCTAGTTTATGGTTGTTGTTAACAATAACATTCCATTGCCTGAAATAATGCCTATGACACATGCCTAAGTCTATGTTAGTTTGCTATGGCTGCCATAAAAAGTACCACAGACTGGGTGGCTTAAACAACAGAAATTTATTTTCTCACAATTCTGAAGGCTAAAATTCTGAGATCAAGGTATTGGGAAGGTTGTCAGGCTCTGAGGCCTCTCTTCTTGGTTTATAGATGGTATCTTCTCTTTGTGTCCTCACATGTATCTGTGTCCTGATCTCCCCTTCCTATAAGGATGCCAGTCATGTTAGATAATTACTCACTATAGAAACCTCATTTTAACTTATTTACCTCTCTAAAGACCCTATCTGCAACTAGCCAGATAGCTTGAAATAAGACTTCAGCATATAAACTTTGGGGGACACAATTCAGTCTATAATAAGATCTTCATTAAATACTAGAGGCCTGATGCACAAAATTTGTGCAAGAGTAGGGCTTCCTTCTCCCAGCTGCCAGCACAGGCTTCCCTTCCAGCACTCAGACCTGGGCTTGCCTCAAAGCCCCAGCTTCATCCAGAAGGTCATCCGGAAGGACGTCCAGTCTAATTAGCATATTACACCTTTATTATTATAGATTTGCTGAATGAACCCACTGAGGAACTTTTCTGAATATTTGAAATAGTTTCTAATCCAAATGACATTAAGAAAATAACAAGTAACTCACCCTGGCCAGTGTGGCTCAGTTAGTGAGAGCATTGTCCCATACGCTGAAAGGTCTTGAGTTCCATTCTAGGTCAGGCCTCAACCTAGGTTGAGGGTTTGATCCCCAGTTGGGGTGTGTCCGAGAGGCAACCAATTGATGTTTCTCGCATCGGTGTTTCTCTGTCTCCCTTCATCTCTCTAAAAAAAACCAATAAGCATATCTTCAGATGAGGATTTTAAAAGAGTACACAAGTAACTTAATTTGACTGTAGCATGAGGCACATGAAAGGAAAACATAAGAGATAAGAGTTAAATTTTTAATATTGACAACAAATAAAAATAAATTTTAAAATTAGATAAAGTGGAAGAGGGAAGAAGAATGTTCTGTGTGCTGAACTCCTTATGTTTAAAAGGGATGCCGCTGGAACCGGTTTGGCTCAGTGGATAGAGCGTCGGCCTGTGGACTGAAAGGTCCCAGGTTTGATTCCGGTCATCGATTCCGGTCAAGGGCATGTACCTTGGTTGCGGGCACATCCCCAGTGGGGGGTGTGCAGGAGGCAGCTGATTGATGTTTCTCTCTCATCGATGTTTCTAGCTCTCTGTCTCTCTCCCTTCTTCTCTGTAAAAAATCAATAAAAATATATTTTAAAAAAATAAAAAATAAAAAAAAATAAAAGGGATGCCAATTGATCTACTTCTCCATGTTCATAAATTAAAAATATAACTTTAAGTTTATGGTTCAGAGCTAATAATAAAGGAAGTAAGAATAGGTTGAACTTCGAAGAATAGGATTCAGGGAGCCTGTCACCTTGTATATACTTCTCTCTCGTTTAGAGGGAAATTATACACAAGAATGCATATTGCTGTGATAATTTAAAAAAAAACACACAAGAATAGTGGGTTTGGGCCATGGTGGATTTCCAATCACTCTATGATATACTTTATTCTTTAGTTTTAAAGCCTCACAATGCAAACTCACATTGTTTGACATTGCTCCCCAGGCTCAATCTTCAACTATAGATTCCACAACAGTGATTACCAGGAGGATGACCGGATGGGGTAGGATGGCAGTGGCTGACATGTGAGTGGACATGGGGCAAATGATAAGAAACATCTCAGTAACTGATCATGTCTCAAACAGCTCTGGTCTCTGACTTGCCCACAGTCCTGGCACAGGAAATTGCAAGGTCTGTCCAATATCTTGATAAACCTTCCTTAGTCACCAGCTTTCAGTCCAGCTCCTTCACACATCTCCTGATTTAGAAGGCAGAGACGTGTCTCTGGCATCACTCAATCCCAGGAAGACTCTCCCCTTCAGCACAGGTCAGCTCGCCACCTCAGGCCAGAAGAATGGAAGAAAGGTAAGAATATATACCCAGAACTCATTTATGTCCAAAGCCAGTTATGGTTTTTGCTCTAAGTTCCCATCCCCATGGTTCCCAGGCACTACATGCAGGGGTCCTGGTGCATCCTTCAGGGAAAAGCAGGAGACATGAAGCTCTCCTCTAGTGTCTTTGGGTGCAACAACTCTGACTGTTGGAGATGCAAATGGGTCAACAAGAACCTTTCTCTCTTCTGATCCATTTCCCAACAGGCTCCCCTTTATTCCAACCATTCAAATCTGGTGTCATGGAGAGAACATTGCCTCAAATATTAATTTAGGGAGCAAAGTAAAATGTGAGCATTGCTTCCCAAGTCGGAACTGTTGTTTACCCAGATTTCACTTTTTTCCTTTTTCCCCTCTTCTCTTGTGGATATGGCAGAGTGCCAGGAGTAAACAGCCCAAACTGGGGTAAATGGGGGATGTTTCATGAGGGACTATTGAGCGGGCTTAAAAGAAAGTGACAATGCATGGTGAAGCACCCTTAGGAAAGAAACAGAGGAGAACTTTTTTCACCCTGAGGCTTAAAGGGACCCGGGAAAGAGCAAGTGCACAGATAGAGCAGAGCTGTAATCATAGCAGCAGCAATAGGAAGGACCACCAGCCAGGAGGAGGAGCAGGCCCAGGCCAACACACTGCCCAGAGGGAGAGAGCCAGGAGATGAAAAGGCCAAATCTCTTTTTCCCTGCCCTCCAGTCTCCTGGTAGCAACCAGAAATCAGAAGGACATGATCTCACTGATGAGATACCATCATTACCAGGAAAACCCCTGGGTGGGCTCAGGCTGCCTGTCACTGTGTCCAATAACGAAAGCAGGGTTGAATCATATAAGGTGTATATTGAGAAGGCTAGCCAACCAAGAAGACAGGGTGCTTACAAGCCTTCAAATCCTGTCTTACAGCAAGGTACAGGGGACAGGATTATAAAGGAGAAAGGACCAGGGTGAGGCTGGGAACGGAATGCAGCTACATGCAGCCCTGGAGGTCTGCAGACATCAGCTATTGTCCTTTAGTCATCAGGAGATGAGATGATGTTGATGAGCTGACATACTGAGCCACTTTGAGCCCAGTTCACGCCGCCATCCTCACACCTGCCCTAGCAAGAGATCACATTCCCTTCATGTCCCTAAAGCATGGTCTTTCTCCTTGGTGGATGGGGCCGTTAGTCATGAGGGTGGACTGTAGTCATCTCTGCTCTTCCTGACTTCATGCAGCTGAGGGGGAAACTCCAGCTGAGGACAGACCTAATACTTGGGTCCAGAGCCCTCTCCTGGTCTGTCACATTCTATTCCAGTCATTGATCTCCTTCTCCAGAACATTCTGGGGACCTGACATCACCTCTGGACAATGAGTGGGAGCTGTGGTAGGGGGGCATGGTGGGACTACAGAATGTCCCCATGTCAGTAGCAGGTTTGTGTTGCAGTAGAGCAAGCCCAGGCTCTAGAGTCAGAGGGAGAACTGGGTTTGAATCCAGGTCCAGGACTCCAAGGCTGGGCCTTTCATAATATCTTAACCTCTGGACCCTCCTTTCCTGGTTCTGTAACATGGGACAGCAATAGCCCACAGCTTGATGGCTCTGAGAATCATTGATCATACCAGTGCCCAACTCTTGTTTTCTTCCAGGGTCACCACTGCAGGGATTGAGAGCACAAATATGACTGTCACAGCCTGGGGGACCGAGCTCACACCAACCAATGGAAGTGACCAGGCTCTTGCTAAATGGAACATAGCCACCCTGACCCCAGACGTGCTGGTCTTCACCATGGCCCTGGTGGGGCTGGCAGGGAACGCGGTGGTGCTCTGGCTGCTGGGCTTCCGCATGCGCAGGAACGCCTTCTCTGTCTACATCCTCAACCTGGCAGGGGCCGACTTCCTATTCCTCTGCTACCTATTTATACAGAGTCTAGTTTACGTTTTCAGGTTTTATTTTGTCAGTCAAGTAATTATATTTCTCTCACCTGTGTCAACCTTTGCCTACATCTCAGGCCTGAGCTTTCTCAGCGCCATCAGCACAGAGCGCTGCCTGTCTGTCCTGTGGCCCATCTGGTACCGCTGCCGCCGCCCCAGACACCTGTCAACCATCATGTGTGCCCTGCTCTGGGCCCTGTCCCTGCTGCTGAGCATCCTGGATAAAAATTTCTCTTGGATTCTGTTTGATTTATTAAGCCGTTCCATGTGTCGGGTATTTGACTTCATCGCTGCGGCGTGGCTGATTTCGTTATTTGTGCTTCTCTCTGGGTCCAGCCTGGCCCTGATGACCAGACTGCTGTGTGGCTCCCACCGGGTGCCGCCCACCAGACTCTACATGACCGTTGTGATCACAGTGCTGGTCTTCCTCCTCTGTGGCCTGCCCTTCGGTATCAACTGGTTCATCATATTCTGGATTCCAAATGAATCTCATACCTTCTTTGATCTTTCCATACCGGTAGTACTTCTTTCCTGTGTCAACAGCTGTGCCAACCCCATCATTTACTTCTTCGTTGGCTCCTTCAGGCAGCGTTGGTGGAAGCAGAGACACACCCTGAGACTGGTTCTCCAGAGGGCTCTGCAGGACACTCCTGAGGTGGATGAACCTGGAGAAAGCCTTCCTAGGGAAACCCTGGCCATGTCGGGAAGCAGTCTGGGGCAATGATGAGAGCCTCTGTCCTGATCAGTCTGGAGTAACTTTGAGACTCACTGCTGCCCTGCCAGGCTTGGAAAGTATCTAGTCTTCTCTCAGCCTCAGCCTCAGAATGTGTCAGTGATTCCCCAATCTCTTCAAATAGGTTGTTTTTAATCTGACTGCTCTAGTTTTTCTCATTAGTCTGAAAATTATGCCTTGCCACCGTTTCTGACATTACCATTAAATTTCTCATGTAATCATCCTCTGAATTTATTTATTGAATGCTTTTTCTTTACAAGTGGATCTGAAAAGTCTTCTTGAAATACTTGGCCTTGAACTGATAACTATAATTTACCTAGTAAGTACCCTATGTCACATTCGCCAGCCACACTAACCTTTTAAAAAGGCAAGGAGAGATAAACAGGAACTGGAAAAATAGAAATGGGAAAAGAGGCAATTTATAGTGTTATCCTATCTAATAATAGATAGACATGGTAATTGACCATACCTTCGCTACACCTCCCATTGGCTAATCAGCGTGATATCCAAATTAACTGCCAACAAAGATGGCGGCTAATTTGCATACTGCAGGCAGGGTGGGTCACCGGGACCCAGGAGCCACCTTTCCTGCGGCCAGTGTTCGTGATCATGATTGGAAAGCCAGGCTGCAGGCAAGGCAGCCCCCTGGAACCCAGGAGCCCGTCAGTGAGGTCTGCAGGCGAAGCAGTGATCAAGCTATGAGGGGGATGGTGGGGGGTGGAAGGAGCTACAGGAGCAGCTCTGGCCAAAGACGAAGACTTCCACCAGAGCGAGGAGCCAAGAGCTGCTTGGGTGCTCAGGCCTGTGGGAAAGCAGGCACCGTGAGCTGGTGATCCCAACGGCCTGATAGCGTTGGAGGTGGTGTTGGGACTGGGACTGGCGAATGGGCAGAAGATGGCACTGATTGGGCCAATTGCTATGATGCCCACTGTAGCCAGCAAACTGCCTGATCAGGGGTTGGGGCCAGCAGCCAACCTCACAGCCCCTCCCCCATGCCGGCCTTCCCCTGATCAGACTCTCCCATCCCGATCAAGAGCAGGGTGCACAGAGCCTGGACCCTTCCTGGCAGCCCTGAGTCCCTGGGGCTGAGAATTCTGATGACCCTGCCCAGAGAGTAGAGGTGCCTGAGGGGCAGGGACAGGGACCACAGGTCTCCAGGGAGCACTGCAGAGTTTTCAATGAGAGGAGAGGGCCTGTGAAGGGGGAGAAGGTGAAGCCAGTGGACATCAGCCCAGAATCCAGCCCTTCCCCTCCAGAGGCAGTAGGACCTAAACCCAGAACCCCAGCACAAATTGGAAGAGCCTGAGGGAGCTTCAGGAAGCTCTACGCAAAGCTGCACATTGAGAACGAGAGACTTCGTGAAGCCCTGACCCAGGCCACGCTGCGGCTGGAGCAACTCAAGGTGGAGCTGGAGTGCACCATGCAGAGGCAAGAGCACTTTGCAGAGAGGCCAGCCATCCTGGAGCTGGCGAGATTTGAGTGTAGGGCCCTAGTGTGCAAGGCTGCTGAACTGGGAGAGGAGCTGAAGGGCCTGTCCAATCTCCAAGCTGACAACCAGCACCTCAAGGATGAGAATGTGGCCCTGATCTGCGTCATCAGCAAACTGTCCAAGTGACCCCAGAGGACTTGCCCCTGCACCCGCATCTATACAGCTGCTTTTGCCACATGCACCCCTTCCCTGTGTGAACATGAGTGATAGGGCTGTCGAGGAGTCTCTGAGAAGCCATAACCTCCCTTGAGATCTCCAGGTTAGGAGGGGAGGACAGAGCCCCCAGGAGCCAAGGGGGGCATCTGAGGCCAGGATGGAGATGGGAGGCTGAGCCAGGTAGGGGGACCAGGGCTGCAGGCAGAACCAGAAAGGAACTGAGGACCAGGAAGTGCCAGGACCAGTAGCCAGGACCAGAGTGGTCACCCAGAAGTCCCCTCTCATGTGTGCTGCCACCAGTCACCCCTCCAGCCCCTGAGCATGGATCCTAGAATGTGCCAACCATCCCGCTGGCCTGGGCTAGGTAAGCCTGTATATAGGGTCTGTGTGCAATAGGGAGGGACGTCTTCTATTTTTTGCTGCCCCTTCCCCATCACTGTCCCGGGCAGGGGGAGAAGGTATTTTTCAGACATAGCACAGGCACCACAAGTAAAAGTTGTGAAGTTGCCAAAAAAAAAACAAAAAAAAAAAAGAAGAGCAGGCCAGCCAGCCAAACACCCTCTCTCTTCCCACCACCCTCTGTCCCCCTGGCCAGCCCTGCACTTGATCAACCTGCCCCACCACAATAGGCCCACAGCCCCTCCCCGTGGCTGTCAGCCCCTGATTGCACCCCCTCCACCCCAAGAGGGGGCAGGGCTGGGAGGCAACCTCCTGCAACACCTCCCCAGGCTGGCCCCAGACATGGCCCAGCATTGGGCCAAGTCGGAGAAGGTGAAGCTGTGGGAGGTGTCTGTGGCTGCCCTCCACTCCCTCCTGGAGCCCTTCATCTACCTGGCCAGCAAGATGACCCAGCCCCAGAGCAAGTCCGCCTTCCCCCTCAGCCATAAGAACAAGGGCAGCAGCTCCTTGGATGGCTGAAGAGCTGCCATCCCTTCTTCACCTCCCCAACCCCAGTCCAGCTTCTGGGGCTTTGGAGGATGGGTTGAAGGGAAAGACAACTCCCACTAGGGCAGGCAGCTGGGCAGTTCCAGGCTCGGGCCACTTTGGCTTCCTCCAAAATCCGGGAAGTGCAAGTAATCAAGGTTAGTGCACCCAGTCTCTCCCTCCACCCCAGCTTCCATCCTATCTACCCCTCTGTGACCTGGGGCAGATGTGGGTCAGGGTCCCTCCCCCCTGCCCTGGTTGGGAAGCAGAGCTTCCCCACAGAAGTGCCACGTCTAGGGTCTGGTTCTGATCATGGGTCCCACACCTCTGGGCTTCTGCCACACACACACACACAAACACTTATGGCACCAGCCTAGACTCCAGGGGAAGGGTGTCCAGGTATCGTGTATGCGTGTGCATCCTGGTGTTAGGGGTGCCTCCTCACCCAGCAACCTGACCTTGTTCCCATCTGTGCCGTGGCTGGAAGAAGCCAGCCTCCTGGGAAGTGTGATTTTCTACTTGACCTCCTGCCCCAATTGTTTCACTTCCTCTTCCTGCTTCATTAGTTGAGGTGGAATGGTATGATGACTGGGCTGATTCACCAAGGGGCTTTGTTACCCAGCAAGGTTTTCTCTCTCTGGGCTTTCGTTTCCTTATCTGTACAGTGACAGGAGTTGCTTAGATGGCCTTCAGATCCTCTCCAGCCCTATGACTTTATAATGCCCCTGGCTTCGGGCCAGCTGACTGTCTCCTTTGTTTCTTCTCCCTCTTCAAGGTGCTATGCCTACCAGCCCTGGAGGCTGGGACTCTGCTCTCCGACAACCGCCAGGGGGCAGGAGTGCACTATCTACTCTAGTTGCCAGAATGGCTGCTTAGTGCCCACTGGGGAACTTCACACCCCTGGGGGCTGGTCTTCACTCCTTCCTGTGGTTGTTTTCAGCTATTAGCTGGACTTTATTTATAAATTACCTGTTATAAGTTAGTATGCTGCCATGCTAAAGGCTGAACAAGGTGCTCCTCTAGCCCTTCTTACCTCATGTCTCAGCAGAACAAGGCCAACAGTAGTAACTTCTCAGGAGCAGACAGAACTGTTGGGGCTCAGAAGGATGGTTAAACTCTCAACATGCTGTAAGGTGAGCTCATGACCCACAACTTCCTGGGCCCGCTTCATGCTTCTCTCTGGGCTTCTGATGGGCACCGTTACCATAGGTGAGCCCTAAGGCCGGGCCACATCCAGTGCATGCCCCTTCCCAAAACAGAGAGGTGAGCAGGGGCAGGCGGTCCCAGGCTGAGCAAGTCAAGTTAGGGCATATACAGGCTCGGGCTTAAAGTTCATTTATTGATGCATTGGACACAATAAAACCACAACTGTTATCAAAAAAAAAAAGTGGGAATATGCTAATTGACTCTCGCACCATCACAAAGATGGTGGCACCCGCAGCCAATAAGGAGGGAATATGCTAATTGACAGTTCTGCCCTCAAATATGGCGGTGCCCACCGCCACAAGATGGCCAGCAGAGGAGGGCAGTTGTGGGTGATCAGGCCAGTAGGGGAGGGCAGTTAGGGGTAACCAGGCCAGCAGGGGAGGGCAGTTAGGGGTGACCAGGCCAGCAAGGGAGGGCAGTTAGGAGTGACCAGGCCAGCAGGGGAGGGCAACTGGGGGGGGGACCAGGCCGGCAGGGGAGGGCAACCAGGCTGGCAGGGGAGGGCAATTGGGAATGACTGGGCCAGTAGGGGAGGGCAGTTGGGGGCAACCAGACCAGCAGGGGAGGGCAGTGGGAGGAGACCAGGCTGGCAAGTGAGGGCAGTTGGGGGCCATAGGGCCAGCCGGGTAGTGGTAAGGAGGTGATCAGGCAAGCAGACAGAAGCAGTTAGGACCAATCAGGCAGGCTGGCAGCCAACGGTTGGGAGTCACCAGTCCGGATTGTGAGAGGGATGTCCAACTGCTGACATCCCCTGAGGGGTCCCAGATTGGAGAGGGTGCAGGCTGGGCTAAGGGACACCCCTCCCCCCCAGTGCACAAATTTCATGCACTGGGCCTCTAGTTGTTACTAAAAGTACAAAGGTTGTTTAGAAAATGGTTACCAGTATGCAAATAAGTTTCATTCCCCGTGACACCCCAAATATATGGTCATAGTTGCTAGAACTCTCTTAAGAATGATCAGCCCAGCCCGTGTAGCTCAGTGTTTGAGTGTTGACTGATGAACCAGGAGGACACAGATCAATTCCTGGTCAGGGCACATGCTCGAGTTGGAGTCTCGGTCCTCCATGGAGGCCATGCAGGAGGCAGCCAATCAATGATTCTCTCTCATCACTGATGTTTCTATTTCTCTCTCCCTCTCCTTTCCTCTCTCTGAAATCATTAAAAAAATTTTAATGGATCATTGGCTGAAGTGCAGTGAGTAATGAGCCATGTCTCTTGTGGTGCTGAAGTGTCAGAAATTGGCATAAGTTTTGCAAAATGAGTTAGAGTCAAGTCTACAATACTGTCAAGTCCAGACATCACCAGCAAGGTCACCCAAGCAGGACAAGCCAAAGAGGAAAGTCCTGCTCTCCTGACACTGGCTCTACGATATGTTCAACCCTACAGGGTCTGAAACCACATCTAGAAACAACAAGCAGGTGGAACAAGGACAAGGGTTGGGGGAAGTGGGAAGCAAGAAACAAAAGAATGCACCCTCTTCTGGACTACAGTCTTTTTGTCTGCAAAAGGCCACATTGGAGCAGGAGAGATGGTTCATCTTTCAATTAAACTCAATGTTTTATGCCTCATATAAAACTTCAACTCTAATTGTTTACAGCTTTGATATGGATGATGGCATAAGAGTTGGTAACCAGTTATCAGAAATCTCAAATTTAAATTCTGCATGATATCTCCTACCTCTTTTGAAATGTAGTATCTATAGTATCTTGATATTTAGATCTGAGCTGTTTTAACATCCTGTTATACATGTGAGAGAATAATGCGTATCAACTTCAGAACCTCTGAAGAGATCAGTGAGTGAAAGTTAGGCCTTTAGCTATAACTGCAAAATTTTATTTATTCACTTATAAAGAAATATTGGAAGCAAATATGATAAAATTTTAATATATACTTAAATTTAATGGTGATTATGTGAATGCTTATTATATTATCTCATGGACTACATGCCTAGTTTACAATCTTCTTTCCAGCATAAACCTTGTTCTCATTCTTGGTAACTGCTATATGCATGTAGCTAGTAAATCCAACAAACTTTTCAATCTGATTAATTATAGACCAACAACAAGTTGCAAAATTACTGCGGAGAGTTCCTGTCTGCCCGTCACCCAGCCTCTGCCAATGGTGACATCTTACACAAATACAGGACATTTTCAAAACCAAGAAATTGACCTGGATAGGATACAATTATTCACACTACACATCTTACTCAGATCTCACCCATTTTCACATGCACACATTTTTACTGTGCATAATTCTAAGACATTTTATCACATGTATAAATTCATGTAATGACAGCCACATTCAAGATTTGGAACTGTTTCTTTGTCACAAAAGAATCCTCCTGGACAACTCTTTGTAGACACACACAACCTGTGCCCCTTCCAAACTCTTGGCAACCACTGATCTCTTCTCCATCTCTATACTTTTTTCATTTCAAAAATGTTGTACAAATGGAATCATACAGTATTCAGATTTTGAGTTTGACTTTTTTCATTCAGCACAATGACCTCAAGATCCATCCAAGTGGTTGCGCGAATCAATAGTTTGTTGTTCGTTTTTAAAATTGCTGTGTCGTATTCTTTATATGGATGCATTACATTGTGTTTCACTACTCACAAGTGGAAGGACATTTGGTTTGTTTCCAGTTTGATTATTATAATAAAATTGCTATGAATGAACATCTGTTTAGAGGTTTCCATGTGAACATAAGTTTACCATTCTCTAAAATAAATGCCAGGAATAATTGCTGTTTTATATGGTAAGTATATGTCCAAATTTGTAAGAAAATGTATAGTTTTTCAGCATGGCCATACCATTTTACTTTCCAACCAGAAATCTATGAGATATCCAGTTTTCCTAAAGTCTTGTCAATATTTGAAGGAATCGGTATTTTTTCATTTTAGCCATGCTAAGGAGTGTGTAATAGTATCTCATCGTGGTTTTAATTTTGTATTTCCCTAATGGCTAGGGGTGCAAAACTATTTCATATATTTATTTGCCTTCCATGTATTTCCTTTGGTGAAGTGTCTGTTCAAGTCTTTTGCCCTGGTTGAGTCCAATTCTCCATTAACTCCATGCCTGTTTCCAGGGAGCTGAGTGTAACCAGAGAGCAACACACAACCAATGGCTTCGCTTTCAATCTATGTCACAAACTACAAGTATCCACTTAGCTCTGCTGAGTCATCAGGTACCTTTTCCATAACTACCCTCTCAATTTCCAAGGGAAACACTAAACTCCATCTCTCTCCTGAAACCCCCTCCTCACTCTTTTATCACTCTCACATGCTGCCCTCCTGAGAATGTCCCATCTCCCGACACCAAATCTATCAGCCAAACTGCCTCTGTGCTCACTTAGCTGCCTTTCTCGCAGGCCAGGGAAGAGCTCTGCATTCTCCTACCCTAAACCATCCTTTCCACCTGCAGACAGGTTCCCACCCCTCTCCTCCACAGACACACTTATACAATTACTAGAGGCCCAGTGCATGAAATTCATGCACAGGGAGGGAGGATGTCCCTCAGCCCGGCCTATACCCTCTCCAATCTGGAACCCCTTGGGTGATGTCTGCTGCCAGTTTAGGCTCAATCCCTGTGTGATCAGGCCTAAAATGTCAGTCAGACATGCCTCTCACAATCTGGGACTGCTGGCTCCTAATCGTTTGCCTGCCTGCCTGCCTGATTCCCCTCTAACCACTCCCCTGCCAGCCCAATCACCCCCAACTGCCCTCCCCTGCCAGCCTGATCGCCCCCAATTGCCCTGCCCTGCAGGCCTCGTCAATCCCAAATGCCTTCTCCTGCTGGCCTGGTCGCCCCCAACTGCCCTCCCCTGCCAGCTTTATGGCCCCCATCTGCCCTCCCCTGCTGATCTGGTGACCAATAACTGCCAAAAGTTTTGGTCTTTTATATTTCTTTGAGTAAAATATAACTCTATGTAATTTTAATTTTCATCTCTGTTATTATTACTTTGGTTTCTCTCCATATGTTTAAGAGCCATTTTTATTTTGAGAAGTTGTGCATTTATGACCTATAATCACTTTCTTATTGGCTTGTTAGATTTTGAATTATCATTTTACAGGAACTTTTACAAATAGGGGAACTAGTAATTTTTCTTTTATATGAGTTACCAATATTTTCCCAACTCATTTTTCATCTTTTGATTGTGATGGTTCATGCCATACCAAAAAAATTCTATATGTTCTCATCCTTATTAATCTTTTCTTTAATGCCTTCTGAATTTTGTGCTACACTTTGAAAGTCTTTCCGAACATTGGGAAGAAAAAAAAACTTTCCTATGGTTTCTCCAGGTACTAATAAAGTTTCATGATTTATTTTTAAGTATTTGGATTATATATGGATTTATCCTAATATCAGATGCAAAGTATGTTTTCAACTGTACTTATTTTAATTTTTAATATATTTTTATTGATTTCAGAGATGAAGAGAGAGAGAAACATCAATGAGGAGAGAGAATCATTGATTGGCTGCCTCCTGCATGCCCCACACTGAGGATCAAGCCCACAACTGGTCTTGCAAGGCCTGTCACGCCATAATAAATGTGAACAATGCACTGCCCTGGGGTGGGGAGGGAAGGTCGTTATCACTGGCTCCAGGACAGATCATCAACACCTGGGGGCCTTCCTGTAAGCCCATGAAAGAGGGTGAAACCATATCTGCAAGACAAAGACCCCAGAAGGTTATAAAAAGCAAAGCCTCTGTGTGTTATTTCACACTGATTTGGAAATTAATCCTGGAGTCCACTAGTGTCAATAAACGGGTCCCTCCTTTTCTCTAGGAAGTGTGCTTGGTATTTCTTTGCTCTTCTGTAACATAATAAGATCTTTATTAAATACTAGAGGCCTGATGCACAAAATTCGTGCAAGAGTAGGCCTTCCTTCTCCCAGCTGCCAGCACTGGCATCCCTTCCAGCACTCGGACCCGGGGTTCCCTCGAAGCCCCAGCTTCTTCCAGAAGGTCATCCGGAAGGACGTCCAGTCTAATTATCATATTATGCTTTTATTATTATAGATTTGCTGAATAAATGCATTGAAGAACTTTTCTGAATATTTCAAATAGTTTCTAATCCAAATGACACTTAAAAAATAACAAGTAACTCACCCTGGCCAGTGTGGCTCAGTTAGTTGGAGCATTGTCCATATGCCAAAAGGTCTTGGGTTCAATTCTAGGGCAGGCCTCAACCTAGGTTGAGGGTTTGATCCCCAGTTGGGGTGTGTCCAAGAGGCAACCAATTGATTTTTCTCACATCGATGTTTCTCTGTCTCCCTTCATCTCTGTAAAAAAATCAATAAGCGTATCTTCAGATGAGGATTTTAAAAGAGTACACAAGTAACTTAATGTGACTGTAGCATGAGGCACATGAAAGGAAAACATAAGAGATAAGAGTTAAATTTCTAATATTTACACCAAATAAAAATAAATTTTAAAATTAGATAAAGTGGAAGAGGGAAGAAGAATGTTATGTGTGCTGAACTCCTTCTGTTTAAAAAGGATGCCAATTGATCTACTTCTTAATGTTTATAAATTAAAAAAAATAACTTTAAGTTTACGGCTCAGAGCTAATAATAAAGGAAGTAAGAATTGGTTGAACTTTGAAGAATAGAATTCAGGGAGCCTGTCACCTTGTGTATACTTCTCTATCATTTGGAGGGAAATTATACACAAGAATGCATATTGCTGTGATAATTTAAAAAAACACACAAGAAAAGTGGGTTTTGGCCATGGTGGACTTTCAATCACTCTACGATATACTTTATTCTTTAGTTTTAAAGCTTCACAATGCAAACTCATATTGTTTGACACTGCTCCCCTGGCTCAGTCTTCAACTATAGGTTCCACAACAGTGATAACCAGGAGGATGACCGGATGGCGTAGGATGGGAGTGGCTGACATGTGAGTGGACATGGAGCAAATGATAAGAAACATCTCAGTAACTGACCATGTCTCAAACAGCTCTGGTCTCTGACTTGCCCACAGTCCTTGCACAGGAAATTGCAAGGTCTGTCTAATATCTTGATAAACCTTGCTTAGTCACCAGCTTTCAGTCCAGCTCCTTCACACATCTCCTGATTTAGAGGGCAGAGACGTGTCTCTGGCATCACTCAATCCCTGGAAGACTCTCCCCTTCAGCACAGGTCAGCTCTCCACCTCAGGCCAGAAGAATGGAAGAAAGGTAAGAATATATACCCAGAACTCATTTATGTCCAAAGCCAGTTATGGTTTTTGCTCTAAGTTCCCATCCCCATGGTTCCCAGGCTCTACATGCAGGGGTCCTGGTGCATCCTTCAGGGAAAAGCAGGAGACATGAAGCTCTCCCCTAGTGTCTAGTGTTGGGTGCAACAACTCTGACTGTTGGAGATGCAAATGAGTCAACAAGAACCTTTCTCTCTTCTGATCCATTTCCCAACAGGCTCCCCTTCATTCCAACCATTCAAATCTGGTGTCATGGAGAGGACATTGCCTCAAATATTAATTTAGGGAGCAAAGTAAAATGTGAGCATTGCTTCCCAAGTCAGAACTGTTGTTAACCCAGATTTCACTTGTTTCCTTTTTTCCCTCTTCTCTTGTGGATATGGCAGAGTGCCAGGAGTAAACAGACCAACTGGGGTAAATAGGGGTTGTTTCATGAGGGACTATTGAGCGGCTTTAAAGGAAAGTGACAATGCATGGTGAAGCACCCTTAGGAAAGAAATAGAGGAGAACTTTTTTCACCCTGAGCCTTAAAGGGACCTGGGAAAGAGCAAGTGCACAGACAGAGCAGAGCTGTAATCATAGCAGCAGCAATAGGAAGGACCACCAGCCAGGAGGAGGAGCAGGCCCAGGCCAACACACTGCCCAGAGGGAGAGAGCCAGGAGATGAAAAGGCCAAATCTCTTTTTCCCTGCCCTCCAGTCTCCTGGTAGCAACCAGAAATCAGAAGGACAGGATCTCACTGATGAGATACCATCATTACCAGGAAAACCCTGGGTGGGCTCAGGCTGCCTGTCACTGTGTCCAATAACGAAAGCAGGGTTGAATCATATAAGGTGTATATTGAGAAGGCTAGCCAACCAAGAAGACAGGGTGCTTACAAGCATTCAAATCCTGTCTTACAGCAAGGTACAGGGGACAGGATTATAAAGGGGAAAGGACCAGGGTGAGGCTGGGAACAGAATGCAGCTACATGCAGCCCTGGAGGTCTGCAGACATCAGCTATTGTCCTTTAGTCATCAGGAGATGAGATGATGTTGATGAGCTGACATACTGAGCCACTTTGAGCCCAGTTCACGCAGTCATCCTCACACCTGCACTAGCAAGAGATCAAATTCCCTTCATGTCCCTAAAGCATGGTCTTTCTCCTTGGTGGATGGGCCCGTTAGTCATGAGGGTGGACTGTGGTTATCTCTGCTCTTCCTGACTTTATGCAGCTGAGGGGGGAACTCCAGCTGAGGACAGAACTAATACTTGGGTCCAGAGCCCTCTCCCTGTCTCTCAGATTCTATTCCAGACATTGATCTCCTTCTTCAGAACATTCTGGAGACATGACATCGCCTCTGGACAGTGAGTGGGAGCTGTGGTAGGGGGGCATGGTGGGACTACAGAATGTCCCCATGTCAGTAGCAGGTTTGTGTTGCAATAGAGCAAGCCCAGGCTCTAGAGTCAGAGGGAGAACTGGGTTTGAATCCAGGTCCAGGACTCCAAGACTGGGCCTTCCATAAGTATCTTAACCTCTGGACCCTCCTTTCCTGGTTCTGTAACATGGGACAGCAATAGCCCACAGCATGATGGCTCTGAGAATCATTGATCATACCAGTGCCCAACTCTTGTTTTCTTCCAGGGTCACCACTGCAGGGTTTGAGAGCACAAATATGACTGTCACAGTCTGGGGGACCGAGCTCACACCAACCAATGGAAGTGACCAGGCTCCTTCTAATTAGAACAAAGCCACCCTGATCCAAGCTGTGCTGATCTGCACCGTGGCCATGGTGGGGCTGGCAGGGAACGCGGTGGTGCTCTGGCTGCTGGGCTTCCGCATGCGCAGGAACGCCTTCTCCGTCTACGTCCTCAACCTGGCAGGGGCCGACTTCCTCTTCCTCTGCTACCGATTTATACAGAGTCTAGCTTTCGTTTTTAGGTTTTATTTTGTCGTTAGAGTAATTATCAGATTTCTCTCGCCTGTGTCAACCTTTGCCTACATCTCAGGCCTGAGCTTTCTCAGCGCCATCAGCACAGAGCGCTGCCTGTCTGTCCTGTGGCCCATCTGGTACCGCTGCCGCCGCCCCAGATACCTGTCAACCATCATGTGTGCCCTGCTCTGGGCCCTGTCGCTGCTGCTGAGCATCCTGGATAAAAATTTCTCTTGGATTCTGTTGGATTTATTAAGCCTTTCCATGTGTCGGGTATTTGACTTCATCGCTGCGGCATGGCTGGTTTTGTTATTTTTGCTTCTCTCTGGGTCCAGCCTGGCCCTGATTACCAGACTGCTGTGTGGCTCCAACCGGGTGCCGCCCACCAGGCTCTACATGACCGTTGTGATCACAGTGCTGGTCTTCCTCCTCTGTGGCCTGCCCTTCGGCATCTACTGGTTCATCATATTCTGGTTTCCAAATGAATCTAATGCCTTCTTTGATCTTTCCATAATGGTAGTACTTCTGTCCTGTGTCAACAGCTGTGCCAACCCCATCATTTACTTCTTCGTTGGCTCCTTCAGGCAGCGATGGTGGAAGCAGAGACACACCCTGAGACTGGTTCTCCAGAGGGCTCTGCAGGACACTCCTGAGGTGGATGAACCTGGAGAAAGCCTTCCTGGGGAAACCCTGGCCATGTCGGGAGGCAGTCTGGAGCAGGGATGAGAGCCTCTGTCCTGATCAGTCTGGAGTAACTTTGAGACTCACTGCTGCTCTGCCAGGCTGGGAAAGTATCTAGTCTTCTCTCAGCCTCAGCCTCAGAATGTGTCAGTGATTCCCCAATCTCTTCAAATAGGTTGTTTTTAATCTGACTGCTCTAGTTTTTCTCATTAGTCTGAAAATTACGCCTTGCCACCATTTCTGACATTACCATTAAATTTCTCATGTAATCATCCTCTGAATTTACTTATTGAATGCTTTTTCTTTACACGTGGATCTGAAAAGTCTTCTTGAAATACTTGGCCTTGAATTGATAACTATAATTTACCTAGTAAGTGCCCTATGTCACATTAGCCAGCCACACTAACCTTTTAAAACAGGCAAGGAAAGTTAAACAGGAACTGGAAAAATAGAAATGGGAAAAGAGGCAATTTATAGTGTTATCCTATCTAATAATAGATAGACATGGTAATTGGCCATACCTTCGATACACCTCCCATTGGCTAATCAGCGTGATATCCAAATTAACTGCCAAAAAGGTGGCGGCTAATTTGCATACTGCAGGCAGGGTGGGACACCGGGACCCAGGAGCCGCCTTTCCTGCGGCCAGTGTTCATGATCATGATCAGAAAGCCAGGCTGCAGGCAAGGCAGCCCCCTGGAACCCAGGAGCCCGTCAGTGAGGTCTGCAGGTGAAGCAGTGATCAAGCTATGAGGGGAGGGTGGGGGGCAGAAGGAGCTACAGGAGCAGCTCTGGCCAGAGACTGAAGGCTTCCGCCGGAGCGAGGAGCCAAGAGCTGCTTGGGGGCTCAGGCCTGTGGGAAAGCAGGCACCGTGAGCTGGTGATCCCAACTGCCTGATAGTGTTGGAGGTGGTGTTGTGACTGGGGACTGGCCAGCGGGCAGAAGATGGCACTGATTGGGCCAATTGCTATGATGCCCACTGTAGCCAGCAAACTGCCTGATCAGGAGGTGGGGCGAGCAGCCCACCTCACAGCCCGTCCCCCATGCCGGCATTCCCCTGATCAGACTCTCCCATCCCCATCAAGAGCAGGGTGCACAGAGCCTGGACCCTTCCTAGCTGCCCCGAGTCCCTGGGGCTGAGAATTCTGATGGCCCTGCCCAGAGAGTAGAGGTGCCTGAGGGGCAGGGACAGGGACCACAGGTCTCCAGGGAGCACTGCAGAGTTGGCAATGAGAGGAGAGGGCCTGTGAAGGAGGAGAAGGTGAAGCCAGTGGACATCAGCCCAGAATCCAGCCCTTGCCCTCCAGAGGCAGCAGGACCTAAACCCAGAACCCCAGCCCAAATTGGAAGAGCCTGAGGGAGCTTCAGGAAGCTCTACACAAAGCTGCGCATTGAGAACGAGAGACTTCGTGAAGCCCTGACCCAGACCTCGCTGTGGCTGGAGCAGCTCAAGGTGGAGCTGGAGTGCACCATGCAGAGGCAAGAGCACTTTGCAGAGAGGCCAGCCATCCTGGAGCTGGCGAGATTTGAGTGTAGGGCCCTAGAGTGCAAGGCTGCTGAACTGGAAGAGGAGCTGAAGGGCCTGTCCAATCTCCAAGCTGACAAGGATGAGAATGTGGCCCTGATCTTCGTCATCAGCAAACTGTCCAAGTGACCCCAAGGACTTGCCCCTGCACCCGCATTTATACAGCTGCTTTTGCCACATGCACCCCTTCTCTGTGTGAACATGAGTGATAGGGCTGTCGAGGAGTCTCTGAGAAGCCATAACCTCCCTTGAGATCTCCAGGTTAGGAGGGGAGGACAGAGCCCCCAGGAGCCAAGGGGCCATCTGAGGCCAGGATGGAGATGGGAGGCTGAGCCAGGTAGGGGGACCAAGGCTGCAGGCAGGACCAGAAAGGAACTGAGGACCAGGAAGTGCCAGGACCAGTAGCCAGGACCAGAGTGGTCACCCAGAGGTCCCTCTCATGTGTGCTGCCACCAGTCACCCCTCCAGCCCCTGAGCATGGATCCTAGAATGTACCAACCATCCCGCTGGCCTGGGCCAGGTAAGCCTGTATATAGGGTCTGTGTGCAATAGGGAGGGACATCTTCTATTTTTTGCTGCCCCTTCCCCATCCCTGTCCCGGGCAGGGGGAGAAGGTATTTTTCAGACATAGCACAGGCACCACAAGTAAAAGTTGTGAAGTTGCAAAAAAAAAAAAAAGAAGAAGAAGAAGAGCAGGCCAGCCGGCCAAACACCCTCTCTATTCCCACCACCCTCTGTCCCCCTGCCCAGGCCTGCACTTGATCACCCTGCCCCACCACAATAGGCCCACAGCCCCTCCCCGTGGCTGTCAGGCCCTGATTGCACCCCATCCACCCCACGAGGGGGCAGGACCAGCCAGCCAATCTCCTGCAGCCCCTCCCCAGGCTGGTCCCAGACGTGGCCTAGCATTGGGCCAAGTCGGAGAAGGTGAAGCTGTGGGAGGTGTCTGTGGCTGCCCTCCGCTCCCTCCTGGAGCCCTTCATCTACCTGGCCAGCAAGATGACCCAGCCCCAGACCAAGTCCGCCTTCCCTCTCAGCCATAAGAACAAGGGCAGCAGCTCCTTGGATGGCTGAAGAGCTGCCATCCCTTCTTCACCTCCCCAACCCCAGTCCAGCTTCTGGGGCTTTGGAGGATGGGTTGAAGGGAAAGACTACTCCCACTAGGGCAGGCAGCTGGGCTGTTCCGGGCTTGGGCCACTTTGGCTTCCTCCAAATTCCGGGAAGTGCAAGTAATCTAGGTTAATGCCCCCAGTCTCTCCCTCCACCCCAGCTTCCATCCTATCTACCCCTCTGTGACCTGGGGCTGATGTGGGTCAGGGTCCCTCCCCCCTGCCATGGTTGGGAAGCAGAGCTTCCCCGCAGAAGTGCCACATCTAGGGTCTGGTTCTGATCATGGGTCCCACACCTCTGGGCTTCTGCCACACACACACACAAACACTTATGGCACCAGCCTAGACTCCAGGGGAAGGGTGCCCAGGTATCATGTATGAGTGCGCATCCTGGTGTTAGGGGTGCCTCCTCACCCAGCACCCTGACCTTGTTCCCATCTGTGCCATGGCTGGAAGAAGCCAGCCTCCTGGGAAGTGTGATTTTCTACTTGACCTCCTGCCCCAATTGTTTCACTTCCTCTTCCTGCTTCATTAGTTGAGGTAGAGTGGTATGATGACTGGGCTGATTTACCAAGGGGCTTTGTTACCCAGCAAGGTTTTCTCTCTCTCTGGGCTTTCGTTTCCTTATCTGTACAGTGACAGGAGTTGCTTAGATGGCCTTCAGATCCTCTCCAGCCCTATGACTTTATAATGCCCCTGGCTTTGGGCCAGCTGACTGTCTCCTTTGTTTCTTCTCCCTCTTCAAGGTGCTATGCCTACCGGCCCTGGAGGCTGGGACTCTCCGCCACGGGGCAGGAGTGCACTATCTACTCTACTTGCCAGAATGGCTGCTTAGTGCCCACTGGGGAACTTCACACCCCAGGGGGCTGGTCTTCACTCCTTCTTGTGGTTGTTTTCAGCTATTAGCTGGACTTTATTTATAAATTACCTGTTATAAGTTAGTATGCTGCCATGGTGAAGGCTGGACAAGGTGCTCCTCTAGCCCTTCTTACCTCATGCCTCAGCAGAACAAGGCCAACAGTAGTAGCTTCTCAGGAGCGGACAGAACTGTTGGGGCTCAGAAGGATGGTTAAACTCTCAACATGCTGTAAGGTGAGCTCATGACCCACAACTTCCTGGGCCCACTTCGTGCTTCTCTCTGGGCTTCTGATGGGCACCGCTACCATAGGTGAGCCCTACAGCCGGGCCACATCCAGTGCATGCCCCTTCCCAAAACAGGGAGGTGAGCAGGGGCAGGCGGTCCCAGGCTGGGCAAGTCAAGTTAGGGCATATACAGGCTCGGGCTTAAAGTTCATTTATTGATGCATTGAACACAATAAAACCACACCTGTTATCAAAAAAAAAGTGGGAATATGCTAATTGACTCTCGCACCATCACAAAGGTGGTGGCACCCACAGCCAATAGGAGGGAATATGCTCATTGACAGTTCTGCCCTCAAATATGGCGGTGCTCACCGCCACAAGATGGCCAGCAGAGGAGGGCAGTTGTGGGTGATCAGGCCAGTAGGGGAGGGCAGTTAGGGGTGACCAGGCCAGCAAGGGAGGGCAGTTAGGAGTGACCAGGCCAGCAGGGGAGGGCAATTGGGGGGGGACCAGGCCAGCAGGGGAGGGCAACCAGGCTGGCAGGGGAGGGCAATTGGGGATGACTGGGCCAGTAGGGGAGGGCAGTTGGGGGCAACCAGACCAGCAGGGGAGGGCAGTGGGAGGAGACCAGGCTGGCAGGTGAGGGCAGTTGGGGGCCATAGGGCAGGCCGGGTAGTGGTAAGGAGGTGATCAGGCAAGCAGACAGAAGCAGTTAGGACCAATCAGGCAGGCAGGCAGCCAACGGTTGGGAGTCACCAGTCCCGGATTGTGAGAGGGATGTCCAACTGCTGACAGTCAGACATCCCCTGAGGGGTCCCAGTTTGGAGAGGGTGCAGGCTGGGCTAAGGGACACCCCTCCCACCCCCAGTGCACAAATTTCATGCCCACCTCTAGTTGTTACTAAAAGTACAAAGGTTGTTTAGAAAATGGTTACCAGTGTGCAAATAAGTTTCATTCCCCGTGACACCCCAAATATATGGTCATAGTTGCTAGAACTCTCTTAAGAATGATCATCCCAGCCCGTGTAGCTCAGTGTTTGAGTGTTGACCTATGAACCAGGAGGACACAGATCAATTCCTGGTCAGGGCACATGCTCGGGTTGGAGTCTCGGTTCTCCATGGAGGCCATGCAGGAGGCAGCCAATCAATGATTCTCTCTCATCACTGATGTTTCTATTTCTCTCTCCCTCTCCTTTCCTCTCTCTGAAATCAATAAAAAAAAATTTTTAATGGATCATTGGCTGAAGTGCAGTGAGTAATGAGCCATGTCTCTTGTGGCCTTGAAGTGTCAGAAGTTGGCATAAGTTTTGCAAAATGAGTTAGAGTCAACTCTACAATACTGTCAAGTCCAGACATCACCAGCAAGGTCACCCAAGCAGGACAAGCCAAAGAGGAAAGTCCTGCTCTCTTGACACTGACTCTAGGATATGTTCAACCCTACAGGGTCTGAAACCACATCTAGAAACAACAGGCAGGTGGAACGAGGACAAGGGTTGGGGAAGTGCGAAGCGAGAAACAAAAGAATGCACCCTCTTCTGGACTACAGTCTTTTTGTCTGCAAAAGGCCACATTGGAGCAGGAGAGATGGTTCATCTTTCAATTAAACTCAATGTTTTAAGCCTCATATAAAACTTCAACTCTACTTGTTTACAGCTTTGATATGGATGATGGCATAGGAGTTGGTAACCGGTTATCAGAAATCTCATATTTAAATTCTGCATGATATCTCGTACCTCTTTTGAGATGTAGTATCTATAGTGTCTTGATATTTAGATCCGAGCTATTTTAACATCCTGTTATACATGTGAGAGAATAATGCGTATCAACTTCAAGAGCTCTGAAGAGATCAGTGAGTGAAAGTTAGGCCTTTAGCTATAATTGCAAAATTTTATTTATTTATTTTTAAAGAGATATTGGAAGCAAATATGATAAAATTTTAATATATACTTAAATTTAATGGTGGTTGTGTGAATGCTTATTATATTATCTCATGGACTACATGCCTAGTTTACAATCTTCTTTCCAGCATAAACCTTGTTCTCATTCTTGGTAACTGCTATATGCATGTAGCTAGTAAATCCAACAAACTTTTCAATCTGATTAATTATAGACCAACAACAAGTTGCAAAATTACCGCAGAGAGTTCCTGTCTGCCCGTCACCCAGCCTCTGCCAATGGTGACATCGTACACAAATACAGGACATTTTCAAAACCAAGAAATTGACCTGGGTAGGATACAATTATTCACACTACACATCTTACTCAGATCTCACCCATTTTCACATGCACACATTTTTACTGTGCATAATTCTAGGACATTTTATCACATGTATAGATTCATGTAATGACAGCCACATTCAAGATTTGGAACTGTTTCTTTGTCACAAAAGAATCCTGTTGGACAACTCTTTGTAGACACATCCAACCTGTGCCCCTTCCAAACTCTTGGCAACCACTGATCTCTTCTCCATCTCTATACTTTTTTCATTTCAAAAATGTTGTACAAATGGAATCATACAGTGTTCAGCCTTTGAGTATGACTTTTTTCATTCAGCACAATGACCTCAAGATTCATCCAAGTTGTTGCACTAATCAATAGTTTGTTGTTCGTTTTTAAAATTGCTGTGTCGTATTCTTTATATGGATGCATTACATTTTGTTTCACTACTCACAAGTGGAAGG
This sequence comes from Myotis yumanensis, assembly GCF_028538775.1. Classification (NCBI taxonomy): domain Eukaryota; kingdom Metazoa; phylum Chordata; class Mammalia; order Chiroptera; family Vespertilionidae; genus Myotis; species Myotis yumanensis. The sequence continues at coordinate 29,665,637 of NW_027223761.1, forward strand.
ACATTTGATTTGTTTCCAGTTTGATTATTATAATAAAATTGCTATGAATGAATATCTGTATAGAGGTTTTCATGTGAACATAAGTTTACCATTCTCTAAAATAAATGCCAGGAATAATTGCTGTTTTATATGGTAAGTATATGTCCAAATTTGTAAGAAAATGTATAGTTTTTCAGCATGGCCATACCATTTTACTTTCCAACCAGCAATCTATGAGAGATCCAGTTTTCCTAAAGCCTTGTCAATATTTGAAGGAATCGGTATTTTTTAATTTTAGCCATGCTAAGGAGTGTGTAATAGTATCTCGTCATGGTTTTAATTTTGTATTTCCCTAATGGCTAGGGGTGCAAAACTATTTCATATATTTATTTGCCTTCCATGTATTTCTTTTGGTAAAGTGTCTGTTCAAGTCTCTTGCCCTGGTTGAGTCCAACTCTCCATTAAGTCCATGCCTGTTTTCATGGAGCTGAGTATAACCAGAGAACAACACACAACCAATGGTTTCACTTTCAATCTATGTCTACAAACTACAAGTATCCACTTAGCTCTGCTGAGTCATCAGGTACCTTTTCCATAACTACCCTCTCAATTTCCAAGGGAAACACTAAACTCCATCTCTCTCCTGAAACTCCCTCCTCACTCTTTTATCACTCTCACATGCTGCCCTCCTGAGAATGTCCCCATCTCCCAACACCAAATCTATCAGCCAAACTGCCTCTGTGCTCACTTAGCTGCCTTTCCTCTCAGGCCAGGGAAGAGCTCTGCATTCTCCTACCCTAAACCATCCTTTCCACCTGCAGACAGGTTCCCACCCCTCTCCTCCACAGACACATTTATACAATTACTAGAGGCCCAGTGCACAAAATTCATGCACAAGGAAGGAGGATGTCCCTCAGCCAGGCTTGCACCCTCTCCAATCTGGGACCCCTTGGGTGATGTCTGCTGCTAGTTTAGGCCCAATCTCTGTGTGATCAGGCCTAAACTGGCAGTCAGACATCCCTCTCCCAATCTGGGACTGCTGGCTCCTAATCATTTGCCTGCCTGCCTGCCTGCCTGATCACCCCCTAACTGCTCCCCTGCCAACCTGATTGCCCTCAACTGCCCTCCCCTGCCAGCCTGATCGCCTCCAATTGCCCTGCCCTGTAGGCTTTGTCACTCCCAACTGCCCTCTCCTACTGGCCTGGTCGCCCCCAACTGCCCTCCCCTGCCAGCCTTATGGCCCACAACTGCCCTTCCCTTCTGACTTGGTCACCAACAACCGCCAAAAGTTTTGGTCTTTTATATTTCCACTAGAGGCCCGGTGCACAAAAATTTGTGCACTCGGGGGTGGGGGGGAGGGTCCCCCAGCCCGGCCTGTGCCCTCTCACAGTCTGGGACCCCTCGGGAGATAATGACCTGCTGGCTTAGGCCTGCTCCCAGGTGGCAGAGGGCAGGCCCAATCCCTAAGTGCAGCCCCTGGTCAGGCTCAGAGCAGGGCTGATTGGGGAGTTGGGGCGCTGCCCCGTCATGCACAGAGCAGGGCGGATCGGGAGGTTGCAATGCCACCCTCAGTCACGCTCAGGGTACACTGATTGGGGGGTTGGGGCACCGCCCCCTGTTACACTCAAGGCAGGGTCAATGGGGAGGTTGTGGCACCACCCCCTGTCACGCACAGAGCAGGGCCGATCAGGGGGTTGGGGCGCTGCTCCCTGTCACTCACAGAGCAGGGCCGATCAGGGGGTTGGGGCGCTGCCCCCTGTCACTAACAGAGCAGGGTCCATCAGGGGGGTTGGGGCGCTGCCCCCTGTCACTCACAGAGCAGGGCCCATCAGGGGGTTGAGGAGCTCCCCCCTGCAACTCACAGAGTAGGGCCGATAGGGGAGCTGGGGCACCACCCCCTGTCACACACAGAGCAGGGCGGATCAGAGGGTTGGGGCGCTGCACCTTGTCACACTCAGGGCAGGGCCAATGGGGAGGTTATGGCTCTACCCTTTCACACACAGAGCAAGGCCTATGGAGGGGGGTTGGGGCGCCACCCTCTATTACCCACAGAGCAGGGCCGATCAGGGGCTTGGGGCACTGCCACTGTCACACTCAGGGCAGGGCCGATGGAGAGGTTATGGTTCTACCCTGTCACACACAGAGCAGGGCCGATCAGGGGGTTGGTGCGCTGCACCCTGTCACACACAGAGCCGCAGGGCAATTGGGGGATTGGGGAGCTCCTCCCTATCAGGCACAGAGCAGGGCTGATCAGGGGGTTTGGGCACTGCCCCCTGTCACGCTGATCCCGGTGCCGGGAGACATATTACCCTTTTACTATATAGAATAGAGGCCTGGTGCACAGGTAGGGGCCGGCTGGTTTGCCCTGAAGGGTGTCCTGGATCAGGGGGTCCCCACTGGGGTACCTGGCCAGTCTGGGTGAGGGGCTGAGGGCTGTTTTCCGGAAGCAAATGACTGAAGCTCCCAACCGCTCCTTTTTTTTCTTTTTTTTTTTTTTATTCTGGGCCAGCTTTAGCTCTGAGGCCTCGCTGCTGAAAACATGGATACAATGTTGCAGTCCGGGGCTGACTGAAAGCCGGTTTTGTTTAGCTTCTTATTTGCAACATAGTAATAGTTGCTTAGAGTTGCAGTTGAGAGGCCGGCAAGTGAGGCGGGGAACGTTGGAGTCTGCAGTTCCTGGAGGAAGCAAGCCTCCCTGCTCGCTTCAGTGCTTGGCTGCCGGCCGGCATCTTGGCTGACAGTTAATTTGCATAAGGATACGCTGATTAGCCAATGGGAAGGGTAGCAGTCGTACGCCAATTACCATGTTTCTCTTTTATTAGTGTAGATGAGTAAAATATAATTCTATGTAATTTTAATTATTTTCATCTCTGTCATTATTACTTTGGTTTCTCTCCATATGTTTAAGAGCCATTTTTATTTTGAGAAGTTGTGAATTTATGACCTATAATCATTTTCTTATTGGCTTGCTAGATTTTTGAATTATCATTTTACAGGAACTTTTACAATAGGGGAACTAGTAATTTTTCTTTTATATGAGTTACCAATATTTTTCCCAACTCATTTTTCATCTTTTGATTGTGATGGTTCATGCCATGCCAAAAAAATTCTATATGTTCTCATCCTTATTAATCTTTTCTTTAATGCCTTCTGAATTTTGTGCTACACTTTGAAAGTCTTTCCCAACTTTGAGAGAGAAAAAAAAACTTTCCTATGGTTTCTCCAGGTACTAATATAGTTTCATTATTTTTAAGTATTTGGATTATATATGGATTTATCCTAATATCAGATGCAAAGTATGTTTTCAACTTTATTTATTTTACTTTTTAATATATTTTTATTGATTTCAGAGATGAAGAAAGAGAGATAGAAGCATCAATGAGGAGAGAGAATCATTGATTGGCTGCCTCCTGCATGCCCCACACTGAGAATCAAGCCCACAACCCGGGAATGTGCCCGAACTGGGAATCAAACTGTGACCTCCTGGTTCACAGGTCGATGATCAAGCACTGAGCCAAGCCAGCTGGCCAGGCCAACTTTATTTTATTTTATTTTATTTTATTTTATTTTATTTTATTTTATTTATTTTATTTTATTTTATTTTATATGACCACCAGTGATCCCAATTCCATTCACCAAATAGTTCATGTTACACCCACTACTTTAATATACATTTTTTTTGTCATATAATAAATTCCCATATGCATTTCGGTCTAATTCTGAGACTTTTGTTTCATTGATCAGTTTTCCTACATTTGGCTTTCTGGATCCAGCTCCTCCTCAACTTCTAATAAACAAAGACTCCATCAGACTTTCTTTTCACTCTACAGCTCGGTCAGACCTTTGAGGATAAGCTCCAAAAGGCCTTGCTCTAGTTTATGGTTGTTGTTAACAATAACATTCCATTGCCTGAAATGATGCCTGGGACACATGCCTAGGTCTATGTTAGTTTCCTATGGCTGCCATAAAAAGTACCATAGACTGGGTGGCTTAAACAACAGAAATTTATTTTCTCACAATTCTGAAGGCTAAAATTCTGAGATCAAGGTATTGGGAAGGTTGTCAGGTTCTGAGGCCTCTCTTCTTGGTTTATAGATGGTATCTTCTCTTTGTGTCCTCACATGTATCTGTGTCCTGATCTCCCCTTCCTATAAGGATGCCAGTCATGTTAGATAATTACTCACTATAGAAACCTCATTTTAACTTATTTACCTCTCTAAAGACCCTATCTGCAACTAGCCAGATAGCTTGAAATAAGACTTCAGCATATAAACTTTGGGGGACACAATTCAGTCTATAATAAGATCTTCATTAAATACTAGAGGCCTGATGCACAAAATTTGTGCAAGAGTAGGCCTTCCTTCTCCCAGCTGACAGCACAGGCTTCCCTTCCAGCACTCAGACCCGGGCTTGCCTCACAGCCCCAGCTTCATCCAGAAGGTTATCCGGAAGGACGTCCAGTCTAATTAGCATATTACACCTTTATTATTATAGATTTGCTGAATGAACCCATTGAAGAACTTTTCTGAATATTTGAAATAGTTTCTAATCCAAATGACATTAAGAAAATAACAAGTAACTCGCCCTGGCCAGTGTGGCTCAGTTAGTGAGAGCATTGTTCCATATGCCGAAAGGTCTTGAGTTCCATTCTAGGTCAGGCCTCAACCTAGGTTGAGGGTTTGATCCCCAGTAGGGGTGTGTCCGAGAGGCCACCAATTGATGTTTCTCACATCGATGTTTCTCTGTCTCCCTTCATTTCTCTAAAAAAATCAATAAGCATATCTTCAGATGAGGATTTTAAAAGAGTACACAAGTAACTTAATTTGACTGTAGCATGAGGCACATGAAAGGAAAACATAAGAGATAAGAGTTAAATTTTTAATATTGACACCAAATGAAAATAAATTTTAAAATTAGATAAAGTGGAAGAGGGAAGAAGAATGTTATGTGTGCTGAACTCCTTCTGTTTAAAAGGGATGCCAATTGATCTACTTCTTAATGTTTATAAATTTTAAAAAATAACTTTAAGTTTATGGTTCAGAGCTAATAATAAAGGAAGTAAGAATTGGTTGAACTTTGAAGAATAGAATTCAGGGAGCCTGTCACCTTGTATATACTTCTCTCTCGTTTAGAGGGAAATTATACACAAGAATGCATATTGCTGTGATAATTTAAAAAACAACAACACAAGAATAGTGGTTTTGGGCCATGGTGGACTTTCAATCACTCTACGATATACTTTATTCTTTAGTTTTAAAGCTTCACAATGCAAACTCACATTGTTTGACATTGCTCCCCAGGCTCAGTCTTCAACTATAGGTTCCACAACAGTGATTACCAGGAGGATGACCGGATGGCGTAGGATGGGAGTGGCTGACATGTGAGTGGACATGGGGCAAATGATAAGAAACATCTCAGTAACTGACCATGTCTCAAACAACTCTGGTCGCTGACTTGCCCACAGTCCTGGCACAGGAAATTGCAAGGTCTATCCAATATCTTGGTAAACCTTGCTTAGTCACCAGCTTTCAGTCCAGCTCCTTCACACATCTCCTGCTTTAGAGGGCAGAGACGTGTCTCTGGCATCACTCAATCCCAGGAAGACTCTCCCCTTCAGCACAGGTCAGCTCTCCACCTCAGGCCAGAAGAATGAAAGAAAGGTAAGAATATATACCCAGAACTCATTTATGTCCAAAGCCAGTTATGGTTTTTGCTCTAAGTTCCCATCCCCATGGTTCCCAGGCACTACATGCAGGGGTCCTGGTGCATCCTTCAGGGAAAAGCAAGAGACATGAAGTTCTCCACTAGTGTCTTTGGGTGCAACAACTCTGACTGTTGGAGATGCAAATGGGTCAACCAGAACCTTTCTCTCTTCTGATCCATCTCCCCATAGGCTCCCCTTCATTCCAACCATTCAAATCTGGTGTCATGGAGAGGACATTGCCTCAAATATTAATTTAGGGAGCAAAGTAAAATGTGAGCATTACTTCCCAAGTCAGAACTGTTGTTAACCCAGATTTCACTCCCCCCCCCCTCTTCTCTTGTGGATATGGCAGAGTACCAGGAGTAAACAGCCCAAACTGGAGTAAATGGGCGGTGTTTCATAAAAGACTATTGAGCGTGTTTAAAGGAAAGTGACAATGCATGGGAAAGCACCCTTAGGAAAGAAATAGAGGAGCACTGTCTCCACCCCGAGGCTTAAAGGGACCGAGGAAAGAGCAAGTGCACAGATAGAGCAGAGCTGTAATCATAGCAGCAGCAATAGGAAGGACCACCAGCCAGGAGGAGGAGCAGGCCCAGGCCAACACACTACCCAGAGGGAGAGAGCCAGGAGATGAAAAGGCCAAATCTCTTTTTCCCTGCCCTCCAGTCTCCTGGTAGCAACCAGAAATCAGAAGGACAGGATCTCACTGATGAGATACCATCATTACCAGGAAAACCCCTGGGTGGGCTCAGGCTGCCTGTCACTGTGTACAATAACGAAAGCAGGGTTGAATCATATAAGGTGTATATTGAGAAGGCTAGCCAACCAAGAAGACAGGGTGCTTACAAGCATTCAAATCCTGTCTTACAGCAAGGTACAGGGGACAGATTATAAAGGGGAAAGGACCAGGGTGAGGCAGCTACATGCAGCTACATGCAGCTACGTGCAGCTACATGCAGCCCTGGAGGTCTGCAGACATCAGCTATTGTCCTTTAGTCATCAGGAGATGAGATGGTGTTGATGAGCTGACATACTGAGCCACTTTGAGACCAGTTCAGTCAGCCATCCTCGCACCTGCCCTAGCAAGAGATCACATTCCCTTCGTGTCCCTAAAGCATGGTCTTTCTCCTTGGTGGATGAGCCCGTTAGTCATGAGGGTGGACTGTGGTCATCTCTGCTCTTCCTGACTTCATGCAGCTGAGGGGGAAACTCCAGCTGAAGACAGAACTAATACTTGGGTCCAGAGCCCTCTCCTGGTCTCTCAGATCCTATTCCAGACATTGATCTCCTTCTTCAGAACATTCTGGGGACATGACATCGCCTCGGGACAGTGAGTGGGAGCTGTGGTAGGGGGGCATGGTGGGACTTCAGAATGTCCCCATGTCAGTAGCAGGTTTGTGTTGCAGTAGAGCAACCCCAGGCTCTAGAGTCAGAGGGAGAACTGGGTTTGAATCCAGGTCCAGGACTCCAAGGCTGGGCCTTCCATAAGTGTCTTAACCTCTGGACCCTCCTTTCCTGGCTCTGTAACATGGGACATCAGTAGCCCACAGCTTGATGACTCTGAGAATCATTGATCAGACCAGGTGCTAAACTCTTGTTTTCTTCCAGGGTCACCACTGCAGGGTTTGAGAGCACAAATATGACTGTCACAGCCTGGGGGACCGAGCTCACATCAACCAATGGAAGTGACCAGGCTCTTGCTAAATGGAACAAAGCCACCCTGACCCCAGCTGTGCTGATCTGCACCGTGGCCCTGGTGGGACTGGCAGGGAACGCGGTGGTGCTCTGGCTGCTGGGCTTCCGCATGCGCAGGAACGCCTTCTCTGTCTACATCCTCAACCTGGCAGGGGCCGACTTCCTCTTCCTCTGCTACCAATTTACACGTAGTCTATATTTCATGTTCAACTTTCCTTTTTTCATTAGCGTACTTAACAGAGCTCTCTCACCTGTATCAACCTGTGCCTACATCTCAGGCCTGAGCTTTCTCAGTGCCATCAGCACAGAGCGCTGCCTGTCTGTCCTGTGGCCCATCTGGTACCGCTGCCGCCGCCCCAGACACCTGTCAACCATCATGTGTGCCCTGCTCTGGGCCCTGTCCCTGCTGCTGAGCATCCTGGAAAAAAAATTCTCTTGGAGTCTCTTGCATTTGTTCAGCCCTTCCATGTGTCAGGTATTTGACTTCATCATTGCGGCGTGGCTGATTTTGTTATTTGTGCTTCTCTCTGGGTCCAGCCTGGCCCTGATGACCAGACTGCTGTGTGGCTCCAACCGGGTGCCGCCAACCAGGCTCTACATGACCGTTGTGATCACAGTGCTGGTCTTCCTCCTCTGTGGCCTGCCCTTCGGCATCAACTGGTTCATCATATTCTGGATTACAAATAAATTTAATGCCTTCATTGATCTTTCCATACCGGTAGAACTTCTGTCCTGTGTCAACAGCTGTGCCAACCCCATCATTTACTTCTTCGTTGGCTCCTTCAGGCAGCGTTGGTGGAAGCAGAGACACACCCTGAGACTGGTTCTCCAGAGGGCTCTGCAGGACACTCCTGAGGTGGATGAACCTGGAGAAAGCCTTCCTGGGGAAACCCTGGCCATGTCGGGAGGCAGTCTGGGGCAGGGATGAGAGCCTCTGTCCTGATCAGTCTGGAGTAACTTTGAGACTCACTGCTGCCCTGCCTGGCTTGGAAAGTATCTAGTCTTCTCTCAGCCTCAGCCTCAGAATGTGTCAGTGATTCCCCAATCTCTTCAAATAGGTTGTTTTTAATCTGACTGCTCTAGTTTTTCTCATTAGTCTGAAAATTATGCCTTGCCACTGTTTCTGACATTACCATTAAATTTCTCTTGTAATCATCCTCTGAATTTATTTATTGAATGCTTTTTTCTTTACAAGTGGATCTGGAAAGTCTTCTTGAAATACTTGGCCTTGAACTGATAACTATAATTTACCTAGTAAGTACCCTATGTCACATTAGCCAGCCACACTAACCTTTTAAAACAGGCAAGGAAAGATAAACAGGAACTGGAAAAATAGAAATGGGAAAAGAGGCAATTTATAGTGTTATCCTATCTAATAATAGATAGACATGGTAATTGACCATACCTTCGATACACCTCCCATTGGCTAATCAGCGTGATATCCAAATTAACTGCCAACAAAGATGGCGGCTAATTTGCATACTGCAGGCAGGGTGGGACACCGGGACCCAGGAGCCGCCTTTCCTGCAGCCAGTGTTCATGATCATGATCGGAAAGCCAGGTTGCAGGCAAGGCAGCCCCCTGGAACCCAGGAGCCCATCAGTGAGATGTGCAGGTGAAGCAGTGATCAAGCTATGAGGGGGAGGGTGGGAGGCGAAAGGAGCTACAGGAGCAGCTCTGGCCAAAGACTGAAGACTTCCACTGGAGCGAGGAGCCAAGAGCTGCTTGGGTGCTCAGGCCTGTGGGAAAGCAGGCACCGTGAGCTGGTGATCCCAACGGTCTGATAGTGTTGGAGGTGGTGTTGGGACTGGGGACTGGCCAGCGGGCAGAAGATGGCACTGATTGGGCCAATTGCTATGATGCCCACTGTAGCCAGCAAACTGCCTGATCAGGAGGTGGGGCCAGCAGCCAACCTCACAGCCCCTCCCCCATGCCGGCCTTCCCCTGATCAGACTCTCCCATCCCAATCAAGAGCAGGGTGCACAGAGCCTGGACCCTTCCTGGCAGCCCCGAGTCCCTGGGGCTGAGAATTCTGATGGCCCTGCCCGAGAGTAGAAGTGCCTGAGGGGCAGAAACAGGGACCACAGGTCTCCAGGGAGCACTGCAGAGTTGGCAATGAGAGGAGAGGACCTGTGAAGGGGGAGAAGGTGAAGCCAGTGGACATCAGCCCAGAATCCAGCCCTTCCCCTCCAGAGGCAGTAGGACCTAAACCCAGAACCCCAGCCCAAATTGGAAGAGCCTGAGGGAGCTTCAGGAAGCTCTACGCAAAGCTGCACATTGAGAACGAGAGACTTCGTGAAGCCCTGACCCAGACCACGCTGTGGCTGGAGCAACTCAAGGTGGAGCTGGAGTGCACCATGCAGAGGCAAGAGCACTTTGCAGAGAGGCCAGCCATCCTGGAGCTGGCGAGATTTGAGTGTAGGGCCCTAGAGTGCAAGGCTGCTGAATTGGGAGAGGAGCTGAAGGGCCTGTCCAATCTCCAAGCTGACAACCAGCGCCTCAAGGATGAGAATGTGGCCCTGATCTTCATCAGCAGCAAACTGTCCAAGTGACCCCAGAGGACTTGCCCCTGCACCCGCATTTATACAGCTGCTTTTGCCACATGCACCCCTTCCCTGTGTGAACATGAGTGATAGGGCTGTTGAGGAGTCTCTGAGAAGCCATAACCTCCCTTGAGATCTCCAGGTTAGGAGGGGAGGACAGAGCCCCCAGGAGCCAAGGGGGCCATCTGAGGCCAGGATGGAGATGGGAGGCTGAGCCAGGTACGGGGACCAGGGCTGCAGGCAGGACCAGAAAGGAACTGAGGACCAGGAAGTGCCAGGACCAGTAGCCAGGACCAGAGTGGTCACCCAGAGGTCCCTCTCATGTGTGCTGCCACCAGTCACCCCTCCAGCCCCTGAGCATGGATCCTAGAATGTGCCAACCATCCCGCCGGCCTGGGCCAGATGAGCCTGTATATAGGGTCTGTGTGCAATAGGGAGGGACGTCTTCTATTTTTTGCTGCCCCTTCCCCATCCCTGTCCCGGGCAGGGGGAGAAGGTATTTTTCAGACATAGCACAGGCACCACAAGTAAAAGTTGTGAAGTTGCAAAAAAAAAAAAAAAGAGAAGAGCAGGCCAGCCGGAGAAACACCCTCTCTCTTCCCACCACCCTCTGTCCCCATGGCCAGCCCTGCACTTGATCACCCTGCCCCACCACAATAGGCCCACAGCCCCTCCCCGTGGCTGTCAGCCCCTGATTGCACCCCCTCCACCCAAGAGGGGGCAGGGCTGGGAGGCAACCTCCTGCAGCACCTCCCCAGGCTGGCCCCAGACATGGTCCAGCATTGGGCCAAGTCGGAGAAGGTGAAGCTGTGGGAGGTGTCTGTGGTTGCCCTCCACTCCCTCCTGGAGCCCTTCATTTACCTGGCCAGCAAGATGACCCAGCCCCAGAGCAAGTCCGCCTTCCCCCTCAGCCATAAGAACAAGGGCAGCAGCTCCTTGGATGGCTGAAGAGCTGCGATCCCTTCTTCACCTCCCCAACCCCAGTCGAGCTTCTGGGGCTTTGGAGGATGGGTTGAAGGGAAGACAACTCCCACTAGGGCAGGCAGCTGGGCAGTTCCAGGCTCGGGCCACTTTGGCTTCCTCCAAACTCCGGGAAGTGCAAGTAATCAAGGTTTGTGCCCCTAGTCTCTCCCTCCACCCCAGCTTCCATCCTATCTACCCCTCTGTGACCTGGGGCAGATGTGGGTCAGGGTCCCTCCCCGCTGCCCTGGTTAGGAAGCAGAGCTTCCCCACAGAAGTGCCACGTCTAGGGTCTGGTTCTGATCATGGGTCCCACACCTCTGGGCTTCTGCCACACACACACACAAACACTTATGGCACCAGCCTAGACTCCAGGGGAAGGGTGTCCAGGAATCGTGTATGCGTGTGCATCCTGGTGTTAGGGGTGCCTCCTCACCCAGCACCCTGACCTTGTTCCCATCTGCACCGTGGCTGGAAGAAGCCAGCCTCCTGGGAAGTGTGATTTTCTACTTGACCTCCTGCCCCAATTGTTTCACTTCCTCTTCCTGCTTCATTAGTTGAGGTGGAATGGTATGATGACTGAGCTGATTTACCAAGGGGCTTTCTTACGCAGCAAGGTTTTCTCTCTCTGGGCTTTCGGTTCCTTATCTGTACAGTGAAAGGAGTTGCTTAGATGGCCTTCAGATCCTCTCCAGCCCTATGACTTTATAATGCCCCTGGCTTTGGGCCAGCTGACTGTCCCCTTTGTTTCTTCTCCCTCTTCAAGGTGTTATGCCTATGGGCCCTGGAGGCTGGGACTCTGCTCTCCGACAACCGCCAGGGGGCAGGAGTGCACTATCTACTCTAGTTGCCAGAATGGCTGCTTAGTGCCCACTGGGGAACTTCACACCCCTGGGGGCTGGTCTTCACTCCTTCCTGTGGTTGTTTTCAGCTATTAGCTGGACTTTATTTATAAATTACCTGTTATAAGTTAGTATGCTGCCATGGTGAAGGCTGGACAAGGTGCTCCTCTAGCCCTTCTTACCTCATGCCTCAGCAGAACAAGGCCAACAGTAGTAACTTCTCAAGAGCGGACAGAACTGTTGGGGCTCAGAAGGATGGTTAAACTCTCAACATGCTGTAAGGTGAGCTCATGACCCACAACTTCCTGGGCCCACTTTGTGCTTCTCTCTGGGCTTCTGATGGGCACCGCTACCATAGGTGAGCCCTACAGCCGGGCCACATCCAGTGCATGCCCCTTCCCAAACAGGGAGGTGAGCAGGGGCAGGCGGTCCCAGGCTGGGCAAGTCAAGTTAGGGCATATACAGGCTCGGGCTTAAAGTTCATTTATTGATGCATTGGACACAATAAAACCACAATTGTTATCAAAAAAAAAAGTGGGAATATGCTAATTGACTCTCGCACCATCCCAAAGATGGTGGCACCCGCAGCCAATAGGAGGGAATATGCTAATTGACAGCTCTGCCCTCAAATATGGCGGTGCCCACCGCCACAAGATGGCCAGCAGAGGAGGGCAGTTGTGGGTGATCAGGCCAGTAGGGGAGGGCAGTTAGGGGTGACCAGGCCAGCAAGGGAGGGCAGTTAGGAGTGACCAAGCCAGCAGGGGAGGGCAATTGGGGGGGGACCAGGCCAGCAGGGGAGGGCAACCAGGCTGGCAGGGGAGGGCAATTGGGGATGACTGGGCCAGTAGGGGAGGGCAGTTGGGGGCAACCAGACCAGCAGGGGAGGGCAGTGGGAGGAGACCAGGCTGGCAGGTGAGGGCAGTTGGGGGCCATAGGGCCGGCCGGGTAGTGGTAAGGAGGTGATCAGGCAAGCAGACAGAAGCAGTTACGACCAATCAGGCAGGCAGGCAGCCAACGGTTGGGAGTCACCAGTCCCGGATTGTGAGAGGGATGTCCAACTGCTGACAGTCAGACATCCCCTGAGGGGTCCCAGATTGGAGAGGGTGCAGGCTGGGCTAAGGGACACCCCTCCCAACCCCAGTGCACAAATTTCATGCCCACCTCTAGTTGTTACTAAAAGTATAAAGCTTGTTTAGAAAATGGTTACCAGTGTGCAAATAAGTTTCATTCCCCGTGACACCCCAAATATATGGTCATAGTTGCTAGAACTCTCTTAAGAATGATCAGCCCAGCCCGTGTAGCTCAGTGTTTGAGTGTTGACCTATGAACCAGGAGGACACAGATCAATTCCTGGTCAGGGCACATGCTCGGGTTGGAGTCTCGGTTCTCCATGGAGGCCATGCAGGAGGCAGCCAATCAATGATTCTCTCTCATCACTGATGTTTCTATTTCTCTCTCCCTCTCCTTTCCTCTCTCTGAAATCAATAAAAAAAAATTTTTAATGGATCATTGGCTGAAGTGCAGTGAGTAATGAGCCATGTCTCTTGTGGCCTTGAAGTGTCAGAAATTGGCATAAGTTTTGCAAAATGAGTTAGGGTCAACTCAACAATACTGTCAAGTCCAGACATCACCAGCAAGGTCACCCAAGCAGGACAAGCCAAAGAGGAAAGTCCTGCTCTCTTGACACTGACTCTAGGATATGTTCAACCCTACAGGGTCTGAAACCACATCTAGAAACAACAGGCAGGTGGAACGAGGACAAGGGTTGGGGAAGTGCGAAGCGAGAAACAAAAGAATGCACCCTCTTCTGGACTACAGTCTTTTTGTCTGCAAAAGGCCACATTGGAGCAGGAGAGATGGTTCATCTTTCAATTAAACTCAATGTTTTAAGCCTCATATAAAACTTCAACTCTACTTGTTTACAGCTTTGATATGGATGATGGCATAGGAGTTGGTAACCGGTTATCAGAAATCTCATATTTAAATTCTGCATGATATCTCGTACCTCTTTTGAGATGTAGTATCTATAGTGTCTTGATATTTAGATCCGAGCTATTTTAACATCCTGTTATACATGTGAGAGAATAATGTGTATCAACTTCAAGAGCTCTGAAGAGATCAGTGAGTGAAAGGCCTTTAGCTATAATTGCAAAATTTTATTTATTTATTTTTAAAGAGATATTGGAAGCAAATATGATAAAATTTTAATATATACTTAAATTTAATGGTGATTATGTGAATGCTTATTATATTATCTCATGGACTACATGCCTAGTTTACAATCTTCTTTCCAGCATAAACCTTGTTCTCATTCTTGGTAACTGCAATATGCATGTAGCTAGTAAATCCAACAAACTTTTCAATCTGATTAATTATAGACCAACAACAAGTTGCAAAATTACTGCAGAGAGTTCCTGTCTGCCCGTCACCCAGCCTCTGCCAATGGTGACATCTTACACAAATGCAGGACATTTTCAAAACCAAGAAATTGACCTGGGTAGGATACAATTATTCACACTACACATCTTACTCAGATCTCACCCATTTTCACATGCACACATTTTTACTGTGCATAATTCTAGGACATTTTATCACACGTATAGATTCATGTAATGACAGCCACATTCAAGATTTGGAACTGTTTCTTTGTCACAAAAGAATCCTCCTGGACAACTCTTTGTAGACAAACACAACCTGTGCCCCTTCCAAACTCTTGGCAACCACTGATCTCTTCTCCATCTCTATAATTTTGTCATTTCAAAAATGTTGTACAAATGGAGTCATACAGTATTCAGCCTTTGAGTTTGACTTTTTTCATTCAGCACAATGACCTCAAGATCCATCCAAGTGGTTGCACGAATCAATAGTTTGTTGTTCATTTTTAAAATTGCTGTCGTATTCTTTATATGGATGCATTACATATTGTTTCACTACTCACAAGTGGAAGGACATTTGGTTTGTTTCCAGTTTGATTATTATAATAAAATTGCTATGAATGAACATCTGTATAGAGATTTCCATGTGAACATAAGTTTACCATTCTCTAAAATAAATGCCAGGAATAATTGCTGTTTTATATGGTAAGAATATGTCCAAATTTGTAAGAAAATGCATAGTTTTTCTGCATGGCCATACCATTTTACTTTCCAACCAGAAATCTATGAGAGATTCAGTTTTCCTAAAGCCTTGTCAATATTTGAAGGAATCGGTATTTTTTAATTTTAGCCATGCTAAGGAGTGTGTAATAGTATCTCATCATGGTTATAATTTTGTATTTCCCTAATGGCTAGGGGTGCAAAACTATTTCATATATTTATTTGCCTTCCATGTATTTCCTTTGGTGAAGTGTCTGTTCAAGTCTTTTGCCCTGGTTGAGTCCAACTCTCCATTAACTCCATGCCTGTTTCCAGGGAGCTGAGTGTAACCAGAGAGCAACACACAACCAATGGCTTCGCTTTCAATCTATGTCCACAAACTACAAGTATCCACTTAGCTCTGCTGAGTCATTAGGTACCTTTTCCATAACTACCCTCTCAATCTCCAAGGGAAACTCTTCACTCCATCTCTCTCCTGAAACCCCCTCCTCACTCTTTTATCACTCTCAGATGCTGCCCTCCTGAGAATGTCCCCATCTCCCAACACCAAATCTATCAGCCAAACTGCCTCTGTGCTCACTTCGCTGCCTTTCCTCTCAGGCCAGGGAAGAGCTCTGCATTCTCCTACCCTAAACCATCCTTTCCACCTGCAGACAGGTTCCCACCCCTCTCCTCCACAGACACACTTATACAATTACTAGAGGCCCAGTGCACGAAATTCATGCACAGGGAGGGAGGATGTCCCTCATCCCGGCCTGCACCCTCTCCAATCTGGAACCCCTTGGGCAATGTCTGCTGCCGGTTTAGGCTCAATCCCTGTGTGATCAGGCCTAAACTGGCAGTCAGACATGCCTCTCACAATCTGGGACTGCTGTCTCCTAATCGTTTGCCTGCCTGCCTGCCTGCCTGCCTGATCACCCCCTAACCGCTCCCCTGCCAGCCCAATCACCCCTAACTGCCCTCCCCTGCTGACCCGATTGCCCCCAACTGCCCTCCCCTGCCAGCGTGATGGCCCCCAACTGCCCTCCCCTGCTTATCTGGTCGCCAATAACTGCCAAAAGTTTTGGTCTTATATATTTCCATGAGTAAAATATAACTCTATGTAATTTTAATTTTCATCTCTGTTATTATTACTTTGGTTTCTCTCCATATGTTTAAGAGCCATTTTTATTTTGAGAAGTTGTGCATTTATGACCTATAATCATTTTCTTATTGGCTTGTTAGATTTTGAATTATCATTTTACAGGAACTTTTACAAATAGGGGAATTAGTAATTTTTCTTTTATATGAGTTACCAATATTTTCCCAACTCATTTTTGATTGTGATGGTTCGTGCCATACCAAAAAAATTCTATATGTTCTCATCCTTATTAATCTTTTCATTAGTACCTTCTGAATTTTGTGCTACACTTTGAAAGTCTTTCCGAACATTGAGAGGAAAAAAAAAAAACTTTCCTATGGTTTCTCCAGGTACTAATATAGTTTCATTATTTATTTTTAGGTATTTGGATTATATATGGATTTATCCTAATATCAGAGGCAAAGTATGTTTTCAACTGTATTTATTTTAATTTTTAATATATTTTTATTGATTTCAGAGATGAAGAGAGAGAAAAACATCAATGAGGAGAGAGAATCATTGATTGGCTGCCTCCTGCACGCCCCACACTGAGGATCAAGCCCACAACTGGTCTTGCAAGGCGTGTCAGGCCATAAAAACTGTGAACAATGCACTGCCCTGGGGTGGGGAAGGAAGGTCGTTATCGCTGGCTCCAGGACAGATCATCAACACCTGGGGGCCTTCCTGTAAGCCCATGATAGGGGGTGGAACCATATCTGCAAGACAAAGACCCCAAAAGGTTATAAAAAGTGAAGCCTTTGCGTGTTACTTCACACTGATTTGGAAATTATTCCTGGAGTCCACTAGTGCTAATAAACAGGGTCCCTCTCTTTCTCTAGGAAGTGTGCTTGGTATTTCTTTGCCCTTCTGTGACATAATAAATACTAGAGGCCTGATGCACAAAATTCATGCAAGAGTAGGCCTTCCTTCTCCCAGCTGCCAGCACTGGCTTCCCTTCCAGCACTTGGACCCAGGCTTCCTTTGAAGCCCCAGCTTCATCCAGAAGGTCATCCGGAAGGACATCCAGTCTAATTAGCATATTATGCTTTTATTTTTATAGACTAGAGGCCCAGTGCACAAAAATTTGTGCACGGGGGGGAGGGGTCTCTCAGCCCGACCTGTGCCCTCTCCCAGTCTGGGACCCCTCGGAAGATAATGACCTGCTGGCTTAGGCCTGCTCCTGGGTGGCAGAGGGCAGGCCCAATCCCTAGGTGCAGCCCCTGGTCGGGCTCAGAGCAGGGCTGATTGGGGAGTTGGGGCACCACCCCCTGTCATGCACAGAGCAGGGTGGATCAGGAGGTTGCAATGCCACCCTCAGTCATGCTCAGGGTAGGGCCGATTGGGAGGTTGGGGCACCGCCCCATGTCACACTCAAGGCAGGGTCGATGGGCAGGTTGCAGCGCCACCCTCTGTCACTCACAGAGCAGGGCCCATCAGGGGGCTTGGGGCTCCGTACCCTGTCATGCACAGAGCAGGGCCGATAGGGGAGTTAGGGCACCACCCCAGTCACCCACAGAGCAGGGCTGATCAGGGAGTTGGGGCGCCGCCACTGTCACACTCAGGGCAGGGCCAATGGGGAGGTTATGGCTCTACCCCATCACACACAGAGCAGGGCCCGTGGGGGGCGGGGGGTTGGAGCGCCGCCCTCTATCACCCACAGAGCAGGGCCAATCATGGGTTTGGGGTGCTGCCACTGTCACACTCAGGGCAGGGCCAATGGGGAGGTTATGGCTCTACCCGGTCACACACAGAGCAGGGCCAATCAGGGGGTTTGGGTGCTGCCCCCTGTAAAGCTGATCCGGTGCCAGGAGGCCTCGCGGCTCCTCTGATCCTGGTGCTGGGAGGCATATTACCCTTTTACTATATAGGATAGAGGCCTGGGGGCCGGCTGGTTTGCCCTGAAGGGTGTCCTGGATCAGGGTGGGGGTCCCCACTGGGGTGCCTGGCCAGTCTGGGTGAGGAGCTGAGGGCTGCTTTTAAGCTGGTGGGTGACTGAAGCTCCCAACTGCTCCTTTTTTTCTTTTTCTTTTTATTCTGGGCCAGCTTTAGCTCTGGCTCTAGCGCTGAGGCTTCTGCTGCTGAAAGCAGGTATCTGGTTTGTTTGCGTTCTATAATCAAAACAATGTATAACTCCAGCTCTGAGATCACGGCTGGCTGAAAGCTGGTTTCTGGGGTTTTGTTTAGCTTCTATATTTGTTACAATGTTTCAAACTGCCAGCTCAGAGGCCGGTAAGGCAGGCAGGGAATGTTGGAGTGCTCCTTCACTGAAACAAGCAAGCCTCATGTTCATTTCCAGCTGCCTGGCTGCTGACCACCATCTTGGCTGGAAGTTAATTTGCATATCACCCTGATTAGCCAATGGGAAGGGTAGCGGTCGTACACTAATTACCATGTTTCTCTTTTATTAGATTAGACTAGAGGGCCAGTGCACAAAAATTTGTGCACTTGGAGGGAAGCGGGGGTTCCTCAGCCCGGCCTGTGCCCTCTCGCAGTCTGGGATCCCTCAGGAGATAACGACCTGCTGGCTTAGGCCTGCTCCCGGGTGGCAGAGGGCAGGCCCAATCCCTAAGTGCAGCCCTGGTCAGGCTCAGAGCAGGGCTGATTGGGGAGTTGGGGCGCCGCCTCTGTCATGCACAGAGCAGGGAGGATCGGGAGGTTGCGATGCCACCCTCAGTCACACTCAGGGTAGGGCCGGATTGGGGGGTTGGGGCACCACCCCCTGTCACACTCAAGGCAGGGTCGATGGGGAGGTTGCGGCGCCACCCCCTGTCACTCACAGAGCAGGGCCAATCAGGGGGTTGGGGAGCTCCCCCCTGTCATGCACAGAGCAGGGGCCATCAGGGGGTTGGGGAGCTCCTCCCTGTCATGCACAGAGCAGGGTCTATCAGGGGGTTGGGGAGCTTCCCCCTGTCACTCACAGAGTAGGGCCAATAGGGGAGTTGGGGCACTGCCCCCTGTCACACACAGAGCAGGGCGGATCAGGGGGTTGGGGCGCCACACCCTGTCACACTCAGGGCAGGGCCGATGAGGAGGTTATGGCTCTACCTTGTCACACACAGAGCAGGGCCCGTGGGGTGGGGGGGGAGGGGGGCGACTGGGGCGCCGCACCCTGTCACACACAGAGCAGGGCCGATCAGGGGGTTGGGGCACCGCAGCCTGTCACACACAGAGCCGCAGGGCAATAAGGGGGTTGGGGAGCTCCCCCCTATCAGGCACAGAGCAGGGCTGATCAGGGGGTTGGGGCGCCTTCCCCTGTCACGAATAGAGCAGGGCCGATAGGGAGGTTGTGGCCCCACCCCCTGTCACACACAAAGCCCCAGGGCGATCAGAGGGTTTGGGCCCTGCCCCCTGTCACGCTGATCCCGGTGCCGGGAGGCCTCATGTCTCCGCTGATCCTGGTGCTGGGAGGCATATTACCCTCATACTATATAGGATAGAGGCCTAGTGCACGGGTGGGGGCAGGCTGGTTTGCCCTGAAAGGTGTCCTGGATCAGGGTGGGGGTCCCCACTGGGGTGCCTGGCCAGCCTGGATGAGGGGATGATGGCTGTTTGCAGCTGGTCACACACCCTTCAGGGTGGAGGTCCCCACTGGGGTGCCTGGCCAGTCTGGGTGAGGGGCTGAGGGTTGTTTTCAGGCTAGCAGGTGACTAAAGCTCCCAACAGCTCCTTTTTTTCTTTTTCTTTTTATTCTGGGCCAGCTTTAAATCTGAGGCTGGCTCCAGCTCTTAGGGCTCTGCTGCTGAAAGCAGGTTTCTGGCCTTTGTTTACCTTCTGTATTTGAAACAATGTTGCAATCCTGCTGGCTGAAGCCCGGCCGACTAAAGCAGGTTTCTGGGGTTTTGTTTAGCTTCTATATTTGTAACATAGTTGCTTATAGTTGCAGCTCAGAGGCCGGCAGCAGCAGGCAGGGAACGTTGGAGTCCTCCTTCACTGAAGCAAGCAAGCCTCATGTTCGCTTCCAGCTGCCTGGCTGTCGGCCGCCATCTTGACTGGCAGTTAATTTGCATATCGCCCTGATTAGCCAATGGGAAGGGTAGTGGACGTACACTAATTACCATGTTTCTCTTTTATTAGATAGGATTTGCTGAATGAACCCATTGAAGAACTTTTCTGAATATTTGAAATAGTTTCTAATCCAAATGACACTTAAAAAATAACAAGTAACTCACCCTGGCCAGTGTGGCTCAGTTAGTCAGAGCATTGTCCCATATGCCGAAAGGTCTTGAGTTCAATTCTAGGTGAGGCCTCAACCTAGGTTGAGGGTTTGATCCCCAGTTGGGGTGTGTCCAAGAGGCAACCAATTGATGTTTCTCACATCGATGTTTCTCTGTCTCCCTTCATTTCTCTAAAAAAATCAATAAGCATATCTTCAGATGAGGATTTTAAAAGAGTACAAAAGTAACTTAATGTGACTGTAGCATGAGGCACATGAAAGGAAAACATAAGAGATAAGAGTTAAATTTTTAATATTTACATCAAATGAAAATATATTTTAAAATGAGATAAAGTGGAAGAGGGAAAAAGAATGTTATGTGTGCTGAACTCCTTATGTTTAAAAGGGATGCCAATTGATCTACTTCTTAATGTTCATAAATTTAAAAAAATAACTTTAAGTTTATGGTTCAGAGCTAATAATAAAGGAAGTAAGAGTAGGTTGAACTTCGAAGAATAGGATTCAGGGAGCATGTCACCTTATATAGACTTCTCTATCGTTTGGAGGGAAATTATACACAAGAATGCATATTGCTGTGGTAATTAAAAAAACAAGAAAAGTGGGTTATGCCGAACCAGTTTGGCTCAGTGGCCTGCGGACTGAAGGGTCCCAGGTTCAATTCCGGTCAAGGGCATGTACCCTGGTTGCGGGCACATCCCCAGTGGGGGGCGTGCAGGAGGCAGCTGATCAATATCTCTCATCGATGTTTCTGGCTCTACCCCTCTCCCTTCTTCTCTGTAGAAAATCAATAAAATATTTTTTTTAAGTGGGTTTTGGCCATGGTGGACTTCCAATCACTCTACGATATACTTTATTCTTTAGTTTTAAAGCCTCACAATGCACACTCACATTGTTTGACACTGCTCCCCAGGCTCAGTCTTCAACTATAGGTTCCACAACAGTGATTACCAGGAGGGTAACCGGATGGGGTAGGATGGGAGTGGCTGACATGTGAGTGGACATGGGGCAAATGATAAGGAACATCTCAGTAACTAATCATCCTCAAACAGCTCTGGTCTCTGACTTGCCCACAGTCCTGGCACAGGAAATTGCAAGGTCTGTCTAATATCTTGATAAACCTTGCTTAGTCACCAGCTTTTAATCCAGCTCCCTCACACATCTTCTGATTTAGAAGGCAGAGACGTGTCTCTGGCATCACTCAATCCCAGAAAGACTCTCCCCTTCAGCACAGGTCAGCTCGCCACCTCAGGCCAGAAGAATGGAAAAAAGGTAAGAATATATACCCAGAACTCATTTATGTCCAAAGCCAGTTATGGTTTTTGCTCTAAGTTCCCATCCCCATGATTCCCAGGCTCTACATGCAGGGGTCCTGGTGCATCCTTCAGGGAAAAGCAGGAGACATGAAGCTCTCCTCTAGTATCTTTGGGTGCATCAACTCTGAATGTTGGAGATGCAAATGGGTCAACCAGAACCTTTCTCTCTTCTGATCCATCTCCCAACAGGCTCCCCTTCATTCCAACCATTCAAGTCTGGTGTCATGGAGAGAACGTTGCCTCAAATATTAATTTAGGGAGCAAAGTAAAATGTGAGCATTGCTTCCCAAGTCGGAACTGTTGTTTACCCAGATTTCACTTTTTTCCTTTTTTCCCTCTTCTCTTGTGGATATGACAGAGTACCAGGAGTAAACAGCCCAAACTGGGGTAAATGGGGGGTGTTTCATGAGGGACTATTGAGCGGCTTTAAAGGAAAGTGACAATGCATGGTGAAGCACCCTTAGGTAAGCAATAGAGGAGCACTGTTTTCACCCCGATGCTTAAAGGGACCCAGGAAAGAGCAAGGGAACAGATAGACCAGAGCCGTAATCATAGCAGCAGCAATAGGAAGGACCACCAGCCAGGAGGAGGAGCAGGCCCAGGCCATCACACTGCCCAGAGGGAGAGAGCCAGGAGATGAAAAGGCCAAATCTCTTTTTCCCTGCCCTCCAGTCTCCTGGTAGCTCCATTTAACCAGAAATCAGAAGGACAGGATCTCACTGATGAGATACCATCATTACCAGGAAAACCCCTGGGTGGGCTCAGGCTGCCTGTCACTGTGTCCAATAACGAAAGCAGGGTTGAATCATATAAGGTGTATATTGAGAAGGCTAGCCAAGCAAGAAGACAGGGTGCTTACAAGCATTCAAATCCTGTCTTACAGCAAGGTGCAGGGGACAGGATTATAAAGGGGAAAGGACCAGGGTGAGGCTGGGGACGGAATGCAGCTACATGCAGCCCTGGAGGTCTGCAGACATCAGCTATTGTCCTTTAGTCATCAGGAGATGAGATGATGTTGATGAGCTGACATACTGAGCCACTTTGAGCCCAGTTCACGCAGCCATCCTCACACCTGCCCTAGCAAGAGATCACATTCCCTTCGTGTCCCTAAAGCATGGTCTTTCTCCTTGGTGGATGGGCCCGTTAGTCATGAGGGTGGACTGTGGTCATCTCTGCTCTTCCTGACTTCATGCAGCTGAGGGGGAAACTCCAGCTCAGGACAGAACTAATACTTGGGTCCAGAGCCCTCTCCTGGTCTCTCACATCCTATTCCAGACATTGATCTCCTTCTTCAGAACATTCTGGGGACATGACATCGCCCTGGACAGTGAGTGGGAGCTGTGGTAGGGGGTCATGGTGGGACTTCAGAATGTCCCCATGTCAGTAGCAGGTTTGTGTTGCAGTAGAGCGAGCCCAGGCTCTAGAGTCAGAGAGAGAACTGGGTTTGAATCCAGGTCCAGGACTCCAAGGCTGTGTGTCCTTCCATAAGTATCTTAACCTCTGGACCCTCCTTTCCCTGCTGTGTAACATGGGACAGTAATAGCCCACAGCTTGATGGCTCTGAGAACCATTGATCGTACCAGTGCCCAACTCTTGTTTTCTTCCAGGGTCACCACTGCAGGGTTTGAGAGCACAAATATGACTGTCACAGCCTGGGGGACCGAGCTCACACCAACCAATGGAAGTGACCAGGCTCTTGCTAAATGGAACAAAGCCATCCTGACCCCAGCTCTGCTGATCTGCACCATGGCCCTGGTGGGGCTGGCAGGGAACGCGGTGGTGATCTGGCTCCTGGGCTTCCACATGCGCAGGAACGCCTTCTCCGTCTACATCCTCAACCTGGCAGGGGCCGACTTCCTCTTCCTCTGCTACCAATTTATACGTAGTCTGTATTTGGTTTTCAACTCTCCTTTTTTCATTGACGTAATTGACATATTTCTCTCACCTGTATCAACCTTTGCCTACATCTCAGGCCTGAGCTTTCTCAGTGCCATCAGCACAGAGCGCTGCCTGTCTGTCCTGTGGCCCATCTGGTACCGCTGCCACCGCCCCAGACACCTGTCAACCATCATGTGTGCCCTGCTCTGGGCCCTGTCCCTGCTGCTGAGCATCCTGGAAAAAAATTTCTCTTGGGGTCTGTTCTATTTTTTCAGCGCTTCCGTGTGTCGGGTATTTGACTTCATCGCTGTGGCATGGCTGATTTTGTTATTTGTGCTTCTCTCTGGGTCCAGCCTGGCCCTGATGACCAGACTGCTGTGTGGCTCCAACCGGGTGCCGCCCACCAGGCTCTACATGACCGTTGTGATCACAGTGCTGGTCTTCCTCCTCTGTGGCCTGCCCTTCGGCATCGACTGGTTCATCATATTCTGGATTCCAAATAAATCTAATGCCTTCTTTCATGTTTCCATGATGGTAGTACTTCTGTCCTGTATCAACAGCTGTGCCAACCCCATCATTTACTTCTTCGTTGGCTCCTTCAGGCAGCGTTGGTGGAAGCAGAGACACACCCTGAGACTGGTTCTCCAGAGGGCTCTGCAGGACCCTCCTGAGGTGGATGAACCTGGAGAAAGCCTTCCTAGGGAAACCCTGGACATGTCGTGAGGCAGTCTGGGGCAAGGATGAGAGCCTCTGTCCTGATCAGTCTGGAGTAACTTTGAGACTCACTGCTGCCCTGCCTGGCTTGGAAAGTATCTAGTCTTCTCTCAGTCTCAGCCTCAGAATGTGTCAGTGATTCCCCAATCTCTTCAAATAGGTTGTTTTTAATCTGACTGCTCTAGTTTTTCTCATTAGTCTGAAAATTATGCCTTGCCACTGTTTCTGACATTACCATTAAATTTCTCATGTAATCATCCTCTGAATTTATTTATTGAATGCTTTTTCTTTACAAGTGGATCTGGAAAGTCTTCTTGAAATACTTGGCCTTGAACTGATAACTATAATTTACCTAGTAAGTACCCTATGTCACATTAGCCAGCCACACTAACCTTTTAAAACAGGCAAGGAAAGATAAACAGGAACAGGAAAAATAGAAATGAGAAAAGAGGCAATTTATAGTGTTATCCTATCTAATAATAGATAGACATGGTAATTGACCATACCTTCGCTACACCTCCCATTGGCTAATCAGTGTGATATCCCAATTAACCGCCAACAAAGATGGCGGCTAATTTGCATACTGCAGGCAGGGTGGGACACCGGGACCCAGGAGCCGCCTTTCCTGCGGCCAGTGTTCATGATCATGATCAGAAAGCCAGGCTGCAGGCAAGGCAGCCCCCTGGAACCCAGGAGCCCGTCAGTGAGATCTGCTGGTGAAGCAGTGATCAAGCTATGGGGGGAGGGTGGGGGGGTGGAAGGAGCTACAGGAGCAGCTCTGGCCAAAGACTGAAGACTTCCACCGGAGCGAGGAGCCAAGAGCTGCTTGGGGACTCAGGCCTGTGGGAAAGCAGGCACCGTGAGCTGGTGATCCCAACGGCCTGATAGTGTTGGAGGTGGTGTTGGGACTGGGGACTGGCCAGCGGGCAGAAGATGGCACTGATTGGGCCAATTGCTATGATGCCCACTGTAGCCAGCAAACTGCCTGATCAGGAGGTGGGGCCAGCAGCCAACCTCACAGCCCCTCCCCCATGCCGGCCTTCCCCTGATCAGACTCTCCCATCCCCATCAAGAGCAGGGTGCACAGAGCCTGGACCCTTCCTAGCTGCCCCGAGTCCCTGGGGCTGAGAATTCTGATGGCCCTGCCCAGAGAGTAGAGGTGCCTGAGGGGCAGGGACAGGGACCACAGGCCTCCAGGGAGCACTGCAGAGTTGGCAATGAGAGGAGAGGGCCTGTGAAGGTGGAGAAGGTGAAGCCAGTGGACATCAGCCCAGAATCCAGCTCTTCCCCTCCAGAGGCAACAGGACCTAAACCCAGAACCCCAGCCCAAATTGGAAGAGCCTGAGGGAGCTTTAGGAAGCTCTACGCAAAGCTACACATTGAGAACGAGAGACTTCGTGAAGCCCTGACCCAGACCACGCTGCGGCTGGAGCAGCTCAAGGTGGAGCTGGAGCACACCATGCAGAGGCAAGAGCACTTTGCAAGGAGGCCTGCCATCCTTGAGCTGGCGAGATTTGAGTGTAGGGCCCTAGAGTGCAAGACCGCTGAACTGGGAGAGGAGCTGAAGGGCCTGTCCAATCTCCAAGCTGACAACCAGCACCTCAAGGATGAGAATGTGGCCCTGATCTGCGTCATCAGCAAACTGTCCAAGTGACCCCAGAGGACTTGCCCCTGCACCCGCATCTATACAGCTGCTTTTGCCACATGCACCCCTTCCCTGTGTGAACATGAGTGATAGGGCTGTCGAGGAGTCTCTGAGAAGCCATAACCTCCCTTGAGATCTCCAGGTTAGGAGGGGAGGACTGAGCCCCCAGGAGCCAAGGGGGGCATCTGAGGCCAGGATGGAGATGGGAGGCTGAGCCAGGTAGGGGGACCAGGGCTGCAGGCAGGACCAGAAAGGAACTGAGGACCAGGAAGTGCCAGGACCAGTAGCCAAGACCAGAGTGGTCACCCAGAAGTCCCCTCTCATGTGTGCTGCCACCAGTCACCCCTCCAGCCCCTGAGCATGGATCCTAGAATGTGCCAACCATCCCGCTGGCCTGGGCCAGGTAAGCCTGTATATACGGTCTGTGTGCAATAGGGAGGGACGTCTTCTATTTTTTGCTGCCCCTTTCCCATTGCTGTCCCGGGCAGGGGGAGAAGGTATTTTTCAGACATAGCACAGGCACCACAAGTAAAAGTTGTGAAGTTGCCAAAAAAAAAACAAAAACAAAAAAAGAAGAGCAGGCCAGCCGGCCAAACACCCTCTCTCTTCCCACCACCCTCTGTCCCCATGGCCAGCCCTGCACTTGATCAACCTGCCCCACCACAATAGGCCCACAGCCCCTCCCCGTGGCTGTCAGCCCCTGATTGCACCCCCTCCACCCCAAGAGGGGGCAGGGCTGGGCAGCCAACCTCCTGCAGCCCCTCCCCAGGCTGGCCCCAGACGTGGCCCAGCATTGGGCCAAGTCGGAGAAGGTGAAGCTTTGGGAGGTGTCTGTGGCTGCCCTCCACTCCCTCCTGGAGCCCTTCGTCTACCTGGCCAGCAAGATGACCCAGCCCCAGAGCAAGTCCACCTTCCCCCTCAGCCATAAGAACAAGGGCAGCGGCTCCTTGGATGGCTGAAGAGCTGCCATCCCTTCTTCACCTCCCCAACCCCAGTCCAGCTTCTGGGGCTTTGGAGGATGGGTTGAAGGGAATGGCAACTCCCACTAGGGCAGGCAGCTGGGCTGTTCCGGGCTCGGGCCACTTTGGCTTCCTCCAAATTCCGGGAAGTGCAACTAATCTAGGTTAGTGGGCCCAGTCTCTCCCTCCACCCCAGCTTCCATCCTATCTACCCCTCTGTGACCTGGGGCAGATGTGGGTCAGGGTCCCTCCCCCCTGCCCTGGTTGGGAAGCAGAGCTTCCCCACAGAAGTGCCACATCTAGGGTCTGGTTCTGATCATGGGTCCCACACTTCTGGGCTTCTGCCACACACACACAAACACTTATGGCACCAGCCTAGACTCCAGGGGAAGGGTGTCCAGGTATCGTGTATGCGTGTGCATCCTGGTGTTAGGGGTGCCCCCTCACCCAGCACCCTGACCTTGTTCCCATCTGTACCGTGGCTGGAAGAAGCCAGCCTCCTGGGAAGTGTGATTTTCTACTTGACCTCCTGCCCCAATTGTTTCACTTCCTCTTCCTGCTTCATTAGTTGAGGTGGAATGGTATGATGACTGAGCTGATTTACCAAGGGGCTTTGTTACCCAGCAAGGTTTTCTCTCTCTGGGCTTTCGTTTCCTTATCTGTACAGTGACAGGAGTTGCTTAGATGGCCTTCAGATCCTCTCCAGCCCTATGACTTTATAATGCCCCTGGCTTCGGGCCAGCTGACTGTCCCCTTTGTTTCTTCTCCCTCTTCAAGGTGCTATGCCTACCAGCCTTGGAGGCTGGGACTCTGCTCTCCAACGACTGCCAGGGGGCAGGAGTGCACTATCTACTCTAGTTGCTAGAATGGCTGCTTAGTGCCCACTGGGGAACTTCACACCCCTGGGGGCTGGTCTTCACTCCTTCCTGTGGTTGTTTTCAGCTATTAGCTGGACTTTATTTATAAATTACTTGTTATAAGTTAGTATGCTGCCATGGTGAAGGCTGGACAAGGTGCTCCTCTAGCCCTTCTTACCTCATGCCTCAGCAGAACAAGGCCAACAGTAGTAACTTCTCAGGAGCGGACAGAACTGTTGGGGCTCAGAAGGATGGTTACACTCTCAACATGCTGTAAGGTGAGCTCATGACCCACACCTTCCTGGGCCCACTTCATGCTTCTCTCTGGGCTTCTGATGGGCACCGCTACCATAGGTGAGCCCTACAGCCGGGCCACATCCAGTGCATGCCTCTTCCCAAAACAGGGAGGTGAGCAGGGGCAGGCGGGGTCCCAGGCTGGGCAAGTCAAGTTAGGGCATAAAGTTCATTTATTGATGCATTGGACACAATAAAACCACAACTGTTATCAAAAAAAAAGTGGGAATATGCTAATTGACTCTCGCACCATCACAAAGATGGTGGCACCCGCAGCCAATAAGGAGGGAATATGTTAATTGTCTGTTCTGCCCTCAAAGATGGCGGTGCCCACCACCACAAGATGGCGGGCAGAGGAGGGCAGTTGTGGGTGATCAGGCCAGCAAGGGAGGGCAGTTAGGAGTGACCAGGCCAGCAGGGGAGGGCAATTGGAGGAGGACCAGGCCAGCAGGGGAGGGCAACCAGGCTGACAGGAAGGGCAATTGGGGATGACTGGGCCAGTAGTGGAGGGCAATTGGGGGCAACCAGACCAGCAGGGGAGGGCAGTGGGAGGAGACCAGGCCGGCAGGTGAGGGCAGTTGGGGGCCATAGGGCCGGCCGGGTAGTGGTAAGGAGGTGATCAGGCAAGCAGACAGAAGCAGTTAGGACCAATCAGGCAGGCAGGCAGCCAACGGTTGGGAGTCACCAGTCCCGGATTGTGAGAGGGATGTCCGACTGTTGACAGTCAGACATCCCCTGAGGGGTCCCAGATTGGAGAGGGTGCAGGCTGGGCTAAGGGACACCCCTCCTCCCAAGTGCACAAATTTCATGCACTGGGCCTCTAGTTGTTACTAAAAGTACAAAGGTTGTTTAGAAAATGGTTACCAGTGTGCAAATAAGTTTCATTCCCCGTGACACCCCAAATATATGGTCATAATTGCTAGAACTCTCTTAAGAATGATCAGCCCAGCCCGTGTAGCTCAGTGTTTGAGTGTTGACCTATGAACCAGGAGGACACAGATCAATTCCTGGTCAGGGCACATGCTCGGGTTGGAGTCTCGGTCCTCCATGGAGGCCATGCAGGAGGCAGCCAATCAATGATTCTCTCTCATCACTGATGTTTCTATTTCTCTCTCCCTCTCCTTTCCTCTCTCTGAAATCAATAAAAAAAATTTTTAATGGATCATTGGCTGAAGTGCAGTGAGTAATGAGCCCTGTCTCGTATGTCTTTGAAGTGTCAGAAGTTGGCATAAGTTTTGCAAAATGAGTTAGGGTCAACTCTACAATACTGTCAAGTCCAGACATCACCAGCAAGGTCACCCAAGCAGGACAAGCCAAAGAGGAAAGTCCTGCTCTCCTGACACTGACTCTACGATATGTTCAACCCTACAGGGTCTGAAACCACATCTACAAACAACAGGCAGGTGGAACGAGGACAAGGGTTGGGGCAAGTGGGAAGCGAGAAACGAAAAAATGCACCCTCTTCTGGACTACAGTCTTTTTGTCTGCAAAAGGCCACATTGGAGCAGGAGAGATGGTCCATCTTTCAATTAAACTCAATGTTTTATGCCTCATATAAAACTTCAACTCTACTTGTTTACAGCTTTGATATGGATGATGGCATAAGAGTTGGTAACCAGTTATCAGAAATCTCATATTTAAATACTGCATGATATCTCCTACCTCTTTTGAGATGTAGTATCTATAGTATCTTGATATTTGGATCCGAGCTATTTTAACATCCTGTTATACATGTGAGAGAATAATGCATATCAACTTCAAAAGCTCTGAAGAGATCAGTAAGTGAAAGTTAGGCCTTTAGCTATAATTGCAAAATTTTATTTATTTATTTTTAAAGTGATATTGGAAGCAAATATGATAAAATTTTAATATATACTTAAATTTAATGGTGGTTGTATGAATGCTTATTATATTATCTCATGGACTACATGCCTAGTTTACAATCTTCTTTCCAACAAAAACCTTGTTCTCATTCTTGGTAACTGCAATATGCATGTAGCTAGTAAATCCAACAAACTTTTCAATCTGATTAATTATAGACCAACAACAAGTTGCAAAATTACTGCAGAGAGTTCTTGTCTGCCCGTCACCCAGCCTCTGCCAATGGTGACATCTTACACAAATGCAGGACATTTTCAAAACCAAGAAATTGACCTGGGTAGGATACAATTATTCGCACTTACTCAGATCTCACCCAGTTTCACATGAACACATTTTTATTGTGCATAATTCTAGGACATTTTATCACACGTATAGATTCATGTAATGACAGCCACATTCAAGATTTGGAACTGTTTCTTTGTCACAAAAGAATCCTCTTGGAAAACTCTTTGTAGACACACTCAACCTCTGCCCCTTCCAAACTCTTGGCAACCACTGATCTCTTCTCCATCTCTATAATTTTATTTCAAAAACGTTGTACAAATGGAATCATACAGTATTCAGCCTTTGAGTTTGACTTTTTTCATTCAGCACAATGACCTCAAGATCCATCCAAGTTGTTGCACTAATCAATAGTTTGCTGTTCGTTTTTAAAATTGCTGTGTCGTAGTCTTTATATGGATGCATTACATTTTGTTTCACTACTCACAAGTGGAAGGACATTTGATTTGTTTCCAGTTTGATTATTATAAGTAAAATTGCTATGAATGAATGTCTGTATAGAGGTTTTCATGTGAACATAAATTTACCATTCTCTAAAATAAATACCAGGAATGATTGTTGTTTTATATGGTAAGTATATGTCCAAATTTGTAAGAAAATGCATAGTTTTTCTGCATGGCCATACCATTTTACTTTCCAACCAGAAATCTATGAGAGATTCAGTTTTCCTAAAGCCTTGTCAATATTTGAAGAAATCGGTATTTTTTAATTTTAGCCATGCTAAGGACTGTGTAATAGTATCTCATCATGGTTTTAATTTTGTATTTCCCTAATGGCTAGGGGTGCAAAACTATTTCATATATTTATTTGCCTTCCATGTATTTCCTTTGGTGAAGTGTCTGTTCAAGTCTTTTGCCCTGGTTGAGTCCAACTCTCCATTAACTCCATGCCTGTTTTCAGGGAGCTGAGTGTAACCAGAGAGCAACACACAACCAATGGTTTCACTTTCAATCTATGTCCACAGACTACAAGTATCCACTTAGCTCTGCTGAGTCATCAGGTACCTTTTCCATAACTACCCTCTCAATTTCCAAGGGAAACACTAAACTCCATCTCTCTCCTGAAACCCCCTCCTCACTCTTTTATCACTCTCACATGCTCCCCTCCTGAGAATGTCCCCATCTCCCAACACCATATCTATCAGCCAAACTGCCTCTGTGCTCACTTCGCTGCCTTTCCTCTCAGGCCAGGGAAGAGCTCTGCATTCTCCTACCCTAAACCATCCTTTCCACCTGCAGACAGGTTCCCACCCCTCTCCTCCACAGACACACTTATACAATTACTAGATGCCCAGTGCATGATATTCATGCACGGGGAGGGAAGGTGTCCCTCAGCCCGGCCTGCACCTTCTCCAATCTGGAACCCCTTGGGTGATGTCTGCTGCCAGTTTAGGTTCAATCCCTGTGTGATCAGGCCTAAACCGGCAGTCAGACATCCCTCTCACAATCTGGGACTGCTGGCTCCTAATCGTTTGCCTGCCTGCCTGCCTGCCTGCCTGATCACCCCCTAACCACTCCCCTGCCAGCCCAATCACCCCCAACTGCCCTCCCCTGCCAGCCTGATCGCCCCCAACTGCCCTGCCCTGCAGGCCTGGTCACTCACAAATGCCCTCTCCTGCTGGCCTGGTCGCCCCCAACTGCCCTCCCCTGCCAGCTTTATGGCCCCCAACTGCCCTCCCCTGCTGATCTGGTGACCAATAACTGCCAAAAGTTTTGGTCTTTTATATTTCCGTGAGTAAAATATAACTCTATGTAATTTTAATTTTCATCTCTGTTATTATTACTTTGGTTTCTCTCCATATGTTTAAGAACCATTTTTATTTTGAGAAGTTGTGAATTTATGACCTATAATCATTTTCTTATTGGCTTGTTAGATTTTGAATTATCATTTTACAGGAACTTTTACAAATAGGGGAATTAGTAATTTTTCTTTTATATGAGTTACCAATATTTTCCCAACTCATTTTTCATCTTTTGATTGTGATGATTCATGCCATACCAAAAAAATTCTATATGTTCTCATCCTTATTAATCTTTTCTTTAATGCCTTCTGAATTTTGTGCTACACTTTGAAACTCTTTCCGAACATTGAGAGGAAAAAAAAAAACAACTTTCTTATGGTTTCTCGAGGTACTAATAAAGTTTCATTATTTATTTTTAAGTATTTGGATTATATATGGATTTATCCTAATATCAGATGCAAAGTATGTTTTCAACTGTATTTATTTTAATTTTTAATATATTTTTATTGATTTCAGAGATGAAGAGAGAGAGAAACATCAATGAGGAGAGAGAATCATTGATTGGCTGCCTCCTGCACGCCCCACACTGAGGATCAAGCCCACAACTGGTCTTGCAAGGCGTGTCAGGCCATAAAAACTGTGAACAATGCACTGCCCTGGGGTGGGGAGGGAAGGTCGTTATCGCTGGCTCCAGGACAGATCATCAACACCTGGGGGCCTTCCTGTAAGCCCATGAATGGGGGTGGAACCATATCTGCAAGACAAAGACCCCAGAAGGTTATAAAAAGTGAAGCCTTTGCGTGTTACTTCACACTGATTTGGAAATTATTCCTGGAGTCCACTAGTGCTAATAAACAGGGTCCCTCTCTTTCTCTAGGAAGTGTGCTTGGTATTTCTTTGCTCTTCTGTAACATAATAAGATCTTTATTAAATACTAGAGGCCTGATGCACAAAATTCGTGCAAGAGTAGGCCTTCCTTCTCCCAGCTGCCAGCACTGGCATCCCTTCCAGCACTCGGACCCGGGCTTCCCTCGCAGCCCCAGCTTCATCCAGAAGGTCATCAGGAAGGACATACAGTCTAATTAGCATATTACACTTTTATTATTATAGATTTGCTGAATAAATGCATTGAAGAACTTTTCTGAATATTTCAAATAGTTTCTAATCCAAATGACATTTAAAAAATAACAAGTAACTCACCCTGGCCAGTGTGCCTCAGTAAGTTGCAGCATTGTCCATATGCCGAAAGGTCTTGGGTTCGATTCTAGGCCAGGCCTCAACCTAGGTTAAGGGTTTGATCCCCAGTTGGGGTGTTTCCAAGAGGCAACCAATTGATGTTTCTCACATCGATGTTTCTCTGTCTCCCTTCATCTCTCTAAAAAAACCAATAAGCATATCTTCAGATGAGGATTTTAAAAGAGTACACAAGTAACTTAATTTGACTGTAGCATGAGGCACATGAAAGGAAAACATAAGAGATAAGAGTTAAATTTTTAATATTTACATCAAATGAAAATATATTTTAAAACTAGATAAAGTGGAAGAGGGAAGAAGAATGTTATGTGTGCTGAACTCCTTATGTTTAAAAGGGATGCAAATTGATCTACTTCTTAATGTTTATAAATTTAAAAAAATAACTTTAAGTTTATGGTTCAGAGCTAATAATAAAGGAAGTAAGAATTGGTTGAACTTTGAAGAATAGAATTCAGGGATCCTGTCACCTTGTATATACTTCTCTATCATTTGGAGGGAAAATATACACAAGAATGCATATTGCTGTGATAATTTTAAAAAAAAAACACAAGAAAAGTGGGTTTTGGCCATGGTGGACTTTCAATCACTCTACGATATACTTTATTCTTTAGTTTTAAAGCCTCATAATGCAAACTCATATTGTTTGACATTGCTCCCCAGGCTCAATCTTCAACTATAGGTTCCACAACAGTGATTACCAGGAGGATGACCGGATGGGGTAGGATGGGAGTGGCTGACATGTGAGTGGACATGGGGCAAATGATAAGAAACATCTCAGTAACTGATCATGCTCAAACAGCTCTGGTCTCTGACTTGCCCACAGTCCTGGCACAGGAAATTGCAAGGTCTGTCCAATATCTTGATAAACCTTGCTTAGTCACCAGCTTTCAGTCCAGCTCCTTCACACATCTCCTGATTTAGAGGGCAGAGACGTGTCTCTAGCATCACTCAATCCCAGGAAGACTCTCCCCTTCAGCACAGGTCAACTCTCCACCTCAGGCCAGAAGAATAGGAGAAAGGTAAGAATATATTCCTAGAACTCATTTATGTCCAAAGCCAGTTATGGTTTTTGCTCTAAGTTCCCATCCCCATGGTTCCCAGGCACTACATGCAGGGGTCCTGGTGCATCCTTCAGGGAAAAGCAGGAGACATGAAGCTCTCCTCTAGTGTCTTTGGGTGCATCCACTCTGACTGTTGGAGATGCAAATGGGTCAACCAGAACCTTTCTCTCTTCTGATCCATTTCCCAACAGGCTCCCCTTCATTCCAACCATTCAAGTCTGGTGTCATGGAGAGAACGTTGCCTCAAATATTATTTAGGGAGCAAAGTAAAATGTGAGCATTGCTTCCCAAGTCGGAACTGTTGTTTACCCAGATTTCACTTTCTTCCTTTTTTCCCCCCCTCTTCTCTTGTGGATATGGCAGAGTGCCAGGAGTAAACAGCCCAAACTGGGGTAAATGGGGGGTGTTTCATGAGGGACTATTGAGCGGGTTTAAAGGAAAGTGACAATGCACGGTGAAGCACCCTTAGGTAAGAAATAGAGGAGCACGGTTTTCACCCCGAGGCTTAAAGGGACCCAGGAAAGAGCAAGGGAACAGATAGACCAGAGCCGTAATCATAGCAGCAGCAATAGGAAGGACCACCAGCCAGGAAGAGGAGCAGGCCCAGACCAACACACTGCCCAGAGGGAGAGAGCCAGGAGATGAAAAGGCCAAATCTCTTTTTCCCTGCCCTCCAGTCTCCTGGTAGCAACCAGAAATCAGAAGGACAGGATCTCACTGATGAGATACCGTTACCAGGAAAACCCCTGGGTGGGCTCAGGCTGCCTATCACTGTCCAATAACGAAAGCAGGGTTGAATCATATAAGGTGTATATTGAGAAGGCTAGCCAACCAAGAAGACAGGGTGCTTACAAGCATTCAAATCCTGTCTTACAGCAAGGTGCAGGGGACAGGATTATAAAGGGGAAAGGATCAGGGTGAGGTTGGGAACGGAATGCAGCTATGAGGTCTGCAGACATCAGCTATTGTCCTTTAGTCATCAGGATATGAGATGGTGTTGATGAGCTGACATACTGAGCCACTTTGAGCCCAGTTCACGCAGCCATCCTCACACCTGCCCTAGCAAGAGATCACATTCCCTTCGTGTCCCTGAAGCATGGTCTTTCTCCTTGGTGGATGGGCCCGTTAGTCATGAGGGTGGACTGTGGTCATCTCTGCTCTTCCTGACTTCCTGCAGCTGAGGGGGAAACTCCAGCTCAGGACAGAACTAATACTTGGGTCCAGAGCCCTCTCCCTGTCTCTCAGACTCTATCCCAGACATTGATCTCCTTCTTCAGAACATTCTGGGGACATGACATCGCCCTGGACAGTGAGTGGGAGCTGTGGTAGGGGGGCATGGTGGGACTACAGAATGTCCCCATGTCAGTAGCAGGTTTGTGTTGCAGTAGAGCAAGCCCAGGCTCTAGAGTCAGAGAGAGATCTGGGTTTGAATCCAGGGCCAGGACTCCAAGGCTGTGTGTCCTTCCATAAGTGTCTTAACCTCTGGACCCTCCTTTCCTGGCTCTGTAACACGGGACAGCAATAGCCCACAGCATGCCCTAGCCGGTTTGGCTCAGTGGATGGAGCGTTGGCCTGTGGACTGAAGGGTCCCGGGTTCAATTCTGGTCAAGGGCATGTGCCTTGGTTGCGGGCACTTCGCGGGGGGGGCGGGGGGGGGGTGTGCGGGAGGCAGCTGATCAATTTTTCTCTCTCATCGATGTTTCTGACTCTCTATCCCTCTCCCTTCCTCTCTGTAGAAAATCAATAAAATATATATATTTTTTTAAATAGCCCACAGCATGATGGCTCTGAGAATCATTGATCGTACCAGTGCTCAACTCTTGTTTTCTTCCAGGGTCACCACTGCAGGGTTTGAGAGCACAAATATGACTGTCACAGCCTGGGGGACCGAGCTCACACCAACCAATAGAAGTGACCAGGCTCTTTCTAAATGTAATAAAGAGACCGTTACCCCAGACGTGCTGGTCTTCACCGTGGCCCTGGTGGGGCTGGCAGGGAACGGAATGGTGCTCTGGCTCCTGGGTTTACGCATGCGCAGGAACGCCTTCTCCGTCTACATCCTCAATCTGGCCGGGGCCGACTTCCTCTTCCTCTGCTGCCGGATTATATATTCCCTGTGGACATTCATCAGTAACTTCCATTCCAGGTGCATTTCCATCCCCTACATTTTCATCACTGTGTCAAACTTTGCCTACATCTCAGGCCTGAGCTTTCTCAGCGCCATCAGCACGGAGCGCTGCCTGTCTGTCCTGTGGCCATTCTGGTACCGCTCCCGCCGCCCCAGACACCTGTCAGCCGTCACGTGTGCCCTGCTGTGGGCCCTGTCCCTGCTGCTGAGCATCCTGGAAGGGAACTACTGTGGCTTCCTGCTGAGGAAACGTGACCAAACTTGGTGCCGGGCGTTTGATTTCATCATAGTTGTGTGGCTGATTTTGTTGTTTGTGCTTCTCTCTGGGTCCAGCCTGGCCCTGCTGACCAGACTGTGTGGCTCCCAGCGGGTGCCCCTGACCAGGCTCTACGTGGTCATCCTGCTCACAGTGCTGGTCTTCCTCGTCTTCGGCCTACCCTATGGCTTCAAGTGGTTTCTGTGTTACTGGACTCAGACACTTTGCAATAAAATGTTTTCCTATTTTCTTAGAAGGACTTGGCTCATCCTGTCTAGTCTTAACAGCAGCACCAACCCCATCATTTACTTTTTTGTCGGCTCCTTCAGGCAGCAGAGGCAGCTGCGGCAGACCCTCAAGTTGGTCCTGCAGAGGGCTTTGGAGGACATCACCGAGGTGAAGAAAAGTAGCAGAAGCCTTCCTCAGGAAACCAAGGAGATTTCAGGGAGCAGTTTCACACAGTGATTCTCTACCAAGCAGGGTTCTGTCAGAGAAGGAGTACTTATTATAGAGCTTTATATATTAACTAGAGGCCCAGTGCATGAAATTCGTGCGGGGGGGGGGGGGGGGCCTCAGTCCCTCAGCCCAGCCTGTACCCTCCTAACTTCTCGTCTGCCTACCTGCCTGATCACCCCTAACCACTCTACCTGCCTGCCTGCCTGATCACCCCTAACCACTCTACCTGCTTGCCTGCCTGATCAGCCCTAACCAGTCTGCCTGGCTGCCTGATTGCCCCTTACCACTCTCCTGCCTGCCAGATTGCCCCTAACCACCTCTGCCTCGGCCCCTGCCACCGCACCTTTGTCCGGAAGGACATCTGGAATGACATCCAGAAGGTCATTAGGCTGTCTGGTCTAATTAGCATATTATACTTTTTTTATTATTGATAGTGTAAAATATAAACAGGGTGTCCCCAAAAATACACACTTTAACAGCTGATAGCTCAATTTTGAAAATGAAATGTATTTTAATAAATGCTGCTTTTATAATTATTCAAAGCGGGTGTATACATTGTGTATATAGTGATATATAGTATATAGATAATATATACATACACATGTATATGGTTAAACTGTCTCTATAAGGCTATTGTCTGTCTGATTCTAGAGCTTGAAGTATGCAGGGCAAACTAGAACCCAGGAGCCTGAGCAAAAACCCATGATAGCTGACTAGCATTCACGTCAGTCTCTCCCAGTGCCCGCATTTTGATGATGTGAGAGTTCTGCAGGAGAAATTGGCTCCCTTCATCATGGAACTGAACACACAGCTGGCCCGGGGTCAGAGACACTGAAGGCAGATCCAAGGGAAGGTGAAATAGCTGCAGGCTCAGCTGCTGCTGCCTCACACCAATGCGATGAGCGTGCATGAGCACCCTGGTGCCCTTGCACTGATTTCTATGCATAGAAACAGTATGGCTGCTGCTTTATTTCCAACCACCAAATCTTCTGCAAATTGTCTCTTGATGCCTACCCTAACCGGAAACATTCATGGAAGGAAAAAGAATTCTGGAAAACATAGTTAAGCCTAGCCAAGTTGACACTTTCAAATCCATCACAGTCTACCCCTTGGCACCCATAAACACCTTATCAAACCATAATAAACTCAAAATAAAGCTAATAAAGCAAAGTCAACCTTCTTCTTAACATGATATACCTATTTCAGCTATATGTGAAGTATACCAACCTTTCCCCTGAAAGAAGGTACATCTTTTCTTGTACTTTGGACCATTTGTATATTTTTTTTTTTTGAAGTGCCTGTTCAAGTCTGCTACCCACTTTTACTGGGTTGTCCATCTCTTTACATTGATTTGTTGGAGTCCTTTATATATTTTATATAAAATTCCTTTGTCAGATTTATGTGTTGCATAAATATTTTTTTTCCAAGTCTGGGATTTGCTTATTCATTTTTAAAGTATCTTCTGATGGGCAGAAGTTTTGGGTTTTTATGAAATCTAATTTATTAGTTTTCTTTTTTTTTATGATTAGTGCTTTATGCATTTTAAGAAATCTTTGCCTACTGCGAAGGAAACAAAGGTATTCTCCAATGTTTTCTTCTAACAGCATTATAATTTTTGCTCTTTATAAAAAAGTAAAATTACTTTTAGATGTATGAGACATTTCAAATTCATTTCTGTGGAGAGTGTGAGGTAAAGGGTCAAGAGTTATTTTTTTCCCCATACAGTTATCCAGTTGTTCGGCACATTGTTGAAAAGACATTCCCTCCTACTCCCCACCCCATTAAATCATTTAGTCCTGTGTCAGAAACTGTGCTTATAAGCATGGGAATATTTCTGGACATTCTGATCTCTTCTGTAAGTCTATTCCAGAAGTCAGCCTGTGGGCCAAATCCCACTAACTGCCTGCTTTTGTAAATAAAGTTTCATTGGAACATAGCCATGCCTGTTTGTATACATATTGTCTGTGACTGCTTTCATGTTACAACAGCAGGGTTGGCAAGCTGTAGTTTCGTGTTAAGTTTCAAAATCGGGTAGGGTATATCTTCTAACTTGGTTTTTCTTCTTCCGGATTTCTTAAGCTACCTCAGTCTTTTGCATTTGTATATAAATTTTTTTAAAAAATTCTCAAACTGCTATAAAATTCCTGATGAGCCCTGGCAGGTGTGGCTCAGTTGGTTGAGTGTTGTCCCATGCACCAGGAGGTCACAGTTCAATTCCCGGTCTGGGCACATGCCTGGGTTTCAGGCTCGATCTCCAGGGATGGGGGGTATGCAGGAAGCAGCTAATCAATGTTTCACTCTGAAATTGGTAATTTCTTCTCTCTCTCTCTCTCTCTCTCCCTCTCCCCGCCTCTCTCTTTAAAAATCAGTTTTTAAAAATCCTGATGAGCTCAGCCCTCATGGCTCAGTAGTTGAGCATCAACCTATGAACCAAAAGGTTCAATTCCTCGTCAGGGCACATGCTTGGGTTTTGGGCTCAATCCCCAGTGTGGGGCGTGGAGGAGGCAGCCAATCAATGATTCTCTCTCATCATTGATGTTTCTATCTCTTTCTCCCTCTCCCTTCCTCTCTGAAATCAATAAATATATATAGCCTTAACTGGTTTGGCTCAGTGGATAGAGCGTCAGCCTGCAGACTGAAAGGTCCCAGGTTCGATTACGGTCAAAGGCATGTACCTTGGCTGCGGGCACATCCCCAGTGGGGGGTGTGCAGAAGGCAGCCGATCGATGTTTCTCTCTCATCGATGTTTCTAACTCTCTATCCCTCTCCCTTCCTCTCTGTAAAAAATCAATAAAATATATTTTTTTAATTTTTTAAAAAATATATATATTTTTTTAAATAGTAACGAAATTTTCACTGTGATTGTGTTGACTCTATTAATTAATTGGAGATAATAGACATCTTAGAATAAAGAGTCTTTGAATTCATAAACATGGTATATCTAGCTATGTATTTCAGTCTTCCTAAATTGTTCTCAGCAACTTTTTGTAGTTTCCATTTTCTAAATCTTGCACACCTTTTGCCAAATTAGTATTTTATGTTTTCTGATGCTATTGTACACAATTTTTTTTTTTACTTTGCTTTCGGATTGTTCATTGCTAGAATATACACATACAATTGAAGGCAAGATGGCTAGAGAGGAGGCTCCTGATTTCCCCTCCTCCCACAGAGGATTAATTCCTCAGCGAGGAATCCAGAAACAAGTTGAGTGACTCCTATAGACCAGGCAACGTAAGCCAGGCACAAGGCTTAAAATTAAGACCAAGATTTCTGCCCCCTTGGGGGGCTACTTCACATGTTATCACCTCGGTATACATACAGCCCACCTAAAGACAGGTTTTTTCAGAAACACAAATTTCATTGGCCACAGCATTTTTTGTTTTGTATGTTTTATAAACATAGATTTACCAAATGACTTGTATCTGGAACATCAAAGAACTCACAACTATTTAATAACAAAAACACATGCATATATGCACAATGCATGGGCTCCGAAAATAAGGTGGTGAAGACCTGGGGGTGGTAGGTAGGGACAGGCTAGAAGAGGCCAATAGGGGGGAGGAAGGGGACATATGTAATACTTTCAACAACAACAAAAAAAGATTTTTTTTAAAACTGATTTTTAAATTGACTAAAAGATTTTTTAAAGTTTTTTTTCAATCACAGTTGACATTCAATATTATATTGAAGGCCATAGCATTTTTTTTAAAGAGCCCCCTCGAGCAGATAGGAATAGCTCTCATAGTCCTGATCTCTGGAGAGAAACCATTCTCCCCTGATCTTCCCTAGGCTCCCTGTGAAAAAGAAACTTCTCTGCTACCTCCAGTTTAAAAAAAAAAAAAATCTGTGGAAGATGCGCATTGGTCCTGCTCCGGTCACGTGACACCCTGGACCAATGGCTAGAGACAGGGTCTGAGGCATTGTCAAAATCATTTACTCACAAACCATTATTCCTTTTCAGGAAAGTGGACTCTGTCACCAGCAAACGGGAAAGGCTTGTAGTTCTAAACATGGACAATGAAGGACTTGTGAGCCAGCCAGCCGCACATCCTAGTGTCAAACGATGTTTTTATTCAGACCTGTGCTGCCCTGTCTTTGGTTATTCCGAGCCTGCCTGACATTTGCACTGACGCCACATGGCCCATTCTGCTGGATGGACAGCCATTTCTGTCCAATCAGCAGCTGCTTACCCGAGGGTGTCAATATTGGTTAAGCTCTCTGAGAGAGGTTGGCTACCAATAGCTACCATCTCAGAGCACCGAGGGTGAGGTTGATTAGGACTCTATGGGTTGGGGATGCAAACGTGGGCAGCTTCAGAAAGGTGTGGCATTTGAAAGCAGAAGCTCTTACCTTTATATGGCCCTTCATTTACAAAGCTAGTTCCTAACAGCTATTTTTCTTATCTTTTGATACTCATAACAATCCTAGAAGGTGCCGAGGTTTAAGGCAAATTTTTCGACCCAAAGAGAAGGCAACAGGGAAAGCAAACAGACACCGTATAGCTTCAAGAAAGGCACAAAAACTACTTAGAAAGCATTGAACAATGCGGAGGTTTCCTCTCTAGTAAACACCAATTGGTTGGTAAAGTCTGTGGATTGCTGTCTTCAGAGGAATTCTCCAGCTCCAGCCGCAGTCAGTGCAGCAACGTCCGGGGATCCGTTACCCAGGTATGTGGGCATTCTCAGAGCAGCACCCTAAAAGGGAGAGGGTGCAATATCTCCCTCTTGTGGGCATTCTGAGAACAGCACTCTACTAAAGAATTGTGCGAGTCTGAAAACAAAGCCTTGTCCCACAGCCTCCTTAAGCTCTCTTCCTGTTTTTAATTGTTGTTGTTGTTTTTTCTTTTTGGTTCTCTTGTTGTGTGATTTTCTCCTACCCTGTCTTCTCTTTCACTGATCCGGTCCTCAGCTTCCCCTAATCTGCTGTGTGTTCCTTCCAGTG
The DNA here is from genome assembly GCF_028538775.1 of Myotis yumanensis. Classification (NCBI taxonomy): domain Eukaryota; kingdom Metazoa; phylum Chordata; class Mammalia; order Chiroptera; family Vespertilionidae; genus Myotis; species Myotis yumanensis. Next base: position 29,707,409 of record NW_027223761.1, read on the forward strand.
TTTTGTTTATTAGTGCTATGTCATTCTTTATTTCCAACTGTTCTTTTTTCATAGTTACTATATCTTTTTTCATGCTGTTAAGCATCTTTAACATCACTATTCTGAACTCTGTATCAGATAAATTTCTTATCTCCGTTTCAATTATCTCTTTTTATGGAGACTTCTCTTGTTCTTTCATTTGGGATTTATTGTTTGGTCTCTACATTGGAATCACACTATTTTACACTTATTTGTAATATGCTTGTTCTCATTATCAGTATATACAAATTCAATTTTTAAAAAATATATTTTACTGATTTTTTACAGAGAGGAAGGGAGAGAGATAGAGAGTTAGAAACATCGATGAGAGAGAAACATCGATCAGCTGCCTTCTGCACATCTCCCACTGGGGATGTGCCCGCGACCCAGGTACATGCCCCCGACCGGGATCGAACCCGGGACCCCTCAGTCCGCAGGCTGACGCTCCATCCACCGAGCCAAACCGGTTTCGGCACAAATTCAATTTTTAGTTCCAATTTGCTAATGATCATTAATAGTGACTTCTCTCTGGGTCTCAGATACTTCATCTCTAAAATGAAGATGTTAGAAAAGATTATCTCTAAGATGCCTTCCATCTCTGACAACTTATGAATATACGCAACTTCTGATGCCTACATCTGTTCCTCTCTCTTCCCTCCTCTCATCCACAGGCAACCCCAGGACCATTGTACCTTGCTTGGGGAATGAAGACCTTGAACCAGCCTCCCTCAGATTCCACTTTCATGATCTAGAACAGCTGCCAGGGATAGGGCTCCTGTCTGCCAGGGTGATGTCTGCAGGCCTCGATTGCTTTCGTTCTGATATACAAATCTCCTTAGTGCCCCGAGGCCCTGACAAATCATCGTTATAATCTTTTGTCAAATGAGACCAGCATTATTTGGAACACTGGTCTGATGTGAACCTCTGATTTTTAAAAAAAAATTGTTTCACCTGGGTAAAATGTAAACTCATAAAACATGACTGTTTTGTTCATAACTTCTGCACCATATCACTTAGGAAGTCCCTAAGGTAGTAGGTACTCAATAAGTATTTAATCATTTGAATAAGTGACTCTAACCTTATCTCTGCCCTTTCCTAGTATTCCCAGGACTCTTGAAACATCTGCTTCTACATCTCCAACCATTTAGAGCTGACTGATTGCCTCTTGAAATAACCAATTCCATTGTTGCACTGAGGGACAGGTGTAATTGGAGGATGGCAGTGTCAAACTCAATATACCCTCTACCCCAGTGGTTTTCAACTAGTGTGCTGCAAGAGGCACACTGGTGTGCTGCCGAATAGTGGGCCATGAGATGAAAAGGGTTGAAAATCACTGTTCTACCCCAATTGCTAAGTCAAGAATGAGAGGCAAGAGGTGAATATGCCAAACGGGCAAAAATTGGCTCTGAGAGTGAAAATACAACCTTAGAGACAATAACCTTTCCCTCTGTAGTCTGTACAGGACATTTATGCACATCTCTTTTATCCCACCTTGAGGATTAGGCAGAGGCAGGATTTAAATTCAATGAGTAGTATTTGTTGAATGGCTGGATTTTTCTGCAATTTTTACATATGTCACCAGGGGGCGCACTTGTTGCTTAACTCGTCCCTTCAATCAGGCCTGTGGCCAACAGTCTGAGAGCCATTCTGGACTTAAACAATAAATCACCATAGACTTTTAGGTCCTGTCACTGGCCCTTCCTACTACAAAGGAGCGATGCTAAAAGTAATATTGCCTGGCAAAGCAGATTCCCAGGGCACATTATATCTACTGAGAAGAGTGAATAGAAAGAAATCCTTTACCCCTGATTAAATGCCAAAGACCTATGGGGAAACATTATGCCTTCGAGGTAAAGGGGCTCCAGGGCCTTGCCCACGTGGAAGGAGCATCGTAGAGACTTTACCTGCAGTGCTACCTTATTCTCTAAATCTCTGGCAGTCCCCTTTAGAAATATTGGGGCTAAAAGGAACTACATTTGAGAGCACCCAAGCATTCCCTCTACACTTTTATGTTACAGATGGGGAAACTGAGGCCCAGAGGAAAATAAGTTATTTGCCCAAGGTCAAATGCCTATCTAGTGGCAGAGCCAGGATTACCACCCAGGAGGTTGTTTCCCTGAGAATAGATTGCCTGATTGGGGGGCGGGGGGGGGGGGGGGGGCCTTCAGAAATAACCCTTTGGATTCAGGACAACCTAAACTCTATTGGAGATTAAGATGGGTCATTTTAAAAGGGGTTATTGACTATAATACTTCTGCTTGAGAGAGAGAAAGAGAGAGAGAGAGAGAGAGAGAGAGAGAAAGAAGAGTTTTCTTATGGCCTTGTCTCCAAGCAGCCTCTGTTGCTGCTCTGTCTTCCTAGCAACTGCAGCTATGCTGCATTGTTTGAAATAATCTCTTTTTTTTTTCAAAATCAAAAGATGAAGGATAAACTCCCAAAACAAAAGGCATTTTTCTTCCAAGGACTCAGATAAATCATAATTTGAGGACAAAAGCGTCAAGGGTGAGCAATCCCTCAGAAACCATCTGCAGAACAATTAAGTATTGTCAATAGCACAGCTCATTTCTGAAGTGCATACTCCGAGAGCCTTGGGAGCCAGAACTAGAAAGGGCCTTGGAATCACCGTATTCAATACCACACTTCACACATGAGGGATGTGTGATTCACAGAGGGGAAGGACAGGGTCAAAACTCAAATGCTTTCACAGGCCAGGGAAATGAAGCCAGCTGGATCAGATGAGAGGTACTTTAGATGTTACAGGAAATGTGACTTGCCCCTTTCAGAAACACAACAGGGCAAGCATCTTGACAAATGTCAGCTAACTCTTGCCCTTGGTAAAGGGGTAAGAGTAGGGACTGTGGCAAACTGGACATGCCCTGCCTCAAGGGAGTAACTGCTACCAGCTCCACTGGCCTACCACCCAGCTACCCAGCTCCATATGCCTACTATCATGTAGGCATATGAGCCTAGAGTTGCCAGATCTCCTGTCATTTTAATATGAATTTGTACTTGAAATGTCCTCGTTGCTTTTTAACAGTGGCAACTAATTTGAATTGGTTGTAGGCCAACCAGAGCCCTTCTGGAGTCTGATTTCCGCCACAAGTATCTGGTGTGGGTATTGCGGGATGCACTAGGCTACACAGCCTCTCAGGGTCCTTTGAGAGCAGAAGGGCTAAGATTCCCGGTGCTTCTATGCTGCTGTCACTCTCTAGGATCCCCACATCAAGTCCAGATCTGATCACTCTTCCCACCTAGAAACCCCTCGTAGCTTCTAAGTACATTAGAATAAAACCCAACTCCTCCAGAACCTTCAAGGCCCCGTGCGGGCTGGCTCCTGCCCCCCTCTCCCACCTCCTCTCTCACGGTGGCCTTCCTGCTGTGCCTAGAAGGGAAAGCTCTGCCTGGGAGCTCTCTCCCTACTGTGCATAGCTGGTTCCTTCTAGTAATGCAAGGCCCTGTTCAAATATTCTCTCCTCGGGAGGCCGTCTCGGAACACCTACTCAAAAGTGACCCTCCCACCTTCGTTCATCACCCCACCCTCTTTCCTCTTTCTTCACTACACTTACCACTGCCTGAAATTACCCTTTCATCCGTTGTTTTAACCTGGTTCATTGGCAATGCGTCCCCACTAGAATATTAAGTTCCGTGAGAGCAGAGACGCTGTCTTGCTCTCTAACGTGTATCCAGCTCCTGGAACAATGGCTACCTCAGAGTAGGCCCTTGATAGAATATCTAGTGAATGACTCCACTTTGCAGGAGCCTAGAGCAGCGACGACGGGCTCCTCCCAAGACAAGTATTTCTGGTGTTTCTTCCTGGGACCAGCAGCCAGGTGCCCTTGGCCTTCACCTTGAGCTGGCAGGCTGGTGTCTGTGGCCCCCAGAAGCATGGTCCCAATCTGTGGTGAGCCGCTACAGCAAGATCACATCACACACCCCACCCGCATACAACCCAGCTATTGGTCTCAGCTCACATTCTCCCCTGACACACCTTGCTACCATCCTTGGCTCCCCACTCTCAGCCTCACAGCCAGGAAATACGACTCCGGAGATGAACTCTCAGGAATGCAAGGATGTCCTCTTCCTTTAAATCAACAGTCTCACAGGAAAACTCTGCTTTTTATTTTCCCACCTCCATCCCCATAGCATCTGCTCCAAATCCCAAATCCATTGGGAATAGTACTTTGACACTTTTCCTAGGACCTGCCTGCCACCACCTCCCCCCACCCCCCCAAAAGATTACCTTTGCCAATTTAGGTGTGGGGAGGATGTCCAGATTTCCTTGAGACCCCACCAAAATCAGCTTCATGAATCCCACTGATACATTTGCTGAAACAATGATAATAAGGCCATTGGCCTCAGGGACCCTCAGGGTCCACCCTCAGGAAACCCTCTTGGAAGACTTGCTCTGAAAGCTAAGTGCTAGAGCTGCCTCAGATTCTTTATGGAAACAAGAAGGTGAAAGAGAAAGAAAAGGAGAAAAGAAGAGTGAAGGGAAAGAAAATATGAGCTAGTAAATAGAACACAACCTACCTTGTCACTTTAGATAGATTTCCTGCTTCTTCCTCTCTGAAATAATCACTGAAGTGTTCAACAAAAGCTTACTGAGCACCTACTATGAGGAGAGTGGTCAGGGTGGGTGTCATTAAGAAAGTGATACTTGAGCCAAGCCTTGAAGGAGGTGAGGGCATTATTTCTATGAAAATGACCACCACCACCCCCTTTTTTTTTCACATCCAAGAAGATCAGAACCAAATCTGAGGCTCAGTCCTCTAGAGGCCCTTATGGTCTGCAAATGTGTGGTCTATTGTCCCTTGGAGAGGCAGGACAAGACAGTGGTTAAGGACATGGGTTCCAACACCAAACTGGACTTAAATACTGGCTCTACCATTTGCTACTTACATGACTTTGGGCATCATATTTAACCTCTCTGAGCCTCAGTTCCCTGTACCTCAAAATGAAAATAATAATAGCACCTGCCTTACAGGGCTCTTCTAAATGAAATAATGTCCATACATTCCTGTGCACACAAGAACTCAGTAAAAATCAGCTGTAATTATTAAGCCTTGGTCTTATCTCTCAAAGCTTATTTACATTTTCCTTGGTCCTGATTCTCTATCCTTACTGACATTTTAACACTGTTTTGTGGTTTCTGCTCTTGTGGTAAACTCCCTCAAATCCTTTGTGGCTTGGGGAGGGTTATAAATAAGCAAGTAAATAAATAAAAATCTAGATAGAGGAACATTTTCACTAAAATAAAACACTTCATTACAATAGAGTGAATTGTAAGTGAAGCCAAAAGCAAAAGACGTGGATCCTCTTTTCTAACCATCCATCAGAAACCACCAGCAAGACACTCTCTGGTGACCAGATCATCTTTCTCTTTCCCAAACTCCTCTTCCTCCCTCTATCAAGAGAGTAAATGAGTCACACGAAATGACCCCATAAGCCTAAAGCCTCCCAACCTCACAACGATTTCACTGCTGTGGGTTTCAGAGAACGCTCCTTCTTCCCCATCAGAGGAGAGAAACGAGCTGGATGGGGGTTGCTTTCCATGGTGATGGGATTAGGAGAAAGGGTGCTGGTGCAGAATCTCATTACTGCCATTAACTAGTGAGTGCAGTGGCCATGGGGAAGTCCCTGGGCCTCTCTGGGCCCCAGTTTCCTTGTCAGTAATAATAGTGCCTCCCTCCTGACGTGCCTGTGCAGATGAAGGAAAGCAACATGGATAGCACATTGGTAAAGCCCTCAATACATGCTAGACTTTCCTTCCTTACCTGCACCCCAGGGCAACACGCAACGGGCTATGGGAATAGGACACTCTTCAGTGAGAGGGTGGACAGGGCAGGCCCTGAGAAGACTAGTTTAAGAATAGCCCTATATGCTGGGAACTCCCTACAAGAAGGGGAAAGATCTTTTTTGAGCTCCTCCTACCTTCTAGGTATATCATCACACTTCTTCCTCCCCATAACCCTTGGAGATGAGCATTGTTATCCACATCTGACAGCTGGAACTGGGCTTGAACCCAGAGCACATGGCTAGGAATGCTGGAGAGGCAGCTCTGGCCTTCTGAAACTGCCTATGCAGGGCAAGCACCAGCCTCTACTACAGGACATCGCAGCCACCGCTGATAGAAACCTGTGAGGCCCAGGCCCTCCTGGGGTACCATCAGCTGTGACTCTAGAGCTGAATTCAGAGGCTTCCTAAGCCCCTCCCCACCCCTCCATCAGCCCCCAGGGCCTTCCCAGTTAAGGCTTCCCTGCTCTATAAGCTTTGGTATTCATTCGCTAGGTCTGAATTTGAAACACACGCCCCTCACTTATCAATAGGAGGACCTTGGTAAGTCACATATTCCTTCTTGTTCTGCTTCTGAAAATGAAAACATTCAATGCCTACCTCCCAAGGTTGCGATGAAGATTAAATAAAGCGCTACCTTGAAAACACACAAAACAGTGCTTGGCGCATAGTAAGCCCCCGTTTGTGGTAGCTGCTATTGTTACACTGACGCCGTCAGCCTTATGCTGGCTGAGCCGCAGAGATGATGCTCTCCAGGGGAGAGAATGTGTCATTGAGCACTTGCTGACATGTCTACCCACACTTCCATACAGGCTGAATGAGCATCATGGCCTGGTTATCTGACATTTGATCCTTCCCCTCACCGCGCAGGAAACTACCTGGGAATAACAAAATTTAGCTGGACTCTGTGCCCCTCCTAAGAAAAAAAAATAACTAATCAAGGCCCAGGCCGGGGCCTCCCATTCACTGCCTTGATCCACAAACACGTACTGCTGGTCCCTCCTCTGCTGGGAACCAGGGAGAGAGAAGATACAACCCTATCCCAGGAGTTCACAGTGCACTTGGGGGAAAGGGCAAGAAACCGCTGTTACAGCAAACAAAAAGGCATGAGGCCGGGTGTCCCTGGGAAGATGAGGAAGGCTCCACGGAGAAGGAGGTATTTGAACTGGACCTTAAAATTAGGTGAGACATGCGGGGGCGGGGGGGGGGGGGGGCATTCCAGGCTGAAAGCACAGCATGAACAAAGGTTAGACACGTGGGGCTTGTTTAGAGAACAGAGTGGTCTGCTGAGGCAGGAGGACTGAGAGGCCAGAGCACAGAGTAGAGAGCTGGTGGTGAAGGGCCAGTGAGCCTGAGGGGTAGGGGACACAAAATAAAAATCATGATTGCAATGGAGAAAATGCAATGGGGAGGGGGCCTGCAATTTAAAATAGGATGATCTCAGAAAGCCTCTTTGAAGTGACATATTTAAGAGATTACAGAGCAAGCCATGTGACTACCTGGGGTGAGTTTTCAGGCAGAGAAAATAGCAGTACAAAGGTCCTGAGGCCACAAAGTGGTTGCCATGTTGGTAATGCATTAAAAAGGCCAGTGTGCCCGACCAGCTGCCCGACCAGCGTGGCTCAGACCTAAGAATTCCTGGTCAGGGCACATGGATGAGTTGTGGGCTAGATCCCCAGTGTGAAACTTGGGGATCAATGATTATCTCTCATCACTGATATTTCTCTCTCTCCCTCTCCCTTTCTCTCTCTGAAATAAATAAAAACTTAAAAAAAAAAAAAAGACCAGTATGACTGAACTGTTAAGATTACAAAGTTAAAAGGAAGCCAGCTCATGAGAGGCCTTGCAGGCCGTTAACAGGAGCTCGAGCTTTCACTTGTATGATTTCTAGTAAAGGAGCAATGTGATCTGACTTATGTTTTAAAAGGATGGCTCTGACTGCTGTCTAGAGAATCAATGGCAAGGGGCCAAGGGTGGAAGCAGGGAAACCAGAAAGGATGCTGTTGTGGACAACCAGGCAAAAGAAGATGGTGGATGGAGATTTCCTCGTGTAAAAACAGAGCTTAGAATCCCTGAACTGTGCAGCGCAACGCTTAAAATCCTATATAATAAAAGCCTAATATGCTAAGTGTCCGACCTTTCATTTGACCGTTTGACCAGTCGCTATGACATGCACTGACCACAAGGGGGAAGATGCTCCAACCAGTAGGTTAGCTTGCTGCTGGAGTCCCGTGATCAGGACTGGATGAGACAGGCCAGACATGCTCTGGAGGCCTCCTCCAGTTCCCCCCTGGCCCCAATCATGCACCAGTGGGTCCCTCGGCCTGGCCTGTGCCCTCTCGAAATCTGGGACCCCTTGGGGGGTTCCAGAAAGCCAGTTTCAGCCCGATCCCCACAGGCAAGGCTGAGGAATCCCACCAGTGCATGAATCCATGCACTAGGCCGCTAGTAAAAAATAAAAAAAACATTGGCCCTAGCTGGTTTGGCTCAGTGAGTAGAGCGTCAGCCTGCGGACTGAAGGGCCTGGGTTCTATTCTGGTCAAAGGCACCTACTTTGGTTGCAGGTTCCCAAGCCCTGGTCGGAGTGTGTGCAGAAGGCAACCAATCACTGTGTCTCTCTCACATTGATGTTTCTCTCTGTCTCCCCCTCTCCCTTCCACTCTCTCTAAAAACCAATGGAAAAATATCCTCCGGTGAGGATTAACAAATAAATAAATAAAAATAAAAAACATTGGAACCTCCGGCCAATGGGGTGCCAGCCTGGGGGATGTGGATTTATGGGCAGCTCCTTGCCTGCCCCTGGTGCCCAGGAGAAAGTCAATGCAGGTGTGCGTCCCGAAACCCGTCAGGAGGGCTAGAACTGGAAGAGGGATGTCCTGCTCCCCAGAGACTGCACAGGGAAGGGTGGGGAGGAGGGTGCCACCTCTCAGCCCTGGAGCGCGTCCTGGGCACCGGCACTGTGTGCGCTCGCGTCTGCAACCTCTCCTCCTGTGCAGGTGTGGGCATCCTGTGAGCATCTGGTGGGGAGCCCACAGCACCCCTCCCCCAGCTCTGATCCCTTTGTCTCACTTTCCCCTATTCCCATCTCTCTGCCTATCCGTTCCCCACCGGTTTCGGCGCTCACGACCCCGCCGGGGTCCCTCTGGCGGTCGCCGTAGCGGCGCAGCCCAGGCCTGGGGCTCCGAAGAGGAGAAAATCATGAATGAAATGGATGCGGTGCTCCGGTCTCCCCGCCCTCCCGGTCCAGGCAACCTCAGCGCGGGGGCGGTGCCTGCGGGGACTCCAAGCCCAGTCTGGGAGAGAGGAAGCCCGGAGACGCAGATCAGGGATTGAGGGTCCGCAACCCGGCCCCGCGCGGGCCCAGGGCGCAGCCAGGCTCCCCGCCCCCAACCGCCACCCCCGCCGGCCCTGCGCCATTCCGGGCGCGGCGCGAGCCCTCCCGCCGGCGGGGCGGGGCGGAGCCGGGCTGGGCTGGAGGGTGCCGAACCCACCCGGCGGCTGCGCCCGCGACTCCGCAGCTGAGGCGCATTGGTGGGGCGGTCCGGCCGAGGAGCGCGCACGGAGAGCGGGACGGAGCGCCGGGCGCACAGAAGGACGGCCGGACGCCCCCGCACACGCAGACGCACACAGCTCGGCGCGGCTCCCGTCACACACACGCACACACATACACACTCGCGCAGACACTTACAGGGACACGCGCAGATACACGCACCCTCGCGCGCGAACCTCCGCCTGCCCGCCCGCTCGCCGGCGCCTGGAGCCCGCTCTGGCCGGTAAGTGTGGCGCTTCCGTCGGCGCCTTTGTGTGGGGAGCCGGAAGGCGGAGGGCGCGCGGTCCCTCCCGGAGCGGCCTCGCCACTGACACCTCCTCCAGCCCCCCGGGGACCAGAGCTGGCGCCCGCCCCCGCCACGCCCCCACGGGGCTCCCAGCGCCCCCGGACGGGGGTGGGGTCCCCACCCAGGGGAGGAGGCCGGGCGCTGGGGAGTCGGGAAGGAGCAGCAACCATTCCCCGCGGAGCTCGGACCCAATACCATGGAGGGATCGGGATAGGGGTCCGGGTCCGAGCCTCTGCGGCCGAGGCCAGTGCGCGGCTCTGGGCTGCGTCGCCTCTCCAGGTCTGCAGCTCCAGGGGCAGACTGGACGTCGCCGCCAGCCTATTTGCTTGGAAACCGTGGCTTCCTCGCCTCGCTTCGCGACCCCGAACCCCACAGCTTCACCCACCCACTCCCCACCCACCGCCCAAATAAAAGCCCAGTGCGTTCCCCACCCCCAACGTGCCCCCTTTTCCTGCAAAACCTGCAGATGGCCTGCGTCTGAGCCAGGAGGAGCTACTTCACCAAGGATTATGTCAGGACCAGTTGAACCTTTGGAACTCATTTAACCCCCTCCTTTTACAGATGGGGAAACTGAGGCCGGGTGAGATGGCTTGAACAAGGTCACCGGAGAGTTATCGGCAAAGCCTGCATTAGAATCTAGGGTCCCTGGCTTCCATACTCCTTTCCCCCTATACAATTCGCTCCTATTCCCATTGAAGACCCAGAACCCCAAAATTCATCTTGGTGTATCAGGAAAGCCTTTGTAATTCCTACCTCGCCCCCACTTGGAGCGTCATGTGCCATTCATTTGCTACCATCCTTACTGGGGGAGGGCGGGGGGGGGGGGGGGGGGGGTTAGCCTTTAATTTGCCTCATTCCACCCAGAGGAGAGCTTTCTTATGCAAGCACTCCAGGTTTGGGATTTAGTTTGGGATAATGAATCAGTCCTGAACGGGAAATCAGATACCACGGTGTTCATCCTGGCTCTCCCAGGAGTCCCTGAGCCTGTGTCCTCAATTGGACCAGGTGATGTAGCATCCAAGGAGCCATCCCCTCCCCTCACTTTGACCTGCCTGCATGCCTTCCCAGTCACTCTTCCCTCCTCTGTAAAGGCTAGGTCTTTAATCCCACCAGCCTCTTCCAGCATCGCTTTGTGGATATCCCCCAGTCCTTCATGTCGGGCCACCTCTTCCTTCTTGATGTTTGTTGGATGTTGCTGACAAAGCAGCTAGGGAAGCTTGAGTTACAGGCTCTGGTGGCAGCTCAGGGCAAGGCTTCCTCAAGGGCAGCCGGGTGTCCCCAGAGCTGGCACAGAGAAGGTGCCCCAGGAGGTAAGGTGAAGGAGTGCAAGCTGGATGGTGACTGGATAGTCATTCACCTTTGAGGAGACTCCGTTGGATGGGATAGTTGGCAGGGAGAGCAGTAATCAGTGTCTAGGGGCCTGAGGCTCTAGTCTCAAGAGCTTCCTTCTTGCATGGGATAAGCAGCCTGGCCTGGGGCAGAGCCACGGTGACCAGGTGATGTGACGCCAGGATCCACCATTCACATTGCAGGCCACCTAATGGCAGTGTGCTCCGGAAGAACCATTTGCACAGACTTCGTAAGGAGTAGTGGCCCTTGGGTTTTTGCAGGGCAGTAGCTCCCACCCTGAGAGCGAAAAGATCGGGGTTCCAGGCCCAGGCTTCCTTACTGGCCAGGCAGTTTCAGTAAATGCTCATAGCCTCTCTGGGTCTCAGTTCCTCTACCCAAAAAAAAATAAGATAATTGGATTGAAGAGTTTCAGGAGATCTTTCAGGTCTGAACTGTTGGGGGGTGGGAGGCACTTATTGATTTAACAGCTATGGGCTGATTGGATATGTGTGCTGGAGGGAGGAAGGAATGAGAAGTGATGGCTTTGATCTTGAGTGATCTTGGTTGTCCTCTTCTATTACTCTGTGAGGGAATAAGATGAGATGAGATCATGTATGTAGGGTACTTAGCATGGGGTATAAAATAAGCTCAGGAATTGGTAGCTTTAGGGCAGTGGTTCTCAACCTTCCTAATGCCGCGACCCTTTAATACAGTTCCTCATGTTGTGGTGACCCCCGATTTCATTGTTACAAATTGAACATAATTAAAGCGTAGTGATTAATCACAAAAACAATATGTAATTATATATGTGTTTTCAGATGGTCTTAGGCGACCCCTGTGAAAGGGTCGTTGGACCCCCAAAGAGGTCGCGACCCACAGGTTGAGAACCGCTGCTTTAGGGCCTCAGCATTATGGTTATACCCTCCACTTCTTCCTTTTTCAGATTGCCTAAGGATGTGAGACTTTAGGGCTCAAAGTCCCTCTTCCTCAAAACCCTCCCCCCACTGACCTATTCCTAGAGTTAGGGCTCATGCAACCTCCCTGGGAGAAATTGCACTTTTGTTTACCAGGTATTTCACACCTAAGTGTGATTGCACTTATTAATTTATATAGTGTCAACGCTCTTCTTACACTCTATCACTTATAACTTAATCCTCATAGCACGCACATGAGATCAGTAGTGTTACTGCTGCCATTTTGTAGATGGGGAAGTTAAGACTCAGTTTAACTTATCTATAGGGGTGTCCTGTGAAAGCCTCCGAGCCAGAGAGCTGTGCCTCCTGCTCAGGTATCTGACTCCAGATTCTGAACTTTTTCTTCTCTGTCATGTTGCCTGTCCTTTTCCAAGACCTGCCCTAAAAGAAGAGATTGGAAAAAGTTGAGAAGATGGAGCGGTTTTATTCTTCGGGGAGATCAGGAATAGCTTCTTGGAGATGCCAGGTAGCGTTTGAGCTGGGTCTAAATGATTTGTACAGTAGAAGAAAGGAGGGGAAATATCACAAGTAGTGGAAACAGCATGAGCAGAAAATAGGCCGTGGGGGGCTCTAGGGTATGTGTAGAAACTGGAGAGCGTTCATTCCAACTGGTGCAAAAAGGTTAAAGAGCAGTGAGAAGGAAGTCTAGCTAGGAGGGTGGAGACAGTGGCTGGGGGCATTGAGTGCTGAGCTAAGGGGTTGGTCTTTAGTTTTTTAGTATGGGAAAGACATGATCAGACCTGGCCATTAGGAAACTCACCCTGACTCCCCTGTGGAGAACAGATTGGAGGGAGAAAAACCTGCTGGCAGGGAGCCAGGCAGGAAACAATGGGGTGTCCAGATGAGAGATAAGGAGGGTTAGGGATTGGGAGTGGTTGTAAGAATGAAGAGAAAAAGGAGTTGATGCAGGAGACTGCAGTGGCAGCTGGTTGGATATGTGTGCTAGAGGGAGGGAGGAATGAGAAGTGATGACCAGGCTTTGATCTGGAGTGGCTAAGGATGCCATTCACAGAAAGAGTCCAACGGGGAAGAGTGGGGAGGCTTAGGAGTGGAAGCCATGGATCTGATAGGGAACCATAAAGAATCCTCCTACAAGGCTAGCTCACTGAGCATCCCAAACTGTTAAGAGCTGGCTCGTTCATTCACTCTTCCATTCTCCAAATACATTTAAACATCTGTCACATGCCAGGTTGTTGTAGGCTCTAGGGACACGTCGCTGAAAAGGTGAACTTCCTGCCCAACCTCTACCAAGGTAGACGGAAAATGAAATATCAGCAAAGATATAACATTTCAAGGGGGTGAGCAGTGCTCTGAAGAAAATTATACAGGGTGAGGAGTGACTGGGGGACAAGAGTGGAGGAAGAGATTTGCCTTTAAATAAAATTGTCTTTAAGAAGGTGATATTTGGCCCTCGCTGATTTGGCTCAGTGGATAGAGCATGAGCCTGCGGACTGAAGGGTCCTAGGTTCTATTCCAGTCAAGGGCACATGCCTGGGTTGGGGGCTTGATCCCCAGTAGGGGATGTGCAGGAGGCAACCAATCAATGATTCTCTCTCACATTGATGTTTCTGTTTCTCTTTCCCTCAACCTTCTTCTCTGGGATCAATAAAGATATGTTTAAAAAAAAAAAAAAAAAGAAGGTGATATCTGGACAAAGACCTGAATGAAGTGAGGAGGAGACCTGGGAGAAGAAAAGTATTCTAGGAAGAGGAGACCACAAAAGTGGTCTTTACCTTTCCCCTGCAGCAAGCAGCTCCTGTTACTCCCATGTCCTGGAGGAAGAAACAGAGGCTCAGAGAGGTCAGACCCTGGCCTGGGGCTGTGGGAGGAGAAGGTAGCAAAGCATAAAATTTTAGCCAGTTCTCTCTGCCTCCACATCCATCTTTTTCCTGAGGATCATGGTTGCCTTAGGGTGCATGACCTCAGAATTGTCAGCCTGTCCTGTTTTGAGGGCTTCTGCCCTTGATTAAAGACCTCTGTTGACAGCCCACCCCAAGGGCCTGGTTTCCAGCTGTCCACTGGCTCAAGGCAGTGGGAGAATCAACCATACTCCACCCAGGCTTTATCCTGTCTTCTCCATCAGGCACCTGAGCAGGACCAGAGTGATCACTCACCTGCTCTCATGCCACTCCCTAGCCCTTCTGAGTGCCTATTAGCTCCTATACAAACTGGAGTAATGATGTCTTCTTCACACAAGGGTCTACTGAAATAGATTGGGAAGTATATGGCACATAGTAGGTGTGCAGCTGAGATTTATTCATTCTGAATTCAGACCCTTTTCAACCTTGACTCCTGGTCCCATCTGGCTTTGTTTTCTTTCCCATTCCATTTGATTTCCTGGCCCACACTCTTCTCTCTCCTGACAAAGGAGCCACAGACCAGCTAATGCAGCCTCTGCAAGGCCCTGCATCTGAATCAGTACACCTGATTCTTCCACCAAACCCTCAGTGCCAGGATCTTCCCAGCTTAGCTGAGCCCGAGCACAGAAGGGTTAAATCAGAGGCTGCGGGAGGGGCCCTGACAAAGGACTAGACCCTGCAGTGGGTATGGCAGGAGCTAGGGGCCTACCTAGCTGCAGGTGGGGGCAAACCTAGCTCTGAACTCCTAGCTCTGAATTCCCTCTGTGAGTGCTGCAAGCTCCGTGTGTGTCTCCAGGCCTGGCATCGGGGACATCTAGAGCTGAAACCAAAGGCCGGTAGAGACCAGAGCACAAAATCATTTGTGATCAGGGTGGGTGTTATGCCAGTACAGGCTAGGCTGGCATTCTAGTTCCAGTGCAGGGGGCCTCCATCCTGGAAGACAGATGAGCAAGACAGAGACTGTATCTGCCAGGGCAGAAGGCAGAAGGCCAGGTGCTAGGACTGGGCCAGCGTCAGAGCCAGACAAGCAACCGTGAAACTGAGTGTTGTTAAAATTCTTAGCAACAATAATATCAGTTAACATATAGTATACTCTGTACAAGGCATTCTTCTAAGATTGTCCTGTTCGCTCATCTCAACAGCATTCTGAGTTAGGTGATATTGCTGGTCCGTTTTACAGATGAGAAAACCGAGGCACAGAGAAGTAAAGCATCTTGCTCAAGATCTGGCAGCCAGTGAGAGAGCCTTGATTCATGCCCGAGCAGCCCAATCCCAAAGCCTGTGCTTTGTGGTGATTTTAATGAGCTCTTTACACATGCTCCAACTCTAGCCTGCTTTTCATTTATTTTTCCAAGAAATATGTCTTGAATATGTACCCAGTGCCACATAGAGTATTAAGCATGGGAAACAGGAAAGGTCATATAACAGTCTGTAAACCTAATGGTTTACATAAAGGCTGGGCCTAGCGTGGAGGTAAACTCCATTTGAAGCCTGCTTCTTCCACTTACCAACTGTATGACCTTGAGCAAGTGACTCAGTCTCTTCTTGTCCCGATCTCCATATGTGTAGGAGGGGCTGATAACTGGGTTTCGCTCATAGGGTTATAGTGAGAAATGAATGATGTCATGCACAGTGCTTGGCACGGTACCCAGCACACAGTAAGTACTCGGTAATAAGAGGCCGCAGGGATTGGAACCCACAGTGTGAGGCGGGGGTACAGGAATCGATAGATGATTACCAAATGCAGAGGTGAGGACAGAAAAGGGAGTACCCAGATCTTCCTGAGGGGGTCGGGGAGGGTTCCACTGAGGAGGCGACATTTGAGCAGGGTGTTGGAAGGGTCTTTAAGAGTTTTCCAAGCAGAGGAGGGAAGAGGGGACTTTTCCAGGGAAGGCAATGCATTCCAAGGCATTATTGGTAAGAGCGAGTGTCAAACTAAATGGAAATACCAGAACGCCCCCACAAGAGGTGTGATCTCACCTTCACGTTTGTGATCGCCTGTTTTCTCCTTGTAAATTAAACTGTATGCCTGGGGAATAGAGGGGATGTAGACAGACGGGGCAGAATGGAGTGTTTTCAGTCTAGGAGAGCAGAGTTAAACCAGATGAACATTGAACTCTGAAATCCTGCTCTTACTTTGGGCTCCTGTCCACCACAAGGGTAAGACTATCCACAGCACAGGTAAGGCCTATTCTCATCATTACAGCTGAACAGGCCTCCATCAATGACTGGCGTGGGTGGGGTCTGCCCTCCACACTTGGTGGGGCAGCTTTTGCCTAGGCTCCATGGCCCAAGGCCTGGTTTCCCTGGTACCCGAAGCGCCCTCTGCTGGTTTCCTGCCGCTCCACCACCATCTGCCTCATTAAACCATGACAGCTCCAGAACTGAAGCTTGACCTTAAAGAAAGGTCAGCCTATAGCACCTCTGTAGGCTGGGCCTCTCCGGCACACTTCCATCTTCCCTTTCCTTGGGTCTCTGCCACACTCACACCCCCGTCTCCTAACAACAGAGCAGGATGGAGGAGAAGTCATCATTTATCTGGGCACATCCCAAGCAGAGAACACTCAGACCCTGTGTTTGGGATGCAGAACACTCCAAGTTTGCAGTCTGCTCAGACGTGGGGACAGATGGCTGGACAGTGGACAGCTGGGCAGAGAGGGTAGGCAGCTTGGCAGGATAGAAATAGCAGTGAACTAAGCATTGGGAGTCCTGGGCTCAGCGCCTATCTTTCCACAAGTTTCGCTGCACGTATCAGTCTGGGTCCTCTGGTTGCCAGCAACAAAAACTGATCTTGGGAACTTAGGCAGAAGAGCTACTTATCAGAAAGCGTTGGGGTATGACACAGAATGACAGGTGGCTGACCCCTGGTCTTGGGCCCTTCCTATGACAAGGAACAGACAGGACCCCAGAAGAAGAGAGAGAACTCCTAAAACAAAATCAGGATTTTGTTAACTACCTGGAAATAACTGTTCGCACACCATGTGACCTGAGGCAAGTCACTCTTGCCTCCGTTTCCCTACCTGGATGTTCTAAAACTGGCCTCTCTCCTGCATTCCTGTTTCCAGTGTGCTTTTCGCTGAGAAAGCTTCCTGCCCTGGTTCCAGGTGGCACCTTCCCCACCTTGGGAATGAATGATGAGAGAGTGAGGAGAGGCAGGGGGTGTGTACCCTGCAACTCTTCCCATTAAGGAGGGCAAGCCCTCTCTTTGCGCGTGCTCTGGGACCTGGGGCTCATTTGCATGAGGTTGTCAGCCTGACCACTTGTTCTGGAACCAGCATGTCCTCTGCCCCTGCACACTGACCATGCTGATGGGATCTGGATGGCATGTGGGCTTTTCCTGGCTGTCGTTGGGAAGCTCCTAGCTAGAGCCTGCCGTTCCAGAGTCCCCGAAGCCACCAACCCCAAGACCCTGCCATGCCCTCCATTTGACCGTTTGTACATCTACAGACTCACGCCCTGTGCTGAACACCTGGGGTGCAGAGGAGGCTGAGGGTGTTGGAATGCTCCTAGTCACCGGAAGCCCAGTGAAGAGGCAGGTGCATAAACAGCTGCCTATAGCAGCAGACAAAGTAAGAGGCAGAGAGAAGTGTAAGATGGGGAGGGGTGGGGGCCTAGATGAGAGAGCTTGATAATTCCCAGAGGTCAGGGAGTGCTTCGTGGAAGAGGTAATGTTGGGAATGAGTAAGACTGGGCAGGAGGGGGAAAGGAAATTCTAGGCTGAGGGAACAGCATAAACAAAAGCCTAGAGGTGGGAGTAGACAGGTCTGATTCAGGGAATGGGGGAGTCTGCTGGGGTCAGAGCTTCAGGAGGGTAGTAGGAGCTCTGTGTTGACAGAAAGGAGTGTCTAGACGGCCCAGGCAGCTTCAGAGTGTGTAGCCCAAGGTAGAGGGCTTGTTAGTCTGGGGTTGGGACAGGAGATTCCTGGGTGCTCAGCCTCCCATCCAGGAATCCTGGTTTCAGCACTCCAGCTCCTCCTCTGCCTCCCTCCCCAAACCTGTCAGCTGTCTCTCTGCCTAAGCAGTTATTACTCTGCCTAAGTCATGAGCACCCCTGGCATCCACTCCAGGATGCCTCTTAACTGCACCCACTCACCCCTCATCCCACCCCCAGGTAGAAGTGAAGCGCTCCCGCCTAACCGGTTTGGCTCAGTGGGTAGAGTGTTGGCCTGCGGACTGAAGGGTCCCGGGTTCAATTCCGGTCAAGGGCATGTACCTTGGTTGCGGGCACCTCCCCAGTAGAGAGTGTGCAGGAGGCAGCTGAATCGATGTTTCTCTCTCATCGATGTTTCTAACTCTCTCTCTCTCTCTCCCTTCTCCTCTGTAAAAAATCAATAAAATATATATTTTTTTAAAGTGAAGTGCTCCCAACCCATCTTGGATAGATCTCTGATAGAACACATCGTCCAGCCACAGCAGTTACCTGTTCTGTCTCCACAACCAGTCCCGATCTCTGAGAAGATGGGGCAGGCTGGGCCAGGGGTCTGCAGCACCCAGCACGGGTGGAGTCGCTGCGTGGTGCACATTACCTTCACACGTGTGAATGCACTGATGATGTGATGATATTGAAGCTGCAAGGGACTTAGAGTCTGACCACTTGCTTTATAGATGAGACCTCAGGGACCCAGGGTGAGAGGGAATTGCCCCAAGTCATAAGCATGTTGAGGACAGAATTTCAGTGAGGCTTTTGATGCACAGAGGCACTGTTCACAAGAGCCCAGAGGAGGAAACAATCCTGATGTCCATCGCCTGATGAACGGAAAAATAAAATATAGGACATTCTCTCAGGCAGGTATTCAGCCAGAAAAGGAATGAAGTACTGTTGCAATTGCATGAACCTTGAAAACATTGTGCTGAGCAAAAGAAGCCAGACACAAAAGACCTACATACTGTATATGATTCCATTTATATGAAATAATCAGAATAGGCAAACATATGGAAATATGAAGCTTAGTGGTTGCCAGGGCCTGGGAGAGGGGAGAATAGGTAATAACTCTTTAATGGGCATGGGGTTTCCTTTCGGAGTGATGCGTCTGGAACTGGATAATGGTGTTGGTTGAACAGCATTGTGAATGTATTAAATGCCATTGAATTGTATACCTGGAAATGGTTAAAATGATATATTTTATGTTATGTGAATTTTGCTACAATAAAAAAAAAAAAAAAAGGAGTTAGTTGGGGCCAGAACAGATGCCCTAAGCTGGGGCTAATGTCCATTTCTTAGAGCTGCTGGCTCCTGTTACTGACCTCCCCAGCCCAGGCCATGGGTGGAGGAGCCTGTGGCACCTCTCCGTGTGGGGAGCCCCATGGTCAGGCAGGAGAGGGCTGCCCACCCCAGGAGGCAGGACTCCTGGCAGCCAGGCCTGCTTCTTGCTCGTGTTCTTCTGCTGAGGCCTAGCCCCCATCGCTTCCTCATCCCACTGACCAGCCTGCTTCCAGTTAGCACCAAATGTTCCATACATCTCGGGCCCCCGGGCCTGGCTCTTGCTATGTGCACTATACAATGGAGGTCTTTCCCTTGTGATCCCTCCTCCACCTGGAAACATCCTTTAGGAACCAGTTCCTATCTTCCCCTTAGAGAAGACGTCCCCCTCCCCCTGCCCCCTCACCACAAGCTGAGCTGAGCTCTTCCCAAGGTGTCTCATGCATGTATCAATGAAAGCAGGCGTGGGTACATCATGTTTGCACGTGTGTCTCCCCAGGAGGACTGGGAGCTGTGGAGGGAGGGCCCTGGCGTGTCCATCACTGTATTCCTGGGACACCTCTGGTGCCTGCTCATAGGAGATGCTCAGCAACTGCTTGTTAAATAAGGCAAATGGCCTTGGGAAGGTTCCCTTCCCTCCCAGACATTCTCCATCATTGAGGGAGGGACAGGCGAGGTGATGTCCCTTTGTCTCCAGGGTTTTCTGGTTCGAAGAGCAACAGTGGGTGGCCACTCCAGCAAGTCGCTGCCTGTTGTCACGGTTTTCTGCTCCTTTGCCCGCTGATAGAAGTGGAGAAGGAGCTAGAAGGAGCCTGCAGCAATCTACTGCAAGCAGCTATTTCTGCTCTTGGTGAGGAGAAGGGAGGGCAGTGCCCAGAGACTGGGCTTCTCCATGTAGCCTGAATGGACCATCTTCTCTGGGAATCTAATTAAAACCCTCCCCTGAACAGCCTAGACATGTGGGTTTGGGCTGAGGGTACCTGGAGTCCTTCGACTGCAGGTTCTTATTCCATTTTCCTCTACAGACTCGAGGTGCTACTCTTTCTGCTTTTCTGATTATGAAATTAGTCATTTTCTAGGAAGCTTATTTATAGAGTCCTCTGCACACATGCAGCACCAAGCTATTCTGAACACAGCTTGGGGCCCGGGAGGCTTAAGGTGTAAAAGCGTCTGTGAGTCACCCCTGGGGCCCCTTCCAGAGGTATCTGGATCCCTTGGTTGCTTTTCGCACCCAGCTAGGGGGCAGCCCTCATGGACTGTTCTTAAGCAGGGGTGTTCTTTAGGATAAAGAAAAAGCTCTTTCTCAGAATGGGGAGGTTAGGGATAGGCGGGTGGGGTTTTTGTGGTTGTTTTTTTTTTTGGTTTTATCCTCACCAGAGGATATTTTTCCATTGATTTTTAGAGAGAGTGGAAGGTAGGGGGAGAGACACAGAGAGAGAAACATCCATGTGAGATTGGTTGCCTCCCACACACACCTTGACCAGGGCTGGGAATCAAACCTGCAAGCAAGGTACGTGCCCTTGACCAGAATCAAACCTGGGACCCTTCAGTCCGAGGGCTGATGCTCTAGCCACTGAGCCAAACTGGCTAGGGCAGGGATAGGCATTCTTGGACCCAATTTCCGTGGTCACGATGTACGGCCTGGGGCAAGTCAGACCCCATTTTGTGCCTCAGTTTCCTCCTCCGCACAGTCACTGCTCCAGATGTGTGACTCTGTGACCGCTCTTGACAGCAGCTCTGGAGGAGGATTCCAAGTGGCTTAACAAAGACCTGCCAGCCAGGCAGCTCAGATGGTAACCATGTTGGAGGTTCCTGATGGTTTTTCAAGATGGCCAGGGCAACATTCATTTACTCAGCAAGTATTTAGTGAACACTTACTATGAGCCAGCCACTGTGTGAGACTTTGAAAATAAAACAGAAATGGTGGTCCCTACCCTGTTGTAACTTCTGGTCTAATGGTTGAGGTAGATGTTAATCAAATAATGGCATAAATCAAAGTGAAATTTCAAATTGTGTCAAGTGCTATGAGTATAAAGTACTGAGAAGTAGAGATGGGGGAGCTTTCTGGGTAGAGAGGAAAGCGTGTACAAATTCATCCTGCATAGAAGAGCCTGACCAGAGTGCAGAGGTCAGGAGGGAAAGGGTCCTGAAATAAGGCTGGGGAGATAAACACGGGTCAGACCATGCAAGGTCAGGTAAACTTTGTTAAAGGATCTTGGTCTTTGTTCCAAGTGCAGTATGATGCCATTCGAGTCATTTTTCAAGGAAGGTTATGTGATAAGTGTTGAGTTTGGAAAGAGTCGATTCTAGCTCAAGCCTGCCCCATTCAGTTGTACAGGTTGGAGAATGCACAACCTATGCAGCCATATGTGTGCATTGGAGCATATGGAGAATGTTTTGGAGGCCAGCCTGAGTGGATGCCAGAGACCGGTTAAAAGATTGCCTCGATGCCCGGCCTGCATGGCTCAGAGGTTGAGCATCAATCTATGAACCAAGAGGTCGTGGTTCGATTCCCAGTCAGGGTACATGCCTGCGTTGTGGGCTCGATCCCTAGTGTGGGGTGTGTGGGAGGTAGCCAATCAGTGACGCTCTCTCATCATTGATGTTTCTATCTCTCGCTCCCTTCCTCTCTGAAATCAATTTAAAAAAAAAAAAAAGATTGCCTCGGCAATCTAGGCATGAGATGCTTGGCTTGGACCGAGATGGAGGTGGTGGAGACGGAGAAAGGTGGGAGGACTCAGGAGACATTTAAAGGGCCCTCTCTGCAGCAGAGCTCAGCTCTGAGATTTGGGATTCTCAGAGACAGTGCCAATTGCAATGAGGAAAGAATGGAATATAATGCAATGCCAGCTGTAAGCACCTTAACCCAGCCTGTCTGCCCTTTATTATTTCAGCCCAGCCTCAGGGCTGGTCCGAGAGGCAGGATTGCAGGACTAGTGGGCAGAAAGGCCGCTGACCTCTTGGGCTTCTTGAAAGTAGTATGCTAGTGGGGCTGTATTAAAGGTCCTTTCGGTTGCCAATCTCAGAACTCCAACCCCACGAGCTGAAGCTAAAATGTTGGACGTTATGGAAAGGATTCTGAGGCATCTCATGGCCTCGGTGGACATGTTACCCAATCAAGACTCAGGATGGGCCGGAATGCAGCAGCTCCGAGGCCCTCGGCAACAGATGTTTCGGACCTTTTCTCCAGGGCACTGCGGCTGCCGTGATTCAGCCCCAGCACCCCAGGCTGCAGGCCCTCCGAGTGTGTTAGAAAAGTGCAGGCAAGAGCATCTGATTGGCCCAGCCTGGTTGGTGTGCCCAGCCCCGGATCAGCCATCCACTGACAGGAGTCAGGCATGAAGGGCAGGCAGGGCCCACTGGAGCCCACATCTGCATTTCCAGCCATTCCCACAGTTGGGAGCCCCTGTGAGCTGTGCCGTTGCCCTTAGATGATGTCTGTCTACAGACACTTCCAGGGGTCTGTCTGATCCACAGCAACCTTTTTCCAGCTTATTGGGTAAAGGGGAAAAGCTAGACGCCAGTGTAGTCCTGGAAGGTGCCCTCATGGTCTAGAACAGGGGTGGGCAAACTTTTTGACTCGAGGGCCACAATGGGTTCTTAAACTGGACCGGAGGGCCGGAACAAAAGCATGGGTGGAGTGTTTGTGTGAACTAATATAAATTCAAAGTAAACATCATTACATAAAAGGGTACGGTCTTTTTTTTTTTTTTAGTTTTATTCATTTCAAACGGGCCGGATCCGGCCCGCGGGCCGTAGTTTGCCCACGGCTGGTCTAGAAAGAGGGTGTTCTGATTTCAGAAAGAAATAGAATGTTTAGAATATGCAAAAAAGAAGACACACACACATATAGCTACTTCTAGCTATTTCTGGAGAAGCGTTTTGCATACCACTGTCCAGTGCCTGAGGCACAGGGCACTTGCAGTCCTTGGGGAGCTGGGCACAGACGGTGTTACTCAGACCCCTCTATTTGCTCACCAGTGCTCTCAACTTTTAAACCCACAGTAACTAAGAGGCAGAACAGCACAGCAGTGAGCGTGAGCCTGGAGTCCGAGACTGTCATTTCATACCAGCTCCCACCCGAATGATGTGTGTAACCTTGGGCAAGTTCTTGAACTTCTCTGAGCCTGTGTAATGATTCCTAATTCATGAGGTCACAATGAAGACTCTATGATAAAATTTGTAAAGTGCTTTGCCCATGGTAAGCCCCCCTTGAAATCTAGAGATGAGGAGGAGGAGGAGGAGGAGGAGGAGGAGGAGGAGGAGGAGGGGGAGGAGGGGGATGGTCGTCATAGCGATGCTACTGTCGCCGATGTCACATGGAAGATACCTGCAGAATTCTTCTGGCTCTGCAGCCTGACCCTTCTGTTGGTCTCCTAAGGTCCCCCGATGGAGTGGGCTGGAGTTATTCCAGGGGACACAGTACCAGAAAGGAAGGCTTTTGATCTCTGCTCAGGGTTGTCTTGATGCCAGCCTCATCTCCCGTTTTTTCATCCTGCTGCAGGAAGGAGAGAGAGAACCACGCTGCTGATGACTCCGAGGGAGGGGCCCTGGACATGTGCTGCAGCGAGAGGCTGCCGGGTGAGTCTTCCGAGCACCCAGATGCCCCCCAGAGTTCCAGATGGAGGGAGAGAGCCTCAGATGACACTGGGGCTGGAGTAATGCCTGGTTAGCTGGGAGCCTGCTTGAGAGGAGTGACTCAGCTGGTCCATAGATCTTCATTTAAAAGGGGATTTGTTTTTCATCGTTTGGAGCTGCTCTGGCTCCCATGGAGGGAAGAGCCGGTGGCTGAGGGTGTGCTGGGAGGGTGGAGAGCTGGGGAGTCCAGGGCTGGCCAGTACATGACCGCTGACCAGTAGTGTGCTGTGCAGGTTTCAAGAGGTAAGATTAGGAGATGCAGCCTGACTGTGGCATGAACCCAAGGTGGGGTGGATGATGTGGAGACACCACCTGGCAGCCCTGTTGAGAAGCCTGGTTGGGAATGTCAGATTATGCTGCTTGAGTCTGGTTGACCACACCTGGGGGGAGCCTGGCTGTCTGAACCACGGGCCATGTCACCAGAGAAATATTACCAAGGCACTCCTGCCCATGGGCAGATGTCCCAGTTGTAGACCAAATGCCCAAGTCATGAAAAGTGAAAGGAATAAAGGGAAGGAATGGGGGGGAAGATTTTAGTGTTGTTGTTTTTCTTTTTAGAAACTTTTTAGTGGTTATTTTTCTTCTTATAACAAATATCCATTGTAGAAAATAAAGACAAGGGGGAGAAACAAAAGAAAAATTACCATTTTCATTGCTTTCCTTCCACACCTTTTTGTTTAAAAGCAACAACAACAAAAACAAACAAACAAAAAAAACAGCCCTAGCTGGTCTGGCTCGATGGGTAGAGCGTCAGCCTGAGGACTGAAGGGTTCTGGGTTCGATTCCAGTCAAGGGCACATGCCTGGGTTGCAGGCTTGACCCCTGGTAGGGGGCGTGCAGGAGGCAGCCGAGCAATGATTCTCATTGATGTTTCTATCTCTTTCTCCCTCTCCCTTCTTCTCTCTGAAATCAATAAAAAATATATTTTTTTAAAAAGCAGCCATTTGAATTATAATATTGAAATCCCAAACCTGTAGTTTTTCAGAAATCTCATGATTGACAAGGCACCTTAGAGTGGGATCTTCAGTGACACTCTTTAATTTAAGATAGACATTTAAAACAACTAGGTGTGCCTCTAAAGCAAGGACTCTTTAAGATAAACAGTTATTTCTCTGACCAGTGGCTCTGTTGGTTGGAATGTTGTCCTGTACACCAAAAGGTTGCAGGTTCGATTCCTGGTCAGGGCACATACATAGGTTGCTGATTCGATCCCCCATCAGGGTGCATACAGAAAACAACCAATTGATGTGTCTCTCATATCAATGTTTCTCTCTCTATCTCTCTCTAAAAAATCAATAAAAATATATCCTTGGGTGAGAGTTTTAAAAAAATAACATAAGCAGTTATTTTATTCACACCATGAGCCAGGGTCCCAGCTACTGCTGAAGGTCCTCAGGTGAGCAGAGCCCATGGTGCAATTCACACTTTATCCAGTAGGCGGTACCCTTGCTCAAAACACTTTGGACTGCCTGATGGGATGGTGGCCTAGGACAGGAGCCACTCCACAGTTGTGGGGACTAGAAACAACTAACTTGAAGGAAAAGTTCTCCAGAGGGCTGTGAGAGCTGTCTGTGACTCTGAGAGACTGTCTTGTGAAGGGGCAGCTGGTTCATTCTGTGTGCCTCTTAGGAAGACGGCATAAGCTAATACATAGAAACTAAAAAGGGGCCCGTTGGCCCACAAGATGCAGAACCTTCTTTCTGACTCTAAAAGTGTCCAGTTATAGAACTTGTTAATTGAAGAGGAAGAAAATGAGTGTTCCATCATTGGAGGCATTCAAGTATTATCTGGATAGAGATTGGAGAGGAAATTTCCACAGTGGGTGGGAGGTCAAGATGACATCAAAAGTCCCTTTCAACTACTAAACAGCTCTGTGATTCAGATATGAGTCATAGAGTTCGGAGATGATTCTACAACCAGGGACGGCCCTACTGGCTAGAAAAAAAAAATCCATTTTGGAAAATAGGACATGATGTATATTTGTCCAGAGAGTAGCATGGTGGGGAGGAAAGAGCATGGGTTTTGGCTTTTGAGTCTGGCTGTTTTGTTTACAGGCTGTGTGTTAATGGACAAGTCACTTAACCTTGCTGGGCTTCTAGTACCTAATTTGTACAACGACAAAATGGTTATTTATCTTCACAAAGATTAAATAAATAAAATCACACATGCACTTCACTTATTCAACAAACATTTATTGAGCAACTACTGTGTGTCAGGTATTATACTAGGTGCTAGAGATAATAGTGATGAAAAAAGCAGACATAGTCTCTGCTCTGCTTTGAGTTGCTTCTGGAAAACAGGACGAAGCTACAGCAGAAGGGCCACAGTAATAAGCAAGTTTAATCCCACCCTTCTCTCCCATTCCTCCCTGAAAGCCAGCAACCAAGGTAGAATGGAAGAGGAGCATTGGTTATCTCCACTGGAGCTGGCACATTGCCTTTCTTGTGCTATGTGCACTGTTCCAAATGCTTTTACAGGTATATGTCATGTAATCCCCTCCACTAACCTAGGGAGTCTGCATCACTTGCTATCCCCATCCCCTAGATGAGAGGACCCAGGCCCAGGCAGGTTAGGGAATCTGTCCAGGTCACCTAGCAAGTGTTTGGTAGAGTGAGAATTCACTCCAGGCCATCTGTTCAGAGCTCATGCTCCTGGCCACCACCCCATTGCGCTTCTGTTGTCACCATGGAGCCACCATCATCTTCTGGAATCCTATAGGTTGAGGTAGGAAGAGCTAAGGGGTGTCTGTCCCCAAGGAGAATTTTGGAGGAGATGATAGAGGTCACTGTGCATAGCCCCTTCTCTGTCCTTCCTCTGGAAAACCCTGCCGTCCAGAAGCCAGGCATGTTGTGTGCTCCCCTAGACCCCACAATGCCATCTTGATATGATATTGAAGTAACTTTTGCCTGTTTCCTCAATGGGACCGTGAACTCCTTGAAGGCAAGTACCTCTCTATTTCATCCTCCAGGTCTGACATTCATCCACTCATTTCTTCATTCCTTCACTAGCTAGTCATTGAGCATCTGCATGTAAACACTGAAGATTCAGCAGTGCACCAAACTGAGAAAATGTCCAACCCCATAGAACAGTAGTGTTTACTGGTTAACAGCAGGGACCCTTGACAGGTGTGGCCCCACCACTTACCATGGGATGATCATAGGCAAGCTGCTTAACCTCTCTGTGCATCCCACTTACAAAATGGCAAGAATAATATTCACTGCCAGGTAGAGTTGTTTGAGGGTTAAATGAAATAATAGAGAAATTAGAACAGTGTTTGGTACATAGCAAGTGCTACACAGGCATTTTTTATTAAGGGAAAGATAAATAAAATAAGTAAAATATATAGCATGGTAGGTAAGTGCTATGGGAAAAATTAAGGCCAAGAAGCCAGGGATGGGAAAAGGATTGGAGGTTGGTTCTGGAACTTGGTAAGGAGTAGAATTCCACAAATGTTCATCAGGTGAAACCACTCACCTGAATTGCAACTTGGACATAAAGGGAGATGGCAGGCTATAAAGACCAAGAGAATTGGGGTGCTGGCCCTTTAGAATGAGCCCATGGGCACTGCAAGCAATTGGATAATGATAGTGTAAAAACACAGTCCTCGAGTAATCTCTCCCTCTCCCAGCTGTCTTCCCTGCTGGGCGAGACCAGAAGCGAGGCAGAGTGGGGGCCAGCCATGCCTGATGACTCACTTATTCCTACACGCACTGCACTGCCGGGCTGGGGCAGCATCGCCAACACTCCCAGCCACAGCCACCTAGACCTGAGCCGAGCAGGTCATGCAGTCCTCCCTGCTTGAAATTTTCGGGTGAAAAGATCCTCAGGCATCGCCAACACCTCAGGCAACCCATAGCTGCCCCAGGGACAGGCATGCTTGCTCACAGGGCACTCCACGCATGTGCTCACACACTCATATGGGTTCTCACTTGTCACAGCCTCATGCTCACATGCTCACGTGCACACACCCACACACAGTCACCCAGGCACGCACCCTGTCTCTCTGTCTCACAGAGCCCTGTGGAAGCACACCCCCACCTTCACGCTCACACCCCTGCCAGTCTTCCTCTTGCACACTCGAGCTGTCTTAGCTCCATGGCTCCATCATGCATCCCCTTCCACCCGACATGCTTTTAGAGATGGACAGACTTGCTTGCTCTCGCCTTCCCTCTTTAGGTCTCTTTCTCTCCCACATCCGTGCCCCTTCTGATGCACCCATACAGACAAGCAGGCATGCTCCTTCCCTCCCGTTCTGTGCCCTATTCCCAGGCCCTCCGTTGCCCACTGTTCCTAGGTACTGTAGCCGGCACTGGGTATGTACCTGGGTGCCTCCTCCACTCCATGCACACACACACGTTTATTTTTCTTCTCCCCTCATGCACACACTCTTTTTCACATGGTTACCCTTCTTTTCTTCTTTTTCATTCCTCCTTGCTTGCTCACTTATTTGCTCACAGTCACCCAAACACATTTATACATTCCAACTCACACTCCCCCTCTTCCGCGCGTAGGTGTTCACATTCGCAAGAAACCAGGCAACCCTGCTGGTGCTGGGGCCTCCGCTCCTTCCCCAACCGGCACCACTGTGGGCCTAGCTTGGGACCAGCACCTTCTTTAGGGATACGGTGCAGAGGAGGGAGGTAGATAGGCGACAATAGGAACTAGTGATGGCATGACATCACCAAGTATTGCTCTGTGTCTCCAGTGGGCACATGGGCAGGCCTGCTCCTAACATTTGCAGGGACCTAAGCCAGGCTGCAAATGGGGCCCCAAGCAGTACATCACCCGCTGCTCAGTTCTACACTGCAAGGGCCCCTGTGTACATGCATGTGGGCACGTCAGTCTGTGTGTCTAAGCGTGATCTACACCCCGCCCCAATAGCTGTTCCTTGGTCACCCCTCAAACCTAAAGATCCCGAAGCAGGAGGCCATGTCCACCCTCAGAAGGATGGTCCTGCACCCAAGCTGGTTTTGGGCCCCTTGGGCAAGGAGCTCTGGAGTCCCAGGAGCCAGAGCATGGCCTGGAGAGGGGAGCATGGGCACACCGCCTGTGCCCCGTGGGCTGCTCATCCATGGGGAGTGGCACAGCCAGAGAAGAGGGAGCTAGGGCCCGGTCTGAGGACACATGCTCTTGGGAACAGGGTGTTTCCACAGCCCTCCTGTGGCTGGCTGCTGGCCGGAGCCATGATGTATGTCACTGCCACCCTGAGATTTTAGGATGTTATGATTAGCTGGCTGTATGCAAGGTTGTGAGTAGACACTGAGGTTTGAGTAGGCCATTCATTGTCCATTTAATAGGAGCAGCTGGCCTTTTGGGCCAGTGGCTCTGATACCCACTCCCTACCTAAGTCCCAGGGCCTTGAAATCTACCCTCCGCCAGCCTTAGGCTCTGTATCATCATAGGTATCAAGTGGACCCTCCTCTGAGGGGAAGAAGGTCTAGGTTTCAGCAAGATGCCACTGCCCATCATGGGTAGCCTTTTTTAAAGTAAGGAGGAGGCCTGTATTCTGGAAACCTCTGCTGTCCTAATCTGGCAGCGACTCCGGCTGGCCATCAGGGAGGGTAGGTCATAGCTTTCATGGCCGTACCACCACAGCATGGATCAGCTCTTAGGCCAGAAGCCAACAAGGACCAATTGAAAAGGCAGCCTGACCCTGTTATCGATTTGACAACTTTTTATTGAGCAGCTGCTCTGTGCCCTATGCTGTGCCAAGCACTGATGATACAATGAAGAGCAAGACAGACCTGGGGTCCCTGCTCTCAGAGAGGGTAGGACTCCATGGAAGGGCGCAACAGTAATGTAACCCTATGTTGGGGGTCATGGAAGGCCTCCTGTGACCTGAAGGATGAGTAGGGTCCTGGTTCATGTTCTTGTTAACCAGCTGTCAAAGCATTTCAAGGAACAAGTTAACCTCATAATGACCAGTCCCCGTTCTCAAAAAGCCCCCAGTCTGGTGCCTAGCACTGGTTTAAACTGTGCTTCTGCCCTCCACCCAGCCCAGGGTCACCCTCTGCCAACCTGAGCTACCCACCCAGGTAATCCTGGCACCTCCCACCAGGGTTGACCCTCAGCCACACCCAGCCTCTCACGCCTGCCTCTCCCCAGTGTGAGTCCTGGTCCATTGTGGAAGCCCTCATGAACCGAGGAATGAATAAAACTATTTGTATCAGTTATATTTTGCTACAATATTTTGTGTTCATATACTTTGTCTATTCTTTTTTTAATAGTTTTTTTTGTTTGTTTTTTGGTTGCAGTTAACATACAATATTATATTAGTCCCAGATGTACAACATGGTAATTAGACATTTCTGTAACTTAAGAAGTTATATGTGTATGTATTTTCCTTTGTAAATACTGTGTTCTGTTAGACTTCATTCTTTTCACTCAGCAGTGTTTCTGAAGTCCTTCATGGTGCCATATGTACTGATCCTTTGCTCCTAAGGGCTGCATAGCATTCCCCGGTGTGTTCCT